>NC_069669.1:23369166-24035000 GCF_027244095.1 Hemicordylus capensis
TCCTACTGAGTCAGACCCTTGATCCATTGAGCTCAGTACTGTCTACACTGACTGGCAGCAGCTCTCCAGGGTTTCAGGCAGGGGTCTCTCCTCGCCTGACCTGGAGATGCTGCTGCTGCTGCCGCCGCCGCCAGGGAGTGAACCTGGGCCCTCCTGAAGGCAGAGCAGATGCCCCCAACGAGCTCCAGCCCCACTCCCAAGCGGGAGGTCTCAGACAAGAGTGTTTTCTCTCATCTTTGGACTCCGACCATGGAAAATCCTCCTCCCCAGAGTCTGAAGATGATTCATCTGCTCCCCTGGGCCCACATTCTAACTGCTGGCTGCGATTTTGAGGCAAATGTTATGACTCCATTTTCAAGGAAAGCAAGTAAAAAGGCCAAATCTTCCACTCCTAGTCATCAAAATGAAGAGTCGAATAGTGGAGCTGGAAGGGACCTTGGAGGTCTTCTAGTCACCGCAGAAAACCATTGCAGCCTCTCTGACAGAGAGCCTGCATGAGGCAGAGGGTTCCACTGTCAAGCAGCTCTTACTGTTGGGAGAATTTGTCTAATGTCGAGCCTGAATCCGCTTCCTTGTCATTCCAACCCACCGGTTCTAGGCCTTGCCCTAGTTCTACAAGGTCTATTGATCCATGTGGTCCAATGGGAGACTTTCCCCACATTTTCTGGGACAGTAATGCATTTCCCCAGGGCTTGGGATTTCTGTGTGGTCTGGGCAAGGTCTGGCAAAAATGGCACATTTCTATCTTTTGTGGTTTAGTCTGGGAGCTAAATGTCAGTGAGAGAGTGAGTGAGTGAGGCCCAAGCAGCCTTGGTATTCCAGAGGAGTAATCATGCCAGCTGTCATTCAGCCGTAGATATTTTGAGAAGCAATCAACAAAAAGACAATGGATTTGTTCTGCAAGAGTCCATATTGCAATTCAGAGGCGTATTGCATGACACGGAGTAATCCAAGCCAAGGATTATGTGGGCCATACAAACAGCCCTGCTGAGTCCATCCAAAGGTCCATCTGCCTCGCCCCATGGCCAGCCAGGTGTGTCTGCAAAGCCTGCAAGTGGTCTTCCTCGATCCCAGGTCACACAGAACCAACGTCCGAGTCAGAACTGGACCCTGAGCTAGCTCACTGGCCAGCCATGCTTTGTGGCCACCACCAATCCCCGCTCTTCCCACAGATTCCTTCCTGGCCCCCAGACAGAGAAGCAGCAGAGCTTCTGTCCTTGGCCCTGGGAGACGGAGAGGCCAAGCCGCAGGGGGAGAAAGGACCCCTGCTGTTCCTTGCCTTCTCAAAACGGGAGTGGGGATGAGGCCTGGCCGGGGGGGGGGGAGATCTGGGTGCCGCTGGGGGTCCTGCTCGCCAGAGGCCTGGGGGCACTCACCCCTGGCGTGAGCGGGCAAGTGGGTCTGCAGATGCCTGGTTTAGAGAGCGAGAGAAGACATAATTCAGGATCCAGGTGATCTCAAGTTTTCGGATTTGATGAGGCTACCTTTGAGGGGGAGAAATCAGCTTCATTTTATATTTCACTTGTCATGCCCAATTCTATTTTTATAAACCTCTCTTGAAAAGATACTCTGCATTGGAGAGTGAGCCTTTTGGCCGCTCAGTCATCGTGAACAAAAAATAATGAACTTCATTGGAAGAAATGGTTCATATGCCATGAGCCTTCTTGGAAAACGAGCCATGTTGGCAGATCTGGACAAAAGCAAAGCCAAAGAGAGCAGATGGGAGAACAGATGTTAATGCAGTTTGCTTTTTACATATGCTTTTCTCTTTTAGCCATTTTTTAAAAAGTAAATTTCATTTTAATAACTGTCAGTCGCTGAAAGCCAAGAGGCTGGGGCAGTCAACGAGGAATTCTAAAGGAATCAGCTGCTCATGTCTTTTTGGAGACTGAGCAGCTGTACGAATGACAAAGGGCGCGCACACACACACACACACACACACACACACACACACACAGAGAAAGAAATGAACTGAATCCTCAAAGCTGATGAAAACGGACAAGCAGAAGAATATTCAGGCCCAGAGAGGATTCTTCTGGCCACATCAATGGAGCACTGGGAAGAGATGGATAACTGGGTGCAGGTCGGAGTTCCCTGGAACAGAGATTCCCAGATGTTCACTACAATCCCCATAACCCCCTGCCCAAAGCCATTGCAGTGGGGGATGCTGGGAGTTGTAGTCAACAGCATCTGGGAATCCCTGTCACAGGGAACGCTGGTGCTGACCAGTGATTCTGAGGTCCTCAACCAATGTTTTGGTGGGTTGTACACAAAAACATCCGCCACAGCTGAGGCAGATCCATCGCTCCGTGCGGGAGAACATACGGGTTCAGTCCCTGGCCTCTCCAGTTTAAGACTTCAGGGCTGGGAAGGAGCCCTGCTTGAGATCCTGGAGACAGTTGCCAGTTGATTCGCACCCGGCTAAGGGGAAGGACCATCGCTCAGGGGCAGAGCATCGGCTTGGCATGCCGATGGCCCCAGGCTCAATCGAGGCATGGGCACAAACGGAGGTTTGTGCACAGGTTCCACGCCGAACCAGTCTGGATGAGGTCAAGACTGGTTCAGTGCCATGGGGAGGGGAGCAGGGAGCAGGATCTTTTTTCTGAGGAGGAGAACAGGCCCTTCCCTGCTCTCCGCGGCCATATATGCAGCTTCCGACTGTGGAACGCCCCTGCGGTGCCAGCACAAACACTGGGCCAGCGTGTGTGTGGGCGCCATTTGCATGGCCAGCCTGCATGTGCTGGCGCCATGGGGGGGGGGTCTTGGCCCAAGCATCGCCACAGCAGGGAACTGCATATATGGCGGAGGAGGGCAGGGAAGGGTCCGCTCTCCTTTTTGGGAAAAAGATCCCACACCCCTCCCTGCAGTGCCGAACCATTTCAGACCTCATCCGGACCGGTTCAGCACCAAACCTGGGCACGAATCTCGGTTTGTGCACATCCAATGCTGGGCAGCATCTCCAGGAAGGACTGGGAAAGACTCCTGCCTGGAACCTTGGAGAGCTGCTGCCAGTCAGTGTAGACAATACTGAGCTAGGTGGACCCAGGGTCTGCCTCAGGATAAGGGAACTTCCTACCAAAGATGGACCTACAGACCAATAATGTAATGCAGGTTCATAGATGAATCACGCCAATTTGTATACATCCATCTTCGGGGACCTTTACTGGGGAGCAACTGGCCCTATCCAACCCCAGCACAGCATCCCTCCAGTGGCTGCTGCTGCTGCTACTGGTGTCTATCTTAGGTTTCATTTTAGACCGTGAGCATTTTGCAGACAGGGAGTCATCTTTATCTATCTTTCTGTGTAAACCATTTTGGAAACTTTTGTTGGAAAGTGGTCTATAACTAGTAGCAGCAGCAACAAAAAAGAAACACCAGTATTGACTCATTTTCTTGTAAATACTTCCACTTCCTTTTGAACTTTCTGTTATGATTCTTTCTTCAAGCTACAGTGCTTCAGGCTCAGGGATATGTAGAACATCAATTTACTGTTGAGTCTCTGGAGCTGCCTTACTGCCTTCACTGCACCCTTTCATGAGAAAGACAATCTGTTCCACAGATGTTCCCCACTTATACCATATTTAATGTGGCGATTCTCTTTTCTTTAGCAGGGGGAGAGTAACTGGCCCTATCCACCCCCAGCACAGGACCTCCAGTGACTGTTGCTGGTGTCTATTTTTCTTTTTAGACTGTGAACCCTTTGGGGACAGGGAGCCATCTTATTTATTTCTCTGTGTAAACAGCCCTGAGCCATTTTTGGAAGGGCGGTATAGAAATTGAATAAATTAATAATCATAATATTTCAACTCCCTATGTTTTTTTCCCTCCAGTGGGGTATAAAAAGTATATTAACATCTTCTTTGTTGTAGGATCTCCTAAATCCCACACCACATCTATTTGATTCCTTTCTATAACCAATCTCTCTCCCTAGCAGGATCTATATGCCATCATGTCTCATACCGGGTTATTAAAAAATGCAAAAATGATATTTCTGAGTGTATTGAACCTTCCTGCCAATCTAGCGTTTACTTGGTAGGTGGACTCAGTTCCTATCATACAGCCTTTTCCAAGGTTCAAATAAATAATGCATTTTAAGCAACGTCTCCCCTCCAGCCTACCAAAAGAAGAGATAAAAATGGACGCAACTCAGCCTTTTCCGGACCTTCTGGATTCCTCTCAATAGCAAACGCCAAGTCCAAATGGCTCCGTGACTCTGAGTGTGAAGCAGCCCATCCCTGGGGACTTCCACCAACTGCACTCCTTCTCCACATTTCCCGTTCGCTTCCTGCAGCTCATCGATGAAAAGCAACCATTTGGGCTTCAATCCTACATACTTCCAGCCTTGTTTACGTCTTTCCTCCCATTCCTGCCAGTCAGATTATTACTTTGGAAACGTGTGAAACGAGGTCCAATCTTTCCCTTCCTTCCCTCCAAATGTGCCTTCCGGTTTTTCTGCCACCCCTTCCTCCTTGGCCATATGCCCCAGAATGTTTCTTCTTCAAATCTTTGATAAGTTCTGCCTTCAAATATGGTTTACATTCCTCAGAAAACTAGGAATGTGTATTTTGTAGCCAACATTGGTGAGGGGCTGGGGCCAGAGCTCCGGGGCAGAACCCCTGCTTGGCTGCATGCAGAAGGCCCCGGTCCCGCCCCTGGCAGCAGCATCTCCAGGCAGGGCTGGGGAAGACCCTGCCTGGAACCCTGAAGAGCCGCTGCCAGTCAGTGTCGACAGTACGGAGTTCGGTGGACCAAGGGCCTGACTCAGTAGAAGGCAGCATCCTAGGTCCCTCCTGACGTTCCCCATGGTAGGACAGCTTAGTAGACTTGAAAACCTTTTTAGAATTTTTTTTAAACTTAAAAACACTTTTTTCGAAAGTTTTTTAGAGCCCATATTTAAGAAAGGACATCTACTCTCCCTTGTGATTCCAGTGTATCTAACAGCTAAACAATACTATTTGGATTTATTTCCCCCCACTTTCAAAAATCAGCAAAGACAGCTAATAATGCACTCACACGTTATTGGTTATAGGTGTCATTCTTACACAGAGCAACTGACCTCCTTCATTCCAGCAGAGCATCTTTCCTAGTGGTTGTTGCTGGTTGTGTGTGTGTGTGTGTGTGTGTGTGTGTGTGTGTGTGCGTAAGACTGTGAGCTTCTTTGGGACACAAACCAACTTTTAATCCCCCCCCCAATCACTTTGTGAACTTTTTGTTAGCAGCATATAAATATTCTGAATAAAACTTCTAAGCTAAATGACTCCACAAATTAATATAATCAATTCATATACATGTATCCAAACTGGCTGCTTCGAATTTATTCAAGTTCAACATTAATTCCGTTTTCTAACCAGTTCAGTTAGAATTTTCCCACTTTAAAAGGTCTTCGTGTACAGCCAGTGCTAATTCCAACTAATTCCATGCGCCTAGTTCATTAAACCCAGCCAGTCCATTACATCCCGTTCAACATGCACCGATACCGTTCCTTTCAGTACATTTCATTCCCAGTTAAAAATGGATCCAGTGTATTAGCGGCCTCTATTAAGGCTCCTCTTAAAAGTCCAGCCTTCCTTCCCCTCGTCTCTGTCCTTGCCCAACTCATTCCTCTTCCCAGATCACTCCTCCAAGGGTTGACCAGGAACACATGTGATCTAGAGGGTTTTACTGATTCCCCCCATTTGATCTCCAAAACAAGTCCCAAGCAAATGCATTTAGACAGCCAAGGTGTCTTTAAGTGTTCTCGACAGCTGCAAAGCCGTATCAGGGTGGTTCATGCCATCACGAGGAGGGCAGGAGAAGCCTCCTACGGCTGTGAGAGGAATATAGGAACATAGGAAGCCGCCACCACCATATACTGATCATCTGCTAAGCGGGGGGGGGGGGGCGGCTCCCTCCTGCCCAGCTGCTGAACGAGGTAAGAGGAAATAGCCTCCAACACAGCTGCTGCTTCGAGGATGGCAAGATCCCAGAAATGCTTGCTGATAAACTGGGATCAGTCAACTGCGATGTTTGTTGCTGCATTGCTTACATGACATCGATGGAAATGTCTAGGTTCTTACTATTGGAAACCAGGAGTGTGCCTGGTCCCCCCCCGCCACCGCTTGCGGGGGACATGAGGAGAGGCCCACGGAAAGATGCCAGAGCATCTATGGAGTCTCAGCCACGGATGTGGCGATGGGGGTTGATCAAAATTCCTGGAGGGCAGGCCTATTAATGGCTACTCGTTCTGAAGGCTACACACTGCCTGGTGCCTCTGAATCCCAAATGCAGGGGAGCAACAGCAGGAGGGAGGGCCTGCCCCTCTCAGCGCTTGCCTGTGGGCTTCTCAGAGGCATGGGGGGGGGGCTACTGTGGGAAACAGGGTGCTGGACTCGAGGGGCCTTCTTGGGCCTGATCCACCAGGGCTCTTCTTATGTTCTAGTATGATGAGGGGCAAAAGCCGCCCCTCTCTGCATGGTTGATGGACTTCTGTCACGTCCAATCTTACCTATTTCTTCCCTGGACTAACCGTTTGGGGGCAAAAGCGTGAGCAACGGCCGGTCTCCATGAGAAGAGCAGCTGGCCCCTTCGCTGAAGGCCAGAGGCATTCCCAGCTCCCCACCCGTCCCTGGACCCTCCTCTTCCCGCCAGGAGAGCCAGACAGTGGTCCCGCCTCCCTCTCAGCTCCGCCTGGGGCTCTTCTGCTGCCTGGACTGCCGCATCCCTTGTGGTCCTCCTGTGTCTCTTTTCATGAAGGGCTGTCGAGAGCGCGGCACAGCGGCTCTGGTTTTAGACGCAGCAGGGCTAAAAATAATTGTGTGACAGGCCTCAAGGAGAGCTTAATGTGAACGCTAAATTTGCTGCTGAACAGGCGTTCTGATCTGAGGCACGAGCAAAGAGATTTGTTCAACTGAAGGTCGGCAAAAACATGTGCATCTGCTGGACTCTCTTGCACACACAAAAGGAGCTCAACTCAACCGTGTGACTTACTACCACCCACAGGCTTCGCACCCTGATTCTGGGACAGGTTTGCCAACTTTGAAGCTATTCCTGGAGATTTCGCCCCCGCCCCAATATTTGTGCACAATAGCAAGTCCTTAAAGTGACTTATCGAGGCTGGAGGATGATGTACAGTTCTGTCCGCCGTATCGCAAAAGGGCCATTGTAGAACTGGAGGAGGTGCCGAGAGGGCAACCCAGAGGACCAGGGACCTCCTGGAGCACCTTCTTTGCGAGGCAAGGCTAGAGCATCTGGGGCTTCTCCAGCTGAGAAAAAAGACAACTAAGGGGAGACATGATAAAGGTCTATAAAATCTTGCATGGTGTGGAGGGAGTGGGCAGAGAGAGATTTCTCTCTCTCACACACAACACTAGAACCAGGAGTCATCCCATGAAACTGATGGCCGGGAAATTTAGGAATGACAAAAGGAAGGACTTTTCCACACAGTGCATTATTGATCTATGGAATTCTCTGCCACAGGGTGTGATGATGGCCACTAGTTTGGATGGCTTTAAAAGGGGCTTAGACAAATCCCTGGCCTACCAATGGCCATGAGTCCTGATGGCTACAAGCCCCTCCATGTCCCGAGGCAGCTGCTGGGGAGAGGGACTGTCCTCCCCTCTTGCCTGTGGGCTGCCCACAGTGGGAAACGGGGCTGGACAAGAGAGGCCTTGAGTCGCATCCAGCAAAGCTATTCTTGTGTCCTTATTCAGGCTGGCTTTCAAGATGGATGCCGATTCCTGGAGTCTCCCGGCCAGTCCTGGGAAGTGGGAACCATAGTTCACTACTGGACGATTATGATCAAGGGGAAAGTTGATTGCGAGACCAAGAGGCCTCGGGCAGACGGAACTTCTCCTGCCTCATGACCAAGTGTCCACGTAAACATGCAAAGCCACACACCAGAAAAGGGCATCCATCGCCACCCCACAATTCAGCAGGAGTCAAAGTGAATTCTATGAATGGTGACATTTGCGGCAATGAGAATGACAGAATTTTCACCTGGGAAGGGACCCTGGAGGTCTTCTAGACCAACGCCCTGCTCAGTGCTGGCAACTGTTCCAGCATCCCTGACAGGTGGCTCTCCAACCGAGAGAGTTGGAAAAATCCCAGCGGAGAGCCCAAGACGGTTCCACTGGCTAACAGCTCTTACAGTTAGGACTTCATTCCAAGGTCTAGCCTAAATCTGTTTTCTTGTCATTTCTATCCAGCACGGACTTAGTCGAACAGAGATTCTGGGACACAGAACCCTAGAAACTCTCTGCTTCGGCTGCTCTCTTTTGGAATTTCATGTGAAACTTGCTTTCATGCTGTTGCTGATTTTAAGGATCTGCATATAGCAAAATATTGTAGAGCTTTTACCTAAGCGAGATTTGATATCCTGCCCTCCTGAGTGATAAGGGGGAGATCTGTGGGCATCCCAGGGTCCTTGAGGGCTTGCCCAAGGGGCCACTTGGAGGCTGAGGGTGGCCGCTCGGGCCAACCCCAGGCGCCTCTCCCTGCTTCTTAGGCCTGTGTAAAGCTTCAGCCAACCCCCACTCAGCCCCCCTGACTCTGGGCAGAAGTGACCACACTCTCCTCTGCAGGGCAGCACTTCCCCCAGTGCTGGTGGGGCTCCTTTAGGGAAATGGGGCCCATCTTGGAAGGAGTGTCTGGAGCACTGGGAAGTGTAGTCCTTTCCAGGGCTCTCCCCATAGAAGTTTATAGGGAAGTGTTAGGAAGGGCTACACTTCCCAGGATTCTGTGTGCAAGATTGCACTGGGGCTTGAGAGGGCTCTGTTCCTCTTAAAGCCACCCCCACCCCCACCCCCACCCCCACCCCAGCACTAGGACAAGCACAGCACCCACGGAGGTCAGCCAAGCTAGGAACCGAGGAAGCTGCCATAGACTGAGTCAGACCCTTGGTCGGTCTAGCTCAGTATTGTCTACACACAGACTGGGAGCAGCGGCTTCTCCAAGGTTGCAGGCAGGAGTCTCTCTCAGCCCCATCTTGGAGATGCTGCCAGGGAGGGAACCTGGAACCTTCTGCTCTTCCCAGAGTGGCTCCATCCCCTAAGAGGGGAAGATCTTTCAGTTTTAGTCTTCCAGTTTTTCGTTTCCAGATCTTCACACTTCTAGACTCCCTTTCAAATGCAACCAGGGCGGACCCTGCTTAGCGAAGGGGACCAGTCCTGCTTGCTCCCACCAGACCAGCTCTCCTCTCCGCTAGAAAGGACTCTCACACGGAATGCTTTTTGATTTTGAGTGTTGAAAAACAGTGCCGCTCATGGGGAATAAGCGGGTGCATCTTTAAACACTTTGGACAATTGCTCAGCGCTCCTCCTCTCCCCTCGCCTCCCCCCCTCGGTGCCCTTGTCTGGATGCCACACAGGCTCCGGCAGCTCCGAGCGACGAAGCGTTTGCTCAGGAGCACGTTGGCTGGAATACCAATGCAATCACCCAGCAGCAGAGCAGAGAGACGGCGGAGGGGGGCATCCTGGCAGGAGGGAAACAGGCAGCCCCCGACCAGCTCCGCGGGCAGCTCCCGCTCTGCCATTCTGGGCAGGATCCTCTCTGCAATCAGCACTGGGGATAATGAGCTTCCTCCCCACAAACAAGCCAGAGGTGGCGAACACGTATAAAGGGGTGGGGAGGGGGAAAGCGCACCAGCCTCTCTCCTTAGTGTCAGCAGCAGGCCTGAAACGGCTGGCCTTTATTATTCTGTGCTGGCATCAAATTATGATGTTGCTCAGAGACAGGAGCGCGTCTGATCTCACCAGCATCCCTGAAGGAAACATGGTTGGCGGCAGGGAAGAAGCCCCCACAAGGCGGACGCTGGAAACTCGAACCAGGGTTGGCTCTAATGTGCAGCTGGACAGATTCTGTGCCGTGGGGGGAAATTCTGCCCAGTGGGAACTCCGTTTTTGCACAGTTGAGAAGAGGGGAAACGTCTCAACTATAGTTTGGGAAGGAGGAGAACCTCATCCATTCTTTGCAAGGCAACATGATAAATAAATAATAACTTGATTGGTAGCAAATTGTTCTCTGGGTGGCTCACAACACAACATCAACACATCCAATAAAAATACAGCGCGCACGCACACACACACACTTACAATTCAAAACATTTTAAAACCAATTTTAAAAAGCCTGAGTGAACAGAGAGGTCTTCGCCTGGCATCTAAAAGAACAAAGTGATGGGGCCAGGAGAGCTGAACTGGGGAGGCTGTTCTGTAGACGGGGTGCCACCACCGAAAAGGCCCTCTCCCTAGTAGCCACCCACCTCACCTTGTTTGGCAGGGGCACCCGGAGGAAGGCTTCGAAGAAGGGCCTCTGGAAAAGACTCCTCCTTTCTCCTTTTTTCGAACCCTTCCTTCCTTCCTTCCTCTCTGTCTCTGTCGTGCTCTATTCAGTCTCACTTTTGCTTCTCTCTGTTGCATTATTCTTTTTCAATTAGAAAAAGTTGGGGGAGGTGCTCACAGATTAGAGACTGGGGGGCTGCAATAAAGCTAACTCCTTAATTACTTAAAATATACTTAATTACTTATCTATCACTGCTGTATTTTTTAGCTTAAGCCTCTTATATCACACACAAACATCCGGATATCTTTGATGCTTCTATAAGACATCGTAAACTTTGGAAGGAGGCACTCGCTCTCTCTTTCTCTGAAATAAGGATCATCCCTTTTAATCTATTTTTCTGATTATCTTGTATCTGACAGATACTCCCTGTAACGTTAACGTCTCCATGCAATATTGTTACTTTTTGTTTGTGAAACTGTTTTGCTGGTGTGTCCCCCCCGCCGCCCATTTCTTTAAAAGGATATGTAAAACTGACCAATAAACATGGAAAAAAGGCAAAAAGGGGGAAAAAGGCATTCAGATCCATCAATGGCCTGGATCCACATGTTTAGCCTAAAAAGAATCATGTGCATTTTAATATCTCTTCAGTAATATGCAGTTGCAAGACCAGTTTGATGGGCAACACTGAAGCCCTCTCACTGGCTGCCATGGCAAACCCACAACAGTATGAAAAGGGCATCCAAGGGAACCTATTAACAAATATTAAGATGCCAGAACCGTCCTGGAATCATCAGCATTCCCAGATAATGCATGTGCTGACCAGGGTGAGGAAATTATTATTCTTGACTTTTTGCCCTGATGCCAGGAAGCAAAATTGTGTTGCAGTATTATGCACAAGTGACTGAGAAGGGACGATTTACACCATCAGACACAGAATGAAAGAGAGAGAAAGAACATCCGCACCCCCCGCCTTCCCTAGGAACCTGCCTGATACGGAGTCAGACCCCCTCGTCCATCTAGCTCAGCGGGGGGGGGATCTTACAGGGGATCTTACAGCAGACAGTGCTCACGTGTCCCCCCCCCCCGCTAATTGAGCAAAGAGGCACCTTTCTAAAGTGGCGATCCCCTTAAATAAGACGGGGGAAAGCGACCGGCCCTCTCCACCCCCAGCATAGCATCCCTCCACTGCCTTATGTTTCTTTCTCAGATTGTGAGGCCTTGTCATTTGGTTTTATTTATGTATGTATATCTACATAAACCACTTTGGGAACTCTGGTTGGAAAACGGTATCTCAATATTTGTTGTGTCCACATGTCGCCACCCATCCAAATGCAAATGTGCCCTGCTTGGAAAAGGGGACATTTCGCGCCCACTGCTGCAAGACGGGCTCTTCCAACCCACAGGAGAGGGGAAGCTGCCTTCTGTGGAGTCAGGCCATTGGTCGGTCTAGTTCAGTACAGTCAACCCTGACTGGCAGCGGCTCTCCAAGGTCCCAGGCAGGAGCCTTTCCCAGTCCAGCCTGGGAGTGAACCTGGGCCCTTCTGCAAGCAAGCGTGCGGATGCTCTGATGCCACTGAGCTGCAGCCCCGGCCCCTCCAGGGAATCCCTCACAGCAGACAGTGCCCACCGGCCGCCACCCATCCAAAGGCAAACCAGGGTGGACCCTCCTCCTTAGCAAAGGGGGCAGCGAATGCCCACGACTGCAAGACCAAGTCTCCTCCTTTCCTTCCATTTCATATTAGCAGGGATCTTTAGGCTAGGTAACTAGGGGTCCCCAACAAAACGCTGCAGTCTAACACTGGTGTGCATGTGGCACCTGAGAAAACTTCTAGGCACCTCCCGCCCCCACAGAAGCAGAAGGGGGTTGTGACCGCCTTGAGGGCGTATTCTTGAAGCTGAGAGATTTCCCACTTGTAACCTTCAAGCCCTCCTTCTCCCACATCAAACTACATTATCTTAGCTCCGCCAGCTGCTCAGCCCATGGGCTCGATTCCTGTCCTCATGTGCCGCTCCCTCGTGGGTGTGATGGCCCTTTTGAGCAGGGGCCCAGGAGCTGAGCCAGGGGCCTTCTCCAGACAGCGCTTGTGCTCTTGGGCTCTCTGTGTACTGGACTGACACTTCAAATGGCTACAGAGAGTGTCTCCTCCTCCTCCTCCTCCGCAGGAGCGCGTGGATCGTGTGCAGCACCTCAGGATGCTGACCAGCCAGTTCCGACCACTCCACCCTGGAAGTGGTGTGTGGCCAGCAGCCGGGCATGGATGGCTCACTGCCACATGCCCACTGCCGCCGCTTGCAGCAAGCAGAGGGACCAGAGACATTGCTCTCTAGTGACTGCGCTTTGGGGGATCTGGGCAAAAGGGGCTGGGAGCCTTGCCCCGCAAGGGGAAACTGCAGGTGCGGGTCTGCGAAGCCGGCATAAGAACGGGATCAGGGCAAATACCAAAGGGCTGTTTGCACAGTCCGGCAAAGGGAGAAGTGAAGACTGGCGAAGTCTTAGGCGAAAGAGACGCAGGGCTTCATGTCCAAAAGGAGGGATGTGCTCAAGTTTAGGGACATCTCCAAATTTCTCCCGGGATTCTGGAGCTCTAAATTATCCGATCGTGTTCTCAGAGCAGAACCAATGCTTAAGCAATCCTCCACTGCCTGACCAAGAAATCCAAGTAGAAACATACAGTAGGAAGCTGCCTTAGACAAAGGCCAACCCTTGGTTCATCTAGCGCAGTCTTGTCTGCACTGACGGGCAGCGGCTCTCCAAGGTTGCAGGCTCAGGAGTCTTTCCTCAGCCCTCCCTGGAGATGCTGCTGCTGCTGCCGCCAGGGGCTGAACCTGGGACCTTCTGCCTGCCAAGCAGAGGCTCCGCCCCTGAACTCCGGCCTTGTACAAAGGGGTCCGCCTGACATTTTATCAATGCCCTGGAATACAGAAAAACTCTGCACCAGAAATAGGGATATAACCCGTCACAGGCTCACATCTTTGTTATGCTTCTCTTAGCCTCTTGATAATTGGACCTGATCCTGTATTCCCCTAAATGCAAATTTTACACACTTCAGAACAGAGCAGGATTTAATCACCCACAGACGATTTCAATTGTTATTACCGTGTAGTTTTTAATGGCAGACTACAGGTTATTTCTACTGCATATGAAGTCATCAAATCCTGGGGAGTTTCACCATCAGGCTGTGAACTGAATGGTCCCCGTTCTGATGCTTCCTCATTTCGAGCGGAATGGATGTCATTCAAGTGGAGCCATGGAACCTCAGCACTGATCTCTGGGTAGCACCATCTTAGCTACTGAACTGGGACCAATTATGCAAAATTTCCCCAGGATGCAAAGGAACTGTCACTTTTCATCGCAAAGGAAGACAAAATTAAGATCCTGCCGGGACAGCAGAGTTGGACTAGACTGAAATATTTGCACGGGGGACTTTGCTGCCGCCACAGTCGCCTTCGCCGGGATGGCAAGGTCAGCAGAGCCCTGCGTTCAACCAATGAACAGCCGGGTGGGGGGGGCAGGGTTCCTGAAAGGAATTGGGCAAAGGGCTGATTTTTAAGTGATTTTTGAAGTTTACGCGTCTTTAAGGTTTTTCTCCATAAAGAAGCATGGAGGTGTCAGCAAATGTATAGCTTCACATCGGGGGCAAAGGGGTGGCCTAGAGCAGTGTGGGGTTGGTGGTAGTGCCAGATAGGGGCAAGGAAGCTACCTGAATTTTTTCAAAGGATTTGGGCAGAGGGCTGATTTTTGGTGAATTGTTGAAGTTTCTGCGTCTTTAAGGTTTTTCCTCATAAGGTATATGAATGGATGTGTAGATTCTATGATAGCATATTAGAGTGGATTCATGGTGTCTCATTGAAAATCTCATATGCTATCATAGAATCCACACTCAATACCTCAGAAACAACAGAACCCTGTACCCCATGGGTTAGAAACCCATGGGGGTGGTTGGCACCCTATGTGCACTACACCACCACTCGCTGTGGGCCACCCCAGCACCCCCCAAGTGCACTTATGGGGCTGCTGAAAGCTCCATATACCTTATGAGGAAAAACCTGGGTTATACACCATCCTACCAATTTTGGGGTGTCTGAACCGGTCCGAACCCGAACCGAACCAGGGGGTGGTTCGAACAAAACCAAAACCGAACCACCCCCTCCTGGTTCGGACCCGGTTCAAATCCGAACCAAACCGGGCAAACCGGTTTTGTGCACATCCCTACTTCCTTGGCTGTCTTCTTTTGTTCTAAACAAAGGCTTTGTGGCATCCTTAATTCCAAGCCCCACAAAAGAGGAATGAGGAAAAACCCAACTTCCATTTATGCGATGCTATTGCCAGGATTTGCTCCGCAACATGACTGCACAAGGAGCCCAAGGCCCAGACCCCAGAGGCAAAACACTGAGCACAGGAAAGGCACGCTCGTCTGTTTTGGCTGGGCCAGGAAACGTGACCTCCGCGGCCTGGGCTTGAGAGCCACCATCATCCCTTGAGTTCGCCTTGCATGTGGTGGGCCTTGATTTCTTCGGTCTCCAAATCAAAACTGGTTTCCCCACAAGTTTTACTGGGACTCAGCAGTCCTCACTGTCAAAAGACGAAAAGGACTCAGGAGTCGGAAGCAAGAAGCAGCTGCCCAGAGCTGGCCCTGGGCTGCAGCCTGCTGCTGCTCTCGCTGACGCTCACATTGTCAGCACCGCTGGAAAGCGGCAGCTCTTCTGGCAGCAACCATGAATGGCCCCATTGGCTAAGCAGGTGCGTCTGGATGGGAGGCGGCGTGTGAGTGCTGCAAGACCGCCAAGTGGCAGGCCATCTGCTCGGCAGGCTGAAGGTCCCCCTGGCAGCAGCAGCAGCAGCATCTCCAGGTCGGGCTGGGAACGGAGACTCCTGCCTGCAGCCTTGGAGAGGCACTGCCAGTCAGTGTCGGCAATCCTGTGCTCAACGGACCAGTGGTCTGACTCAGTAGAAAGACAGCCTCCTCTGCCCCCCCCCCGCTCTGTCTGCCGAGTGGTGCAAGGCAAACCTGGCCTGCCCTGAGTCAAGTCACTCCTTGGGAGGAGGAGGAGGCTCTTGCTGCTCCCTTGTCAGGCTGCCCAGCGCAACACGCCTTCTCCTTTTGTTCTACAGTATGAGGTGCAACTGGTTTCAAGGTTATGGATTTACAGGGGCTTAAGAAGCTGCCTTGGGTCCATCTCTGGCTGGCAGCAGCTCCCCAGGGCTCCAGGCCGGAGTCTCCTCTCCCAGCCCTGCCTGCCCCGGAGCCCAGGCCCCTTCACCCGCTCAGGGCACGACCTCACAAGGCAAGGCTCACATGCCAACCAAGGCAGGCCTGCTTACCCAAGGGGACCATTCACGCTCTCTGGCGGAAGGAAGGGCGGAAGACAAGAAACAAAGGCACTTCCTGCTAACCCAGCAAAAGGAAGCCGGGATGAGCCCCAGAAAAGTGTTTCTCGTCCAGTCCAGTGGCCAGAATTGAAGCCCCACCACTGCCACCGGAAAGAGTCTCCTGTGAGAAGGGATCCACTCTGTCTGGGAGACACCGATCAAGGCTCTTGAGCGCCTCGCCATTTGGCAGGCTCTTCAGCAGCCTCCGAGGACTCCAAAGACCTCGAGGAGGTGATGCTTCTGCCCTGGCAGCCCATCCGTCTCTCTGGACATTGACCAAGACGGCTCCTTATTAGAGTCGTCTCGATCAAGTTCTTGCCACGCTCGGATGACACCTGCGAAGTGAGTGGAGGGGCAAGGGGGTCGACGAGGCGCTTTCCTGAGCCCGACAAAACGGCACGTCGCATTTAACGGAGAAAAACCTCCCCCCTGTGAACGCAGGGAGACGATTTCCGGATGAAAGCCTCATCGGCAGGCTAAGGCTGCACAACAGCCACGGGTAGCATTTCACACTTTTGCCGCCCCGATGGACCCCATTCCAGCAGACCTAGACAAGACGGCCTGCTGCCGGTCACCACCGGTTCTTGAGAATCACAACAGCCAGCGTGGCGTAGTGGTTAAGGGGCAGGACTAGGGCCGGGAAGACCCGAGTTCAAATCCCTGTTCGGCCACAAAGCCCACTGGGTGCTTCTGGGCCAGCCGCTTCTCTCTCGCCCTAGCCTACCGCACAGGCTGGTCGCGCGAAGAGCAGGAGGCAAACGCAAAAATAAAAATAACCCCTCCCATCACTATCTGTCACGAAAAATGTGCTGCTAACCACCAGGCCTGGCGACTGCTAGGTGCTTGATGTCAGGCTGCCTTTGTATGTCGTCCGGAAACTGCAATGGGTGCCGAACGCAGCCTTGGCGTGGGCCTCTGGGGCGACCCAAAGAGTCCACCCAACCACCCTGGCAGCCATGGCGTTTCTGGGCAAAATGCGAAGTGCAGGTCATCACCCCAAGAGCCCTGAATGGCTTGGACGCCTTCTTCTCTATCAACCTTGCCTGCCGCCGCCTACCAGCACCCGGGGAGGTCTGCTTGCGCAGGCCAACAGCTTGGCCAGCGATGACTCGGGGTTGGGCCTTCTCAAAGTCCAGAGCAAAGACTGCCCATTTACAAAATTAAAGAACAGAAATCCTGGGTGCTGCTCCCTCTGCCTGCACGCAAGAGTAAGCGATGAGTCACAGAGGCTGGGGATGCCAGAGATCAGCCAAGAGTGGCCTTGGCTTGTTGCAATGAAGATAAGCCGCAATCACCAAAAGAAAACCTCCCCCGCACCCCCCTGCCCCATTATGACAAGCAATTATCCATTAGCAAAGAGTTAGGGCTATGACGACACCGGTGCGGGGATGCAGAAGATCCCTGGAATCTCCAACACAACCAAGAGTGACTGGGGAACCCAGCTTAGGAGACACTTGGGCAAGCAGAAGAGGATGGCAAAGGTCAGATGACCCCCTCCAGGGTCAAGAGAGGGAAGGGCATGGCACACACATTACCACCCAAGGCCAGAAGGGAGGCAGACGCCGCTGAGGGACCAAGCGGCAAGTCCCACGTCCACCTTGCTCCTGTAAAACTGCTGGCCACGGCCATGTTTCCCGCCGCTCCTTGCACCCATCACCCCTCCCCTGCTTGCTATAGGAGGTACACTGCCAGCACTACTACTGACTGATGATTGATGAAGGGCCATGTTTTGTGGGGGTGGGCAGAGAGAGACTCTCTCCAGGATGACCTGTCTTCCACTTGGCCTTGAAGGTCTCTCATCAATGGGATTGTTTTAATGAAAGGCGGTATATAAATTTAACAATCAATCAATCAATCAATCAACAAACTACTAGTACGACTACTATGACGATTATGGCATTGCTGTCGTAACTACTACTAGACATGATGAGATGCTGCTCTTCAAAAACAAAGAGGGTGGCTCCTTGTCCCCAAAGGGCTCTGTGTCTAAAAAGAAACACAAGACAGACACCAGCAACAGCCACTGGATGGATGCTGTGCTGGGGTTGGAGAGGGCCAGTTGCCTCCCCCTCCGCTCAACGGAAGGGAACCGCCACTCCGGAAGGGGTCTCTCTGCCCAGTTCACAGGGCTGGAGGCTTCCTCGAGCCGGGCAAGGAAGCAGAGTCCAGGAGCAAGGTCTCTCGCAGAGCTGTCCGTGGTGCTGCAGCTGGCCGGGCCGGGCCGGGCCGATCTCAGAGGCCAGGGCACTTCGTGGCAAGGCCCGGGCAGCTCCCGGGCGAATCATGTCTTAGGCCTGTCCAAAGCGTCAGCTAAGCTCTAAACTGTGTGCACCGCCTTGAGAGGCACATACCAGGCAGTATATCAACAGGACAGATAAATAAACAAAGCGACAGTGGTGCACCTTCCCCGGCACAGATGGGGCTCCTCTAATGGAAACGGAGCCCTCCTAGAGCTCCAGCACCATCTTGGAAGCTGTGCACGGAGCTCTGGGAAGTGTAGTCCTCCCCAGTGCTTTCCTCCTAGAACGCTTTGGGGAATGTGCTGGGAAGGGCTACGCCTCCCAGCAGTCCTTCCAAGACGGGCATTTCTCCACCCCGGAAAAAGCGTGGTACTTGCTGAGAGCGGCACAGCGGGAAAGACTCTTGCATGGAAAGCTGTCTGTGGAAACGGCTCCAGCTTGGAAAAGACTAGTGACCGTCCGGGCCGTATACCTTTGTCTGAGGGAAGGGCCTGCTCTGCTCTGCGTGCCCTCCCAGCTGGGGAAATTGAAACATTGGCAACTCCTGAAAGCAGAGGTGAGAACGAGACGGAGACTGAACAAACAAACAGTGTCGAAGCCGAGGCACAGGAAGGCTGACAGATTCCATTTCCCTCATTATGTAGGTCAACTAACAGCCGCGCCGTAATGCTCGCCATTCAAGTCCGCGGCCATTAAATCCGACTTGGGGGAAGGCAAGAGAGCTTACTGACGATGCCTCCGTATGGTCCACGGCTGGTTCTAGCCAGCACTAAAGCCAGTGAGTAGATTGGTTGAGGAACTGGAGGCGGGGAGGGAGAGGGGGCAAGGATGCTCTCTCAGCCGCCACGGTGAATCGAGAGGCGGCTGAAGAGAACCTGCCCGGCTTTGCTGAGCACTCATCGGGAGGGAGGCAGGATCGGTTCGGTGAATCCGACTGGCCATTCGCTGGCCTCGCTGCTCTTGCTCCTCTCGGAAACGGTGCGATCTCCACACACCGTGGCCTCAGCCTCAGCAGGACTCTCTGCAAAGCAGAGAGGAAGGACATAGGAAGCCGCCTTCGACCGAGCCAGACCCTTGGCCCAGCGAGCTGAGGGTTGTCTTCACTGACCGGCAGCAGCGACCCAAGGTGCCAGGCAGGAGCATCAATTCCCGCCTGCATGCCAAGCAGGTGCTCTGCCGCCCCTTCGGAGGAGGATCTCACAGCAGACGGGGGGCTCACAAGCTGCCTGCCCCCCATCCAAATGCCCACAGGGCAGGCCCTGCTTAGCAAGGGAGGTCTTATTCTGCCTTGTTGCCCATCTCCCCTGACTGCCAGGATACAATTGTCTGTTGTACGCGGCCAGTCCCAAGGCTGGTTGGGGTGAAGCTGGGGAAATGGAGACGAGCAGGAGACGAGTTCCTTCCGGGCTGGCCAAGCTGCAGAGAGCAGCTCGCGGGACTGGAAGCTCCCCCTCCGGACGCACCCCCCCACCCCCCGTCTCTCTGCCCAGGAGAAGGGCTCTAGCCGATGCTCCTCCGCCTGAAATGGAGAGCTGGTCTTGTGGCTGCTAAGCAGGAGCCACCCTAGTTTGCATTCAGAAGGGCGAGTACAAGGCATGGGGCCAGAGCTCAGTGAGGCAGCCTCCACGGGCCGGCCTGCAGAAGGTCCCCGGTTCCCTCCCTAGCAGCATCTCCAGGGAGGGCTGGGAGAGGCTCCTGCCTGCCCCCGGGAGAGCTGCTGCCAGGCTGTGCAGACAGAGCTGAGCTGGATGCGCCAAGGGTCTGACTTGGGAGACGGCAGCCCCCTCGGCCCCCTCACAGGCTGCTTTTCCAAGAGCAAGCATGGTGTTTCTGAAAATGCAGGCGTATTCAAAGCACCTCCGCCTCCCTGCTGCCTGCCTGTGAGCGGAGCTGCTGCGGTGGTGCAGCCGAGACACCACACGCCCCCCCTCGGGGAGGATCCGGCCGGCGCCATTCTCCCCCAGAGGGCCTTTGTGCTTCGTCGCCGGCAGGGCTCCGCGGCTCTCTTGACCGCAGCTGCTTGCTGCCTGGGGCTGGGCGGCCCCACCCTTGCAGAGGGGCTCCAGCCCCACCTTCGCCAGAGGTCCCGGCCGGGGGGGGGGGTTCCTCTGCGGCTGGTTTCCGCAAGACAGAGCCCGGCTTGTGGCCGGCAGGAAGCGTCATCTCTGAAACATCCGCTCAGCCTCACCTGGCTGCCAACCACATCTGCACAAACCAGGCATTATGGAAAAGAAAAGTCGAGGCCGGCCGGCCGGGTGGGTGGGATGCCTGACTCCCCTCGCTTCAGTGAAAGGGGGATTTATGGAAATGAACACAGCAAAATGAAGCTCTTCTCTCCAAATGCCTTGTGGCTGGAATTGCAGGTAAATGATGAAGGTTTTATTTATTTTACATTTCTATCCAAGGATCCCAGAGCGGAGTACAGAGTCATATTTATGCCCCCAGCCACCCTGTGAGGCAGGTTAGGCCCAAAGATAGGTGACTCGGGGCCCAGAGTCACCCACAGAGTTTCATGACTGAACAGGGATTTGAACTCGCGTCCAACACTCCAACCACTACACCTGCGCATGTGAACTGCCTGGGCAAAGAGGGACCCTTCCCAGCGGTGGCTCTCTTCCACTTAGCAAGGGGAGAGCAACCCTCCGTCTCCATCCCCCGGGGGCTGATGCTGGTGCAGGGGCGGAGCCACCATTGGGCCAACGGGGTCAAAGCACCCGGGCTGGGCCCAATCAGGGGCTGTGCCTCACGGCCCCTGCGTCTGACATCAGATGCGGGGGGGGGGGGGCCTGGTTTGGCTCCCGAGCGGAGGGGCCGGCAGAGAAGGCAGGGAAGAGGCGCTCCCGGCAAATGCAGCGCCAGCCCTCCTTGAGCTCCTGAAGGGGCCTCCCAGACGGAGCCTCCAGGCTATGAAAGAGCCTCCAGGCTCCGTCCGGGAGCCAGACCGTGCCCCCCGCATCTGACATCAGACGCCGGGCCACACACACGGCCCCTTCCCAGCAGGGAAGAGAGTTGGGCTTGTGGTAGCCGGCATGACTAGCTAAGCAGGGTCCACCCTGGCTGCACTTGAATGGGAGACCAGAAGTGTGAGCAGCACTGTGAGATCTTCCCCTCGGGGGATGGAGCCGCTCTGGGGAAAGCACCCGAGGTTCCCAGCTCCCTCCCTGGCGGCAGCATCTCCAACGAGATCGGGCTGGGAGAGACTCCTGCCTGCAACCTGGGAGAAGCCGGCCGCTGCCAGTCTGGGTAGGCATTCCTGAGGTCTCGGGGGACCAAGGCTCAGACTCTGGCAGCTTCCTCGGGTCGTCCTCCCAAAGGGCCCTGGGATGCACTCCAGGCACTTCTATGGCCCTTCTATGGCTTCTCATTCCCTGTCAAGTTATAAAGTGGTTAAATTGAAACCACCTTTTAATGTTTTGAAGGGGGGGAAATATCTATTTCACTCCTAACCAGTTTCCAGAAAAAGTCACACTGCAACTCGAACAAACTAAAACTTCCCCCGACGTATGTGAATTTATTATCTGACAGAGTCACGGTTCTCTGGAATCCCCTGTCGAATACTGGAAGGAAATTACAACCACAAGACTAGCCACGTGATTGCACTGCAGAAAAAGGAGTCAGGAAGGTGGGAAGGTGGGGGGGGGGGAGTCCGCGCACAGAGAGGAAGAAGTATTTTGTTTGCCGACTCAATCTCTGGTAGCTATGGAAAGTTTCTTCTGCCAATTATTATGGCTTCTTACCTGTCCCCTGACATGTGATTAGGCAGCAAGAATTACCGTTCACATTAAAACCAACTTTTGAGGTTAGTTTATTAACAGAATTCTTCTGCACCTCCTCTCAAGGCGAAGGAAACTTTCTGCTGGAAGGCAACTAAGCCAAGGCGAGCAGCACTAATTAAAGTGTCTGGGTGGAAAATGAGGTGTTTGAAATAAACATTAAAAACCCACGATATGAAAAGAACTGGCGGTTCTCCCTCTTTTCAAAAATGAAGAAAGAAAAGAACCACCAGCCCACCAGTTTCTCTTCATAGCGTGGGTTTTTAATGTTTATTTTAAACGCCTCAGTTTCTACCCAGACACTTTAATTTGTGCTGCTCACCTTTTCTATCGCTCCATAAAGTTATTTCACCGGCACAGAATCATACAATGGTAGCGCTGAAAGGGAGCGTGGAGGTCTTCCAGCCCAACCCTGCTCAGGGCAGGGAACTGCAACAACATCAGCACCTCGACGGGTGGCCAGTCTGCCTGTCTCTGAGAACCTCCAGTGAGGGAGAACCTGCCACTGCATGAGGCAGGCTGTTCCACTGTCCAACAGTTAAGAAATTCCTCTAATTGGCTAGGTTTCCATGTAATTTCCACCTCCTGGTTTCAGTCCTTCGCCCAGGAGCAAGAAACCAATATGACAAATGTTGACATACTGCTTTTCAACAGAAGTCCCAAAGTGGTTCACAAGGAAGCAAGCAAGCAAGCTGCCTGTCTCCAAAGGAGTCACAAAGTAAAAAAGAAACACAAGCGAGACACCAGCAACAGCCACTGGAGGGATGCTGTGCTGGGGACGGAGAGGGCCGGTTGCTCTCTCCCTGCGTAAAAAAAGAGGGGAATCACTTCAAGCCTGCTCTGTCTCGGATGTGGCAGCCCTTCTGCTTCAGCTATCTGGAGGCAGCCACCAGATCTCGCCCCCAGCCCACCCCAGGCTTCTCCAGGCTGCCCAGCACGGGGGGTCCGCAGCCCCCTCAGCCTACATGAGAAGAGGTCAGTTTTTACAGGGCTCCTGCAAACTGAAAAGCAAGCAGCCAATCAAATTCTCAAGGGTTGGGAAAACCCAAAGTGGGGGCTCTCCCAGCCTCAGGGATTCCCCCATCACTCCTTCAGATTTAGGAGACTCTTCCTTTAGCCACTTCTGAGAGGCACAACGACATACGCTACGGAAAGGCCGCGGCTGCTCCCTCGCCCCAATAGACAAGGACAAGGCGGGAGGCCCCACAGCCGGCTCGGGACGGTCTCGGACTCATTTAATCGGCGCTTCCGTGACTACGAATGGCCAAGAAATCCCAGCAACCCGTTTGGTGACGGGTGGCATTTTGAGACAGATAATCCCAAAGGATTTCGTCTAATCTGGGGAGAGTCTTGATATTTTGTGTGCTGCGGGGAATAGATCTTTCAAGGTTAAGCCTGTTAGTGCATATTCAAAACACAGCTTCTGTTTGGTGCCATATGCTGCAACCACGTGCGGCACTTTTTTCCAAGGGGAGGCCACCTTGGCAAAACCATCCGGGGAGAGCCCTTCCCTTCCCTCCCCAGCGCGGTGCTGAGCTGCACACCGCCCGGTGGCTTTTCTCCCTGCTGGCAGGACCTCGGAAAGCGGCGGAGTCTCCTCTTGGGGGCTCCTGGGAAGAAGAAGAAGGGCTCCCCTCGCCGGCACTACTCCCCGCAGGTCTGCCAAGATGGTGGGGGGGCCCAAGAGGGGGCCGCTTCCCTTCAAGGAGCCCCCCTGCCCCATCCCGCCCCCAGTGCTGGGCAAAACTCAGCCCGGGCGGGTGGGAACAGCTGCCCCAGGGATCGTGCAGAGCGCGATCAGGCCTCACTGGGAGGGAGGAACCCAGGCCCAGCTAAAAAGGAAACCATGGGAGGTCCTGGCCACAGGCCAGACGGGCACACCAGGGGCTGCTTCTCACCCGCCCCGCGATGCTGGCCATCAGGTGCATGCCGCCCGCGGTGCATGCGCTCCTCCTGCTGGCCATCAGGACCCAGCAATGTCCAGCAAGCACCGTCTCCCCCCCGCCACGATCTGACCAGGACCGACAACCTCTGATCAGATCCAAGCTTCCCGGTCCTGGTTCCGTTGGGGGGGGGGAGTGTGGTGCCAACCTGGCCCTCCGGGACATTGCACTGGGGCCGGGCCAGGCCGTGAGAGGGGAGACCTGCCTGGAGTTCTCCCTTTACACGGCCAAAGCGGTTCTAAGCCGCCCCCCTGAGCACACAAGCCTGGCGGAAAGGGGCTGGGGGGAGCACAACCCCTCCACAACCGGCAGTGGGACTGACGCCACAACGCCTACACAGCACGCAAAGGCAGGGCCAGAGTCCGAGCCCCGGCCGGCAGCCCCGAGCCAGAGCGAAGCAGGGCCTGGACCCCAACGGGTGCAAAGGTCCTGCGGAAAGCAGGGCAGCTGGGACGCAGAGGCCTCCGAGGCCCTGTGGGCACAAAGGCACAGGCAGCGCCCAAAGGGGCCTGTGATGCCAGGGGGTGTCTGCACCCGGGTCGAGCAAGAAGCAGCTGCAGGCTGGCTGAAAATGCACTCCGGAAGCTGCCTTTCACCGAGCCAGACCCTGGGTCCATCTGGCGCAGTGTCCTTGGCACTGACCGGCAGCAGCTTCTCCCGGCAGGAGTCTCTCCCAGCCCTCCCTGGAGATGCTGCCAGGGACAGAACCTGGGAGGACCTTTGGCATGCAGGTGCTCTCCCACTGAGCCATGGCCCCATCCCCATTTTGACTTGAACATATCTCTCGAAAAGTTTGTGTTTGTGCAAAATAAAGCCATGCTTCCTGGTCGCCTACAGATACCAAATTCTGCATGCAAAATCTTGGCACTGAAATCTTGTCACGGAAATTGTCACCTCATGGCGCAGCTGGGAGATGACTTGACTAGCAAGCCAGAGGTTGCCGGTTCGAATCCCTGCTGGTGCGTTCCCCAGACGATGGGAAGCGCTGATATCGGGCCGCAGCGGTCTAGGAAGGTGCTGAAAGGCATCCTCATCTCCCACTGTGCGGGAGGAGATGGCCATGGGCAGCCCCTCCTGGATGCTTCTACCCAAGGCAACCCCAGGGCGAGTCTGTGGGCGCCAGGAGTCGACACCAACTGGACGGCACACTTCACTTGACTGCCTTTCACCTCAGAATATGCTTGGGGGCACATTTAAATAATGTATGGAGGGTTTTGAAGCAGGAATTCTCAATAAACATAAGTGTTATTGTTCTCAACCGAACATTCAATAACCAGATCAATAATTCCAAAACATCATAATGCCCAAGATAAGCAGAAGATCTTTCTCCGTTTCAGATTCACTATGATTCGAATTTAGCATATGCCTCCAGAAAACGAATGTTTGAAGTTGAAACGTGACAAGTTTCAAAGGGCTCTTTTGGTTACCTTTTGCAAGCCCCTGAATTTTAAAAATGCCATGGCCTGGTATTTCGTTTCCTGAGCCTTCTCTGCCCGGCCAACGACGGGTCTCGGCGGCTGGTGCTTGAGACGGGGAGAGCAGCAAGAGCCAGGCCTGTGGCCAGCCGAGTGAACATGCCAAGCAGAGGCTCTGCCCCTGAACTACGGCCTCACCCCCTAAAGGGAAAATCTTGCAGCCCTTGCATGTCGTCCCCCTTCCAAATGCAAACCTGGGCAGACCCTGCTTAGCCAAGGGGACCGTTCATGCTTGCTACCACAAGACCAGCTCTTCTCCCCATCAGATACAGCAAAGCTGGGGGCAAGAGGGAGGTTTTGGACCCCTGTACTGGGAATGACACCAGCCCCAGGAGGCCTCAGCCTCGAGGACAGCACCGAACTCCTCAGCCACAGCCAGTGCCAGAGTGCTGACCACTGACTGTCTAGAACTGTTACTCAAGTTACCGTACTTTGCCTATAACCTCGGAGCAGCCCAAGAAGGTGGTAACCAAAACGTCTTGCCCATGACCGGTGGTCAGCACCACTTAAGTATATGAGAAAACAGGGAATGCCTCTACCAGGACAATGCCTTTTAAAGCACATTCAGTAGGACCCGTCTAGCCTATTGCAGGCATCCTCTAAAAAGAAAACACCCTTTAAAGAAAAGAGTTAACACCACATGGAGATAGCAAGTTGCATTTTAAGAGAGCCTCTTCCCTCCGGAATATCAGGAAAATGAGGAAGACCTCTTCCACAACGAGGTTTGCTGCCACTGCGTGGACCAGGCCAACAGTGACTGTCAGAATGAAACAAAACATCCCTCGTTGGTGCTGTGACCTCGCTTCCCCACAGTCACCAAGGGATGGACGTGCCGCACGCACGAGCATGTCCAGGGACCCCACTCCAAGGAAACTAGAGCTATGCACAAGGCGCTGTCACACTTGCTGTCCGGTGGATAACAGGGCAGTCGTCTCCTTGGCTTTGGATTTGCAATTTGTGGCGTGCACTTTTCTGTTTATGAATTGGCGAGAGCCCCTCTAAGAGAAACGGGAGAGACGACCAAGTTGTTGGTTTTGTGCATTTCTGTTTGCAGTCTCATCAGCACGATCCAGATGCCCGCACTAGGAAAGCAGAGCTCGATCTTTAATTATCCCTGCTCGGCCCACGTTAGGAATTCCCAGTAGTGCCGTCTGGGAAAAGATGCCAAAACCCCGCATTGTTCTTTAATTAGCTGTTGTAATTGTTTCAGTCTAATCTCCATGATTAGCAGCAGCATTAAATACAGCAGGGAGAAGAGACCTGCCCTCTTTGGGCTGCCTGCCCGGGGAAAGAGGCACTCGGGGAAAGGGACAGGCGATGCCGTCCGTCGGATGCCAACCAGCCTCGCCTGGAGAGGGATAAAGGCCAGCGACCTTGGTCTGCAGCAGGGGATCCACGGCCCTGCTTTCGCGAGAGCGCCTCGCCCTCGGAGGACGCCTGCCCGGGGCCGGAGGAGGACCCACCACACTGGCCAAAGGGAGGCTCGCTGGGGCACAGGAAGCCGCCTTCTCCCGAGCCAGACCACTGGTCCGCCCAGCTCCCTACTGTCTACCCACAGAAGTGATCAAGCCTGGCGGGGCGTGTGGAGCAGTCAATTTCCAGCGCCTGGGTTTTTACATTAAAATGTAGGGTTAAGCACAGGAGAGCCACGGCCAGTCATCTGTGCATCTCACTCCTTCCCTGGGAAGGGCGCTCCCTCTGGAGAGTCCATCCCGGCATCCCTCAGAAGAGCCTTTCTGGGCAGCGGCTGGAGTGGAGGGAGGGGATCAAGCCGCCGCTGGCAAGAAGCAGCAGAGTGGAGGGGCAGGAGAGACAAGGGGGAAGGGGGGGGCGCCAGTGGTGGGGCCAGCAAGGCAGGCGGGCGGGGGGGGCGCATTGGGCCTCCCGTGCCCAGCTGTATTGAGCTGCCGCTGCCACCGATCAGTGGGAGAAGCCAAGAGATCTCCAGGGCTCCTGCTGCAGGATATGCCAACCTGGGGGCCAGCAAGAGGGGCCCACTGGGCCTGATCCAGCCCTCAGGCCTGGATGACACCTACACAGAGCCTGGCAGGAGCTCTCCAAGGTTCCCAGCAGGGATCCCTCCCAGCCCTGCTTGGGAGATGCCACCAGGGAGTGGGCCTGCGACCTCCTGCCTGCAAAATGGAGGCTCTACCACTGAGCTGCAGCCCAACCCCATGCTCTACTCATGAGGAAGATACCCGCGCATTTGAAGTGGAAGATCCGGACCAGGGCCCACTCATCCATCACTCCAGCTCTTACCCAGCCCCACAAGACCCCCCTCGCCAAACAAACCTTCTTGCTTCTGCCCTAAAATTAAGCCCGTTCTTGGTTTGGCCAAGTTACCCGAGAGAATTACTCAGCTGTGAGAGCCCTCTGCATGGGCTCAGAGGTGCTGTTACCAAACCACAGTGGGGGCAAGGCATCAGCCCCACCTCACGCGCCTTAAGCTGAACGGTGGGTCTTTGGTGGGGCGGCAGCAGCAGTTATCAGTTTCGTTAAGAAGCCCATCAATCGAGGGGGGAGACTGGTGGGTTTAGACAGATGTGGATGATTCCTCAAGAGTGATCACTCTTCCAGCTACAATGTGCAGAGCTGCCTCCTTGGCTAAACTTCCAATTCTGCCCTTCCCAGGGAAGCCTCTTACTTGGCATGCATGGGACGGGTTATTAATCTGCGGTGTTACCTTCTTTCTGGCCAGTGACCATAATATATAAAAGAGGAGGATGGACCATGAGCCTGACTCCAGCTTCCCAGACCCCAAGACGTGAGATGGTCAAGTCTCACCTAAACTCAAGTTTCCAAGCAGGTCCTTCCCTTTGGACGGCGTCATCCACGGCTGCACAACTGAAATGCCCGGTGGGCCAGACCCATTCTGCACTTGGCATGTCGGGGCCAAGGACCATTTCTAGCACATGACTGCATCGAAATCAAGCATATGAGTAGTTACTTGTGGATCTGTTCTAACAGCTAACTGGCCCTCTCCACCCCCAGCACAGCACCCCTCCCGCGGCTGTGGCTGGTGTCGCTCTTGTGTTTCTTTTCAGATCGGGAGCCCTTTGGGGACAGGGAGCCATCTGGTTTTCTCTCTGTGTAAACCGCCCTGAGCCATTTTTGGAAGGGTGGTGTAGAAAGCAAATAAATAAATCAAAATATCCCCCCATTCTAGGGACCCATAGTTTTAACCAAGGATATACCTGCCCTGCTCAATCAGTGGGGCCCCTGGAGTGCCTGCCAGCCCCAAACAAAGGCCAAGTCCTCTCCTCTCCCTCAGTCACTGTTGCTTTCAGGCTACAATCCTAGGCATGCCTACATGGGAGCAAGCCTCACTGGGCACACCACAGAACATCTTTCTGGGCAAGCAGGAGCAGGATGGTGCTGTAAGGCAATTTCCAGCTCCTGTGTTGCTGCAGGATATCTAGGGGCCGGATCCGGCCCCTGGGTCTTATGTTGTGCAGGTCTGGTGTAATCTCACCCAACTCCACAAATTTAGTGGAAAGATGTGATCATCCCCTCCGGGGTGAGAAGCAGTCACTGGAAAATGCGGATTTTCCACTTTGTTTTACAGAATTGTTTGAACCTAGAGTTAATGTCGGTCACCAGCATTAGTGCAATTGTGTGAAGCCACACCAAGATTACCAATGTCGGTTTGCATCCCGAGATGCATCTAAGATTCCCACCACGGCATGAGTTCACACAATCATATCAGTTACTGCCTTTAAACCTAGATTTGTACGAGTGTGTTAACCAGGTCTCTATTGTAAGGTGAAGCTGGCAGGAGCCACTTCTGTTGGAAATCCGTTCTGCAGCCTCAAACAAGGGATTCTCAAACGAAACCCACCTGCTTTTTAAAAGATCCACTTACACAGTTCAGAGGAAACTCAGCATTGCCAGCCGATGTACTGCAGAAGGCTGAGGGAAGAGCTCATCCGTATGCAGCAGGAGAGGACCAAGAGCTTCACCCCTGCAAGGGAAGAGTCTCCAGAGCAGAGCGGAGCTTGCGAGGCTGCCAGGGGCAATTCACTCACAGGCTCAGAGACAGGAGTGGGCAGAGGAACCCTCTGAAAAATGCTCCAGGATTTCTCTTTGGGAGAAGCCCCACATTTATTCTTTTCATTTCAGTTCCTCCTGGGGGGAAAGCCTGAATTTCCTCTGAATCCTTCCTTTTCCCCACATTTCACCTTGTAGACGTTTTTGTGCCAACCCCAGTCTGAGGACCCTTGATGCGGTCAAGTCTAAGCAGGCCTCTTCCTGTGGGGTGCAAATTGCTCCTGAAGGAAAGGCGGGTCCTGAGTGAAACGAACAGGAATGATGCGAAGTCAACACGCACCAAGAATGCCAGACGCAGAGGGTGGCCTCACACACAACGTGGAGAACCGGCTTGCGTGTGGCCGTCGGAGCCCGGACCAAGGCGGGAGCCTGCAGTTCACTCGGGGCCTCAAACTGAGATGAGTAGCCAAGTCCTGAAGCTGGCTCGCCGGGCCAAGCGCCTGCAAGCCCAGTCGGGACCCTCCAAGCTCTCCCGGAGCCGCGGCTTGTCCTGGGTGAGCCCCGCCCTCTTTGCCACCAGAACCAATGGCTGTGAGGCAGCTGGCGTAAGGAAGGCGTGCCGGTCCAAGGGCAACCCAAGGCAGGCTGGGAGAGCGGCCGGGGTGGGGGTGGGGCCCCTCTAGCTCCAGGCAGACGGAGACAGGCCACGGTCTGCAGGGCCAGCTTCATGCTCCCGTAATATCCGGGGCTGGGAGAACCTCCGGCTCTGCATTCGGTGATGCTGCCCAGGGTGGTTCAGCCACGTCACAACAACCAATCCCGGTCAGGAAGTAGAGGTTCACATGCACAGTGTGCGGGGTGGGGCTGGGAGATGCGCAAAACCCGGGCACCACTGCACATGTCAACCCATCCACATGGTGCAAATAGTGTGACCTCCTCCTCCTCCTCTTCCATGTCCACTGAGCTGCCACAGCCACGGGCTTCGCCCAACGCCCAGCATAAGGAGGTCCTTCTTGGGTGGCATTGGGGTATGTGTGCTCGTGCCTCTTTAAAAGATGCAGAAGAAAGCTGCAGGGGAGGAGAACTGGTCTTGGGGCAGCAAGCAAGAATGGTCTCCTTCACTAAGCAGAGTCCACCTTGGCTTGCTTTGGGATGGGTGACTATATGGGAACACGCTAAGATTTCCTCCTTAGGGGATGAGGACTCAGCTCAGTGGAAGAGCATCTCCTTTGCACGCGGAAGGTCCCCGGTTCACTCTCTGGCAGCAGCAACATCTCCAGGTACGTCTGGGAGAGACTTCTGCCTGCAACCTTGGAGAGGACGTTGCCTGTCAGTGTAGACAACGCTGAGTTAGATGGACGGGGTAGAAGGCTGCTTCCTGTGTTCCTAACAGAAGCAACTTGCCAAAGGTCACATTAAGAGTCAACGCTCAAACCAAAATTTAAGCTGCATCTGGACTTGCGAGTCGAAATAAGGTGATAATGTTCACAGTTTAATATCATGCTGACAGTTTTAAAAGGTCAAGCTGTGAAGAATGCTGTATGAGCTCAAACTCTTTGATTGGGATAAATGAATTTCAGAAAACGATGGCAGTCGTCATTTTGATGCCAAAAATAAAAGGTGGCGACCTCCATTTATTCCAGCTCTCAAATGACACATTTCTGGGTTTCAAAGTCAAGAGAAAAAAGGCAGCTCCGAAAGGTTACCATGAAGCTGATCTGGCGCTTACTGATAACATTTAATTGATTTGTTGCTGTTTTATTGTCGAGGTTTAGGATTTCGCTTTTAGGAAGTTTCCGGGATCGCCAACTTTGCAAGTCAACACGGTTCAGTGGCCGCCCCATTGAACTCTGGGCAAAACACACTCACGGGGTGTGCATGATTTATATACCACTTCATATACCACTTATTTATGTACTGCTTTTCAACAAAATTTCTCAAAGCAGCTTCCCCAGAACAGTAAACAAAGATACTGCACACACAACACGCCCAAGCCAGGGAAAACAGCAGCCACCCAAGAACTATCTGGGTGCAGAAGCAAGAACAGCAGCCGCCGGAGTCTATGACTCCCGGCCAGTTCTGGGACAGCGCTCTTCCCCAGGGGAGGAGAGCTGGTCCTGGGGCAGCGAGCAGGAACCGTGCCCTTTGCTCAGCAGGGTCTGCCTTGTGTGCGCCTGTGGAAGGGGCAGGGCCTCTGCTTGGCCTGCAGAAGGGCCCCGGCCCCCTCCCGGGCGACAGCAGCGGCATCCCCAGGCAGGGCTGGGAACGGAGACTCCTGCCGGCAACCTGGGAGAGCCGCTGCCAGCCAGTGCGGACAATCCAGAGCCAGACAGACCAAGGGTCTGACTCGGCCGAAGGCAGCTTCCCGTGGTCCTCAAGAGGACCTCAAAACAGGGGCACATCTGCTGCTGCCGCTAACCTCCAGGCTCGGCTTCCGCAATGCACTCTCTGCCCTTGGACGCAGTCCAGAAACTGCAGCTGGCACAGAATATGGCAGCCAGGTTGGTCTCTGGGTCATCTTGGAGCGACGACAGCACTGACAGAGCGGCATTGGCTGCCGATAGGTTTCCGGGCAAAATACAGAGTGCTGGTTGCAACCTATAAAGCCCCAAACGGCTTGGGCCCTGGCTCTTCAGGAGAACGTCTTCTTCATTATGAGCCCCACCGCCCACTGAGGTCGTCTGAAGGGGTCTCGCTGTATTTGCCACCGGCTGGTCTGGTGGCTACTCGGCCGCTGGGCCTCCTTGGCTGCTGCCCCGAGACCGTGGAATGTGCTCCCGACTGAAACACGACCCTCCCCATCTCTGACAATTTGTAAGAAGCATTTGAAGACCCACTTCTTCACCCAAGCTTGTTCAGCTTTTTAAATGTTTAGGTTTTAATCTGTTTTGACTTTTAAATCATCTCAATTGTTTTTAAGTTTTTGTGTATGTTTTTAACTTGTTTTATGTTATTGTTAACCACCCAGAGACAAACGTTTGGGGCAGTGTATAAATCTGATAAATAAAGACATAGATGAAAGGGGAGCGGCAACTTCCCCATGGCAAGACCCAGTTCTAGTGCTGTGAGAGAGGGAGGAAAAGGTCTCTCGGTCCTCCCTCTCCACTCCATGCATCGCTGTATACACCTCCGCCATGTCTCCCCTTAGTCGCCTCTTTTCCAAGGTCAAGAGCCCCAGAGGCCGTCGCCTGGCCTCCCAAGGAAGGTGCTCAAAACCCCTGCTCCTCTGGGCTGCCCTCTTCTGCACCTTCTGCAGTTCTACAAGGTCCTTCTTAAGTTACAGTGACCAGAAGGGCATGCAGTCCTCCGAATGTGGCCCCACCACAGATTTGTATAAGGGCATGATAATAGTAGCAGTTTTATTTTCAGTCCCCTTCCTAAGGATCCCTAGCATGAAATTTCCACTTTTCACAGCGGCTGCTGCTGCTGCTGCACACTGAGCCGACACTTTCAAGGAGCCGTCCACCACAACCCCAAGATCCCTCTCCTGGTCAGTTACTGACAGCTCAGACCCCATCAGTTCCGTTCAAGGTTTATTACAGTCTATGACCAGCACAACAAGGAAATAGAAAAGAACATACAACACAGTTTAAGAGAAAAACATAATACCACTTATATCACAATACCCCCTAGGGCATATTACTGAAGCCACAAAAAGCCTCCCAGATCCCATCAGCATATATGTGAAGTTGGGGTTTTTTGCCCCAATATGGATCACTTTACACTTGTCTACATTGAATCACATGTACCATTTTGTTGCCCACTCCCTCAGTTTGGACAGATCCTTTCGGAGCTCCTCACAATCTGTTCTGGATTTCATGACCCTAAATAGTTCAGTGCCATCTGTGAATATGGCCACTTCACTGCTTACCCCAACTTCTCGATCATTTATGAACAAGTTAAAGAGCACCGGTCCCAGCACAGATCCCCGGGGGACCCCACTTCTTACTTCCTTCCACATTGTGAAAACTGTGCATTGATTCCTACCCTGGGTTTCCTGTCCTTCAGCCAGTTAGCGATCCACACACGAACTTGTCCCTTTATCCCACGACTGCTCAATTTACTCAAGAGCCTTTGGTGGGGAACTCTGTCAAAAGCTTTTTGGAAGACCAAGTATATTATGTCAGCCGCCGTGCCAGCTTCATCCTGAACTCGGCGATTCCTCTTCTCTTTCTTGGTAAGCATTCCAACTGAGCTTCTATTACTGTGGTCTTGAATAAGTTCCATACTTTTTGGAATGGTTTGACCCTCCTGACTTTCCCTTTCAGCTTCCTTTTCACCAGTCCCCTCATTTTAGAGAAGCTTCCTCTTTGGAACTCCAACACATCTATGCTGGACTTCCTTAGCAATGCTCCACTCACAGACAGGCTGAACTGGATCCCACGATGGTGACTACGCCCCAGCGGTGCGACAACTCTGGGCAGGCAGCAGGGAACCTCAGGAGCCGAGAGTTAGGGCCTATTCAGTCCTCCAGCTGGTGATGAGGTGGGGCCAGAGGAGGAAAGGGGCAGAGGCAATTCCTGGGCAAGCCAGAGGAAGATGAGGACGAGGACGACGACAGGGACTCTGGCCCGTCTTCCAAGGAAAACTCAGCGGTGCCCTTGCTGAGGCCATCCGGGGGGAAGACCCACAGTGGCAAGTAGCTGTCAGGTCAGCAGTCGAGGCAGTGCCAAGTGCCATATACTAAAAAAGTAATACACTCTGGAAATCAGAGCGTGTGAACATTTCCTTGTACTGCACTTTCAACCATGGCTTTGATTGTGGTCTTGTATGTGCCTTAATTTTTTTTGCTGTTATTCCAAAAAATGGAAGACAAACGGTTTAAAAATAAAACCACCAAGGGCCACTTCAAAACAGGATGCTTGCCCGTACACTGGAGTGGAGCTGTTTTAATCAGTACCCAGTCCAGCATCTGCTGGACAGCCATGAGAATCAGCGGGATTTCCCCCCAGCCAGTCCTCCTGACTTCCAGGCTTTGAAGGCTTCTGAACACGAAAAACAGAGCTTCCAAAACATAAGATGCCTTGAACAAATCTCTCCTGCTGCCTTCCGCTATCACATGGCCCTTTCATAGCATGCAAAAGACGACCGGCTGAGTTTGGTCTCCCCAGTGGGCCTGCCTTGATCTCAGCTCTTGCGTTTGAACTGCCTCCGCTTGGTCTCTGCACCACCAGAGATAAAGACTCTGCACATGAAAAGCTGTCCCCAGCCCCAGCAATACACCTCAGAGAGAGAGAGCGAGAGAGAGAGCGCACGAATGAATATGGCAAAATCTACATGCAGCCAGCCTGATTCGGAAACTCTCTCAAGCACAACAATTTGACATCAATACAGAGCGGTCCATTTAATCTCTGCCTTAATTTTTTAAGAGCAGCAATTCTCACCCCCACCCCAAAGCACAGTTTCTTTGGCCTGTTGGAAATAGTCACATCGTCCTGAAACCACCAGGACTTCCAAGCACTTGCCTGGGCAGTCACGTAGCCCCATGGAATTAATATGCACAACGAAAGAAGGCTGAACTACATTCAGGAAGGCAAACTGGCAGAGCCCTTTTCACAACTGCCGCACATTGAGTCGACACTTCCAAGGAGCTGTCCACCCCGACCCCAGGATCCCTCTCCTGGTCAGTCACCGACAGCTCAGATCCCATCAGCATATACTTGAAGTTGGGGTTTTTCGTCCCAATGTGCATCACTTGACACTTGCTAACATTGAACAGCATTTGCCATTTTGTCGCCCACTCCCCCAGTTTGGAGAGATCCTTTGGTAGCTCCTCACAATCCATTTTGGATTTCACTACCTGGAAGAGTTTGGTACCATCTGCATATCTGGCCACATCGCTGCTTACCCCTGCTTCTAAATCATTTATGAATAAATAAAAAGCACCAGTCCCAGTACAGATCCCTGGGGGACCCCACTTCTTACTTCCCTCCATTCTGAAAACTCTCCATTGATACCTACCCTCTGTTTCCTGTCTTTCAACCAGTTAGCAATCCACACATGGACTTGTCCCCTTATCCCATGACTGCTAAGTTTCCTGAGGAGTCTTTGATGAGGAACTATGTCAAAAGCTTTTTGGAAGTCCAGGAAGACTATGTCAACTGGATCACCCTTATCCACACACTCGTTGACCCCCTCCAAGAACTCCACAAGCTTTGTTGGGCAAGATTTCCCTTTGCAGAAGCCATGCTGGGTCTCTCCTTCTGCGTGCCAAGCACAGCCCGTGCCCCCTGCCCTTGGGGGGCTTTCAGGAGCAGCTGCACAATGGCCTTCCTCCCAACATGCCGCCTGTCTAGGAAGCAGAGCACGGGGGGTGGGGGCCGCAGAAAGTGGGGGCCTGGGTGGCTACTTCGCCTTCAGGGGGGCAGCAACATCTTCAAAACGGAGCAAAGGACACACTCCAAATCCACACAGTCAAGGTGTGAATGAAGCCAGGCCAAAAGGCACTTCCAAGGGAAGGACTCACCAGAACACCCTGCAAGCTGAGATGACACTTACACACTTTTTAAAAAGGAAAAAGACAAACACACTCACCTGGGTTTCCAGGGCTTTGTAAGGACTGAGAGGCTGGTCCTGCAAGGAGAACAGAGAGGAAGGCGGATTACTTCCCAGAGGCCAGGTGGCGAAGGGAGGCTTTCGCCCAGTGACACAGTTGCAAATGCAGAAGCACAGGCACACCCCATGACAGCCACCCCCACCCCCACAGCCGTAGCCCCCCCATCTTAGACAGAGGCAATAATGTGTGGGGTTCTGTAACAAGAAGTCAGAGAGTTTCCTAATCCCACAGAGCTTGCACCGCACATGAGCAGAGTCTGGATTGCCAGCCGCCAAGAACAGAAGAACAGCCCTGCTGGATCAGGCCCTGCAAGGAGGCCCCTCTAGTCCAGCCTCCTGTTTCGCCCAGTGGCCCACCAGATGCCGCTGGGAGCCTACAGGCAGGAGTTGAGGGCATGCGGCCTCTCTCCTGCCATTACTCCCCTGCAACTGGCAAGGAGAGGCCTTGCAAAAGACGGAAGGGGGACAACCTCCACTGCAGGCCGACAGCCAACTGGGTGAGAATAGCAAGAGCAGCAGATTGTCTCCACTTAGGAGGCCAAGGGCTCTGCATCCCGCCCGAGGCCCTGGGGGAGTACCAGGATGGCATCCCTGCCTGTCCCTGCAGCACGACACCCCGGCATACACATCAGCCAGGCGGAAGCATGGAAGCTGTCAAAGCAGGAGCCAACTTGCCAGGAGAGTGGATCAGTCAGATCTCACCCTAGAACCAGCCCATATGCATGAGCAAGAGCTCTCTAGAGCTGCCAACCCCCCAGGACTGGGCTGGACAGCAAGGCTGGCCATTCGAATAGTCGGAGACTGTGAACAATACTGAAGACACACCCCTCCAGGGAAAGCCTCAGAGCTGGATGACTGCACTGCCCGCCCCCGCAGCATGCCTGCCCTCCGTGCGCGCACACACAGACGGGCAGGGACCCCAGCACAGTGGCAGAGCGAGAGAAGATGACCTCCTCTAACAGAATGGTTATTACGGAAATACAAAGTCACCTCAGAAAGAGAGAACCACACAAAACGCACAGCGCTACCTCAAACAGATGGGGAAGGACACACTTGTTTGCTGGGTCCGTCCCCCCAAGTGAGCTCAAGATGTTGCCAACTTATACATGGACCAAAATGCAGAAGTTGAAAGCAGAAGGATGGAAGGTTCCTAATCCATGGGTTCCATTTCAGAAACAAAAGCCAGGGAATTTGGAACTCAAAAGTGAAGACGGTTTCAGAAGCATCCCTATCTCCAGTGTCATCTTTAAAGAGAAAATCCCTCTGAAGCACCTGTCCTTGGTGCTCTATGATATTACTGGAGTCTCACTTTCTGCAGCACCCTATTTAATTGGAAAGCTTAACGAAGCAAAACCTGGATCAATGATGCTCCCTCCTTCATCCATCACATCTGTCGAACTGAGAGGACTGTAGTTTGCCGAAGAGGAGGAACATTCTTGTCTGCCACGTTGGAGACCCCTGAGAAAGAGAGTCTTTGAAGTCCCAGCTAGTTCAAGGACCTGAAATTCCATTCCTGTAGAGCCTCAGGCCAAACATGTCCGTATTCAACATGTTTATGCTCTGCCCTGCCAGGGCAATACTGCTTGGGCCAGCTCACAAAAGGAGTAAGACAATATAAAATTAAACAACACTAATGTTAAAAACAAAAACGCATACTAATTAAATTTTAAAATCCGCCAGGTATGAGCTACAGATACAAAACTAAAGCGCTTCTCTAAAAGGGCAGGCCTTCAGCAGGCCTCTACAAACCCACTTGCCAGCTCGCCAGTGGCGAGCACCCCCAGCCCTCCAGCCAGAGGCCTCCTTCTCCCCGCTGCCATTTCTGAGAAGGGGAGCAGCAGCAGGACTCCTTCCTGGACAGTCGGAGGGGGTTCCCCCCCTGCCCCTCTCCACATCACAGGGCAACGGACAGCAGGAGCACTTCGCTCCCCAGCCCTCTGCCCGTGCGTGCCAGAAAAGGACCGGAGGGAAGAGGCGGGCTTGGCGGCAACCACAGATAATGGCTGGCTACTGAGCTAAGCCGACCTTTGTGTGACTGGGGCCTTCAGCTGTTTTCAGAAGACCCTTAAGGGAGGCAGCACCGCAGAGCCCTTCTGGGTCAGCCTTCCAAAGTCAAGATTCCCCACCATTGACTGGGTCTCCATTAGTGGAGGGGCCATGAGTACAGCAACAGGCTGGTGTCTCATCAGGACTTCATTTACTGAGCCCAGGGTTGGCTTTTCTGCTCCTCTGCTCCTCATCCCCATTTCCTCTTCTTGGCACATGAGCCAGCTAAGATGGCCGGTCCCATCTGGAGGTGGACGGATGCTCGTCGTGATTTCTGGCAAGGGCTGCACCTCTAGAAGCAGCCACCTCATGGCGCAGTAGGGAAATGCCTTGCCTAGCTAGTGAGCAAGAGGTTGCTGGTTCGAATCCCCGCGGGCCTGTTTCCCAGGACATGGGAAGCACATCATCTCACACTGCGCAGGAAGCGATGGCCAGGGTCAACCCCTCCTGTATTCTACCAAAGGAAAACCACAGGACTCTGTGGGCACCAGGAGGAGTCGGCACCGACTCAAGGGCACAACTTCCCTCTACACCTCTAGAGATGGGAGAGAGGTGAGAGCACTGCCAGACCTCCAGCTTGATCTCATTCAGCCTGAGTGGGATTTAAAACTAACTGAGCAGACATCCAGAAACTTGTGAGTGTGCACGCCTCGGAGGAGACACGGGTGATGACACAGAGAGAGCTGTCGGCACCACAAGGACACCCTCCTCTTCCATCTCCAGGCAGCAGGCATTGCCAAACGCCACCATGAGCATCCCTGGAGCCAAGATGGCGCCCCTGGCCAAAGTTGGTCGGCCAGGCTCATGGACTCTCTGGGGTTGTGGGCACGTAGCTAGGTGGCCAGATTTGGCTTTTTTAAAGCCAAATTTTGGGCTACAGCCCATTTGACTCACAAGTATACCCCTTAGGTTCTGGCCACCCTGGGTCACTACGCAGCCTCTTTGGGTGCGACTCGGAATTCACTGAATAACCTCCCAAGCTATTCAACTGTCTCCTGGTATTTGAACGGGTGTGTGTGTGTGTTAAGCTCATGGCTTAATATTGATTTGAAAAACTGTTGCTGAGTTTATGGATTGATATTTGCACTGTATTGATTTTCTTGTGGTTTTTAGATTGAGCATTTTTATTCTGTGCATTGCCTTCGGCAATCTTTATTGGAAAAGGAGCCAATAAGAGCCATTTATAAAAACAAACACACCCACCCAACTGAAGACGGATTTATTCACAGGCCCTGATGACATAGAAGGCCGGCAAGACGAAACACACCCTGGATGCCAGAGAGATGAAAAATAAACCCTACACGCTTTTCTGGAATCAGATTCACCCAAAGGAGAAATAAGTAGATGATTCACTGTACCAGATCCTGCCATTACATTGTTATGATAAAGTTGTCAGAAGCTAATCACTTGTTAATTTGATCCTGAGCTGGATGCCAAGAAAGGGTTGCACAAGAAGCCTGACAATGTGGCACCCCTTCCGACGAAATCAAATGCTGAACCTGCTAATCAGAACTGCTGTGACTAGTCAACCTTTTGACAGGAGATTGCTGTGCACAAAAGGCTCTGGAATTAATACCGAGTGTAGGGACCTTTAAAGCCCTAAATACTTTGGGACCAGGCTGTGGGAAGCAGCCCAATTCGAATCAGAGAGTTAGCAACATAGGAAGCTGCCATATACCGAGTCAGACCCTTGGTCTCTCTAGCTCAGTACTGTCTTCACAGACTGGCAGCGGCTTCTCCAAGGTTGCAGGCAGGAGTCTCTCCCAGCCCTCTCTTGGAGATGCTGCCAGGGTGGGAACTTGGAACCTTCTGCTCAGAGTGGCTCCATCCCCTGCGAGGAGTAGCTTGCAGTGCTCACACATCAAGTCTCCCATTCAAATGCAACCAGGGTGGACCCTGCTTCGCTCAGGGGACCAGTCATGCTTGCTGCTCCAGACCAGCTCTCCTCTGCAGAGCCGGGATGGACCCTGCTGTGTCCCTGCTAGATGAACGTCCAGCTGCTGGCTGGAAACCGCCAGCCACGCCAAGCCCACCACCGCACGAGGAGGCAGAGCGATTCACTGCCCAACAGCCCCCCCCACCTGCAAAATTCTTCCCAGCAGCTTGTCTCAATCTGCCTCCTTGCAATTTCAACATTGGTTCTTGTCCTGCCCTCAGGAGCAACAGAGAACGCATTGTTGGGAATATTTACTGAATGTAATAAAGTATCAAAACCGAAAGTGCTTGTGAATTACAGGTGAAACTCGGAAAATTAGAATATCGTGCAAAAGTCCATTAATTTCAGTAATGCAAATTAAAAGGTGAAACTGATATATGAGACAGACGCATTACATGCAAAGCGAGAGAAGTCAAGCCTTAATTTGTTATAATTGTGATGATCATGGCGTACAGCTCATGAAAACCCCAAATCCACAACCCCAGAAAATTAGAATATTACATGAAACCAAGAAGACAAGGATTGAAGAATAGAACAATATCGGACCTCTGAAAAGTATAAGCATGCATATGTATTCAGTACTTGGTCTGGGCCCCTTTTGCAGCAATTACTGCCTCCATGCGGCGTGGCATGGATGCTATCAGCCTGTGGCACTGCGGAGGTGTTATGGAAGACCAGGATGCTTCAATAGCGGCCTTCAGCTCTTCTGCATTGTTTGGTCTCATGTCTCTCATCCTTCTCTTGGCAATGCCCCATAGATTCTCTATGGGGTTCAGGTCAGGCGAGTTTGCTGGCCAATCAAGCACAGTAATCCCATGGTCATGGAACCAGGTTTTGGTACTTTTGGCAGTGTGGGCAGGTGCCAAGTCCTGCTGGAAAATGAAGTCAGCATCCCCATACAGCTCGTCTGCGGAAGGAAGCATGAAGTGCTCCAAAATCTCCTGATAGACGGCTGCGTTGACCCTGGACTTAATGAAGCACAGTGGACCAACACCAGCAGATGACATGGCTCCCCAAATCAACACAGACTGTGGAAACTTCACACTGGACTTCAAGCATCTTGCATTGTGTGCCTCTCCATTCTTCCTCCAGACTCTGGGTCCTTGGTTTCCAAATGAGATGCAAAAGTTGCTCTCATCAGAAAAGAGGACTTTGGACCACTGAACAACAGACCAGTTCTTTTTTTCTTGAGCCCAGGTAAGACGCTTCTGACGTTGTTTGTTGTTCAGGAGCGGCTTGACAAGAGGAATATGACATTTGAAGCCCATGTCCAGGATCCGTCTGTGTGTGGTGGCTCTTGATGCACTAACTCCAGCCTCAGTCCACTCCTTGTGAAAGTCCCCAACACTTTTGAATGGCCTTTTCCTGACAATCCTCTCCAGGCTGCGGTCATCCCTGCTGCTTGTGCACCTTTTTCTTCCACACTTTCCCCTTCCACATAACTTTCTATTGATGTGCTTTGATACAGCACTTTGGGAACATCCAACTTCTTTTGCAACGACCTTTTGAGGCTTTCCCTCCTTATGGAGGGTGTCAATGATGGTTTTCTGCACAACTGTCAAGTCAGCAGTCTTTCCCATGATTGTGATTCCTAATGAACCAGACTGAGAGACCATTTAAAGCAGGCCTGCTCAACTTAGGCCCCCCAGCTGTTTTTGGACTACAACTCCCATAATTCTCAGCCACAGCAGCCAATAGCCAGGAATTATGGGAATTGTAGGCCAACATCTGCAGGAGGGCTGAAGTTGAGCAGGCATGATTTAAAGGCTCAGGAACCCTTTGCAGGTGTTATGGATTGATTAGCTGATTGGAGTGGGAGTCGGACACCTGGAGCCTAGACTGTTGAACCTTTTCACAATATTCTAATTTTCTGGGATTGTGGATTTGGGGTTCTGGCCGCCCCCCAGGTCCCCTCCCTGGCAACCAAACAGAAGTAAAACCAGTTCTGTTTCTTGGGGGTGCTACCAAGGTAGAGCCACAGAATTGTAGAGTGGGCAGGGACCGTGGAGGTCATCTCGGCCCACCTCCAGCGAAGGAGAGGAGGAAGTAGCAAGGAGGAATTGTGCCCTTTTGCTACGCAGGGCCTGCCCTGGTTTGCATCGGGATGGGCGATGACCCATGAGCACTGTCTGCTGCGAGATCTTCCCCTGGGGGGGCTATCACTCAGGGGAAGAGGCTCTGATTCTATGATAGCAAATGAGATTTTCAATGAGACACCATGAATCCACTCTAATATGCTATCATAGAATCCACACTCAATGCCTCAGAAACAAGAGAACCCTGTACCCCATGGGTTAGAAACCCATGGGGGTGGTTGGCACCCTATGTGCACTACACCACCACTCGCTCTGGGCCACCACAGCACCCCCCAAGTGCACTTATGGGGCTGCTGAAAGCTCCATTATAACTTATTATGAAGAAAAACCTTAAAGACGCAGAAACTTCAACAATTCACCAAAAATCAGCCCTCTGCCCAAATCCTTTGAAAAAATTCAGGTAGCTTCCCTGCCCCTAACTGGCACTAACACCAACCCCACACCGCTCTAGGCCACCCCTTTGCCCCTGACGTGAAGTGATACATTTGCTGACACCTCCATGCTTCTTTATGGAGAAAAACCTTAAAGATGCGTAAACTTCAAAAATCACTTAAAAATCACCCCTTTGCCCAATTCCTTTCAAATAATTCAGGTAGCTTCCTTGCCCACCCTAGGAACTACCAGCCACCACACTGCACTCTACGACACCCCTTTTCCCCCAACGTGAAGCTATACATTTGCTGCAATCCTCATTATTCTCTATGAGGAATTCAAAAATAATTTAACAATTCACCAATAATCAGAGGAGTGTCCAATTGCCTTGGGATCTATGAGAAAAATAATTAAAAATATTTCAAATATTCATAAATAATCATAGGGGTGTCTGATTGCTTCAGGGTTTGCATGGTTGTTGGCACCCCTGGGTGCTCCACAATAAGGAATAATGGTATGGTTCAAATCCCATTATATCCTATGAGGAAAATAGAAAAATAATTTTCAAAAATTCATAAAAAAAATTGTACGAGTGTCTGATTGCTTTGGGGTTTGGGTGACAGGTACCCCTGGGTGCCAGCTACCATCCTAGCTACTTTTCGAGATCCGGACTGGTTCGGTTCGGATCCGAACCTAACCAGGGGGTGGTTCGGACAAAACCGAACCACCCCCTCCTGGTTCGGACCTGGTTCAGATCCGAACCGAACTGGGCGAACCGGTTTTGTGCACATCCCTACTTGGATGCCTTTTAAAAAGGCATAGACAGATTCATGGAGGACACAGGTCTCTCCACAGCCTGGATGTCTATAGGCCAGCTCAGCCTCAGAGGCAGGACGGCTCCGAAACCCAGTGGCAGGGCAGCCACAGCAGGAGAGGTTGCCTGCCTTCCTCTCTGGGCTGTGGGCTGCCCAGGGGCCTCTGTGGGAAACAGGGTGGTGGGTGAGATGGGCCTTGGGGCTGTTCTTCAGCACACCAGAACCAAATTCGGACCGGGGAGAGGTGGTGTGGGCATGGGTGGGGTTTGATTTGCTCCGTGATTTGCTCCGCTCACGGGCAAATCACACCCAGAAATGCAGAGAAGGAGAACCCCACCCCCACCCCAGCCATTTCTGTCCAGCATCAGACCACTGGCCCATATTGTATTGCCTACACTGACTGGGAGCAGCAGCAATCGAAGGCAGGAGTCTCTCCCAGGAGATGCTAGAGATGCTGCCAAGGATTGAAGCAGAGACCTAATTATGCATGCAAACCCGCCGATGAGCTTCCACTGAGCTACTGCCCCATCTGGGGAATAGCTCACAGTGTCCACAAGTCACCTCCCATCCAAATGCAAACCAGGGCCAGCCCTGCTTAGCAAAGGGGACAGTTCATGCCTGCTACCGCCAGGCCAGCTGTCCTCCCACGGAAGAACAAAAATGCTGCGCTGGTCTGTGACTTCCCCTCTCGCCCCTTTTTCTCCAGAAAAGAGAACCACTCCAAGAAGTGCCCTTTCAGTTCCAGTTCCCCCAGCGCGGTGACTCACAGAAGGGCGGCTGCTTTCCCATCTGCAGCCAAGTCACTGCTGGACGGGGCTTTGCAGCACAGTGCAAACAGTTCAGACTCGCAGGGGAAGGTCCGGGAGGAGACAGAGGGCGGCTGAGGTGGACGGAACAAACACACGGCAAAGAAAACGACAAACGCCCCCTCCAAAGAGACCCCCACCGACCCAGCTGACCCCCTGGAACTGGAGCAAGTCCGGCAACCCGAGCGAAGGCGCTGGAGTCCTTGTGTGGACTCCGCAGCTCCAGAGCAAACGGTCTTGAATATAAACTGCTGCAGGCCACTAGGAAAACTAGGGAGGGTTATGGGGGGGGGGTTTATTTTAAAAGGCAGAATTATACCACCACCCGAGAAACAACAGCGGGATGGTCATCTTCCAGGGGTCCTGGGGCAAGAGTCCTGTGCTGGAAACCAAGGGACGAGGCCCCAGTTCAGCGGCCGAGCATCCACTCTGTATGCAGACAGGAGGTCCAGGTTCAAGCCCTGGCAGCTGCAGAATCCTCCCCTCTGGCTGGCAGCGGCTCTTTCCCAGCTGGGAGAGACCCCCTGCCAGCCTGACCCCCAGGAGAGCCGCTGCCAGTCAGAGCGGATGGTCCTGAGCTAGAGGGACCAAGGGTCTGACCCGGGTCCTTATGGGAAGGGACCGGATGGGAGCTTTGCTGGGAGTCCACTTTCAACTCATGGAAGAAAGAGAAGGAGGGAACCGACTCCTGCGCCTCGGTCCCAGAGATTTCCAGCGGGGTGGAAAGTGGCCTGCCCACAGGGGGACCACACACAGGCGGCAAGCCTCTGCGCAAGCCAGAGCGGAGGAGCAGCCCCCAGCAAGCCTCCGGGTCCCACGGGAAGAGCCCCTCCGCCCAGCCCCCCCCCCCCGGCTCCGGGCCTCTCGCCTCCTGCATTCTCCTGCTCAGGGGTGTCTGCCTGCCACCTGCTGCATTTGCCCTCGCTGGGCTGGTTCGGACATCCTCTCCCAAAACCGCCGCCCAGCCCTGGCTCTGCGTGACGTTCCGCTGCTTCAGCACCAGCAGGGGGGACCCCCCAAGCAAGGGGTCGCAAGGGGTCGTGGGTGCTGCTCCCACCCACCAGACTGGAACCTCACAGCACCGTGTTGCCTCTTGCGGCCTGAAGGGGCTGTTCCAAAGGCCTCCCTCCACTCGCCTCTCTGCCCCACAACCAGCAGCAGCAGCAGGAGGGGGCGGTGGCAAGGACCCCTCCGGCCAGACCAAGCCCTCGGCTTCCGTGCGCGAGGGGGGCGTGCAGGCCCCCCCCCCCCCGGAGCCTGCAGCCAGCCTGGCCCTGACCTCTCTGCCACCAGCCCAGCCTTGGACAGGAAGACGAAGCGAGCCTGGAGAGCAGGCGAGGCGAGGCCTGGCTCAGAGGCACCGAGCACCTTCTGGAGCCATTGAGTGGCGAGCCATTGAGCAAGCGTCGTGAACGAGGGAGACAAACTGACAAATCCCCACGCCCCTCCTCCTCCCCCCCCACTTTGCTCCCCCTGCCCCCCAGGCTGTTCTAGAGCCCACCCCGAGGAGGATTCCGCTTCGGACTGAGATGAGCAGCCAACCCAGGCGGGGCCACACGCCCCAACAGACCAATCTTGGGACATTCTCATCAAACATAAAACCGAGTTCCGGGAGCCACTTCAAATCTTGGCTCCAAGTTTATTTTTGGGTGGGAAGCTGGTTAGAATAAACCCAGATGAGTGGGTTTGGATTTTATGACCGGTCTGGAGTGGTTTCTACCCTAAGTAGGAAGTCAAATCCTTTCGGCCCTCCTGGGGGCCAAGAGGTCACTGGGGAGCTGAGCGGCCACTGGACCGACCCCCTCTGGCTTGTGGCTCGCCCAAGAGCAATCTGACTGCCGCAGTTGCCTCTCGGGTGAGACGCAATGCCGTGCTCTCTGAGACCACAAGCTCTCCCTGCGCCGGACCCCTTCCCGTCCGAGGAGGCTACACTTCCAGGACTGGATACGTTCCCAACATCACAGAGCAAGGCAGCACACACGGCACAGGTCCGGTGGCAGCCAGCATGACTGGTCCCCTTAGCTAAGCAGGGTCTGCCCTGGTTGCAGATGAATGGGAGACTTGATGAGTGAGCAGCACTGCAAGAGATTCCCCTTCTCAGGGGATGGAGCCGCTCTGGGAAGAGCATCGAGGTCCCAGGTTCCCTCCCTGGCAGCATCTCCAAGATAGGGCTGAGAGAGACTCCTGCCTGCCACCTGGGAGAAGCCGCTGCCAGTCTGTGAAGACAAGACTGAGCTAGATGGACCAAAGGCCTGACTCAGTAGATGGCAGCTTCCTGTGTTCCTCTTGTTCCAGCCATGTCAACGCACATTGGCCCAGAGGCCAGGCTCTAGTCCAGCTCATGGATGACGCCTCCAGCCGCCTTTGAAGACTCAGCCCACCACGCCCAGAAGGCCCCGGCCCCAATCCCGGCCCCTACACTGAAGAGATCGGGCCAAAGAACAGCAGGCAGCCCTACAACATGTGGATGCTGTGGGGGTTTCAGGGGGGTGGGGAGGAACAGGACATTGGCCTGGAATACATGCTAGTGAAGATATTTCTCTCTAAGCGCCCCCCCCCAAACACACACACACGGGATGAGCCCACTGGCCATTTCTCTATGTCTACCAGACCTTCTCATATAAAGCACCTCCTTTAGAACCCCAAAGACTAAGGGCACTATATGGAGAATTTATTCCATTTTTCAAGCCAATTATCCTGCCACTGAAGTAATAACTTGTTTATAGATATGTCAATTCAGCTTTTCTTGCTGCTGAACTACTTTGGAATAGAAAATATCATCCCCGCGGCAAACGCAAGGCATTTTAATCAACGCTGCCCAATCCTTCCTCTGGGGGGAATTATTTTTAAGCCCATTAGCAAAGCACGTTCTCCAACAACATTTCAAATGGGTTTTGCAGGCGATACGTCTTCTCTTGCCCTGCTTAAGGGGAGGCAGCGGGGCGGCCTGCCCGGTAGCTCCAGAGACTACAACTCCCAGCATCCCCAGCTGCAAGAGCCTTTGGCTGGGGATTGTGGGAGGGGTACTCAACCCCATCTGGGAATCCCTGTTGGGGGGACACGGCTCTTCCCTGCAGCACCGGAGGGGGAGGGATGGGTGCTGGGAAGGGCCGCCCTCCCCAGGGCTCCCCCCCCCCGGACCTCTTGAGAGAGGGCTCCATCCGTCTCGCTCCCAGCACTGCGAGGAGGTCAGGAGTGGGGGAAATGCACTGAAAACAGTGAGAGGCAGCGGACGCCCCGGGCACACGGGACGCGAGTGGGGCTGCACGGCCCAGGGGCTGGGCTCAGAGCGTCCGCAGAGTCAGCCAGTCCGACGCTGAGCGTCCCCAACCCCAGTCAGTTGTGCTGGGAGAGCCGGGGGTCCGAGCTCAACAGCTGGCGTGCTGAGCCTGTCCCCTGCGAGAGGGATCCCCAGATGTTGAGGGCGGCGACTGCCGTAATGCCCAGCGAAAGCCCACTGCGACGAGGAGGCTGCTGGGGCCCGAAGCCAAGAGCATCTGGGCATCTTTGTTCCAAGCAAAGGCCTTCGCTCGGTTAGAGCGTCAACTAGGGCTGGGGAGACACGAGTTCGAATCCCTGCTCAGCCACTGGGTGCCTCTGGGCCAGTCACCCCTCTCTCAGCCTAGCCTACCTCACAGGGTTGTTGTGCGGGTCTACAGAACTATGCACACCTCTCAGAGTTCCTTGGAGGGAAGAGTGGGAGATGAATGTAAATGCACAAAGTAACACAAAACTGAACGGGCTGTCTCAGTTGTAGGCCAACTAGGCAGATCGAGGAGCTGATGGAGACGCAACGTTTCTGGCCCAAATGGAGCGGGCAAGCCCTGGTTCCCAGCCTGGGGGCCTCCGGAGGTTGCCCAACTCCGCCGATCCCATCACCCTCAGCCACAATACACTGTGGGGGCGCCGCTGTCCAAGGGCACCGATCGCAGCCACTCGGCCCTCAGGAGCCTCGCAGCGTGGCCCTGCCCCTGCCGGAGCTGGTGGCAAACTCCTCCTGCGGAAGGAAGTGGCCGCAGCAGCCCAGCCCAGCCCAGCCCCAATCCGCTTCCTTCCACGCAGAGGAACCCCGAGCATCCCGCAGCCGCTCGCTTCGGAGGAAGTGTGCATTCCGGAAGGGCAGCCCGACTCCACCGCCCGGAAAGCGGCGCAGGCCTCCTCCTGGGGCACAATCCGCTCCTCGTGGCCGGGGGCAGCCCAGACTGCTCTCCCCACGGGCTCCTTGCTCGCTCGGAGACAACCGCCCGCCACACTCGGGCTCTCTGAGGAGCCACAAGGCTGGCCCTGGAGGGCTGCAAAGCGGCCAGCCCTTCCCAGCTTGACGCCCGGCCAGCCTGCCCCCATCTCACGAAAGAAGCTCATTGATACGCCCGCCGGCCTTCGCCACTCTCCCCGCAGTGGCCTTCGAGGGAGGCCTGGTGCAGGCAGAGTCCTGAGGCCCAGCACTCGCTCACAGGCCCAGAGCAAGACGCTCCCTCCAAGACAAAGTCCGGGGGCCCACCGAGAGAGAGAGAGGAACCAAACGGAAGGAAGGAGCACCCAGTGCGGGTAGGACAGTCCCGGCCGGTGGCCGTGCAACTCCCAGAGAAGCGTTTCACAAGAGCCCCCTTTCAGCCACGGGGCCCTCCTTGGGGCCTTCCGGTACCCGCTGCCAAGCCAAGGGAGCCCAACTCAAAACTCTACAGAAGAAGACCTCGGAGCCCGGGCACCCACGCACCCAACTCTCCAGCAGGCCAAAAGGCAACGCAGCCAACCGCCAGACTCCGCTGGCCAAGCACGGCCAAGGGGGGCAGCCAAAGACACAGCCCCAGCGAGGCCGGCAAGGTGGCGACCCTCGGGACCCACAGCCTGCTCAAGCAGCAAGGCCCCAAGTCTTCGTCAAGGGGCACGTTTCACAGCCCCGCCCCACCGGAATCAAATGCCAAATTCAGAAGTGTGTGTGTGTGTGTGTGGGGGGTGTAATCGTAAGCTAACATCCAAACACTATATTTCTCATATGTTAGACACATAATAGAAAATGTTTCACGGCAGAACAAAACAAAACAAAACAAAAACAACAGATAATAGCATGAGCTTCCGACGGAAGGAAGGATACTTTCAGGATTATATGTAAACATGATAGCCCAAGAGTTTGCCCCCCCCCCGGGGTCCCCAACCTCAAAAACCCCACAAATCAGCTCAATGGCAGACACAGAGAAGCCCTTTTCCATGACTCCCCCCACCCCCCGCCCGCCCGCATCCAGCATTCATCTCCCGGTTCCTAATTTTTTTGGGGGGGGGCTGGCTGGCTCCACAATCCAAAGAAAACTGGTGAAGGCCTGAAGGAAGAAGGAGAAGTTCTGGAGGCAGAAAGCGCAGAATGGCCACGAGACAACAAAGGGGCCCTCCACCCCACCCCCTGCTCTTTAAAGCACCCCATTGCAACTGCCCCGTGAGGAAGGCCCCCCCGGCCCCCCCTTGCCAGAGTCCTTGAATATGCACTCAGAACGGCCAAGACGCATGGAAGCAGGCAGGCTGGAGCTCTGTTGACGGTGGTTTTTAAACGGTCTTCCTTGAGGGTGAGCCGCGAGTCGCGTGTTTAGAAAAGGATGACAAATGCCGGCCTCCCAGCTCATTACGGCATAAATAACTTGCATCAGCTCAGCTGCCTTTAAGGGGGGCAACAACAACAACCACAACAACACCACCACGGCTCCTGCTCAGCTGGCAGGGGGTCGGCAGGCCGTGGGGAGGAAAGCGGGGAGGAGGGCCCTGCTGGGCTGGCGGGAGCAAGCAGGACTGGCCCCCTGAGCTAAGCAGGGTCTGCCCTGGTTGCGTAGGGAGGGGAGGCCACGTGTGGGAGCCCCCCTGTCAGAGATCCCCCCCCCGGGGAGGGGGCCGCTCCAGGAAGAGCTCCTGCCTGCTGGCACGCAGGAGGTCCCAAGCGCCTCCCTCCCCTCCCTGGCGGCAGCATCTCCAGAGAGGGCTGGGAGAGAGACTCCTGCCTGCAACCTGGGAGAAGCTGCCGCTGCCAGTCTGGGAAGACAATCCTGAGCTAGATGGGCCAATGGTCTGACTCAGCATATGGCAGCTCCCTATCTTCCTCTGCTGCTGCTGCTGCTGCTGCTTGGCCCCCTGGGCAAAGAAGCACCCCTGTAAAGTGGTGGGCCAAGGAATACAGGGAGCAGCCTTACACCATTATATTACTACTACTACTACTACTACTACTACTACATTTATATCCCGCTCTTCCTCCAAGGAGCCCAGAAGAGTACTACATACTTGAGTTTCTCTCTCACAACAACCCTGTGAAGTAGGTTAGGCTGAGAGAGAAGGGACTGGCCCAGAGTCACCCATGAGGCTGAATGGGGATTTGAACTCGGGTCTCCCCACTCCTAGTCCAGCACTCTAACCACACCACCACACTGGCTCTCACCATGGGTCCGCCCCGCTCAGTCTCGCCAACACTGACCGGCAGCCGCTTTCTGGGGTCTGAAGTCCAGCCCCATGTGGAGCTGCTGCCAGGGCTGAGCCTGGGACCTCCGGCAAGCCGGGACTCCACCCCTGAGCTGCGGCCCCATCATCCCCGGGAGGGACTCTCTTGCAGCGGGCATGAAGACGAAGAGCGCGTGGTCACCCATCCTAAATGCAAGCCAAGGGGAACCCTGCGTAGCAAAGGCAGGCTGGCTGCCCCCAGGCCAGTTCCCGGCTCCTGCTGGGGAGGGAGGAGCAGCAGCCTCCGGCCCTCTGGAGCCCAGCAGGGCATCCCTCCCAGTACAGACGCCTTAGGGGGCCTCCCTGGCCGCTCCTTGAGACTGTGCTCTTCCCAGAGTCAACCACCCAGAACTCTCTCCTGGGAAAGGGCTAGAGACAGATTTCTCAGTCGGGGAAACAACTAGCAGAGCCTCTGCTTAGCGGCTGTTGTGCCAGGCCGGACCCAGCCCAGGAGATCCGGAGGGAGGTCCTGAAGGGAATCCTCCTTTGCCCCAGGGAGGCTCCTTGCAACGGGGATCAAGAGGAGCCCACCTGCCTCCCACCCCACCAAGCCCGGCGGCTTTGCCAAATGCCCATCACGGCTCCTACAGCCCGAGAAAAAGCGTCTGCGCGGCTTCTCATTTTATAAAGATTGGGAGCCCTTTGGGGAGAGGGCGTCATCTTCCAGTACCTTTTATGCTGCAAGCCGCTCTGAGATTGTTTCTGTTGAAAGGCAGCACACAAATATGGCTCCCCCGCCCCATGCAGAGGGCTTTGCAGACTTTTTGGTTGAAACCCAGAAATAGTAGACGGCATAACAGTCGGAGAAAGTTCTCCCCAAGTTCTCCGTGGGAGGAACCCCAGAGATCAGGAGGGAGCATCGCCGTCTCCTCCAAGCACCCTCCGATCCAGAGAGCATTTCCCCTCCGGGAGACCCCTCGAGAGGGCAGCAGCCAGCCGAGACCCGGGCCAAGAGCCCTGGGACTGACGGCCTGGAAGCACACAGCGCGCGGGGTGTGTGTGTGTGTGTGTGTACATTTCGTACCGGAAAAGCCAGGCTCCCTTGGGATCCCTGGATAGTCCTCAGCTGATGAATGAGGCCTTGTTTCCTACGAGGTTATTTCAATTTTCAGCTGCACTCGGGGCGGCCAGGGAAGGGAGCGACACACCAGCTCCGCCCCAGAGCAACTGCAGAGGAACTGGGGAAGGACCACATCACACACACACACACACAGACACACACAGAGCTGTCCTGCACAACAGGGACGGTGGCTGGACGCCAACTCCCATCGCCCCTGCCCACTGGGGCTGGGCATGGTGCGCACCCCAGTCCAGCAGCAGCAGCAGCAGGCCTGCCTGGCAGGAACCCCTCGCCTTCCAGCTGGACAGGCCCCCATTCACAGCCGGGGGGCCCCAAGGCGAATTCCCCACCCTGCCCATCAGCCTGCGAGCCCAAGAGCAGCCCTCCTGCTGGGCCAGGCCCAAGGGGGCCCACCTAGTCAGCACCCCCTGGGGAGCCCACAGGCAAGAGGGGTGTGGGGGGGGGGCCCTCTCATCTCCTGCTGCAGGGCTCCCCTGCCACTGGGATGGAGCGGCATCATCGTGCCTCCTCTGGGGCTGGAGGTGGCCCGCAGCCACCAGGCTAGTAGCCACAGATGAGCCTCCCCGTTTGTCTCCCCAGAATGGCCAGAGCTCAGCAGCAGAGCAGGGAGCTCCTCCCGCCCCAGCAGCCTCTGCAGAGGAGAGAGAGAGAGAGAGAGAGAGAGAGAGACTCTCTGTCTGGTGGGAGTTTGACTATTTAGTTCTCAGCTTTTAAATCTGATTTTGAGTTATTCCACCGCTCTGTCTGTTGCCGATTGTTTTCTCATTTCTGTGAGCCTCCCTGAGCAGAGTTGCACTCAGGACAGGGATCCACCCACGTCAAACTAAACAAGCAAGACGAAGAGAAGCCTGTGGGCCCTGCCCCTCCACTCTCCAGCACTCCGCCAAGTGCCCATTGCCTGCCTCCCAGGTCCAGAGATGTTTCGTCAAAGCCTGTCTTAAGAACAGCCCAAGGAGGCCTGTCTAGTCACAGGAAGAGAGGAAGCTGCCATAGACTGAGTCAGCCCCTTGGTCCACCTAGCTCAGTATGGTCTGCACAGACTGGCAGCGGCTTCTCCCAGGTTGCAGGCAGGAGTCTCTCTCCCAGCCCTCTCTCATTGGAGATGCTGCCAGGGAGGGAACCTCGGACCTCGATGCTCTTCCCAGAGCGGCGGCTCCATTATCCCCCCTGAAGGGGGGAATCTCTGACAGGGCTCCCAGGTGGAGTCCAGCCTCCTGCTTCCCGGAGAAGCTCACAGGCAAGGGAGGTGAGGAGGGCACGTCCTTCCTGCTGCGGCTGCTGCTCCCCTGCGGGTGGGATTCAGAGGCATCTTCCTGCCTCTGAGGCTGGAGGTGGCCTAGAGCCATCAGGAGTGGGAGCCATGGACAGACCTGACTCCCGCCGTGAATCTGTCTATCCAAGCTGGTGGCCCCCGAGACATCCCATGGCAGAGGAGTCCATCCACTGATGATGCTCTCTGTGCGAAGAAGTGCTTCTTCCTTTTGTCCTTTCCCATCGTGGGCTGACCCCGAGTTCGAGAGTTAGGAGAGAGGAAGGAAAACGCCTCTCGGCCCACTCTCTTGCCTCCCTCCTCCCCGACGCGGCCGCCTGGCCCCCTAAGCGAGGTGCTCCGGCCCCGGCTGGTCCTGCCCCTTCCCCCTTCTCCACGGCACGTCCTCAGCCACCTCCACGGGCCTCCTCTGGGCTGCCTCTCGCCTGCTGCTGGGCTTGAACCAGCCCCTACAGCCGGCCAAGTCCACACGCCCCCCCCCCCTTCTCGCCTTTTAAAGGACTCCTTTGTGGCTGCTCCCGCCTGCCAGCCAGTGAAGGCTGCAGGCAGTCAGGGCTCAACCCTCTCCTCCCCCCCTGGGGTGTGGGGGGGTTGTGTGTGTGTCTGCTGGGCATCCCCTCCTGCCTGCACAGCTCTCCCTGCCGAGCTGCCTCCTGACCCTGGCGGGGAGCGCCCTGCTCCGACAGGCGCTGCTGCTGCTGCCGCCCACAAGCCACCGAGAGGTCTCCTCATGCCGCTGCCGTGGCTGGCTGCGGCTGGCTGCGGCTGGGCTCATTCGGAGCCCAGTCAGACGGTCTCCCGCTTCCCTCCCCAAAGCAGCAAATCCTTCCGTGTGGCTGGAATACTAATGGCGCAGCAGCACAATGGGCGGGTCTGTCTCTCGCCAGCCTCCCCCAGCCCCAGGCTTTGCGAGGCTGCAGTCTGGACAGCGCTGGAGGGGAGGAGAGGAGAGGAGAGGGCTCCCCCCCCGCCCCGCCACTCCTGTGCAGGAGACAATATTCATTATTATTATTATTTTGCAGGAAGTGACAGGAAGGTCGAGGCCGGCCTCCGGACTAGGAGAAAGAAGCCCTTCCCAACTCCTTCCCAACGTGCGCTGCTTGTGCACGCAACCCCGGGTTGTGCTGGGACGGATCTTCTCCGGAGAAATGCTGCCCGCCTGCCAAAGGGCACACGCTCGCCTCTTGCCTCACAAGCCTGCCTGCCACCTTTCTGTCCCTGCAAAGCCTCCTGACAGTTTTCTTGGACTGGAACGACTCCTTCCATCGAACCCACTGCAATGTGATGTTGGCTACCGTGCGGACAGAACTCACAGCAGCTTTTATTTCCAGCCTCTTTGGTGAAGGGACCAAAACCAGCCACCAGGATGACAGAAGCCGCCAGAGGGTTCCTCAGGAAGCTGCCACCTACTGAGTCAGACCATGGGCCTGCCTTGCTCAGTCTTGCCTGCTCTGACTGGCAGCGGCTTCTCCGGGGCTCCAGGCGGGAGTCTCCTTCCCCAGCCCCGCTGGAGATGCTGCTGCCGCCAGGGACGGAGCCTGGGAGGCCCTTCTGCATGGAGGCACACAGCTATCCTTCCACCAAGTTATGCCCCCAACCCCCCCCCCCAGGGAGAGACGCTACATCTGGAGCGCAAGCCTGCTCAAGAGGCGGCTGATGGCTCTTGTCGGGGGCAGCTGCCGCCCAAGTGCAGCCCATCAGCCACAGCGACTATCTGGAGGGACGGTCAGGAGGGGGCTGGAAGGGAGGCCCCCCTCTCTGGCAGTCTGCGGAGGCCTCCCTGCCAGCCAGCTTCCTGGTGGGAAGCCAGCTCAGGCAGGTGCCTCGGGCGGGAGCCCTCCGGAAGCCCCAGGGAAGGCCGGGCCCCTCGTCTTCGTTCTGGCCCCACCACGGCCCTCCTGGCTCCAGATCTGAGCCAAGCTGTGGACAGCAGTTACCGGTGGGGGGGGGGCACAAGCCCAGGGCTGGCCGGAGCCAGTCACCCTCCAGTGGCCCAGCTGGGGACCAGCACCTGCCTGCCCTCCGGGGGGGGGGGGGGATGCAGCCCACTAGAGGAGGACAACTGCACAACCCTGGCAGATGCTGTGCACTGCCGAGTGCCTCGGTGTGGGGCAGCCAAGGATATGCAGGGGCAGGAGGGGAGCAGGATGCCTCCACCCCGCCCCAAGCTGGAGATTTGCGTCCGAGAGACTCTGGGGAGGGAGACAACAGCAATTCACTGGGGGCGGGGCGGGGGCGGGAGGACCCTGAACAAGGCACCCCCAAGAGGCAAACAGAGGGACAGCTGATTTCCTGGGGGCAGATTCCAGAAGATGCAGCCCCCCCCCCCCCGCCAAGTAAACAGTGAGAGTCAGAACCTATATGTTGATGCAGGCAATATAACAAATGGGAAAAGACAGGTTGACTCAGCTTTGAAGCCTGTGGAGATTCAATGAATCAATGACAACCTTTCCCATCTGGAAAGCAACCTCAAAACAAGGTGGAGGACGAATGCAACCTGACAGCAGAGGTAATCTAACACCCTAAACAAGAAGACAAAAGGCAACGGATCTCAACCACTTTCCCTTGCAAAATGCAACAAATTGCCTCCAGAAGCAGTGAGATTCTCAAGGAAGCAACAAATATACAGCACTGACAAAGACGCTGCTCTGTCTGGAAACATCTGGAGAACCCATGCAAGGCAACCCACATGCACACGTGTTTGCAATGCATCGTGAACATTAAAAAGAGACGACAGGAGAGGAGGGTCCGATATTCCAGCTTTTATCTTTGTATCATCATTTTGGTGAATGTTAATACAAGAGGCATGATCAACAAAAGACTAGTTCACAAGATCAGGAATCGGGGAGGACAGGTGCCCTCCCCACTCCAGTGGCCTGGACCGACCCTCAGGGCCTCGCCTCGGGCCTCGCTTTTCACTCACACATGAGCACAAAACAGAAGTGCACACAGTGCCCAAACTTAGGCACAATGTTATTTTTATATTTTCATTTTCCATCGTGGATTTGTCCTGCTGCAGGGGCACTACTTAAGCACAAACAAGGAGAATTTTGCAGTGTAGAACTCAACCAGAACTATTGCTATTTCCATTATGTTACATGAGAAATGTAAAAACCAAGCACAGAATATACTAACCATCTATTATTGTAGCAGCTGGAACACCATCTGCAAAAAACTGGGAACAGGAAAAAAATAGCAACTATTTCTGAAGGGTACAAAAGAGGTGGTGGGTTTATACAACATCTAAACACAACCTCTGTGGGCGGAAAGTTAGACAAGTTTAATTAAAAACGCCCTCTGTCGAGCTTTGTCCCTTGAATTGGTATCCATAATGTTAAATGTTCTCAACACAGGGTTTGTCAAATCCCAGGTGCCAGGGAACCAGGGTGCTTAAGAGTTTAATCTTGATTGGCTCCGGGCAGCTCCGTTTCTGTTCCAAGCATATTACTTTTAAAGGGGATAAAGAGAAGCCGATTCACCCTCCCGCCCACCACAGCGTCCGCCACCAAGTCCAGTCATTTTGTCAAGCGTCCATTATCTGGCTCCTCAATATCTGGGCTCCTCCTGCTCCCTAAATCCAAAGAATGTTCATCAAGGGCTGACTTCACATGCTGTCGCTGAAGTCTTTGAGGTTCTCAAACTCGGGCCCCAGATGTCATTGCACTACAACACTCATCACCCGCAGCCCCAATGGCCCACTGTGGCAGGAGATGATGGGAGCCGCAATGCAACAACTTCCGGGGACCCGTCTGAAGAAATTCCATCCTAATGGCCCCACTAAAATTCAGAGGACTCAAGTTAGTCATATCAAGACTAAGTGGTCTCATCAGTTTCAGTGGTGCTGAAATTGACTAGCTAGTCATGAGCAGCTAGTCTTTGGCACGGTCTCATGTGTCAAGAAGTGCCCCATGCCAAATCAGATGGCATTTTATTGGGTCACTTTATCAAATGCTTTTTAAAGAAGGGCTGACTAGTGGGCTTTTGTCAAATAGAAGATTATTAGACTGCTTGTAATATGCCTGAAGAAAAGCACAGGACACAGGAAGCTGCCTTACACAGAGTCAGACCCTTGGTCCATCCAGCGCTGAAAGGTCTCCACTGACTGGCAGTGGCTCTCCAAGGTGCCGGGCAGGAGCCTCTCTCAGCCCTGCCCGGAGATGCTGCCAGGGAGGGGGCCCAGGAGCTTCTGTGTGCAAGCAGACAGATGCTCTTCCACTGAGCTGCGGCCCCATCAGCTCCTAAGGCGAACACCTCACCGTGCTCACATGTGTAGTCTCCCATCCAAATGCAAACCAAGGCAGGCCTTGCTTAGCAAAGGGGCCCATTCATGCTTGCGACCCCAAGACCAGCTCTCCTCCTGCAAAACAGCCAAGCATAAGAGGCAAGGAGAGAGCTCCATGCACCTGCAAGTTGCAATCTCCACACTCCGTCACGCTGCAAAACGCAGGGCTAATTACCTTCCACGGGAGCATCTTTAGCAAGGCGGCAGCAGGATGGACATATGAACACAATGCAATATAGAAGGGAGCCTGCCAAGTCAGCAGGGGATCTTTAAAAAAAGAACAACATGTGTGCGTGCCTTTTTAGAGCTCTCCCCAATATTCAGGTGCCTCGAAATAAATTTGCAGGACAGGCTAAGCAAGCAGTTTCCAAAAAGTAGTGTGGGGTGGGGTGGGGTGGGGTGGGGGAAGAGGACCACTCCCCAAACAAAACAAGAGCTCTCCTCAGAGATGGCCCCAACAATGTTGCGCATCCCCCCCCCAGGCGCTTTGCAGATTACACACACTGCAGCCGCGGTAAAAGGCTTTGGCTTGGCAGGGTCATATTGACAACGGCCCCCAGAATCTCAGACTACTACCATGGGAGAATACGGCTCTTTTTCTGCAACGGACTTGCGACGTTGTAGCACTAGAATGACGCAAAAAGATAAAACCCGAAAGGCAGCATCGGAAACGTGAGCGGCCCCTTGCTGTCAGCGCAGGGACTGCGATGTCACGAGACAGGAAGCACGGAAGCACACTTAGCAGATCCGTCGTGGCACCACTGTAGGGTTTAATCTGGAAACCCTGCTCACTGGGCCAAGAGGCACCTTTGAACGTGCTGAGGCTCTTTATTGAGCAGGGGGAGAGCAACTGGTCCTACCCACCCCCAGCACAACATCCCTCCAGTGACTGTGGCTGGGGTCTGTCTTGTGTTTCTTTTTAGATTGTGAGCCCTTTGAGGACAGGGAGCCCTCTTATTTGTTATTTCTCTGTGTAAACTGCCCTGAGCCATCTTTGGAAGGGCGGGATAGAAATTGAATGAATGAATGAGAAGTGTTGAACACATAAAGAGAGCAGCCTAAAAACCAGAATGGAGATCACCAAGGGCAATCTCACCAATGGACCGGTTCGGCCAGGCCAGGCCAAGGGTGGGCAATCTTGGTCCTTCAGCTGTTGCTGAACCACTACAAGTCCCCTCATCTCCAGCCACTACTGACAGCCGGGCAGTCCCTGCTCTCTGAGCAAAGAGACCCCTTTTCAAGTGGGGGCTCTCTTCTGTTTCCCAAGAGAGCAGCTTCAGCCCAGCCTCTAGAGAGCCCTTCGCTTCCGTTGCTGGAAAGCTCTTTGGGGACAGGGCACCACCTTCTGCGATGCAAGGCAGTTCAGAAGCTACTCTTCTATATAAGAGTATATATCGGGGGGGACGGGGGGGGGACCTGTTCCTCTCCAGGCCCGGCCCAGCATCCTCCCCGCAGCGGCTGCTGGTGTCTTCCTTTCCCCACTGGAAGCCAGAGCATCTCATTCTGTTTCTACGTAAACTGCTTTGAGAACTTTTGCTGCTGTAGAAAAGGTGCACACAGACATTTGTTGAAGAGCGGCCAATAAATACGGCTTGGTTTCCACCTTAGTTGAACGCAAAGCTCTTCCAAGAAGCGGACAGGCGGGGGAGGAGGGAGGCCGTCGCCCAGAACCCAGGCTTGGGGGTGGGTCCCCCTCTTGCGGCTGGGCTGCTGCTGCCCCACACCGCTGGGGCCGTCTTCTGAAGCCAAGCGCAAGGGCCACACAGAGGAGAGACTGCTGGGGTGTCGCCTCCACACATCTCTTGTTTATTTTCCAAATATTTGTGTCTAGATGGGGCAGGTTGTCCATCTCCCAGTGAGTGTCCTCCCTGTCCTGTGGCTGCTTTCGCAGAGCAACTGAAGACCTTTTGTATTCGGTTCAGGCTTTTACCCCTTCCAGGTTTCTCAGCTCTCCTGCTCTTCTGTCTGAGGATTGTTGCTTTTTTATTGTTTTAACTGTTATTTTTATGGAGTTTCGTTGTATTTTAATTTTTGTAAGCTGCCTTGGGGTGTTTTATGAAAGGCAACATAGAAGAGGAATGAATAAAAATACGTTTAGGAACAGCAGCTCCTGCCTGAGGAGGGTTTAGCAAGAAGACAACGAGCAAGCATCTCTAGGGAAAGTCTTTCCTCAAATGGGTGAGGAAGTCCCTGGAGAAGCCCAAGAGCCAAAACATGCCTGGCTTCTCCTACAAAGGAACTCAGGAGCTACAGATCATGAATCAGATCATCAGACCATATTTTGTCAAGTGTTTTGATGAATATTTAGTAGTTTCTATATCATATATCTTTATTAAGATATATCAACACAAACCTTTAGATCATAAATACTATTGGTTTGTATACGATGCCCCCGGTCTTCTTCATTCAGGTGCACATCCGAGTCCCAGGACAAGAGGAAACGGAGGCAGATGCACAACTAACTCCGGAGCAGAGTTTGCCTGTTGCACCTCTGGAGGCTCAAAGTGCCCAGTGGCTCCTCAACGGCAGCCCTTGGCTGGTTTCCTTTGGGTCCAGGCGCCAGCCCAGAACTTTAGCAGCCCAACAATATTGGACACTTGACAAAATCACTGGGCTCAGTGAGGGGCATGGTGAATGGGGGAAGAGGGTCAACGGGCTTCTTGGGTGGTACGGGCATCTTCTTTGCAAGCAACACCCTTAAGCTCCGTTCACACAATCACAAGGAACCTGGTTAAAAAGTGAATCAGGATGCGTGAGCCCTATGAAGCAGATTGCCAGAAAGAATTTTGGGGCAATTCTCACCAAGCTGCTCCAGCTAAGCAGCATTTAACCAGGATATCTGTCCTGGTTTATCCCAGCGGTGTGACCAGAACTGCCCTGAAATTCTGGGTTCTCGCAATCTGCTGCACTGGGCTCAGTGATCCCAATTAACTTTTTAACCAGGATCCTTGTGACAGTGTGAACCAGGCCTCAGAACGGGAACAGAGCTGCCGGAGACAAGAAGATGCCTTCAGATAACTCTCCCTCTAAACATCCTAGTCTGGCTGCCATGGCAACTGCCCACCCGAGGCCTGGGATTTCTCGAGGCGAGTGCAAGCCACAGTTGGGTGCGATGGCAGCATTAAGTCGCTGAGTGAGGAGGAGGAGGAGGAGGAGGAGGAGGAGGAGGAGCTCTTCCAAACCTCCGCCAGCAAAAAACCCATGACGGCCAAGACATCCTCTGCACCTCCATTCCTATTGCATTGACTTACAGGCAATAACAAACAGAAGGCATATCAGAGTAAGGCTCCAATTAAAAACTGCTAACTAATGAAAAAGAAATGGTGGGGTGGAGTCAATATTTTTTGCAGAGTGTTATGAATAGTCTCTTACTGGATCCACAATCATTGTTTTTCAAATAGCTATATGAAATAGATGTCTAACTGGTCTTATTCGGCTGTTTGGGGCACAATTCTTCAAGAATACTAGAAGCCAGAAATCTCTCGCACAAGTAGGCGGTGCAGATTTCCTCCCATGAGTCCCTCTCTTCAGAAAGACGCCACCCACATGGCAAGCATAGGGGCAGGGTTTCAGAGCCCGGCAGTGGGGCTTACAAGGATCCTCCAGGAATCGGCACCTCCAGGTGACTATTGAGAGCCGTCCTGGAGAGGTTAGCGGCTCCCTAGCGTGAAAAATATGGGTGGGCCAGGGCGGTCTCCAGCAGTAGCTTCAATCCGAGCTGGCAACCCGCCACAGGAAGAGCGGCAGCTGGCTTACGCCGAGCCAGGACCCTGGTCCATCTAGCTCGAGACTGTCCACACTTCCTGGCAGTGGGTCACCAAGGGTTCAAGCAGGACCTCTCTGGGACTGAACCTGCCACCGTCGGCCTGCAAACCAGATGCTCTCCCACTGAGCTCCGGCTCCATCCCAAAAGGCTTCCATGGTGCCATGTTAAGCGAATGCCTAGTCGGGCTCTAACCCTAACCTTATAGGCCTTTATAACTTGCTTCAAGACCACCAGTACAAATGTTTTTTTGGGGGGGATGTATTAAAGAACGTATGCCAGGCATCTCCTTATCCACTTCCCCACTCGCCAGTGGCGAATGCCCCCAGCCCTCTGGCGGGCAGGACGCCCCTCACCACACAGACCTCCTCCCCAGAGGCCTCCTCCCCACGGCCATTTCTGAAAGGGCAGGGGTCCTTTCTGGGCAGTGGGAGGGGGCTTCCCCCTGCTCCCCCCGCCATCTCCTAGGGCCAAGGACAGGAGGTCCGCTTCTCTCCTCAGCCCTCTGCTTTTGCACCAGGAAAGGGTCTGAGGGAAGAGCGGAGACTGCTGGCAACCACAGACAACGCTTGGCTAGTGAGCAGAGCCAAAACTGGCGGGTCCCCGATGCACACTATGGATTGGAGGACGAAGGGAATTCATTGTAACCAAAGAATTAGGAATCGACACTTTGACCACCTGAGGTTTAAATCCGGCGGGGCACAAATATTTCCTTTTCAACAAGGCTGGACCAGAACGGGTTGAGCTTTCCTCTCGTTCAGAGAGGATTTCCCTTCCACACAGTGACCACAGAACCTCCACTTTCAGTCACAAGACAACGGAAGTTTAAAAAACCGTTTCCCTTCCTGCTCGGTGGTAAGAGTTTGCATCAGAAACCACAGCGGGGTGTGTGTGTGTGTGGGTGTGTGTGTGGAGGAGGAAGGGGCCAAACCAGCCACAGCTGCCGAGGCAACCTCTTGTGCGGCTGCATGGATGGGCTGGGGCCCGACTGGCAGACCGAGATGCCGTGAAACGGAGCAGGCACCCGGACCTCCCCGCAGCGGCCTGGGCCCCTCCACCACGCGGCAACCCTGTCTGCAGAAGAGCAGTCAGGACTCTGCTCTGGCCTTCCCAGCAAGTCAACGCCTTTTCCAGCCGGTTCCCCAAGAGGGCTTGTGTGGCATTGTGAGAAAAGCAGGACCAGGCATCCCCGTACTAAGGCAGCTAAGCGGGGGGGGGGGGCATGGGAGCGGCTGGCAGAACGGCGCATGCTTTGGAGGACATGGATCGGGGGGGGGTTCTTCCCCCTCTCACAGCACCCTAGAACCAGGGGCCATCCCACGAAACTGATGGCCAGGAAATGCAAGTCCCACCAGAGGAAGGACGTTCCACACAGCACACCATTCTAGAACTCTCTGCCACAGGATGTGGTGATGATCCGGATAGTTACCTCTTTCATATGAGCAAGTGAGTTTATCGGAAGATGGCGCTTGGATTTCCACCCTGCTTCTAAGGGGAAGCTGTGGATCCTTAAGCACCAACAGAGGAGCACAAGAAGCCGACTTCTACTGAGCTCAACCCTTGGTCCATGGAGCTCCGGCCACGGGCTGGCCACAGCTTCAAGGTTTCAGGCAAGAGCCTTTCCCAGCCCCACCTGGGGATGCAGCCGGGGATTAGACTTAGGACCTCCTGCATGCCAAGCATTTGCTCTGCCGCTGAGCTACAGCCCCATCCCCTCAGGGGAACACCTTACAGCAGACAGAGCTCACATGTAGTCTCCCATCCGAATGAAAACCAGAGCAGACCCTGCTTAGCCAAGGGGACCACTCATGCTTGCGACCACAAGACCGCCAGCTCTCCTGTGGCCCCTCTAGGCTTCCATTTCCGCTGCCATGCCACTAAGCTGAAGTGAGGCAACCTTCCCCGAAGGGGAGCCATTGGAAGCACCGCAGGAACGCAACGGGGATCACTCCTCTCCGGGTGTCCACACTCACAGCTTTGTTGACTTCATTAGCACAGCAGTGTGCCCAGCCAGCGTCCAGTGGCTCTGGGAAGGCAGCTTTATTTTTACGTGTAATTATTATTAATCAAAAGCTGCTAGCCATTTAGGTGTAACTGACTTTCTATTAATATTTTTCCTTTTAATTATGTAAAGATTTTTATTTCTTTTTTGGTCAAAGACCCTAAATAAAGTATGATGATGAAGGCAGCCCCTCAGCGAAGAGAGCAAGAGGGCGCCGGGCCCATTGGCAGAACAGCAACAGACACACTTCAGCACAAGAGTGGGCCGTTTGGGGCCGGACTCCTCAAGAGGAGCCTGGGAAGGGAGCAGGGAGGAGGCGGTGCTGGACAAGCTGCGGTTTCAACAGCCTTCATGGAGTTGGGACTCGCAGCCTCTCCCGTGCTGCAGGGGCACCGTTTCTTGAGTTTCCCCACATGGCCGAGGGCCACAGCTCTCCAAGAAGGGCTCCTCAGGACTGCTTCCGCCATCACAGGCGAGGGAGGGGGAGAAGGTCTCCGGGGTGTCTCCCCGAGAAGAAGAACCCGGACACTCCTCAGAGGTCAGTTGCTCCTTGGAGGTCCCCTGGAATCTCTTTCAGATTCCCCTGTGGCAAAATTTCACGATGAGTTGTTTGGGGACAGGGAGCCATTTTAAATTTAATTACTTATTTATATCTGTGTAAACCGCTTTGGGAACTTTTGTTGAAAAGTGACATATAAATATTTGTATTCCAGGAAAGGCCGGGAGAGTCCCTTGGAGGGTCACTGTTAATCAGGGCAGACAATACTGAGCTGGAAGGATCAAGAGTCTGACACAGTACAAGACAGTTTCGTATGTCTCCCGGGTTAAAATGGCATCCGGAGACGATGAAGCCTCTCTTGACACACCAAGTCCTCTTCTGAGGCCCCACTGCTTGTACCAGGCAGTGTACAATTTGCTTTTTTAATAATAAAGAGCTACCTGACTCAGCTGAGTTCATCCAATGAGAAAAGGGGTCACTGCAGTTGGCAGTTTGATCACTGCACACAAGCCCGGTTTTAAAATTAGAGTCCGCAACCTCACCCTCCCACATTGCAACTAATATCTTGGAAGAATAAAAGGCCCCATTCAACAGATCTCTACCTCCACACAACAGGCCATAGATCTAGCAATCATGTGAAAATAGAAAACACCAAGGAAAAACACGAAGGCAATAACCTCGGCCACACCGCTGAATTCAATGAAGCCCTTTTGCTCTCTGCCAGGTTAGGAAATCATCCCAATAATTTACTCGAGCATTTAAACACAGCACATAGAGATAATTGTCTTTAGAACTAGGCCAGGTGCTGACATCTAGATTAAAATTGTGCATGCAATAGGAGAGAAGTAATTTTCACTGATTCCTCATTCCCTCCACAGCCCACTGTACTCCTCAAAAATATGTCCCCAAGGGATGTTATAAGCCGCCCAGAGATGGAAGTCTGGGGCAGCATAAAAAATTAGATAGCTAACTAGATAAAATAAATCCTTTTGGAAGGCACAGATGAGTGCAGAGGGAAGAGGGATCAGCGAACTGTCTACTAAGAAGGGTCCACCTTGGTTTACACTTGGATGGGTGCCTACATGTGAGCACTATAAAATATATTGACCTTAGGGGATGGGGTCATAGCTCAGTGGAAGAGATCTGCATGCTTGTATGAAGAAAGTTCCAGGTTCAATCCCTGCCATCTCCAGGTTGGATTGGGAGAGAGTCCTGCCTGCAACCTTGGAGAGCTGCTGCCAGTCAGTGAAGACAATACTGAGCTAGAGGGACCAATGATTACTCAGTAGAAGGCAGTTTCCTACATTTCTAATGGGCGTGACATTAGTCTAGATGTCAACCACCATCCTTCATAAAGGGGTTGACTTGCCAACAGAATCACCTTCTGTTGTTGCTGCTATCTTGGGTGTCTGTGATGATATGGCTGTCTCTTTACAGGTGGAAGAATTCTATTCCTGGGGCCTCCAATATAAAGCACAGAAAATCAGAATACGCACTGAAGTGAGACACAAGAACAGGGACATGGGCAGAAATGGTTTCTCCTCCGATTGTAGTGTCCAGCTGCAGCGAAATTGATGGATCGATATCAAGTTTAAATGGGAGTGACTTCTTGGTGAGGACTGGGGCTGCAGCCCTCAGATGACTGCAGCAGGAGGAGGAGGAATCTGGCACTCCAGAGGGCTTGATGTCACAACTCTGAATATTTTTCAGACTCCATTGTTTCTGCAGGATTTTTACAAAAGGGAAGGAGGAGGGGGAGAGAAAGAGAGAGGGAGCAATACAGCCACAAGGAGGTAAGTCCAAAGGTGAATTGTTAAACCATTAATAGGGAACGCTGGATACCACAAGGCAATTAGTTCAAAACGTCAGACCAGAATGACTGATGACATGTCTAGTAGACCAGTCTTAGCATGAGAGGTGAAAGTCGGCATTCAGACACAGCAGAATCTGCAAAGCCATTCTGAAACCTGCATTTGTTGTGCCAGCTTATCCACTAAGCCTAGCTCCCACATCTGGTACCGCTGGTTAATATTTGGTGTCCTTAAGCACCGAGTCATGGGCTAAAATGTGGCTCTACAGAATGCATCCAGGGCTAAAAAATGAAACACTGACTACCAGGTAGGGTTACAACGAGGGATGAGAAAATTCCTCCAGCTCCACTTGTAATGCTTTGGGTCCTGCTCTGGTTGTCTTCTGAGAAGGAAGGAGAATTTTGGTGTAATTATGCATGCACCAACCCACAGTTGCCTCACTTTTCCCCTCTAAGCTTTTTTTAATGTTGCCTTTCTAAAGAATGCACAGTCCAGAAACAAAACAAACCGTTTGAAGTATTTCTGGAGCCTGCTTTTAACATGGCAACTCGTACCTTGGACCCCCACCCACATCCGGTCCATTTGATTTGTACCCAACTGTCAGCACAAGAGTGACAGAGCCGTGTGTGTTGCAAATGGGCAAATGGGCATTTCCCAACCAGTGCACTGTGATGATAAGTCAGCTCCAAAAGCGAGGCATTAAACTCACGCATGGCACAGTGTGCCTCCCGGTGCATAACAGAGCAAGCCGGGTGGGGCCTTCCCACTGCATTATGGGGCAGGCCAGCTCCAAAAGCAGCAAGTTCATGTCCCACTTTGGGGACAGACAGAAACTAAACACTGTCCAGTAGCAAAGCCACACCAACTGGTGGCAAAATGGAAAACCAACATGCCCCATCAGGGCCCCTCCGGCCACCCATTCCACGTGCTTTGAATCTGGTTTGCCTTAGACCGTAAACACAAGGTTATTAGAGGGAGACACAGGTGTGTAGGGGTGTGTGTGTGTGTGTGATCTTATAAGCCTTCTTCTCTTCCGGAAGGGGGCTAAAAGGGGGTATCCCAGGTTGAGGCGGTGGCCAGAGGTAGTTTTTATATGCTTTGACTGATACGCCAGCTGCATCTGTTTCTTGAGATAAACTACCTCAGAACAGTGGTACATCTGCTGGTAACCTCCAGACTGGATTCCTGCAATGAGCTCTATGTGGGGCTGCCCTTGTATGTAGGCTGGAAACTACAGCTGGTCCAGAACGCAGCAGCCAGGTTGGTCTCTGGTTCATCTCGGAGACACCCTATCACTCCTGTATTGAAGGAGTTACACTGGCTGCCAATATGTTTCCGGGCAAAATACAAGGTGTTGGTTATAACCTATAAAGCCCTAAATGGCTCGGGCCCTGAGTATTTAAGAGAACATCTTCATCAGCATGAGCCCCACCGCCCACTGAAATCATCTGGAGAGGTCTGTCTGCAATTGCTCATCTGGTGGCTACTCGAGGATGGTCCTCCTCGGTTGCTGCCCTGCGGCTTTGGAATGTGCTCCCTGCTGAAATAAGAGCCTCCCCATCTCTGACAACTTTTTAAAAAGTCTTTAAAGATGCATCTGTTCACCCAGGCGTTTAATTAAATATTGTTCTAATAGTTTTAACACTGTTTTAAAATTCAAAATTGTTGTAATGTTTTAACTTTTTCTGTTATTTATTTTGTTTTAACTAATGCTCTAACTTTTTCTGTTGTCCTCTTTTTTTGCTTTGTTGTAAACCGCCCAGAGATGTAAGTTTTGGGACGTATAAAAATGTTAAATACATAAATAAATAACAAACAAACGGCATCCCTAGTACGGATCAGCCTGAGACAAGTAAGAACCAATTCATGCTAGCAATTAACCAGGATCCGAACCGCCGCCAGACCATGAATGCAGCGCGCCTCTCTCTCCGTGCTTCATTCAGAGGGGCTTCAAGAACCTCTCCTTGGAGGCCCCTCAAACACAGGGTGCAGATGTGCACTACTGTGCATGTGTTGACCCTAACAACTGCACACAGACAGAGTCCTCACAGAAGAATCACAGAGCTCTGGAAGGCTGGCCTTCCAGTCCCACGCGCCACTCTGCACACAGAGTGCTCCGGAGTTGAACACAACCCACCCCAGGAGGGCTACAGCACATCAGGCATCAATCCTGGCAGCTATCAGCACCACTGGCCTGCAGGGTCAGCCCTGCCACCAAGCAGGCCCAGACGCCCCCCCCCCCCCCGCCCTGTCTTGCAGCCCTGAAGAACTGCACAGTGGTGCAGGGAGGCCAGAAGTCAACCTGGCTGCTCCCCAAAAGGCCCGCATACTCTACGCCCCCCAATCCACAGTCCTCTCTGCTCCCTGCAGCCCAGCCTGCAATCAACAGGTAGTCTCAGCAGCTGCTGTTGAGGAGGAGCAGTATGAATAATCCTCCTCCTGAGTAGGAATGGGCAGCCTCAGTATCCATGGCCAAAGAGAAATGGTCTCAGGCAGGACCCCCAAGTCAACAGCAGCATCTCTTCGTCTCTGAAGCATTAGAGATTTGCCCTCGCAGGCGCTCGACAAAAAACTTCCTCCCACTGTGTCCTCCAACCAGTGTAGACCAGTCGTTCAACCTCATCCAGGAGCAGCCTCACACCCAGTCCGAGCCGGGGGGTTCCAGCTCAAACGTCCCCAGGGTGTCAGAAAACCCCAGGTCACCCCTTCTGCCTGTCCATGATGAAAAAGCAGCAGCTGCCCATTCGAACCAGAATTTTAGAAATACTCCTGGCTACATCACAATTTGGGAGGAGTGGGAGGCAAGAGTGAATGAACCAGGGGAACAAGAAAGGAATGGGGCGGGGGAATCTCCCACTCGCGTTTCAGAACTCAGCCCCTTCACAGCAGGGGCCCCCTCTTCTGACTAGCATGCAGATGGCGCTACCCATTGAATAATGATGATGATGATGATGATCCTCGCTGCTACTGGAGCAGTACAGGAAACAATACATACCATGTTTACACTGATCCAAGGAGGAAATTATGCTCCCGTTTCAAAATAAAAAGAGCAGGAAAAATAATCATTACTTCTCTGATGCTATTATTACAGCAACAGTAATTACATCTGTAAAGCCAGAGTCCTCAGCTGGTGTTAAAAGAGAAAAAGAAGAAGAAAAGGCAACAGCCTTCCAGACTTATAATGGAGAGTGACGGGCCCATTTATAGCTGCCATGATAATCAAAGGGATCGCCCAGCATTCTGCAGGCCCGTATTATTCGGAGCCCACTCACTCCCCACCAGGTAGGCAAGTTGCGCTCTTGCAAGCCGCCTACCAGCTGGGGAGGAGTCTCTCTTCAGCCGCCGCCGCCTCCACGAAAGCAGGTGAGTCGTTGCAAGACTGGCCCACCTGCCGTCTTCCTTGCTCCCCGGTGACGCCTCGCTCCCGCCCACGCCCGCAAGGCAGGCCCACAGAGTTTGGCCTGCGGCTCCATCCCACCTCCGGGGCCGAGGCGAGGAGGAATCTTCAGCAATGTCTACCTGCCTCGAGATGGACAAGAGGGGATCGCCGGGAGCTTCCTGCTTGTCACCCCCTCGTTATCCCTGCCCCCAAACGCCTTGGGCACGAGAAGAGTCATTTCTGCCCAGAAGAAAGAATGAGGGTCTGGATGACGAGGGGTCGCACTCTCTCCGTGGGGGCAGCTTTGGAGGCCATTCCTGCCCAATGTTGCTTCCATTCCGGCAACACCGGCAAGGAGTTTGTGTGTTTCAAACACTTTTCAAAGCTGTGAGAACGCCCTTGCAGATGTGGCCACTGAGGGGGGCCCGACGGTCAGGACGATAAAAGCATAGGGCATGCCGCGAGGAACCGGGCATGGCTAGGAGGGTGACAAGCCCTGGGCTGGGGGGCTTTCGACAAGCACAAGGGAACAAGGGAAGGCCCCCAAGTCTTCGGAGGGCTAGAAAAAGCCGAGCAAGAAGGAAGAGACTCTTCACGGACAAAGGAGCCCATCCACTGAGGCTGCGGCCTGAGCAGCGTTCTGAAATAACGCCGCCATTAACCGCTCTGGGCCTGGGGAGATGGGCTGGTTTATTCAGCGGGGGACGGCTCCGCTGAGGCCCCAAGATGCAGCCCCTTGGCACTCCAGGAATGCCCAGAGGCACCACTGCTCGCTCCAACCCCCCACGTCCCATCGCCGCCTTTGGGGACATTTCTGAGGAGGGTCTGCAGACCCCCTCATGCCCACACAAATGGTGGAGCAGAGCCTCGAGGCTGCGACCTGCAGCCTGGTGGGGGGGGGGTCATCATCCAGCCGGTTGTGAGGTCTGCAAGCTGATGTGCAGGCAGGCTGGCCACTGACCTTGAGCAGGGCTGCTCCACTTTGGCCCTCCTGCAGATGCTGGCCTACAGCTCCCATAATCCCAGGCTACTGGCTACTGTGGCTGGGGATTGTGGGAGCTGTAGTCCCAAAACAGCGGGGGGGGCCACACTACATTGAGCAGGCCTGATCTCGAGGCCGAGCAACACAGGAAGCTGCCTTAGACTGCCAGACCCCAAGTCCCGCTAACTCAGAACACTGACTGGCAGCAGCACTCCAAGGTGCCAGGCAGGGGTCTCCGTTCCCAGCCCTGCCTGGAGCTGCTGCCGGCAGGGACTGAGCCCCTGGGACCTTCTGCAGGCCAAGCAGGGGCTCTCTGTCGGCCCCATGACCCCCTTGCAGCCCTCACGCGTGGCCACCCGCCCAAACGCAGCCCCTAGCAGAGGGGACAAGGCCTGCTCGCTCCCACAAGGCCAGCTCTCCTCCTCCTCCAGCACAGTGGGCGGGGCGGGGCGGGGGGGAGGCCTCTCCTTGACTATTCGTCTTGCTGGCGATAGGTGAGCTCAGAGGCGGGGGGGGGCACGCCTTCAGCTCCTGGCTGGGGGCTTCCCAGAGGCAGCATCTGAGGGGCCACGAAGCGGGATGCTGGGCTGGAGAGGAGGTCTGGGCTACCGGCAGGGACGCCGTTTCCTCCTCCCCCCAGCAGACGGAGGCAGCCAGGGAGTGGCACGGTGGATGGGACCCAAGCCAGCCCTGGCAGGGTGGGGAGGCTGGACAGTGGGGGGGGGGGAGGGCCAGGAGGGCCGGTGAGGACAGGCTGGGAATGAGCCCAGGGAGGCCGGGGGGCTGCGTCCCCCCCCCGAGGTTCTCCCAGCACTCCCCCCACCCTCCCACCACTGCTGGGTCAGGAATGAAAGAATTCTGCCCTCCCGCAACGACCACACAACGCGGGGTGTCGACTGCCCCACCATCAACTGCCTCCACATTGGGGGGGGAGAGAATGGCCTCCCCAGGTCTGCCGATATTTCCGAGACCTCAAACCTGCTAGATGGGCTTTGGGGGCCTGATCCTGCGCGGCTCTTCTCCCACCGCCCCAATCTCAGCATCCAGCGGGCTTTCTCCTCTGCAAGCTCCGATCATCCACCAAGCCGTGGCTAACAAGATGCATTCAAAGGTACTCTTCAGACTGCGGACCAAGGAGAGCCTCCGCACAAATCTGTTGTGTTGCTTTTTTAACAAATGTATTACTGTATTGATTTTCCAGTGTAACACAGGAACGAAGTGTTCACAGATTCCAATTAGGTATAAGGCAAAGAGATGTCAGAAGGGAGAGAAGGAGCCTCAAATAATCCGGCATCGCAGTCGTATGTGAACAGATTCGAAAGAGCAAACAGACAGTGAAACCTTGGCTCTGTGGACTAGATGGAGGGAAAGTTTGTCCAGATTAGGCAGAAGTCCACAGGGTTGAGGTGGAAAGCAGAGGGATACATTTGCTGATAAAACCTGTGGTTGTCTTGGGTAGAATCCAGGAGGGGTTGACCATGGCCATCTCCCGTGCGCGCAGGAGGGGAAGGAAGGGGCAGGAGGGGGAGGAAGGACTCTCGCACGGGAGGCTCTTTGCCACAGTGGCCCCCGCTTGAAAAAGAGCAGAGATCACTTCCATAGGGAGGTTTTCCAACACAGAGCATCCAGCTTCATCCTCGGGGAAGAGATGCACCATGACTCAGGACGAGTTGAGAAATAAAAATAAAACCCTTTTCAGGAGGTCCAAAGCGTATTCACGGTTTCACATGGCAATTCCATGAACAATTCTGACTCACCCTATTTATTTTTAAAATGATGAATTGTTACAAGTGCCCACTTAATGTCAATGCCACTGAGAGAATTCATGTTTCTTTAACAAGATCCATAGTGCATTTTAATTAAGTGCAGAACAGGGCGGCAGGGAGGGTGATTTCCCCATCGCCCCAGAAGAACAGCCCTTCCCAGCTTCCCATTCGTTTCTTAGCCAGGTAACTGGCAGCATTTCCAACCGTCATGCTGCATCTTTCCACACTGGTCGCTGATCTTTGATCGCCACGTCCTTCCATTTGTCAACGGAGGTGACTTGCAATGCCTGTCCTCAGAAATGCAGTGCAACACTCCAAACAGGAACGAGAAGCGCTTTGTACATGTGTGCGCCACTTGCTTCCATGTGGTTTGCAAAGAGGCTTGGATAAAACCCCACCCTGTCCGTTCTGAAGCTCAGGGGCTCGCCGGAGTGTGAGACGCGCTCCCTAGACCCTCAGCGAAGGAAGGACGGGCACACATCCAGGGGCAAGTCATCAAGTGCTGAGCAGCAAGGAACCCAAGGACCCCAGTGCCCAGATGGCCCAGGCCTCATTTCACAGGCAGACCATTAAAAACGACAAATGTTCATGTGTTGCTCCTCAACCCAAGTTCCCAAGACTGTTTAGATAGGTAGAAACGACAGACAAATAAGATAGCCCCCTGTCCCATCTAAAAGAAACACAAGGCAGATACCAGCCACAGCCACTGGAAGGATGCTGTGCTGGGGTTGGAGAGGGCCGGTTGCTCTCCCCCTGCTAAATATAAGGGAATCCCCACTTGAAAAGGTGCCTCTCGGCTCAGCTCACAGCCAGCGTTTCTGCAGATTTCATCTGAGAGATTCCAAGACTGAACAAACGTTCACAGACCAGGGCAGCAACTTCTGGCTTGGTTGCCAACGGGTCAAGGGTGGGTGACGAAAGAGATGATGGCGCCTGCCACAGGCTGTGGCAAGTGTAGCGTAGTGGTCAAAAGGTTGGACTAGGACTGGGGAGGGAGACCCGAGTTCAAATCCCCGCTTGAGTTCACAAAACTCACTGGGTCCCTCTGGGCCAGACCCTACTACCCTCTCAGCCCCACCACCTCACAGGGCTGTGGTGAGGAGGAAGAGTGGGAAAGAAATGTGGAAGCCAACCCGATCGGCATGTGCTACTCTCCATTTTGTTTCGGGACGAGCAACTACACTTGGGGGGAAAGAGCTCTACGGAAAACCCGACGGAGCTCCCGCCTTCTGGACATTATCGCTGTTCCAGGAACAGACCTGGCCTCCTTGGCTTGGCCTTTTCGGTGCTACGGAGCCCCCAGCTCTGGTGACAGTGACCAGAGCCTGGGAATGGGGGGGGGGAGCCTCTCCTGAGCCGCTGAGGGCGAGCCTCCTCCAGGGGCTCCAGGGGCTCCAGCACCCCCAGCGCGCAGCTGACCCTTCCAGGTCCTCCTGCCGGCTCCCGCCCACCAAAGAGCCTCCCCTGCTGCTGCTGCTGCTGCTGCTCTCCTTCCTCCCTCCGAAGGCAGCCGCCGCCCGAAGCAGGCTCAAGCGAGCCAGAGGGCCATTCGGGAAGGCCAAGGCCAAGAGACCCCCTGGCCTTCGCCGGCCCGCCTCCTCAGCCGCCAGCGTGTTCAGAGGACGCCGCACGCAAGTGTCCAAGCGGCCCCCCGGGGTGGGGTGGGGTGGGGATCTGGACAGCTCAGCCAGCCCACTAACGCAGCCTCCCCAGCGGAGTGCTCAGACGAGAGGCTCCCACCAAAGCCCTAACAAGACCCCCCAGCTAAGAGCTCACTTGCTGTCGGGAAGAGGGCGAGTCTTCTGCAGGCAAGGCTGCCCCGCCGGGGAAAGCCCCCTGGAAAGCTCCGCTGCAGCCGCCCCGCCGTGCACGCTCCTCCCCAGAGCGCAGAGGGCTGCCCAGGGGGTGCGGGGCGAAGGGCCAGGGCAGAGGAAGCCACCCTTCTCCCGAGCCAGACCCTTGGCCCACCCCGCTCAGCACGGTTTGCTCTCTTTGGACTACAACTCCCATCATGCCCCGCCACAGTGAGCAGGAGTCAGGGATGATGATGATGATGATGATGATGATGAGAGTTGCAGCCCAGCCTCGGCAGGAGTGGTGCAGCCCTGCTCTACACTGACTGGCAGCGGCTCTCCAAGGCTGCAGGCAGGAGGCCTTCCCAGCCCTCCTTGGAGACGCTGCCAGGGAGTGAGCCCCCCCCCCGCCCCCCCCGGGCCTTCTACACGCGAAGCAGAGGCTCTTCCGCCGAGCTCCGGCCCCCTCCCCTCAGTGCTCAGACACAGTTACCCACACAAATGCAAAGCAGGGCAGGCATTCATGCTCACTGCCAGGGAGCGCCATCTCTGCAAGCAGCGCCATCTGTCCACGCCAGGGGTTCTCAGACTTGGGGCTCCAGAGGAGGCTGGCAGGGGATGATGGGCACTGCAGTCCCAGCATCGTCTGGGAACCCCTGGCCTGTGCCAAAGGGCTCCGGGTGGAGGCTGAGCTGCAGTTCAAAATGAGAGACGGGCCGCAGACAGGGAAAGGCCACGGAGAGCCAGGGACTCCTCCTGTGGCCGGAAGCCGGCTGGGCACCTGCCCCAAGGCAGGCAGAGGAGAAGGACGCGCTCAGAAATAAAGCCGACGCTCAATATCGAGCCAGCTCCTGTCACCGCTCGACACCTCTTTGCTCCCTGCCTCAGAAGCTGGCCACGCCTCGGCCCCTCCCTCCCTCGCTCTCCCGTGTGAAAAGCAGCCTTATCTGGGGCCAGCATCCACCCCCCCCACACACACCCCCAGTCCCCCCAATGCGAAAGGCTCAGCACTGAACTAGGTGAAGCCACAGAAGAGGGTGCTGCTAGCAGGTCGACACCCCCCCCCCCGGCTCCTGAAGGTGGCCCAGAAGTATTCAAGATGCATCCTCAAGAGGGAGGGGCCCTTTCTTCCAGAAAGCCTGCTCTGAACCCCAGGCAAAGCCGGCTTTTAAATGCCGATTCCTCCCCCCCCCCCCCCGCAGCAACACACTCGATCGGCCTCCATCACTGTCTGCCACCCCATAGCAGTTGCTCTCTGGGCAGCCAACACCACAAACACAAACCGGAACATGAAACATACCCTTCAAAACACATTAACCCCCCTGAAAGCAACGTTCCCCTGAAGGAGGGCTAGAGATCCCAAATCACATCGAGTCCCTCTAGAGCTGGTGTGATCCAGCAGGTCACCTGTAGCCAGCGCTGGAGAAACCCAAGCCAGGGCAAGCAGGATGCCAAGGGGGGCAGCTGGGCCAGGACGACCCCAGAGCTCTCTCAGAAAGCAGACCTCTTGCTGTGCCCACTGCCCCCCCCCCTGTCAGTCACCACCAAGTCTGGTGGTTTTGCCCCAGGGCCCACTGACTGGCTCATCAATTATGGGGCTGCCTGTCTCCTAGATCCCAAGAGCCGAGGCCTGTCCTGTGCACACGAAGGACGGCAAGGACCGCTTCGCCTTCCCCACCGATTCACCCCCACATGCCCAGCCCTCTTGGGGTCTCAAAGTGAGGGAGTCTCCCCCCTCCACCCCAGGTAGAGGATACAGATGGGCAAGGTGGGGCTGGAAGAATGCAGGTGGGGCCCAGAGACCGGACCCTCTTCTTGGACACAAAGGCATCCATCCTCCTGGGCACTGTGGCTGCTTCACACATCCCCAGCCTCAGCTTCTGCTCTCCGTTCCCAGAGCGGAGCAACGGAGGAGGAGGAGGAGGAGGAGGATCGGGAAAGCGCTGCCCGCAAGACAGAGAGAGGCACGGCTGTCACAAGGCAGGGGACGGGCAAGCAGCAGCCCCCTGGCTCCAAAGTGACCGCTCAGAGGGGACCAGACAGAGACAAAAAGACTGAGAGGACCTCTGGAAACTCCCCGGGATTGCACTCTGTATATAACCAGAGGCACCCTCTTGTTTATTTCCATTCGTCTCCTGCTCTGCCTCCACGGAGCCCAGAAAGGTGGGCATGGTTAAGCTTATCCTCCCTCAGGGCGTTTCACGGCTGAAGCGGGATTTGAACTCGGGTCTCCGCAGTCCAGAAGCATCGGGCTCCATTTAAGCACCTCCGCGTCCTACTTGTGCGGACCCCTCTCGACAAGCCCCTCGCCACTGCCCAGACGGAGGGCCGTTCAGGGGCAGCCCAACCCAGCCAAGGAGAGCCACGGCCCAGTCTGGACAAGAGCGGCCAACAATCCCCCCCCCCACCGCCATCACCCGCGGGGCGGCGTTTGGGTGCCGACGGACGTATCAGCCCTCAGTCCCGGGGCGGCAGCAGCAGCAGCAGCAGCATTCTTCCCCAGCCCGCCCGCGAGATGCTGCCGCCGCCGCCGCCGCCGCGGACCGAGCGCCAGACCTCCTCCTCCTCCTCCTCCCCCGCACGGAAGCAAATGCTCCGCCGCCGCGGAACCCCCTCCCCGCGACCCGGAGTCCCACCAGCTGCAGCCGCCGCCGCCGCCTGCCAGCCCGAGTCCGAGCCTTGGTCCCTCGAGCTCAGGGCCGGGCAGGCTCCAGGCAGGAGTCCCGCTTGCTTCGCAGAGATGCCGGCGGGGGCCTCGGCAGCCTCCCTTGGCGCAGCAGCCCGGCCCCGGCTTCTGGCGGCGGCGGCTGCCGACGGGGGCGACCAAAGTGCGCGCCCGCTCACTGGCCGCTTGCTCGCCGAAGGTCTCCGCTCCCGCCAGCAGCATCTCCGGGGAGGGCTGACTGGAAGCCCGGCCGGAGAGCCGCTGCTGCTGCTGCTGCCAGCCCGCGCTGGCAAGCCGGAGCCAGGCGGACGAGCAGGGCTCGGGCTCGGCAGAAGGCGGCGGCGGCGGCGGCGGCTCCCACGCGCAGCCCCCTCGCCCTGCCCCCCTTACCATGCCGGGCTGGAAGGCGCCGGGTCCCTTGCGCGGCGGAGGCGTCCTGCTGCCGCTGTGGTTGCTGCTGCTGCTGCTGCTGCTGCCGCCCAGGGCGCGCTTCTCTCGGCCGGCCCCTCGCCGCTGCTGCTGCTGCTGCCGCCCGCGGCCGCCGCCGCCTCCTCCCGCGCCGCCGCCTCCTCCGCCTCCGGCGTCCTCCTCCAGGCTGCTGAAATTCCACACGACCAGCGTCTGCACCAGCAACACGCTCAGCGCCAGCAGCAGCGCCGAGTGCGAGCGCCGCGCCAGCCGGCGGCCCCCAGCGCCGCCCCCGCCGCAGCCGCAGCCGCAGCCGCCCCACCGGGGGCCCGCGCCCCCCGCCGCCGCCGCTGCCGCCCCCGGCGCCCCCGCCGCCAGCGCCCCCGCCGCCGCCACCATCTTCGCGGCGGCCGAGCTGAGGAGCAGAAGGAGGAGAAGCAGCCGCGGCGGCAGCAGCTGGAGCCGCCTCCGCGCCGCCCGGAGTTTTTCAGAGGGGCCCGACGTCAGCGCGGGGAGGGGCGGAGGAGGGGGCGGGCCGCGGCGGGAGAAGCCCAGCCCCGCGAGGAGGGCGGGGCGGGGGGCGGGGCTGGCTGGCTGGCGGGGGCGGGGCGCGTGGCCTCCTCCTCCCCCTCCCCCCTCCCCTTTCCCCCTCCCGCTGCTCCTGAAGGGCGCTCGCTTGCCCCGCCCCCGCCCCCGCCCCTCACCGCCTGCCCGGGGCCAGGGAGCAGCAGCAGCAGCAGCAGCAGCAGCAGCCGTGCCGTCTCGGGGGCAGCGGCGGACCTCGCTGGCGGGCCCGGGGTGCAGCCGGCTCGGCTCAAGGATGCCGCGCCGGAGGGGGAGCCCTGGGCCAGGGGAGGGGCCCGGCGGCGGCATCTCCGCGGAGGGAGGGCAGGAGGGAAGAAGACCCCCGCCCGCCCCCTTGGAGAGCCACTGCTGGCCCCCGGGTGGTCGGCCAGGGCTTGTTCCCAGCATTTAAGCGGCCTGTATCCAGGTTCGCTTTTGACATGAACGCGGCAGCTGTCATTCACACAGACAGGTGTGCAGACATCTGCACACCCCAACAACATCACGTCTGGCTCTGGCCGAGGAAGGCTCACGGGTGGAGGGAGAGTCGTCTGGGTACGAATGGAAGGGGTGGGGAAGGGAAGAGGACGGATTCATGCAGTCCTGAGGAAACCTTTTCCAAGCGTGTCCGCCTCCATGGGAGCAGGGGAGCAGCGCCGGCCATAAGAGAGACCCCCCCCCCCGCCCCCACCTGGGGAGATGTGGAGGAAGTCCTTCCCTTGTGAGTCAAGACCGGCAGGCATGCAAAATGCAAACAGGGCAACCACGAAATGCAAGGCCTGGTTGCCCAAATAGGAAGGAGAGCTGGTCTGGTGGTAGCCAGCATGACTTGTCCCCTTAGCTAAGCAGGGCCCACCCTGGTTGCATAGGAAAGGGAGGCTAGAAATGTGAGCATTGTATATTCCCTTCAGGGGATGGAGCCGCTCTGGGAAGAGCAGAAGGTTCCCAGTTCCCTCCCTGGCAGCATCTCCAACATAGGCCTGAGAGAGGCTCCTGCCTGCAACCTCGGAGAAGCCGCTGCCAGTCTGGGTAGACAATACTGAGCCAGATGGACCTATGGTCTGACTCAGTATATGGCAGCTTCCTATCTTCCTGTGAATGAAACAGCATTGTGAGATGTGTGTGCCTATTATTATTATTATTATTATTATTATTAATTAATTAATTAATTTGATTTCTATACCACCCTTCCAAAAATGGCTCAGGGCGGTTTACACAGTGAAATAATAAATGAATAAGATGGATCCCTGTCCCCAAAGGGCTCACAATCTAAAAGAAACACAAGACAGAAACAGTCACTGGAGGGATGCTGTGCTGGGGGTGGACAGGGCCAGTTACTCTCCCCCTGCTAAATAAAGAGCATCACCACGGTAAAAGGTGCCTCTTTGCCAAGTTAGCAGGGTATTACAGCCTGTACCTCTCTTCTAAAAATGAAACCTAAAGCCATCTCTGAATATGTGTTAAGGTGATAATAGACAATAAGAATGTACTTTTACTCAAAAATGAGGATTAAATTGAATCTTCCTGACCTGTGATTTAAGGTGTGATTTAAATAATTAAAACTGAACAATTTAAATCATGATGTAAATCCATTTGATTTAAATCAAATCAACCCTGGCCCGCCTGCCTCCACACACTGCTCAGAAGCAGCCTTAGTGAAATTAACAGGACACGTTTTCTTCACATGGAAGAAACTTCAAGAAGTTTATTGTTGTGGGAGTATTCATGAGTAACAGTCTGGTTGTAAACCAGTGAGTGGAGTAGCTTGTCTCATAACTGTGACATCTGCATTTGGGTACCTTTAACCTCAGCGCCAGGAGTCGATATCGACTCAACAACACACTTTACCTTTCACACACACACAGAGAGAGAGACAGACAGTCTGGGCATTCTACTGTGAAAAATACTACAACAATTCTGAAGTCGAATTCACAGACAGAATTGCAATTCAGAATACACAGAATTACAAAATGGGGGGGGGGGCATACTACTACTATGAATAGGTATGTACCGCTTTTCAACAAGAGTTCCCAAAGTGGTTTACACAGAGCAATAAGCATAAATCAATAGATGGGCTCCCAGTCCCCAAAGGGCTCCCAGTCTAAAAAAGAAGCAGAAGAGAGACCCCAGCAACAGCCACGGGAGGGATGCTGTGCTGGGGACGGAGAGGGCCAGTTGCTCTCCCCCTGCTCCATCAAGAGAATAGCCACTTTTAAGAGTTGCCGCTTTGCTCAGTTAGCAGCCGGGGGGGGGGGAGCGGAAGGTTTGCAAGGGGGGGGCTACACTTCTTTGAGCGGCTTGGGCAGCTTGCTGGTGTGGACCTTCCTGTGCTAGATGGTTTTGTATTAGTTGGTCCACTAGAACGACATATATTTCAATACGAGAAGAAAAGTGTGTAAGATGAGCAGCCCCTTTCCATCGCTGATGCGGGCGGAGGTGTCATCCTCTCAGCAAGCATTTCCTCCTGTTTCAGAGAGAGGAAGGACTCCTCTCTGTCTTCTGGGGCTGATGCTGTCTCACAGAAGGCATCATCTGCAGAGAGGCCTTCCCCTTCTTCCTCACACAGGAGAGGGGCTACAACTCCCATCGTCCCCAGCCGGTCGCTCTCCAGGTTTCCAGAAAGGGGTCTCTCTCCCCCAGATGGATTGAACCGGGGAAGGCTCTGCTGGCGGGCAAAGCAGCTGCTTGGCTGTGGAGCTATGGCGCCGTCCTCCGAAGCGAGCATCTGGCACCCACGTCTGATGCCAAGGAGGAGCCCTCAGGCTCAGCACTGTTGACGAGAGTGACTGGCTCCGCCGGGGGTCTTCTGCCACCCTCCCTGGAGATGCTGCTGCCGGCGGCGTGGGACCTGGGACCCCCTGCCTGCTATGCGGATGCCTGGCCCCTGAGCCATCTCTCAGGCAGCGGCCAAGGCACAGCCCTAGACAGGCATCCGGCGCCCTCCTGGTTTCCGTCCCTGAGCCTCATGCTGGGGCCCCCCGACCTGGCACCTGCGCCTTGGGTTTTAGTGAGGTGGGGAGCAAAGCCGGCTCCTCCCGAGGCTTGTACGAGCCCAGGCCCAGCCCCCCAAGCTGGACAGGATGCGTGCCCTAGCCCATCTAGGGCCCTGCGAAGTGGCCGAGTGGAGGCCAGGGGTGGCTCTCCAGCTGTCGTGGAACCATGAGGCCCAGCATCCCCCGCCACAATCCATTCTGAGCAGGGATGATGGGAGCTGGAGTCCAACAAGTGCCAAGGTGGCCCACCTCTGGTGGAAGCCATACTGATCTGGATGGACCCGATTCCTGACTTGCCGCAGGGCAGTTCCTGAGGCGACCTCTCTCTCTTCTGCGGCAAGACTCCAAGTCCGTGGCTCTCTGGGGAGGCCCCGCAGGGTGAACTCAGCCGGCCACGTTGGCAGCTGCACTCAGCGCGATATTTGGCACGTGAGCCTCAGAGTCATCATTAGTGAAGGGCAAATGCCTCTCGCCTTGCTTCCGAATGAGTCCCGTACTGACAAACTCCCAGGAAAACCTTGCCTGTTTTCCAAGAGAGTCTCCCCCGGAGCATCGTCTTGGCACTGGCCCTGCGTGTCTGACTCACCCCCTCGATGTGGCCGCGGCTGAGGAGGGGGCTGCTTGGAAAGGCAGCAGCCCCTCCCGCCGTTTGAAAGAAGAAAACCACGGGGGCACAAGAGGGGGCTTCCCCGCTCAGGATGGGGAGCACCGACCACAGGCACTCTTTGCGAGGGACACCGCTGCGACGTGACTAAGGCCTGGCTGACCGTGGCCAGGTCTGCCTTCTTGAGGAAGGGCCGCTGCTGGCCCACTAGCCGAAGCTGTGTAAAGGCACCCCTGGCCACCGCCTCCATCTGAGTTTCCAAGAGCAGAGCCCGGTCCAGTAGCACCCCCAAGCCGTGCACTTGCTCTTCCAAGGGGAGTGCCACCCCACCCAGAGCCCTGTCCCGAATGGCTTTCCTGCTGACCAACAACAGCCCCTCTCTCTTGTCTGGATTAAGCCTCCGCTTGCTAGCCCCCCCCCCAGCCCATCTCTGCCTCCAGCCGGCCCGGTTCAACACATCCACTGCTTCCCTGGGGCTGATGTCGGGGACAGGTGGAGCTGCTGAGTATCAGCTGCGCGTATTGATGACACTTCAGTCCAACCCTCCCAGCGGCTTCATGTGGTGGTTACACAGCATGGGGGGGGGGAATCCTGAGCCTTGCTGGACCCCAGAGGCCAAGGAGCCGAGCAGAAGTCCCCCAGCACCCCGTCCTGGAACCTCCCTACAAGGAAGGGCTGGAACCACTCCAATGCACCGGCCCTGATCCCTCTCCCTGAGAGGCGGTCCAGAAGGACACCTTGGGCAATGGTATGGAACACCACTGAGAGGCCCAGCAGAAGCAACAGGGCTGCCCCTGGCTGTTCCCAGCGTAGGTCGTCCACCAGGGCAGTTTCAGTCCCAAACCCAGGCTGAAAGCCAGATGGGGAAGGGTCTCAGTATCATCTCAGACCCTTTGCAGCTGCATTGACTTCTCCAAAGGGGCCCAGGATCCAAGGTCGGGGGCGGTGGGGGTGGGTGCAGCAAGGGTGGCACACTCAGCCTCAGCACTGGGGGGGCGGGGGGGGGGCCTTGGCAGCCCCCACTGTCATGGCTCAGTCCTCTGACTCTAGGAACGGGAGGAGACGCCTGCTAGTGAGGGCTCAGAGGCACAGCAACAGGATTTGGCAGGGAGACCAGACTCTGCAGCTGAGGAATCGGGACAGGTGTCAGACATGCATCCTGATCAGCAGCAGGCTGATCAGAGGAGGCTGGGATTTCACCTGTCTTGAGAAGACGTCTCAAGAGGAAAGCTCAGTGGGAGGCACGCAGGGGCAGGAGATCACAAGAGGGGAAGCAGAAGTGCTGACTCAGGGAAGCCTGATTGGCTGCTGTTTCTCTTGAGCCATATTTCAAGCAGTCTGTGCTTTCTACCGATGCTGTTAGCAACTTTTGCTGACTGCAGACCATGTTCTATTTTAAATTCTTAACTTTTCTGAGTTCCAGTTTGCCCTTGTTCTGTTCTCTTGTTCCATTAATTCTTTGCTCTGGTATCCTTTGTTTTTTTCCATTCCTTGCTCTGTCTTCTTTTCAGTTATTACTCAGTTATTGTTAGAGGGGGGCACCTAGTTCAGTTCAGGGGGACTTGATTCATTTACTATTTTCTTTGTGAGCCTTTTTGTTTTCCTTCATGCAGCTTTGCTGCTACTTTCTGTTAACTCACAGGGGGAGTGTTGAAGGGGGTTGTAAATCCTGTTGGGTTAGCCGAGCTAACAGATTTATGACACCCACTCCCACACGGTTCTCTCTGCTGGCCCTTCCTCACAGGGTTGTTGTGAAGGAAAACACAACCATGTACACTGCTCTGGGCTCCTGGGTGGAAGAGTGGGATTAGCATGTAAGAATAAAATTTAAAAAGATCCTCAAGATAGACACCAGCAACAGCCACTGGAGGGATGTTGTGTTGGGGCTGGATAGGGCCAGTTGCTCTCCCCCTGCTAAATCTCAAATCTAACCTCTTAAAAGGTGTCTCTTTGCTTTGTTAGCAGGGGTGCAAATTCAGCCCAGGAAGAACTTGGCAATAAAGGGCTAATAGTAAAGAACCTGTACACACACGCTTCCAAATCCATACATGTGGGAAATCTCACTTTACCTTTTGAGCTGAAAAATAACTTCTAATGGAAACACTTTATCTATCTATCTATCATATTTATATACCACCTCATATCTATATCTTTAGGCAGTGTAACGGTAAAAGGTAAAGTGTGCCTGTGCCATCGAGTCGATTCCGACTCCTGGCGCCCACAGAGCCCTGTGGTTTTCTTTGGTAGAACAGAGGAGGGGTTGACCATTGCCTCCTCCCACACAGTATGATGCCTTTCAGCACCTTCCTATATCGCTGCTGCCCAATATTGGTGTTTCCCATAGTCTGGGAAACCTACCAGTGGTGATTTGAATCAGCATAGCCACTGTACACAATTTAAAACACAACAAAGATAAAACAGAGTTAAAACAAAACAATTTCACAGAATAAAAGTTAAAACAACTTCCTCGGATAAAAACAATTAAACAGTTTGAAACTAATTTCAGTTAAAAGCCTGAGCAAACAGGTGTGTCTAGAGGGTCTTCCTAAAAGCAAACAGAGGAGATGCTCTTTTTTCAAGTGGGAACCTATTCCAGAGCCCCAGGGCAGCCACAGAGAAGGACCGGTCCCAGGTTGCCTCCAAAGGAGCCGGTGGGAACCATAACTGGACCTCCCCAGAAGATCGTAACAAGTGGCAGGGTTCGTGACAAAGGAGACGCTCTCTTAAATAGCCTGGACCCAAGCCGTTAAGGGCTTTACAGATAATAACCAGCACTTTGTATTTCATTGGGAAACAAAGCAGCAGCCAGGACGGTTATTTGAAGGTTATATGGTCCCTTGGGGTTGTCGCAGAGACCAGTCTGGCTGCCTCATTCTGTACTAATTGTAGTTTCTGGACTATGTACAAAGGTAGCCCCATGTAGAGTGTGTTATAGCAGTCGAGCCTGGAGGTTACCACCATGCTTTTAAAGTCATTTACCTCCAGCGATGGGCGTAGCTGCTGTATCAGCAGAAGCTGATCAAGTGCTCCTGGCCGCTGCCTCAACCTGAGAGACCAGACAGTTTTGGATCCAGGAGCACTCCCAAGCGACGTACCTGATATTTCAGCGGGAGTATAACCCCATCCAGAATAGGCAGAGCTAAACCATCTCTTGGGCCCTGCCCCCTGCCCCCGCTGCAGTCAGTAAAGGTAAAGTGCGCCTTCAAGTTGATTCCGACTCCTGGCGCCCACAGAGCCCTGCGGTTTTCTTTTGGTAGAATACAGGAGGGGTTTACACAGTCAGTACCTCCATCTTATTTGGATTCAACTTCCGTTTGTTCTCCCTCATCCGGCCCATTACTGCCTCCAGGCAGGCATTTCGGGAAGTTAGGCCATTTCCTGATGAGGCTGACATGGCGAAATAGATTTGGGTGTCATCAGCATATTGATAACACCTGCACCAAACCTCCTGATGAGCTCTCCCAGAAAGACAGTTTGGAGCCTGGTGGAACTCCATTCTTGAGTTCTCACTTTGCAGAGCAGCAGACTCCAAGCAACGTCATCTGGAATCTGCCAGAGAGGTAGGAACAGAACCATCATCAAGAGGGCCACCCAATCCCACCTCCCTCAGGTGATCTGGAAAGATACCATGGCTGATGGCATCGAAAGCCACTGAGAGTTACACTGGCTCTGTCAGTAGCCCATTGAAGATCACCCATCAGGCCGACCAAGGCAGTGTCAACCCCACAGCCCACCCGAAAGCTAGTTTGAAACCGGTGTAGATAATCTGTATCCTCCAGGACTGCCCAAACTTCCAAAACGTTTTGGTACATCTGATCTGAGCATTATGAACTGGACAAATTTGTATTCTGGATCAGGTAAAGATGGACGTCATTGGTGCCCCTCTAGTTAATGTCACATAGTTGGAGCAAACATTTAGTTTCATTACTTAGCCAAGAAAAGCACTTCCAAGACAGTTTTGGAAATTTGGGAGCTTTTGTTTTTCAAGAACTCAATTAATTTCACCGTCAATTAGAATTTGTCTGATAAAAGCTGCCTGACTGATTGTACAATGGAAGGATATTATTCCAAATTAAAGAATGCTGTCTAACCTGGAGAATTGCATGGATAATTTTTAGGGTGTTTTAAAAAAATAAAATTCTTTGCTTAAAAGCAGTCTTGAAAACATGCTCACAGCTCTGAAAAACCTGGGAACGTCTAGTGAGGCAAATTTGCCTTTTGTCCTTTTATAATTACGAGAATGCTGGGTTTTGTGACATCTTTTTAACAGAACCAAATAAATGTTATCTCCTGCCCTTTCATTTTGTCTAATAAAAGTGTCCCCTTATCTGCTGTTCTTGCTTATGGGGCACCCACACAGCAGCAACAACGTCCCAGATAATTTGCACTTCCCTTCTTAATTACGTAGTTGTCGAGCCAGATTCTCAGCCGGATTGTGCGGCCCAGCGAGCAAAGAGAAGCCAGGCAAGCCAGGCAAGCAGAAGAGCCCGTGAGACGATTCCCTGCCTGCCCAGCTGCAGAGAGAGGCCTTCGGAGTCTGCTCCTTATCAAGGAGCTCTGCCCTTCCAGGGGCTTCTTCTGAGCGCCTCGTTCCACACATTTCAGACAGATCAGGAGCCGCCAGCAGCAGTGCCACGTCTTGTGGAGAGCCCGTCCGAGGGGCAAGGCTGACCAGGGGATTTTATGCACAGCAGGTTTCACTGCAAGTTTATGGGGAGGCTCTACTGTGAAATCCAAGGTGTCCCCAAAAACTGACACGAAAGAAAGGTGGTCCTCAAGACCGGCCTTTGGAGCGGGCTCATGTGGGCCTGCGAAAGACAGACTCGGTGAGGGCGGAGAACCAGGCTGCATGGACGGGCCCTTTTTGCTAAGCAGGGTCTGCCTTGGTCTGCATCTGCGTGGGTGACTCCGTGTGAGTGCTGTAAGAGATTCCCCTTACAGCAGGGGGCTGAGCTCAGGGGCAGAGCCTCTGCTGGGCCGGCAGAAAGAAGGGCCCAAGGTCACTCCCTGGCAGCAGCAGCAGCAGCAGCATCTCCGGGGGGGGGGGGGCTGGGAGAGCTGCTGCCAGTCAGTGGAGACAGTCCGGAGCTAGATGGACCAGTGTCCTGACTCAGGAGAAGGCAGCTTCCCCTGTTCCCAGGTTCCCATGCCAATTTATACCTTGTGGCAGTGCTTTTTATTATTATTATTTTTTGTTTATTATGCTGCAGGGTTTTCTTTATCCTGTTTTATTGTTCCAGTTCAGTTTCAGTTTTATTGTTTTATATAGCTTTTAAATTCTTGTTAAATTGCCTTGGTGGTCTCTTTGGGAACAAAAGTGCAAGGAAGTAAATTCAGTAATAAATAAATAAAGCCACTCCAAAAAAGCAAGTTATAAGCTTACAGGAACAAAGAAAGGCTTTTCACACAAGGAGAACAAAAATCCCAAGTGGAAATGCCATTTAAGAGCAAATATGTCCCTAATGTGTGCAAAGTAGGAGAGAGCAGCAGAGCATTCAGGAGACCGGCAGCAGGGCTGTCCGTTCGGGCTGAAGCGACTCCTGGGGATCCACCCCCAGCCCCGCTGATCTTTTCCCGAATTCTTTTCATACTCTCCAAGCCACTGGCAGCTGCAGGGCTGTGGGGGGCTGATTCGATGCCCGGGGCCCCTCGGCATGCGTGGGAGCGGGCAGCCTGACTCCAAAGGCCTGGTCCCATCATGGCCAGTGGCGGCAGCCGCCGGGCCAGAGAGCAGTGCCCCAGCCTGGGCGGGAGAGCTGGCCGCACTCCCAGGCAGCAGCCAGCAAACCGCAAGGCAGGCGGAGAGGTGCCTTGCTGGGCAGGACCAGCCGGAGCGCCCTCCCCAGACCCCCCCCCCCGCCAGCAGTTGACCAAGGTGGTCGGAGCAACGGCTGCCCTTCCCAGCTGCCACACACACACACACACACACACACACACACCCGCCATAGTCCTCCTCCCTACCTCCTCGCTTAATGCCAGGAGCACCCGGGGTGGGGGGGGGGGACTGGACGTGCACCTGGCTCTGCCGCCCAGGCTGGGCAGTGCTTTGGGGCTGGGCGGAAACGGGCCTGAAGTGGGCTCCCGGGGCGTAGCGAGGGCAGAGAGGGCCCGTGTCCACCCCTCTCCCTGGCGGGCCCTCACAGTGAGGGAGATCATGAGGAAAACAAAAACCGAGGGGTGGAGCTGGAGGGCCCTCCGGAGCCGGGGGGTGGGGTGGGGGGGTCCTGGGTCCTTGGAACCCATCCACTCCATGAGAGCGACGCCCCTGCGTGATGCACCGGAACCGGGCAAAGCAAGGGAGAGACTGGCTGCCCTTTCTTGCTCCTGCCTGCACTGGCCAGTGTGGATGGCCGTCCTGGGTCCCGCCGCCTTCTGCTGAACTCTGCAGGCCGGCAGGACGAGCACCCTACTAGGGTTGCCACCACGGCCCCCAGAATTAGGGCAGCCCTCGGATTTTGGCTCCTCCAGCCAGCTGCTAAATTCCACCCGGATTTACACTCAAATCTCAATTTCAAATCTGAGCACATGGGAGGGCAGAGAAGGAGGGGACAGTATACAAATCTGTCCGGTACAGAAATAAATAAAAACGTAAAGCAGTTGCTGCATAATTGGCATAATATGCAAAGTAGGCAACCTCCTTTGCTTATTAGCCCTAATGAGGAGGACCCCAAATGACAAATCGGACCTGTCGCCTCTTTTCTTGACTGCCAGCCTACGAAAGAGGCAGTCGGTTCCCTGTTAGGCCGGAAGATACGCAGTTCTCCTTGGTGTCCAGCCGATCTCTGCTTCCGGGCTGTTTCTATCCATTGGGTCCGGAGCCACAGAGACCAAGCCTGCTCCTTCTCCTTCTGTGGGGCAGCCCTTCTCCCGGTGCTCGGAAAGGGCTCTCCTGTCTCCTTGGAGGCGTCTCGTCTCCAGGAGCAACATATTCAGCCCCTTCGCCTGTTCCTCACAGGACTTGTGAGGGGAGAGCTGGTCTTGTGGCAGCCAGCAGGACCGGTCCCCTGAGCTAAGCAGGGTCCCCCCTGGCTGCACTTGAAGGGGAGACGAGAACTGTGAGCACTGGAAAAGATTTCCCCTCAGGGGATAATGGGGCCACTCTGGGAAGAGCAGAAGGTCCCCAGTCCCCTCCCTGGCAGCAGCATCTCCAAGAGAGGGCTGAGTGAGACTCCTGCCTACAACCTTGGAGAAGCCGCTGCCAGTCTGTGCAGACCATTCTAAGCTAGATGCCAGTGTTGGTCTGACTCAGTCTGTGGGCGCTTCCTGTGCCCCCATGGCCCTCTGGCTTGGCTTCCAGACCGCTCAGCGTCTTGGCTGCCCTGCTCGGAGCCTGCTCCCCACCCTCCCTGGAGGTGCTGCTGCCAGCAGGGACTGAACCGGGACCTTCTGCAGGCCAGGCAGAGGCGACACCACTGGGCGACAGCCCCTCCCCACTTACACATGCACTTAAGCGGCTGCCGACTGAGTCAGACCCTTGGTCCCTCTGTCTCGGGGTTGCCTGGCTGGGGCTCACAGGCACCTTGGGCTGGCCTGCAGGGAGGAATATCCCGCTGCCTGCAGGAGTCCTGAGGAGCTCTGGGCCAACCGCTTGGCCTGCCCCCTCCAACAACAGCCCATCAATGGAAGCAGAGTGCAGCCTGCTCGTTCCCTTGTCCAACGACAGATGTGTGGACAAGAAGGGCCGCCCGGAGAGGCTGAACTCCTCTGTGCTGTACTGCCCTCCCTCCTGCCAGGGCCCTCCTCTGGGGATTTCCCTGGAGGGAGGAGAAGGAGCTTGTCTGAATGATCCGCGCAGAGGTTTGGAGAACAGAGACAATGCACCTTCCATTCATGGGCAGCTCTGATACGGAGAGTGCCGGAGCCGCCCTAAGAATGTCAGAAAGCTTATGGCCGTGGCCCAAGCGGAGGATATTCTCGGGCTTGGCTGTGGCCGCAGGAAGGCGCCATTCCGAGCACAAATCCCGAGCAGCCCACTAAAGCCCACAGTGCCTGGCGGCTGTGTCTGGTTTAGACAGATGTCTAGATTTACTCCAGATTCATTGAGTAGCAAACAGCACCAGAATCCATCCTGTGCCCCGAAGCCCGGCCAGCCGCCGTCTCTGACTCATCCTTTTTGGAACGGGTGTATTGATTCTGCTATCGCTTCTGTTTTGTCTTCCTACTCTGTTTATTCTGGTTCATGTTTCTCAAGACCTGTGCCAGGAAAAACCCCAAATCCATTGCCTTGCACTTGGCTATTTCTGCCCAAGGCTGGCAAAGCAGAGAGCACCAAGAGGATGGTGGCTCTGCAGGAGGTGCTAAGATGCCCGGTGATAGGAAGCGGCTTTCTCTCCCGTGGGACCCTTGGGCCATCTAGTGCTGTACGGTCTGCATTCTGACGGGCAGCGGCTCTCCTCGGTCCCAACCCCACGTCTCACCTGGAGATGCTGCTGCTGCCAGGGATCGAACCCGGGACCTTCTGCATGCAGACCGATGCTCTGCCGCTGAGCTATGGCCCCATTCCCAGGCAGAGGCGTAACTAGAGAAAATGGCGCCCGGGGCAAGCACTGAAATTGCCCCCCCCCCCCACCACGCGCCCCCCGCCACCCCCGGAAATATGGAAATGTGTCACAGCCATAGTCAAATGTGGGGTGTGGGCTGCATCCGTGCAAGTATACTGGGACAGGGAAAAGGAAACATGAGGCTACAAGGCTCTTTAGAAATATATATTTTAAAGAAATGTCTTGCACACCAACAGCCTAAGTTTGTAGTCCTCATGGCCAGAAAATAAATGCTTTTAAACATAGTAATCGGTTTTGTGTCCCAAAATGGAAAAGACAAGACAGGTATTCAGAGGCGTAACTAGGGAAAATGGCGCCTAGGGCAAGCACTGAAATTGCGCCCCTGTCCAAGCAGGAATGATGGGACTTGTAGTCAGCAATATCTGGAAATCCCCGTTAAAAGGAACACTGTACCATCTAGACATGGTTGTTGATCAAAACCTGAAAACAGGAGCCATCTCCGTAAAAGACTTAGAACAACAGTCAGGAGTTATGCGAGGATTCCAAGTGTCATTTTCTCTGTCTCCTCTCATTCTTTAAAAAACATGACTTTGTCCTAGAGGATCACCTGCCCAAATAGCCACTAGCAAAACAGGGGAAGAAGAAGGTGGTGGGGTGTGTGTGTCTATAAACCAGTGAATGATTCCTGCCAGCCTTTGTCTTATGATGACTGTTGGCTCATGATGGGGTCTATGTGCATTCACCACACCAGTGCTTACTTTGACACCAAGAGGGAGGAGGATACATGAGTTTGCCACACTAGACAGAGGCATTTGCAACAGGAGCAGATAGCCAAGTTCTGCCAGGGCCAAAACCAGCCCCTGCCAAACTAAGAAATCATTGTAATTTGCCCCTTCCTGTCACAAGCAGTGTGCTGTTCTTTTATTATTGACTCTAACTCTCAGATATCCCAGTCATGGATGGAAAATTCAGGGTCAATTTACAAGAGACACATTTTCTACATGGAAGTTTCTTCTGTGCAGGTGCTGTGCAGAAACCCATGTGCAGTGATCAATACATATTTATCTATTCCGCCAGGGGCATAGCAAGGTTGGAATGGGTCCAGAGACAGGATTTCAAAATGGGCCCCTGGACCCTCAAAGTCCAGGGCCTCCACACATCCCAGGCCCCCAAGTATTTAAGTCTGATATTTCAAAATAAGTATGCTGCCTGGAAATACATTTCACTGAATACACACACATGCACACTTCACAGTATATAGTGATATACATTGAGTACTATATATTTGTGCTACTTTTAATGCCTAGAACACACTAGCAATGCTAATTATTAAAATGGACCCCTTCCTGCAGATTAGCAAAGGAGACTTTCAACCATGCAGGGTGAGCCCATGTTTGTTTTCTCAGAATTTTGAACAAATTCAGTAAAGTTTGATTCCAGGAGTCTTTTCACACCAGGCTTTTGAAGCCCTTGAACACACCTCTCCTCCTCTGGAATTATGGAGGTGCTGCATTCACAGGTGGGCCAGATTTACCCTGAAGTCCCTGCAAGTTATTGGGGAGCAGTTCACACACAAGAAAAATAAAATAAAATAAAATAAAAGCACAACACCTGCTTCACAGTTCTCACTCAGACCTTCTGGGTTGCAAAACAACTTGAACATAAGTGCATTTATGAATGAATGAATGAAAATAAATAAAATATACTTGTTCCAGAAGTGTTTGTAATTTTCTGCCCTGAAACAAGCCACTTATAGGCCTTTTTAGATAGTTTTTGCTTCTAAAGCCAGCACATTTTCCAGTCTCTTTTAAATTAAATATTCAGAGACTTCTCAGTCTCGCCCCACCCCCCATATCAAAGCCCTGTGGCAAGCAGATCCCTATATAGGGGGGTAACCACAAAAAGGAATTCACAGCCTACCTAGCAATAGCTGATCTGGATGGCCTGGTCTGGGCAGAGGGGCTGCTGCCTCCTTCCTTCCTTCCTTCCTGGCTTGGGGCCTACTCGAGTTCAGGCTTCAGGGAGGCCTACTGGGAGGAGGCCTCTCTGGAAGCCCCGCTGCCCACCCGCCCATCAGCTGAGAGCTCTCTGCACTTGGCAGGCCTCTTTGCCCATCCCAGGCCGGAGCTGGAGGCCAGTGGCTGAGGGGCCCCCCTGGGGCTGGGCAGGTGGGCAATGGGGTGGGGGTGGCAGGGACTGGTATGGCCCCCCCACCTCAATGGCGCCCGGGGCACCTGCCCCCCCGCCCCCCCCCCCAGTTACGCCTATGTCCCCAGTTAAATATTAAACACAGGAAGCTGCCTTCCGGCAAGTCAGACCCCGGCTCCGTCTAGCTCAGGACTGCCTTCACTGACTGGGTTTCAGACAGGAGTCTTTGCCAGCCCTAGCAGGCTTCCAGGGACTGGTCGTGGGATCTTCTGCATGCAAGCAGATGCTCACCGTCCCTGAAGGGTGGCTCTGTCCCCTCAGAGGAATAAGACCTTACAGCAGACAGAGCAAACTTGTAGTCACCCATCCAAATGGAAACCATGGTGGACCCTACTTAGCAAAAGGGACAATTCCTGCTCCCTCCTGCAAGAAAGGCTCCCTTTCCTCTCCTCTGATGTCTGTCAGAGCTTTTGAAATAAAATTTTTGGACAGAAAACATTTAAAATGATATGGAAACGAAAACTGGATAAGCTTAGGACTATTTGACTTGAAAATCGCTGTCACTCCAATTTGGCTTTGTGACATGCATCATTATGGAGGCCAGGTCTGAATGGCTGCATAATGTTGCAGTGACATTATTATTATTATTATTTTTACATTTATATCCCGCTCTTCCTCCAAGGAGCCCAGAGTGGTGTACTACATACTTGAGTTTCTCTTTCACAACAACCCTGTGAAGTAGGTTAGGCTGAGAGAGACGTGACTGGCCCAGAGTCACCCAGCTAGTTTTCATGGCTGAATGGGGATTTGAACTCGGGTCTCCCCGGTCCTAGTCCAGCACTCTAACCACTACACCACGCTGGCTCAGACATCCCTCTGGCTGGGATTCCTGAGAGGTGAGATCATGTAGAGGAGAAGGAGCAGGAGAAGAAGAAGAAGGAGAAGGAGTTTGTCCCAGTGTGGGGATCCTGTGTAGAGTGTGCAGGGGGAGGGGGAGCAGAAAATGGAGTTGTTGCTGGAATAACAAATAAATGGAGTTGTTACTGTCAATTCCAACATTGCCCGTGTTGGAAAATGTCAGATTAATCCTGACACGACTCCTTTGGGGTCTACTGTGTTGGAATGGTTAGAATGCATCCTCGATTGTGTGGAATTTATGTCAGAATTCCTGGAATTAAAAAGAGCGGTTTGGGGGCTCCTAGAGGCCAAGCCAAGAACGCTGTCATAGCGATTGCCTCACTTGGAATAGACTGGGGGGGAGAGGGAGGGAGGAGGTGCTGTGGCGTGACAGAGCAAGAGGGCCAGTTGCAAGGCGTTCTGCCCAGTGGTCTTTCTTTCCAATCACTTGCCGAATAGTTCTGGGTGAATTCCGACACGATCCAACTATTGAACCATGTAAAGGGTTCTCATTCTGATTCCGACAGTTTCCACGTGAGGTCAGATCATGTAGGATTGGCTCCGTCAGTTTTTCACATGTGCAGGCTTAGCATTTGGGGGACATTTTTGGCTTGCAGGCTTCTGGTTTTGCACACAAACATGTCCAGCTATTTACATCCAGCTATTTACATTTCTATGTGCAATGCAGGTGCACAAGAAGGGTCATTCTCCGGCGGACCGTGTTGCTCTCCGTCCTGCCTCGCTGTGAGCAGGTGGGCCAGAGAGCATCACGCAGGCAGCACCGTCCAAGGAATGCCCAAGCAGTCGACTTGGAAGCTGCTAACCAAGGAGGGAGGGAGGGAGGGGTATTTTGTCTCCGTCAAATGGAAACAAGAAGTGGGCTACAAATCTGGCACGGAAATAAATTCAATTTAGCCTCATGTAATTGCTTATTTGATTCTCAGATATGACATGCTGTTAGGAAGCAAATTGACATTCCGTCGCTTCTGTTTCAGGAGGCTTAACGTGAACATGCCGCCCTCCAGATACATCCCGAACGGAAAGCTACTTGATCTTCATCCTGAGAAAATTAGTGTGTTAAATTTCTTTGAAAAATTGTTATCCAAAGCATGACACCTTTTCAGACAGTGGTTAGGCTGCATACTAACGAGGGACAAGCTTTCTTTTTGAGCCAGCGTAAACACCCGAGAGGAAAAATCACACACTACACCAGTCCTTTTGTGCTAATAAGGATAGAATTTGTGAAGCTGGAGAAATAATTTCTAGACCCAGCTGGGTGAGTTACAACAAGGATCTAAGACATTCCTGGTGATATTTTTGATCAGACCCACTCTAGAAGTCAAGATAGCCATCTTTCAGAATGCACAGAACGTTTCCAGTCTTTCTGCTGCCTGGAGAAGAGTGAAACGTAAAAGCCAGCTACCTTTGCCTACACAGTTGATAAGAAAAAATCCGAACGTTCTGGGATTTGCTTGGACTCCATAATAGGGCTGGGCTGGCCAGTAGGGAGGGGGAGGGGGGAGCTTCAGAGACTCCCCCGCGGCGACACACTGGCAAAATTACCCTGGGCCCGGCGGTGAGTTATTAATTTTAAAAACCCCTTTTTGAACCCCGGACCAGCGCGAACTAGAGCTGAACCGTGGTGGTATTTGGTGCACAAAACCAAACATGCCCAGTCCGGTCCAAGTCTAGTTTGGACTCGAACTGAATCGGGCAAGCCGGTTGTGTGCACCCCCCTATGCCACACTTTGCCTAGGGCACCCAACCCCCCAGGGCCAAGTATGGCAGCCCCAAAGGCCGAAGGTTCCTCCCAGCTAGCTCCCTGGGCCCCCTCTGCCCCCCCCCTACCCCCAATGCATTTTCTGAGCATGAGCCTCCTCCACTCGAAGCTGCTCCCCCTGGTCAGGTTTCCATGCCTCTGGGCGATCGTTTGATCCCTGCGCCTTAGAATACAATTGGGAGAGACCAGTACGTTGAGGGTGTCTCCGTGCTCCTTTGTAAACCCAAATGTTTGGAGAATAAAGATTGCATTGGTGTGCATCTCCTAGGCCAGGGTCCCTGAGTGGCTGGAAGTCTCCTCTTTCAGCTCGCCTCCTTCCTGGCTTTGGGGTGTGGAGGGGCAAAGGGGGACGCGCCCACGGAAGTGTCTTCAGGGTCCTGCAGTTCAGGGCTGGCCGGTGGCGGGTGGGCTCTGACACCCAAGGTGAAGGCTGGCTTTGGCACACCGCCAGCAGAGAAGCAGGGGACCCCGCCTTGACCTCGAGCCAGGCAGGCCGCGGGGTCAAATGAGCAGCCCATGCAGGCGGGGGGCCAGTGAGGGCCTAGCCGGCCCGTGTAACTTGGAGGATCCAGTGGGAGAGAGTTCCCAGAGAGTTCTTCAGCGATGAGAAGGTGCTGCTGTTGACTGGAGGGTCCAGCCGGAGGCCACTTCTTTTGGGACACAAAGGCAGGCAATTCGTCTTCCAGAGAGGAAAGACAGCTGATGAGACCAGCTGCTGACGGGGGGCCGAGGTGCAAGCAGCACAGCAGGAGGAGGAGGAGGAGGAGGAGGAGGAGGAGAGTGCCATGTGTTACAATAATGCTTTCTGGAGGAAATGAACCATGTCTATAATGGCCGTATTATGACTCAGCCTATTTTGAGTAAGATGAAATCTAGGCTTGGAACGGTTTTGGATAAGCACCGGATTATTTGATGGTGACTTTAATTGAAATTCTTTCGTCCAGATGGATGTTAAAGAGGGCATTCCATGAAGACTTTTTAAAAAAATGTGCAGCCAGCAGACACAAGATCTGCAGTGCTAAAATTAATAATAATAATAATAATAATAGAAGAGTGCCATTCTAAAAGAACGTTTGTGCTCTTCCAAAATGCAAGCCATGCAAAAAGAGGATGCGGAAAGTGAGGCTGAATCGGGGCTGTAGCTCAGAGGCTGAGCAGCGACTGGCAGGCAGAAGGTCCCAGGCCGGCAGCAGCATCTCCAGGGCGGGCTGGGAAAGGCTCCTGCCTGCTGCAGCCTTGGAGAAGCCACTGCTGCCACTCAGTGCAGACGACTGAGTTGGTGGGTCAATGGCCGGACTGGGTCTAAGGCAGCCTCCTATGCTCCTAAGAAAACAACCAGAAAGATGGGGTGAGTCCCAGCTCTCCGAGAACCCGGTAGTCCCGATGAAGCAGCATCCCCACTTCTCTCCCTGCCAAAGACACGTCCTGCAGTCTCCGGTGATACTCTCTACAGAGTCTTCACCAGGGAATATACCACTCTTCTGCAATTGTGCTGTCAGTGTCAAATTCTCAGTTCTGAGGATTTTCTCCCTCTCTGTGTAAGCTCCTAATTGTCCTTAATTTTAACTCTCGTCTAGGCAATAACGTGCATATGCGCAGACCAGGAAAATGTACAGGTGTCTGTTGTACTGGCACAGATCTAAACCACTTCCTAAATTCCGACCATCCACAATGAGTACTTCCATCCTACTTGGATTTAGCCTCAGTTTGTTCTCCCTCATCTAGCCCATTACCGCCTCCAGGCAGGCATTTAGGGAAGTTAGGGGAAATGCTTGACTAAGAAGCAGAAGGTTGCCAGTTTGAATCCTCACTGGTACTATATTGGGCAGCAGCAATATAGGAAGATGCTGAAAGGCATCATCTCATACTGTGTGGGAGGAGGCCATGGTGAACCCCTCCTGTGTCCTACCAAAGAAACCCACAGGGCTCTGTGAGTGCCAGGAGTCAAAATCAACTTGACGGCACACTTTACCTTTAGGCCATTTCAGGATGAAGTTGACATGGAGAAACAGACTTGGGCATCAACAGCATATTGATAACACCTGCATCAAATCCCCTGAGGATCAATCCCAGTGGTTTCATGTAGATGTCAAACAACATTGGAGACAATATGGAGCCCTGAGGGACACCATACAAAAGTTCAGATGTTGAAGAGCAACAGTCTCCAAGGGACACCATCTGGAATCTGTCCTAGAGGCAGGAGCGGAACCATTTCAGGGCAGTGCCTCCAACCCCAACTGCTCCAGCGCTCCAGGAGGATACGATGTTGATGGTATCAAAAGCCGCCGAGAGATCCAAAAGGATCAACAGAGCCACACTCCCACTGCCAGTTCCTAATTGGAGATCATCCATCAGTGTATTATATCAAAATACACCACAGAACACCCAAAGTAACTACACGATTTCTGGTTTTGACCATCTTTGCCCTCTGTAAAAGCGATGCGTTGCTCTTTCACTTTGCCTGGAATTGCGTGTTCGGACATACGTGCTTGCATGCACCCTCCATTCAGACTGCGGTCTCATGTACACTTGATTGAATGGGTTCCCCTGAACTCAGCGGAGTCAACGTCCCCAGGCCTGGCTCCCAGGGCATGCTCTAAGGCCGCAGTGGGCAACCTGGCCTCTCCAGCTGTTGCTGAACTACAAGTCTCCTCATCCTCCCCAGGCTCAATCAACAGTGTCTGGGGATAGCAATAGCAATAGCACTTACATTTATATACCGCTTTATAGCCGGAGCTCTCTAAGCAGTTTACAATGATTTAGCATATTGCCCCCCAACATTCTGGGTACTCATTTTAAGGATGGAAGGCTGAGTCAACCTTGAGCCCCTGGTCAGGATCGAACTTGTAACCTTCTGGTTACAGGGCGGCAGTTTCACCACTGCGCCAGCAGGGGCTCCAGGGATGAGGGGAGTTGTCGTTCAGCAACAGCTGGAGAGCCCAGGCTGCCTACCCCTCCTCTCCAGGTGCACAGCACAGGCCCTTGCCGAAACTAAGCAGGCCTCAGCAGTGCCCCCCCCCCCAGGGCCTGGAGGGGAGACCTGTGTGTGCCACCTTTGGGGATGGGGCCGAGTGTCTGCTTGGCCTGCAGGAGGTCCCCGGTCCCCTCCCTGGCAGCATCTCCGGGCAGGGCTGGGAGAGAAGGACTCCTGCCAGGAACCTGGGAGAGCGGCTGCCAGTCAGTGTGTAGATAATACTCAGCGAGGTGGGCCAGTGGTCTGACTCAGTAGAAGGCGGCAGCTTTTGTGTTCCTGCTGGACAAGGAGGGGCAAATAGGGAGATCAAGGACAGGATCCGGCCTTGAAAAAGTTGTAACTGGACTCTTAAAACCCGACCAGATTTTAATCAATGTGTGGTTCTGAAATGCAGCCGTTCGTTCACGTGAAAAAAGGTTCCCCCTTTCAAGGAGAGCAGGAAGGGAGGCTGCGCTCGACGGCTGCTGGACCCTGGTGAAGATGAGCTGCTGCTTTCATCCTTGTGCTTCTTGGGTTGCATACTGTGCACTGGAGACTTGGGCTTCACAGCAACTTTTATGATTATGTACTGAAGTGATTAATACATCCCCCAAATAAATAAAAATCAAATCAAATCCTGCAAGCAGAGATGTCGTCACCCCTGCTATTTCTCGGCCAGGGAGGCTGCCTTTGATTGAGGAGGAGGAGAGGAGTCTTTGCCTTCGTGATCAAAAGACTTCCAAAGGAGGAGACGCGTTTCGGGAAAGCACATCTGAGAGCTGCTCAGCTCAATGCCGAGTCTGACGAGGAGGAGGAGGAGGTTGCAGGGGAGACGCCGAGGAGGAGGGCTGGGCAGGCGGCAGCTTGGGAAAGAATCGTCATCCCTTTCATCTCTGGGACATGCTGGCGAAGAGCAGGAAGCTCCACGTTCTTGCTCCTGGTCGCTGTGCAGAACCAACAGGCGTAAAGCGTCGTGACTTCATAGGACTTCTTGAAAACTCAGAAGCTGCCGACTAATTTGGGTCACTCATCCGTCACTGGTGTCGCGGAGACGTCTCTCTTTGCCCAAAAGCATCTTTGAAATGCACTGAGGATGAGAGACGCAAGCCCACAGCTGCCTCTCCCCAAAGCGCACGGCCCGCCTAGCAGCTCAGTCTGAGTGAGAGCTCAGCACAAAGCGGGGGTGCAGCCGAGTGCCTCTGAGCATGCTTAAAGTGCCATTCCTTCCCCACAGAGGAGCTGCAACTAACCCCCACCGAGCTGGGCTTCTAGGTCTGACAGCAATCTTGACTGGGCAGAGGCAGCCTTCTCAGGAGGCAAGGCAAGGCAGTGGCCTCAGGCGGCTGCTCACTGGATGGGTGGGGTGGCAAAATGCCCCCCCCCACCCATACACACTGTTGCCCTCAGGAGACCTCTCTGGGCTCAGTCTCCCCCTTGCAAGCTCTGCGAGGAGTGCCTGTCCTCTCCGGAGCCGGGGGGCAATCCCGCATCAGATGGTCTCAGGAGCAGCCTGGGACCCACCCATGGCCCAAGAGAGGTCCATGCTATCAGAAGTGGCTTATTGACTTGGGCCGAAATCTGCATCGCCCCCCCCCCCCACCCACCGCCTTACTCTAGAGGGACTCGTTTGGTCATGGTCCTGACCAATCCCCATGAACGGGGATTTGAACTCAGGCCTCTCCAGTCCTAGTCCGACACTCTGACCACTGCACCACACTGGCTCCTGGAACGATCTTTTAGAGCTGGGTTGTGGTGGGCAGCAGCCAATGGAGGGTTGGCTGGGGCTTCATTAGCCAGGTCAACAAACGCACCACATCCAGTCCCTTCCCTCCAGATGCCTTTAATGTGCAGCCCCATCCTGGCTCCCCCAACCACATTCCTGGCCACCCCTCTGCTCCCCCAGACTAGTTGTTCTCGGGTCACCTCTGCAAGGACTTCACACAAGATGAAGAGCCAGCGCGCTGCGGTGCTTAGAGGGCTGGACTAGGAGAGCGGAGTTGCCACCCCCCTTCAGCCATGACACTCTCGGGGCGGCTCTGGGCCAGCCACTTCTCTCCCGGCTTGACTGACCTCACAGGGCGGTTGGGAGGAGAAACCTAACCGTGTACACTGCTCTGGGCTCCTTGGCGGAAGAGCGGGATAGACCTGTAAACACCAACACACCTTCTCCAGTAATTCTGCAACCATTCTGGAAGGCAGGAGGTAGCACAAGCCCCTCGCCAGCGGCGAGCACCCTCAGCCCTCTGGCGAGCAGGACACTCAGCACCACACGGACCGCACCTTTCCCCGGCCATTCCTGGGACACAGCAGGGGTCCCTCTTGAGCCCAGGAGAAGGGAGCGCCCCCCGCCCCCCGTGGCTTCCCCGCTCCGTCTCCCAGTGCCAAGGACAGGAGACCCGCCTCTCCGCCAAGCCCTCTGCCTGGGTGCCAGGGAAGAGGGGAGCTTCATGGGGGCGGCCCCCAAGCATCTTTGCCAGCCGTCTCTCGCCCACCCCGACTCTCCCATCCTAGGCGGACTGGACCCACGCAAAGCACACGCCTCAAACAACGCCCCTCGGAAGGATCGTGGCCGTGCCCTCCCTCCTCCGCTTTGCCATGGGAGCACTCGGTGAACTTCGCGGGATGGGGAATGACTGGGCATCCCGAGCAGCCACTTACCCAGACCGCCCCCACCCCCCAAGGAGCGCCCCCACTGGTGGGCAGCCCGCATGGCAGGTGGGGGGACACGCCAGCCTGTGCCCGGCAGAAGAGCCCTGGCCCAAGGCCTTGCCGTCGGCGGAGGCCGGGGGTGGCCACGTGGGCCGCCGGGTGGCCGAGCAGGAGCTCCGGGGCTGGGCTGGCTGCTGGGAGGCTGGAGGCGTCGCTCCGCCCCGGCCTCTTCTGCTGCTGGCTCTGTGGCCGCTCTGGAGTCAGGGAAGGGGCTTTCTTTGCGCAACGGAGGCAGGCTGGAGGGCCCCACGCTCTGCCTGTCTTGTCCGGCACTTTGCAGTGAACACTTTCAGCCTGGTGGCGGCGGAAAAGGGGAGTGGGGGTATTTGCGGGGGGGGTGCTCACCCCCCACCCCACCCCCGAGTCATCCCTGTTAATGCGCTTCAGCCAGCTCGAGAGATGATGACCTCCTTGCCTCTGGCCCTACAATTCAGGGTTTCCCTTAAATGCCTACGTGATCTAGATGGATGGGGATGTGTTTTTAGGAGCTATTTGCTCCCTCTTTGTCAAACAGGAGGATTAGTGGAAGAATTTATATCTACTTGAACAGAGTTAACTATAGATCTCAAGTTAAAGTCACAATAGATCAAAGCAGCAGCGGCAAACAAGTGGTAGGTGCAGACTAGTTTTGTATGAAGGGGGCCCCTGGGATGCTGCTGAGTCGTGCACAGAGGGAGGATTTTTTCTGTGGAGCGATGAAAACTTTTAGGAGAAAATGGGGCAGATTCAGAAAGGTGTTAGGATGTCCTAGGATACCTCAAGCCTGTTTATGTAGGAAAGCTTGTGAGTCTACGCTGGAGGGAAGATCTTGAATTAAGACTTGTAATTACTGGCCGCATAATAATACCCAGTTCTGCTTTGATGTTTTGTCTTTGCTATATCTTTTGAAGGGTTTGTTTCTGCAGAATCAAATCATACTTCCTGATTACCTGCAGATAACAGATTTTGCATACACAACCCAGCCACTGAAATTAGCTGAATGTGCTACTTTTGGGGGGCGGGGCTGTAATTTTAACCCCCCAGTTAATTAGCAGAGCACTAAAGAAGCTCCCCACTCCAGTTACAGAGTAGAACGCAGTTTAGTTGTTGCAGATACTTAGAGAAGACACATGGATCAAAATCCGAAGCAGCTTTATTGGTGAAGTACACTTTGAGTAGGAAAGTCCTAATCCTTAATCTAAAGAACTACATAATGAATAGGGAGGGGGGGGAGGGAGATGTTTCCATCTGCTCTCTAAGAGGAAAGGAGGGGATTCTGACTCTCACAGGAAATACCTGAAGAGTCAGATCAGGGGTCATAGACAGGTAGTCACTCTCTCTCTGTTCCCAATGCCGCAGGTGCTCATTAGGACAGTTGGTGCAAAAGGTCGATGCACTGGAATGCCAACATTTTTTACACCAGAATATGCTGGGTGAAAGGTTTAAAGGTTTTCCCCACCTCTTTTTAGCAGAAATGCTGAATATAATGATCATATTTAACTGCTATTGTTCTCCACAGGTTGTTTTTTTTTTTTAAAAAAAATCGTCAGTAATCAGATCAATCATTCAAAACAACATCATGCTCAAGAGAAGCAGATCTTTCTCAGATTCAAATTCACTATGCATGGTAATTATTCAATAAAATGAATGTTTGAAGTTGAAATCCTCCATGTTTGAAACTATTCTTTCCCCTCCCCTTTGCAAACACGTTAATAAAAGAGGCAATGATGTATTTCATGTCTTGGATTTTCCTGTCAATGTAACAACAACAACAACGACAACAACAAATATTTATATACCACTTTTCAACAAAAATGTTTCCAAAGCGGTTGCCCTAGAGAAATAATAAATAAATAAGATGGCTCCCTATCCCCAAAGGGCTCACAATCTAAAAAGAAACATGATAGACCCCAGCAACAGCCACTGGAGGGATGCTGTGCTGGGGATGGATAGCTAAATAAAGAGAATCACCACGTTAAAAAAAGTGCCTCTTTGCCAAGTGAGCAGGGGATTTTGTAACCTATGCAAAATGACTTTGCCTGGTCAAGGACAGGCTGCACCTCTTCGTGTTTTATAATGCTTTATTAGAAATCGTATGTGTGGACTAGGATTAAGATTAGGATGAGGAACTCTCTCTCTCTCTTGAGTTCTTCTTATTACAATATCCCAGGACCACAGAGCTGGTGGTATAATCCCCGGTTTGGACTCCCACCCACTGCTCCCCTTGGTTAAGAGTGAACCCCTGAGAGCTCGCTCTCTATCCAGACGTCTATCAGAGAGACTGGGAAAGAAACACACCCCTGGGCTGAAGCTTCCAGACTACGCCTGCAGCACTACTGAAGGGGAGGGAGGTACCAGCAACTCCTCAGGCGACGAGGAGTTTGAAGCTTGAAGTTCTAGCCCACTCTTTTCTGCTGCCCACTTTATGCAGAGCCGAGAGAGAGAGAGAGAGAGACAGAGAGAGAGAGAGCGCTATATTTCCTCTGCTGAATAGTGGGGGGGGGGACTTCTGTGAGCCATAAGGTGATTGTGTGTTTGGTCTGGCAGCCAAGAAAAGCAGAAAAGGCGAACTGGATGAAATGGCTGCAAACTGTTTCGGTTTCAGAGCTCAGGAGACACAGTCAGAGACTGGAATGTTGACTGTCTGCAAAGTTTGCCAAGATCGGCGTCACTGATCGCAAAGCTTACATGCACATCTTGATGCCCTTCTGTCATGGCCGCCTGAGGCCGGTGCAGTCCAGGCTTATCTGAGCCAGAAGACGGGTCTGCCTTGCAATGACCCTGCCTCCTGGGATGGCTTGCGGAGTCACCTCACTGGGGCCATCCTCAACTGATCTCAGAGGTGAGAGTCCCACCACCTTCGGGCTTTTTGCCCCATGAAGGTGGTGTCCACACAGGGGTCCATCCTGCCCCATCCGGCCGTGCCTCCCAGCTCTCTTGCAGACTCACTCTCCGACCAGGGCTGCACCACTCCAGGCCTCCTGCGACAACTCCCACAACCCCTGGCCACTGGGGGTGATGGGAACTGTAGTCCAAAGACAGCTGGAGGCCGTCTGCTCCAGACTGCTCTCTAAGACTGGCCACACCACCCGCCTTGTATTCTCAGCCTGTGCTTTGGAAAGCGGAGACCCCGGCAGAAAGGCACCCACCTTTCCGAAGGGGATGACCGGTCCCTCTGGCTCAGCATGGCCTGCATGGTCTGGCGGCAGCTTTGTAGGGCTCCAGTCAGAAGGTCTGTCCCAGCCTTTGTTCCCCACCAATATTTCCTGCTCCCCCATCCATCCATCCATCCATCCATTTATTTATTTATTTACCTTTTACATCCCGCTCTTCCTCCAAGGAGCCCAGAGTGGTGAACTACATACTTAAGTTTCTCCTCACAACAACCCTGTGCAGGGGCGTAGCAAGGCTGGAATGGGCCAAGATGAGATTTCAAAATGGGCCCCCAGCCCCTCAAAGTCCAGGGCATCCGCACTCTCCAGGCCCCCAAGGATTTAAGTCTGATATTCCAAAATAAGTATGCTGCCTGCAAATACATTTCACTGAATACACACACACAAGTCACAATATATAGTGATATACATTGAGTACTATACATCTGTGCTACTTTTAATGCCTAGAACACACTAGCAACACTAATTATTAAAATGGACCCCTTGCTGCAGATTAGCAAAGGAGACTTTCAACCATGCAGGGTGAGCCTGTGTCTGTTTTCTCAGAATTCTGAACCAATTCAGTCAAGTTTGATTCCAGGAGGTTTTTCACACGAGGCTTTTAAAGCCCTTTAACACACATCTCCTCTGGAATGGAGGTGCTGCATTCACAGGTGGGCCAGATTGACCCTGAAGTCCCTGCAAGTGATTGGGGAGCAGTTCACACACAAGAAAAATAAAATAAAATAAAATAAAAGCACAACACCTGCTTCACAGTTCTCACTCAGACCTTCTGGGTTGCAAAATAACTTGACCATAAGTGCGTTTACGAATGAATGAATGAATGAAAATAAATAAAATAAACTTGTTCCAGAAGTGTTTGTAATTTTCTGCCCTGAAACAAGCCACTTATAGGCCTTTTTAGATAGTTTTTGCTTCTAAAGCCAGCACATTTTCCAGTCTCTTTTAAATTAAATATTCAGAGACTTCTCAGTCTCGCCCCCCCCCCCCCATATCAAAGCCCTGTGGCAAGCAGATCCCTATATAGGGGGGTAACCACAAAAAGGAATTCACAGCCTACCTGGCCAAGGCTGGGCTGGGCTGGGCAGGGCAGCCAGGGGTCTTCTGCTGCAGAGACCAGGGGTGGCCACTCTGGCTGCCTCCTCCTCCTTCCTTCCTGGCTGGCTGGCTGGGGCCCTACTCGAGTTCAGGCTTCACTGCGGCCTAGACGGAGGCCTCCCTGCAAGCCCCGCCCACCCGCCTGCCCGCCCACCAATCAGCAGAGAGGCGGGAGGAAAGCCGCTCTGGGCGCTGGGCTGCTGCTTCCATTGCAGGAGGAGAAGCCGGAGAGCGGAGGGCGAAGGGGGAAGGGGCTGAGGGGCCCTGGGGCTGGGCAGGGGGCAATGGGGAGCCACGTGAGGCGCCCCTGGGGGGCCCCTCCAGGCAACTGCCTCCCCCTGCCCCATCCTTGTTACGCCCCTGACCCTGTGACTGGCCCAGAGTCACCCAGCAGGTCTCGTGGCTGAAGGGGGATTTGAACTCGGGTCTCCCCGGGCCTAGCCCAGCACTCTGACCACGACACCTCGCTGGCTCATCATCCATCAGACTGGAACTTTGCCACAAAGAGTCCGATAATGTGGTCATGGTGCATTAGGGCCCCCTGGCTTGGACCGGCCTCCGTGGCTGAAAGAAGCCCCCTTCACTCCCTCCTCTGCCCCAGAAGCAGAAGCAGAAGCCCCGGCAGCAGCCAGGGTTAGGGGGGGGTGTGTGTGAAGAGACTCCTCCAGCCTCCCAGCAGCCAGGCCAACCCTTCGCCTCCTTCCTGGCCAGGACGTGGCTGGTGAGGCCGTGGCCCCCTTTGGACCCCATGGCTCCCCTACCGGCTTCAGCCGGCCTGGTGCTGACCTCCCCCCCCCCGACCCCAGGCTCTCCTGCCACATGGACAGAAAGAGAAAGCTGGCCTGGAAAGTGGCCTGGAAGGCTGGGCCTAGTCCACCCTGAGAGAGTTTTCCAAGAGCAACGGGGCCCATTTTCTGAAGCGAAGACATTTGAAAATGCGAAGCAAGCTTCACTGATCAAGTAAACAGCCTTCCCTCTCTAGGTGGTGAAGCTATAGCGGAAACCCTGCTCCCTTAATGGCACCCTTTGCCACTCCTTGGCTGGAGGGGACCTTCTGCATGCCTGGAGGCCCCATCTCAAACATCCAGAGACTAGGACGGGGGCATTGGGGCGCCTGCCAAAGAGGAAGTGCTCTGTGGGGTGGATTCGGGCACTTGGGAGGGGAGTGAGGCAGCACCCGCAGACAAGTCATCCATCACTTTCCCGCTTGGCATGTCCCCGAGGAACAGCTCCCAAGGAGCCTGATGCATTCTGGGCAACGTTCCATCCAAGAGAGCACCCCAGCCACATCCCTCAGAAGAGTCAATCTCTTGAAGTTGCGGCTGCATGCCCAAGGAAGGACCGGCTCAGCTTTGCCAGCAGGGGAGGAGAGAATGGGGAAGGTAATTCCCTCGGCTGACTGTTCTGTGCACACAGCCAAGCCTCCGAAAGGTCTGCTCCTGAAGCAGCTCCGCCATCCCATCCCATCGCTGCAATGCTTTGCGTGTCCCCCTCACGAACACAGAACACCGATGACCTGGGGAGACTCCCACGGAAGAACTTCATGCAGAACAGAAGTTAAAAGATTTGCCCGTCTCCCTGAAGGGCTCTTCGGTCTTCGCCAAAGAGTTGAACCCATGCAGGCTTGCTTATCTGCTCCTCCGAGGTCACCTAGGATCTGGAAGAGCCTTGGCGTTTTAGATTTACCTGAAGTGGTTTGGGAGAGGGAGGGGGAGAAACCCCGGCTTCCGCCTCGCCCCCAGCCGACCCTGCTCCATCTCTACTGATAAAGTGCTGGCCTTTAAGCCCCTAACCCTCCCTCGCTTGACTCTTAGAGCAAGAGGGGAAACTGCCTGATAACAGGGGCTTGGGTCTTGGCATTCTTGGCCGGCTGCAATCTAGTGACCGGTACAAGCAGAGATGGACCCGATGGAGGCCTGCCGGGGAGCAGCAGCAGTAGCTGCCCTGGCGGCAGCAGCGGCATCTCCAGGGAGGGCTGGGATTGCAGGCTCCGGCCTGGAAGCTGGGAGAGCCACCGCCACTGTGTGGACACTCCTGAGCACGATCTGGCCCAGGAGCAGGCAGCTTCCTCTGTTGCAATGGGTCCTCCTTCGTGATGCTAATAATGGAGGATTGATGGAAAACCCTCCCCCCACCAGCAGCACCCCATACCCAGCAGCCATGGGGTAGATCTCTGAGCCTGGGCCAATCAGGGGAGGCTGGAGGCAGAACCTCTCCGAGGGAGCTCCTGAGCCAGCGGAAAGCGGGGGGTGCCCAACGCGGAGGGCTGATCTAGCGGCTGAGAGCCCCGCCATCCCTTCTTGGCTCCTCAGGCAAGCAGCCCCACCCCTGAGGAAGTGGCACCTGAGCGGGCCTTCCCCTCCTCCCAAGTAGACCCATCAGGAGGGGGGCTCCAAGCAGCTAGACGGGCACTTCCCCTGCCCTTCACAGCTGGAACTCCACCCTAGCATGGGGTCACCCTCATTCCTGGAGGTTATGGCGTGATGCGGGGGGGGGGGAGTCCTAAGGCAGGGGGCCCACTGGGGCAACTCTCGGGGGCAACCTGTCCCAGCAATGAAGACTTGGGGGGCTGACACCAGGACTGGGGACCCAGGCTGGGGTCTCCTCTGGGTCAGAGTACAGGTGAACCCCTAAAGTGGAACAGCAGGAGGAGGCACCTGGATGCCTTGAGGGAGACCCCCTTGGAGGAGGTGGACGAGCACCCTTCAGCTGAGACCCCTGCTGCTGCCCCCCCCCCCCCGGATGAGCCCCCCTGAGCCAAGAGACCCTGAGCAGCCAAAGCTCGCTGCCTCTCCTACAGCTGACCCTTGGGGGGATTTTCTCTCTCAGTGATGGCCGTTGATAATGCAGCGGTGATAAGATTATTGCACTTAAGTTAAGGCAGTTTCCCTCTAGCAAAACACAAAGGATGGTTTCAGTTCTTGCATCTTTTGTTTTGTTTTATTGTATGGAAATGGTCTTAAGTGCAATTTGATTATAGCAAGGAGGAATGCAAATTATCGTGATAAATACATCTATGTCCAGTCGTGTGAACAGTGACATTCACAACTACTATAGAATGCCACAGCCACAGTTCAAATGAATTTTGGCATTTGTCCAGTCAAATTACTCTGATTTCATTTGAATCTAGCTCTATTCAGAGTCAGCTAAACTGAGAGTTGATCAATGCAAGGTCAGAAAATACTGCCTTAAAAAACCAAAAACAGAGATGGGCTTTCCCCTCCGCTAATTGGTTTTGCAAGCCAGCTGTGCAGCACAGAGACCCTGGAAGTCGAGCAAGCAGAATTCATGGCCATCTGTACACACAGCATTCAGGCTGGGATTCCACCCAGAGCTAGCGAAGCGGAAGGTCGATAAACTCCTCCTGCGCCGCAGAGTGGGCCGGATCGCGAAAGCAGGGCAGCATGGTGGCTGATTCCCCCTTAAATTCAAAATAGGAAAATCCATACTCCATTGATGTACAGGCTGACAACATGAAGCCAGCTAGACCTCAGAGGCAAACAAGAATCTTAAGAAAGCCTCGGGGCATAAAAACAGTCAGATGATTGAATGAGGAGGAGAAAACAATCTGAACAAACAGAGGGTCGATGGGATAGAAGTTTTCAGATCTTTTCAATAAGAGACCAAGAGTTTAGAGCTTGACAACCAGGGTAAAACTACTCCTGGTATAACCACCACCAGGCTTTATATACCGCTTTTCAACACAAACAGTCCTGTTCCTGCCCCAAGGGACCCAGAGGCATGCTATGTCTGCAGAGCTGAGGATGGGATGGATGGTGCAAAACAGAAGACTCCCTCTGAGCTTTTTGCATGGATGAAAAGGAAGCCCGCACACCGATAGCCCTCCTCCTGCCCAACAGTATTTTTCATTTATATGTCCACAACCACATGAACAGAACATCACAGCTTCTCCAGGCAGAGAGAGACGTGCTTTATAGGGAGGGGAGCCAGGCAGTGTGTCCTCCCCATGGCCCTCTGACCTAGGCACAGAGGGAGGCCGTGTCATCTGGGTCTTCAGGCATCACCCCCACCCCACACCCGTTGCACCAGAGCAGCCTCAAGGAAGCTCAGTTGGTCTCCCTGGATAATCGCCCCCCCCCCCGGGCTCTTCTGGCTTCTCATTCCAGCTGCAGTATTTCCACACCAAAGATTTTCAGAGTGTGAAAGGGGGGAAAAGAGACAATTTTGGGAAAACATTACACTTCAGCATTTTTTATTATTTATTTTTTTGCTACTCTTCCGTCATGCCTCCTTGCTTCAAGCTTGGCATGTTCTTGTGGCATCCTCCATGGAAAGTCTCTTAATCTGATGCAGACGCCTGTATGCAATTAAAAAGGAATCCTATGCTAGAAGTCAGGGATTCTCCCTGTCGTTTGTTTACTTGGTCAGGTAATTTCACCAGGCACCAGGGTCACAGTTTCAAACAAGCTTTATTCATCCATTGCTAGCAATAAGCTCTCTATTGTGTGGCCGGCCCCTTTCCTGCAAATTCCTTCGTCTTCTATTCGGAGTACCAAACGGCTTTCGCACCTGCGCATTGTATACAAGCCAAAGCATTCCTCTAAAGGTTCCTGATTTGCTCCCATGTGCTACATTTCTCCCTCCAGCTTCCCAGGAGATCTGGCCTGTGCGCTGGGCCTGGCTCTCCCTCCCGGCAGGGACATTCTTTCAAACAGTGTGTGAGATATTCTCAAAGCCTGGTGGGCGGGGATGCTACCAGCCGCTGCAAGCACTGTTGATAAGGCGTGTATGGCCTGTGCTGTGAAAACCAATCATGCTTTTTTGCTGCTTGAGAGCAAGTTGCAAATATATTCCAGCACCGAGATAAATTAGACACGGGACGACAAAGGAGCTCATCTTTACAGACAGGGCTGTTACCCTGAATCTCCTTCGGGAGAGAGAGTGTGTGTTCACACACCGGCCAAACTTACCCCGAAGTCCCTTTGAGATCCTTGGACCCATGCTACACACAAATCTCCAGCATCGCGCAGTGGTTAGAGTGCTGGACTAGGACTGGGAGGACTCAAGTTCAAATCCCCATTCAACCATGCAACTCACTGGGTGACTCTGGACCAGTCACTTAACTCTCAGCCTAACCTACCTCACCGGGTTGTTGTGAGGATAAACATATCCATGTATGTTTGAGCTCTGAGCTCCTTGGAGGAAGAGCAGGACATAAGTGTAAAAAAAATGATGAATGAAATCGGGCTTTGTCTTGTCAATTCTAGCTTATCTTGGTGTATTTCCAGGTTTTTAAAATGCTGGTTTTAAGCTACTTTTTCTGAAACACCGGAGCAAATAGGGAGAGGCACTGACCTAGATTCATTAGCTTGACAGGAGGAATATGCTGTTTAGAAATCCAGATATAGCTCTTTAGAAAGCTCCCCCTGCTGCCGCCATTGGCTAGACAGAGGCATGCCATGTGAACTTGTGTCAAAACAAAACCCAAGACAAAACACAAAACCCATTGAGGGGCTGCTTCCCTCAATGTGAGTCAAAGTGGCTTTTCTCGACATTTACCCCGCAACATGAAGCCATGTGTGAATACCTCCCAGGGCCCTAAAAGTTTGCCGTGTGGTCTTAACCACATTTGCAGAGCTTCCTTGGAGGCCTGGACTGGAGGTACTTGGCAGGTTACCAGGAGCAGGGCCTCCTCCGCAGGGGCACCGGAGCTCTGGAACTCTCTCCTGGGGGAAGTCTGGGACAAAGGCAAAGTCCGGAGGGCATTCAGAGTCTTAGTTATTATTATTTCTCTGTGTGCTTTGGAAACTTTTGTGGAAAAGCGGTATATGAAAATGTGTTGTTGTGTTGTTCTGCATTTGAAGGAATCCCTTTCCCTGGTTTGCTGGATTTTTGTTTGTTTTACCCTTCCTTACGACTGTTTTTTGCTTACTGCTGCCGAATCGATTTATTAGTCAATTCTTAGGTGATGATTTTTGCATATTGTCTTTTTTGGCCATTTGGTAGATCCGTTGGTTCAATAAGGGTTAGCGTATCCACAAACAGTTCGTGGGTGACCTCAGCTAAGTCAGCCCAAACCCCACTGGCCGGCCCCCCGCTGCTGGGGCCGCTGCACCGTGTCGTGATGTTGCACTATGACCCCAAAGAGCCCCCGTGCAGGGCTGTTCCCTCCGGGAGCCATGAAGGAGCTCCACTGCCCAGCTGCCCAGGAGCTGCTTCCGGTCCTTATGCAACTGTCCTGCAGGGATGACTCCAAGGGCGAGCAAGACGTAGTGGCCTCCAAGTAATTTTTTTTTTTTTGGTGAGTTTCAAATTAGAGGAGGATTATTTATTTGAAATCTGTATTGTAAGGAGGAGTTGGTGTCACCAAATCGGTCACTCATAGGAACACAGGAAGCTGCCATATACCGAGTCAGACCCTTGGTCTATCTAGCTCAGTATTGTCTTCCCAGACTGGCAGCGGCTTCTCCAAGGTTGCAGGCAGGAATCTCTCTCAGTTCTCTCTTACTGGTTTATTTCTAACATGATACTGTTTTTATTGTTTTATCGATTTTGTTGTGGGCCACCCTGAGCAGTATTGCGCTGAAGGGGCAGGACATATACCGTCCCTTTATTTAAATAAATAATAAACGAAGGCCAGCTTCACGCCATCATTGGGGTCTTGGTTTAATGTGGGTTACATTCGTGTGATTGTGTGAACCCACATCAAGGCGGGAATCTCAGCTTCTTGAGATTCTTGAGATTAGTTTTGAGATTAATCTGAGATTCCCGCCTTGGTGTGGGTTTTGTGGGGGATGTAGAATCACGGCTCTGGGTTTTGAATCAAGAGTCAGGGCTACTTTCTAGTGTGCAGATCTGCGAGAAAGTTCTCCACTTTCCCAACTTTCTCCTTCATGGTGCACCATGAAGCAAACACAATAGAGAAAGCAACCCCAACCCCTCCACCGCTTCCAAAACAAAATATGTAAACCCAGCCTTTCCAAGTCTCGCATAACTGTTCTAATTCAAGCTCTTGAACTGGGCAGAGAGGAATCCAATTCCCCCTGATGCCTGAAGGTTTTTTCCACAGCTCCTCCAGTGCTGGAAGAAGAGAGAGCGCCCTCCTTGCTGCTGGCTGCACATCATCACTCTCCCTAGCGCCAAACGACACGGGGCATGCCTCACTACAGCCCCTACCTGCTCTGCCAGCCACAAGTGATGTTCCTGAAACATTTCCAGGCTTGATGGGATGGACTGCCTCTGCACATGCTGTTTTTGCCAGCGAACTTCGCGATGCAGTGAGTCATTTGGCTTGTACATTTCCAGCGCTTCTTCCAGGACTAGCAGTACTTTATGGTTTTTGGCACTGCGCACGGATAACTTCTCAGAGGCCCATTTGTTAGGTGGGAGAGGGCCATCCATGGCATCTTTGTTGGAGCCTCTGCAGATGCCCGACTCCGCTTGCAACCCAGTGAATGGCACTGCTAAACACCTAAGAGAACGACACATTCATTTTCAGTCCGGAAACCCAGACGAGAGCTGAGTGTCCTTCTGTTGCTTGACTGGAGGGGGATGCTTCCCTGCATTCCACTCCTCTGAACTCTGGCTTTTGCCAGACGGATTGCTAATTACTTGCAGAATTGAAGCCTGCACAAGTGGCCGCGGCCCTCCGTTCCTCTGGCTTGTTTGTACATTTCACTCCTCTGCATTAGGGACATTCATATGCAGTGCTGGGGCCACCTGAGGAGATGCCAAGAATATGCTGCCAGCATGGGAAGTTTCCATATACCGAGCCTGACCATTGGTCCATCTAGCTCTGACTGGCAGCAGCTCTCCAGGGCTTAAGCAGGCATTTCCCCCAGCCCTCCTAGGAGATGGTGAATTTTGAACCTGGGTGGTTCTTCATGCAGAGCAGACGCGCTACCACTGAGCCCAATCCCTTCAAGTAGCTTTTAAGGGTTGGATGTCAGGATTTCCTTCTTGTTATTTATCATTATATTTCCCACCCTTCTTCCGAGGAACTCAGGGTGGTATAGTTGCCCCCTCCGCCTTTTATCCTCACAACAACTCTGTAAGGTAGGTGAGGTTGAGAGAGGTGTGGTTCACACAATCATTCAGATCTCGGTTTAATGTGGGTTACCAATGTCAGTGTGGTTGTATGAATCCACACCAAGGTGGTTTATGGGCCAAGAGGAATCTCAGATTCCCACCTTGACAACCCCTCTTGTGCCAGTAATTTGAATGATGATTCTGGGAACCACGCCAGAGAAGAACTGGTCCAAGGTCACACAGTGAGCTTTATGGCTGAGCATGGATTTGCATTTGGATCTCCCAAGTCTTTCTCTGCTAACACTAACAGTTATACCGGAAGGAATTGTGTTCATTGCTCCAGATGTTCAAAACAAACAATATATATGGAAGGCTGGGAGATGGATTTGGAAATGGCCATGCTGGCGGCTCCATGGCAGAGAAGCTAGACTAGAAGGCTGTTCTCACAAGCAGCCTGACCCAGGCTACGCAGCCCAGCCTGGGTCAGGCTGCTCGTGTGCAGTGCTGGGATCCATGCCCACCCGCCTAGCCCCACTTGGGAGCCCAGCCTTTAGTCAAGATTGTGTGTGAGTTGAGGTTGCTTGCAGCCCAAGCGCACACTCAGGTGCTCATCTCCTGGGGGATTCCTTCCATACAGTGCGCTCATTGCGGGGTGCATTGTGGGATATCCGGAGGCCGGGACGTGTTGTGTCAGGCTCCGGAGACCTGAGCGGCTTGGCACAGCGTGGATTGTCTGGGAGCACGCTCCACGCTCCAGGCAACCTTTGTTTTATCGTCTGGGGGGAAGGCAGGCGGAATCTTCATGCCTTGCCCTCCACCGCCCACCCGCCCAGTCGGTCGTGGGAAGACCCTTCATTTCTTTATGGGCTCCTCTCGGAGAATTTCATTACCAAGTTTGGAGCCAAGGGTACGTCCCACCCGAGTAGATTCCACGCATGCGTTGAAGAGCGAATGGGGCTTCTTGGAAGCCTCAAGGCGTCAGTTGTGTTGGAGGTCCAGTGCATCATTTCGGATTATTAGGAAACCTTTTGGCAACAGTTATTGATAGGCAGATGTTTTAGCTTGACTCAACTGAGCACAGGCCTGATCTAGTAGTTGTACGATGGTAGGCCCTGTTTTTCCGCTTCTGCCTAGAAATGTTTTGCTGTTTGGGGCTGATCTGTGGGAAACCGGTAGTTGGGCAAGGGGATCTTTCAGCATGGAGGCAAAAGTCAGTAGACAAGTGACCGCGAATGTCTGCTGCAGTGTCCTCTCTCTCATTCTTTTCCTCTGTGTGCGGAATGAGTTTTGTTCAGGTCGGCTGTAGCAAGGCCGGGTGTGCGCACCACGTGCATTCAGAGAGGGGTGGAGGGAGAGCAGCAGCGGCCCAGGGCCAGCCCACCACAGCCCCCTAGCCCCACCTCCTGCCTCTGCCGTGCCGCTGAGCCCTGCCCCTGCGTCTTGCAACAAGTTTCCAAAGCAGAGAAATAAGAAATAAATGAGATGGCTCCCTGTCCCCAAAGGGCTCTCAATCTAAAAAGAAACCGAAGAGAGACACCAGCCACAGCCACTGGAGGGATGCTGTGCGGGGGGTGGGTTGGGCCAGTTGCTCTCCCCCTGCTAAAGAGAAGAGAACCACCCCGTTAGAAAGGTGCCTCTCTGCCCAGTTACGTGAAGACAGTCCTGAACTAGGCAGACTGATGGTTGGACTCCGCCCGTGAGCAGCAGGCAGCCCCGTCCACAGCCGTGCTCAGGCAAGGGCTGGCAGGAGGCTCAGCAGGCGGGGGGGGGCTACCGGGGGCGGGGGGCGGGACTTCCCTTCACTAACAGAGGAGAGCTCTTCCCCCCACCCGCCCCACACAGCAGGGGAGCGATAGAGGCCGTCCCTGGTACCGCAGGGGAAATGGAGAGGCTAGCAGGAGAGCAGGGGAAGGGGCCACACGGAGTCAGTCTCTTGGCCCCTCTGGCTCTGCATGGTCCACGTTCTGACAGCTGGCAGGGGCACTCCCAGGTTCCCGGCAGGAGTCTCCTCTCCCGGCCTTACCAGGAGAGGCGCTGCCCGGGAGGGGGCCTGGAGCCTTCTGCATGAGCAGAGCAGCAGACCCCATCCTGCAAAGGGAATCTCTTCCAGCACTCCCACGCCTCCGCCCGTCCCAATGCAGACCAAGGTGGGCCCTGCTTAGCAAAGGGGCCCATTCAGGCTCGCTACCAGCAGACCAGCTCCCCTTCCGAGCGCACGGCTGCCCCACTGATGCTCCTGTTAGCACATCCTTGCTTAGCTTGACGCGAGGCATCGGCAGAATGACGCTCTCTGGCTTGCTTCTCCTGATCAGCAAGGGAACAAAACCCAGGAATTAATCAGCTGTTTTGTCTACTATGTGCCATTCTGTTACAGCCTGATATTCCAGCCACACCACAGTGCACAGTCTTCTCATTTACACTGTCGCTCCCTTTAATTATGCCCTTTCCATTAGACTGCTTAGGATTTTATGGGCAAACCTGAAAATTAAATTGGATGAAATGCCAGTTTTTAAACTTAGTATTTTGAAGGGGGCAGGGAACCCACACACAAGCGCACTCATAAGCCAGAAGTGTGTGCAGACACACTGAGCAATTGAGGTACATTTCCAAACAACAGTCTGTTGATGCAAGGTCTATTCATCACTTTTCTAGTGCAAAAATAGTGATGGACGACGCTACCTCATCTAAAAAGTACACATGGAGAAAAACAGAAAACAACTGCATGGTGTTCCTCCCTGACAATCTCCAGAGCCCCCCTCAAACCACATGACTGAGGCATGACATTTCCTGGCATTCTCAATTAATCATGTGTTGCTACCTTAACCTGTGGTTGGAAACGGAACCTTATAAATGGATGACAATGACCTGATTCATACAGTCATTTGAATCTAGGTTTAAGGTGCGTTACCAACAGTCATGTGATTGTGTGAATCCACACCAAGGCAATTTATGGCCTGAGATGAATCTGTGATTCCCACCTTGGCGTGGGTTCACACCATCACACTAATGTTGGTGACCCACATGAAACCTAGGTTTGACCCATGGTGTGAGCCAGGCCACGGCCGTGGCTTGTGGGGCTAAGCAGTGGTGGTCTCATGGCAAAGAGTTAGGCATAACTCAAGGCCACCAAGCCGAGATCACAAGCTGGGAGATCAAGTCAGCAGCGGAGGTCAGAGGCCAAGAGATCCAGGCTACCCAGGAGCAAAGGAGCAGCAGCTCCAAGTAACAAGCTGAGGTCAGAAGTCAGGAAGCCAGGTCTACGCAGGAGCAAGGTCAAGAGCAAAGATCCAGTGGAGAGCTCAGTCACCACGTTGTGCCAGCCAGGTCCCTCCTGCAGCAGACTCAGCGCTTTTGAAGGGGAAGGGGACCCTGGCCATGCCCCCCCCCCATGGTGTGGAGTGCCAGGAGGCTTAAGGGGTCCTTGCCTTGATATGCAGTTGCTGGCACAGCTGAAGCCCTGCAGTGGGAGCCCGTTCCTCTTCTGAACCGGAGGTCGACAAAGAGGGCGGGGGGGGGCCTGCATCCTGGCACGGGGTGGGGTGGGGTGGGGTGGGGATCTCACCTACAGCTTCTCCCTCAGAACAGGGCCAGACTCGTCCTTTAATACAGGGGTCCGTCCCCCCCGCTTTCCAGCTGCTGTGAAACTACAGTTCTTCCCGGCATCCCTGAGCCCCTCCTTTCTGTTGGGCCCTCATCCGTTCCCCTCTTCCCTCCCTGCAATCTGACCCCTGGCAACCCATACGCTCTGCAGCAGGAGGGAGAGGGTTTCGTCCAGGCCAGGACTCACTCAGTCCCCACACCCGTGTGTCCAGTGCCAAGTCTCACTTCCCAGTTCCCTCCCTGGCAGCTTCCCCAAGATAGGGCTGAGAGAGAGATTCCTGCCTGCAAGCTTGGAGAAGCCGCTGCCAGTCTGTGAAGACCATACTGAGCTCGAAAGACCAACGGTCTGACTCGGTAAACAGCAGCTTCCTATTTAAAGGAGGAGAGCTGGTCTGGTGGTAGCAAGCATGACTTGTCCCCATAGCTAAGCAGGGTCTGCCCTGGTTGCATATGGATGGGAGACTAGATGTGTGAGCCCTGGAAGATCTTCCCCTTAGGGGACGAAGCCACTCTGGGAAGAGGAAAAAGTTCCCAGTTCCCTCCCTGGCAGCATCTCCAACGAGATAGGGCTGGGAGAGAGACTCCGGCTGCCTGCAACCTTGGAGAAGCTGCTGCCAGTCTGTGAAGACCATGCTGAGCTCGAAAGACCAAGGGTCTGACTCAGTAGATGGCAGCTTCCTCTGTTCCTATGACAGGGGATAAGCAGCAGAGGGCATTTGACGAGGCACGGGACATTGGCCTCCCCACTGAGGGGTCCCAGCCAGCTGCCACAGATCTGGGCTCCGTGGGAAGAGTTCCCAGGTCCACACACAGGAGCTCCAGCCTGACACTGTTGCCAACTGGCCAGACAAAGAGCCCCAGCTGGGCCAATGGTTGTGCTCTTCTTCCTGGCCAGCGGATTGGCAAAGCAAGAGGCAAGACCGGTCTTTGCTCCCCCAACTAGATTTTGGGTTTTGGTAAGTACACTGGGGGAGGGAGGGGCCAGGCGCTGCAGGTGTTGTGTCTGGCCCCGCATGGGAGCTCAGCGGGACATGGGATGCAGAATGCGCCCGGGGCAGTCCCTGGCGGCAGCAGCAGCAGCAGCAGCATCTCCAGGTAGGGCTGGGAAAGACCCCCGCCTGGAGCCCTGGAGAGCCCCTGCCAGTCAGGGTCAGCAGGCCTGGGCTAGATGGGCCCAGGGCCTGAAGGCTCTCCTTCCAATGGCCCTGTGGGCATGCCATGGGGCTGGGCTGGGGCGGGGGGCTGCCGCTCAGCCGTCGAGCCTGGGCTTGGCACGCAGATCCACGTAAGGCTGGGAGCGGGAGAGAGACGCCCGCCTGGAATCCGGAAGAGTCCCTGCCAGTCAGTATGCACGATACTGAGCTAGAGGGTCCGATTCAGTCCACCCCCCTGAGGGATTTCCCAAATGGACGACACTATTTGGAACTTTAACTCCATGTCTCTAGACAGTGCACCTTTCAAAGTGGCGATTCTCTTATCTTTCGCAGGGGAGAGCAACTGGCCCTCTCCAACCCCAGCACAGCATCCCTCCAGTGGCTGATCCTGGTATCTGCATGTATGCTTCTTTTTAGAGCCAGTGCCCTTTGGGGACAGGGGATTCTCTTATTTATGTGTTGTGTATTTTTCTATGTAAATCGCTTGGAGAATTTTGTTGAAGAAATATCCGTAGGAGTAGCAGCAGCAGCAGCAACAGCAGGGGCAAAGCGATCCCCCCTCCTCCTGAGCTCTCGGCCACTTTTTGCCCCCTTCGGCTTTTGCATCAGAGTCTTCCTGGGAGACTGACTGGCGTATCTCTGCAGGTGTCTGCGGCCCTCCTTCTCCCCCTCAGGTGCTCCCGCGATGCATCCACAAGGATGGCAGCATTTCCAGCTCTTTCGGAAATAGATGTGAGATTAATTAAAGGGCCACGAGAGCTGGAAATCGGCAGCAGAGGAGCCGGCTAGTTAAAGGTAGCAGCGAATCACGGACCGCCTTCCGCCTTGCTGTGAAATCTGCACCAGCAAAACCAGATATGAAAAGGTTTAAGCAGAAGTGACAGATCAAAAGGGAAAGTGGTGGGGAGGGTTAGACAAGGGCGAGAAGAAGCCAGTTCCGTGCAAGGGAGCTCTCTCCAGACTTTGAAGATGGCAGAATTGTTTGTCATATTATCTGCTGACCGTGACAGCCACTGCTTTGTCAGCTTTCAAAGAAATTATGCCGGGCTGCTCTTTTGTCAGGTGGGATTTCCCTTAATCACACTCTGCACTTGCCATTTCCAAGGGGCTTCTCAAGCCTCAGAAAGCAAAGCAGAGCCCTCCGCTTGGGCTACAGCAGAGGCCAGGGCCTGCACCAGGTGGGACTTCTCCTGGCAGGCTGCCTCCCAGCAGATGTGCAGCGGCCCGGACCTCCCTGGGGAGCCTCATTGGAGCAGCTAGGTAGACTGACACCGCCAGGGCTGGGCGGGGGGAGGAGGAGGCGGCCAGGACTCTGGGGGCCCCTTGGCCTCGGCTGGAGACAAAGAAGCCGCTTCCGCCTCTCAGACTGACAGGGCGACTTCCTCCTCAGCCAAAGCTCCAGCCAGGTGTGTTCCCCAGACTAGGAGAAAGGCCTCTATCGTGCAGCAGCGATCTAGGAAGATGCTGAAAGGCATCATCAGCTCAGACTGTGTAGGAAGAGGCCATGGCCAAACCCACCCGCCCCCGCTTGATACCCAAGAAAACCACAAGGCTCTGAGGGTGCCAGGAGTCGAAACCAACTTGACGGCACCCTTGACCTTTGCTGTTTTTGTGCCCCCCCCCCTTTGGGGCTGGCTAGGGGCCCACCCTTGTGCCAGCCCAGCTTTCTTTCTCAGGCGGTGGAAGAACGCAGGCAGGGAGACACACACCTGCAGGCGGACGGATTCCCCCCACCTGAGCCACCAAATGGGAGCGCACGGACCCCGCCCCCCCCCCGCCAGCACTCTGGCTGCTGAAATGGATGTGAGGGGAGCTGCCAGTTCAAATCTTCTTGCCAGCACTAATCAGCATCTCTTTAAAATGATTACAGTGTTCAGAGAGGCCGTAAACCTACCAGGTGGGCTATATTTCCTCCCTGCTCTCCTTTTTTTGGGTTACAGTTTTCCCTCTGGGAATGGATTTATTGGCGCCATTAATCCCTCTTACAATCTTTAGCACAGGAAAGAGATGTCACGGGGCTCTAATGGCTCATATATTCTGTGAATTACATGATCATTATATCCCGCCTGGCCAAAAAAAAAAAAAAAAAAAAGCAGCATTTTCATCAATTTCAAGTATTTAAGGCAGAAACGCTCCAGTTTGTATACTTGTGGAAAGAGACACAGGGGAACTTTTTCAAAGACGCAGCTCCAATGTTTAGGGACACGCGGTGGTTCCCCCGCTCCCCGCTTTCCTACTAAGGGAGACTTATTCTGTCTCTTCCTCATTCTGGGCCAGTGTGCACAATGCTGAATCTGCTGGCTGCCCCACACGAGACATGTGCTTGCCAAAGCAGTAGAGGACGTTGCCTTGTCTGGAGTCAGACCCTCGGTCCATCTAGCTCAGGATTGTCTTCACAGACGGGCAGCAGCTTCTCCAAGGTTGCAGGCAGGAGTCCCAGGCCCCAGAGCAGGGGTGCTGCTGCCACTGAGCTACAGCCCCGCCTTCTATGGGGAACACATCTCACAGCCCACCCATGCAGTCACCCCTGCAAATGCAAACCGGGCAGACCCTGCTTAGCAAAGGGGCCCCCCGTGCTGCCCATCACAAGACCAGCTCTCCTCCCCTTCTCCACCAGCACAGGGTGCTTTCCAGACTGGCTGCTCAACAGCAGCAAAATGCCTCCGTTCAGGCCAGTCGCATTTGGAGCGTAAACAGCAGGGGCAGCCGTCTCGCCGAAACTAGCAACCCGGAAAAAACAGCAACTTTTAAATGCCGGATGTATGACGTCCTAGCTCTCTATCGCAGCCATTAAATTCAAACAAGGCATTGGAAATGTGAAGGGCACCCTGCTGTCCACGGAGGGAGTGCGGTCATGAAGCACCCTTCCGAGAGCCTCCGTGACCCCTTTGCCGGGTCTCATCTGGAAAGTGCCCCGGACAGGCGTGCAGGGAAGCGCTTTCAGCACGAGGAGTCCTGTATCCACAGGATGGCAAGAGCACACCAGCCGGGAGCTGAGACAGGCATCTTCCGGAGAGGCGAGAGAGAGAGAGCTTCTCTTCCCCTGTGTGAGCAGCTGCTGGAGAATGACTCGGTGGGCTCCCTGGCTGAGCCACACCCAGGAGGACCAGCATCTCAGGGGGGTTCTGGGCCGAAGGGGCTGCGTTCGCCTCGGGCATGCTCAGGTTCGGCGCAGCTCACAGTCGAAAAGTGCCATCGGCAGTAATTTCCACAGAATTTAAAATGGCGGTGGGGGTTCACTTTCCAGGGGGTGCCAGGTGCAGTCTGCGGGGTCTGACCCTGAAGGCACAGAGATCCAAGTGGCCTCATTACTTCTTCAGCGGACTTCATTTGCAGACATACACATTATTTAATGGGATAAATTAATTCACACACACACACCCCAGTTCCACTCCCTGGCAGCATCTCCAGATAGGGCTGAGAGAGACTCCTGCTTGAAACCTTGGAGAAGCCGCTGCCAGTCTGTGAAGACAATCCTGAGTGAGATGCATCAATGCTGGTCGGATGCAGGAGCTTCCTGTGCTCTCCAACATTTCATTTTAACCCTCCAGAGTCTCATAGGAATTTCCAACATTAGGGACGTCACTGGCATTGGCCATGTGGAACTCTGCCCAGGCATGTCCTTTTGGCACACCCTCGTCTGCTCGGCATGCAGAAGGACCCTGCCTGGCTCAGTCCCTGGCGGCAGCAGCATCTCCAGGGAGGGCTGGGGAAGGCGACTCCTGCCTGGAATCCTGGAGAGCAGAAGGGGCCAACCCCCCAGCCCCCCTCTGCCCCCTGCGCCCGCCTTCAGTGAGCTAGGAGCCGTGTGAGTGCACTAGGGGTGCGCACACACACACACCTCTGTGGGGTACCCAAGCTGAAGGTTTGTGGCAGAAGGAGTACACTTCTTTAAAAATGGTTGGGAACCCCTCATCATGGAACACCAGAGAAAAATACCAGCGAGAGTTCGGGAAGGATCTCAGCTCTCCGTGCACTTCAGCAGGATACTGGCACAAGCGGGTCCCACTTACAATACAGGGTTGTTGCTGGTATAGCCCCGTGATGGAAATGAACACACTTTTCATTCCTGCTAAGTGCTTTCGATTATCATCAGAGGGCAGTGCTCACAGACCTCCAGCCTTTTATTTGCCAGCCTCCTTCTCCTTGTCACTTATGAATTCAGTCACAAAGCAACTTCTGAATCCAATTCCCTCTTAGGTTAGAATTCATCCATGATGGGATCTTGCCCATCTTTGAGGAAGTCAGTGAAGATGAACAGGAGTCTGGCAATGGCCTTGTGGCGATGGGTTGAAATAACCTGGTATGCCACTTGTAGCCCAGAGAAAAGAAAACTGAGTGGAGACATGACAGCATTCTTCAGAGGACTCTATTAATCCTCAACGTCTTTGCTGTGCTGATCTGCACCTGCTGCCGTTTAATATCAATGTCCTCCTTGAGCTGCCGTCTCCAGGACTGGACTCAGCAGCATGCCAAGCGAGGTCCGACCAGCTCTGAATTGTCAGAGAGGTTGCCGCAAAAGCAGCCTCCATGCAGGGCCGGGGGTGGGACGAGAAGAACGCGGAGGCCCCCCCCAACCTCCCAGTCCTTGATACTATGACCTAGTGACCCGCCCCCAGGGGTGCTGCTTTGAAATCCAGTGAGCAAAACACCCCCTGGATGGGTGCATTGTTGTGCACAATGACACAAAGCGATTTAAAGCAAAGCAAAAAACAGACGCTTCGATGTAACCCCCCTTCTTTAGAAGCTCAACCCCTCAAGGACGACTAGCATTAGATGCAGAGAATGGTGTTGTAAAACCCAAAGTAGATGTTATTCCAACTGCCTTTAGCCAGGATTTGCTAAATCAGTTTGACCAGCACAAGGTTACTCTTCCAAAAGTGCTCCATCTTGATTAACTCTATTTATATAATTTATTTTTACTCTCTGCTTCTCATTAGGGATATCGATCCTGACATAATTTAAAACTGTTTATTCTTTCATCTCATCCATGTTGATCAACTCACCGTGTATTTCTCCTGATTTCTGTCTCTGGCATATTCGCCAGAGGATTACCCTGGCTGAACAAACACATTGCTAATTGTCAAGAGCCTTCCCCTCTTTCTGTTAGAGCATCAGAGATCTCTAGCCACAGCTAAACTTATAGAGGAGTCTGCATTTAAAAGCAAAGGAGAGGGGAAAGTGAGCTGCTGCTTCTTCTTCTTCTTCTTCTTCTTCTTCTTCTTCTTCTTCTTCTTCTTCTTCTTCTTCTTCTTCTTCTTCTTCTTCTTCTTCTTCTGTCACATTGGGGAAAATAACCTGTCTTTATGAAGGCAGAATGGTCCACACACTCTTTGCCCCGTTTTTTTTTTTTGTGTGTTGTTTTTTTTTTTTTGCAATGACAGATAGGAATATAGGAACAGAGGAAGCTGCCCTATACTGAGTCAGACCAATGGTCTATCTAGCTCAGGATTGTCTTCACAGACTGGCTGTGGCTTCTCCAAGGTTTCAGGCAGGAGTCTCTCTTCCAGCCCTATCTTGTTGGAGATGCTGCCAGGGAGAGAACTTGGAACCTGAGGGGGAATCTCTTCCAGTGCTCACACATCAAGTCTCCCATTCCTTTGCTTAGCTAAGGGGACAAGTCATGCTTGCAAGACCAGTAGAAAGAATATCTACTGAAGAGGGTCCTGTGAAAGCCCAGAACTCAGTTTGCAAAGGAACACAAGAAGCTGCCTCCTACTGAGTCAGACCATTGGTCCATCTAGCCCAGAACTGCCTACGCTAACCGGCAGCAGCTCTCCAAGGTTTCAGGCAGGAGTTTCATTTCCCAGCCCTGCCTGGAGGTGCCAGAAATGGACCATGGCCCTTCTGCTTGCAAGAAGATGCTCTTCCACTCACGGAGCTATGGCCCCACCCCCTGTGTGAAGCTTTGGCCAGAGCTGGATGGGACCATTTCCCTTGTGCAGAGCTTTGCTTCGCCCAGTGCTGGAGGGGGGCTCCTTCAAGAAGAGCGGAGCCCTCTTGAGCCCCCACCCCATCCAGAGTCGTGCTGGGAAGTGCACCCCTTGCCAGAGCGACAGCTCTGCAGAGCGGCGCCTGTCCCTCTCCAAGGGCCCTCCCAGCACAGAGCCAAGTGTAGCCCTGTGCGGAGGCCAGCACAGCTCGAAGCGGCTCTCACGCTGCAGGGGCTGCAGGTCATTGGTCAAAGCAGCCCTCCATCAGCTATCAAATGCAACCCAGGATGTGAAGACTTGGCTGGGCTGTAGCAATCTTGGAGCTACCGAGTCGCTGTCCTTAGTCCTGAAGAGCCTCTTCCCCGCACCTGTTTCTCTGTTGCAAATCTGGGTTAACCCCCTGTGAGTCCAGCTGGAGACTTCTAGGAGCCTGGAGCCAGTTAGACTCTGGGAAGGAAGCCCCTCTATTGGGCAGCAGCAATCTAGGAAGATGCTGAAAGGCATCCTCAGCTCATACTGCGCTGGAGAGGAGAGCTGGTCTGGTGGTCGCAAGCATGACTTGTCCCCATAGCTAAGCAGGGTCTGCCCTGGTTGCATATGGATGGGAGACTAGATGTGTGAGCACTGCAAGATCTTCCCCTCAGGGGATGAAGCCGTTCTGGGAAGAGGAAAAAGTTCCAAGTTCCCTCCCTGGCAGCATCTCCAAGAGAGGGCTGAGAGAGGTTCCTGCCTGCAACCTTGGAGAAGCCACTGTCAGTCTGGGTAGACAATACTGAGCTAGATAGACCAATGGTCTGACTCAGTATATGGCAGTTTCCTATGTTCCTATGGAGATGGCCCTGGTCAACCCCTCCTGTACTGAAGTCGATAGGCTATGGGTCTGTCTTGGAATAAGGCAGCTCCCTACCTTTCGGTTTTCTACGTCCTCCTGCTGATCAGATGCTGGGTCACACAAGGGGGTGCCTGCCTATTGTGGGTCTGCTGGGTCTGCTTGGATTTCCTTGTGGAGCTGGACCTTGAGACGGACCTAAAAGGAGCTGGAGCCGATCCAGCAAAGCAATGCTTAACCCTACCATACAATTTATGCCTTCATGTGGAAAGTAAAGTATATTTCTAGTGTATGTGAGGAAAGAACAAAGGAGCTACTGAGGGAATTCAGACTTGAGGAGGCTTCGGTAAAGGTCATGCTTACAAAACAACCACAGGAGAACATTTTGGTGCAAGGAGGGACATCGCGTGGATACAAAAGAGAACACTCATGCATGAAAAATGGGGAGAGATTGATCTCTGAGTTTCTAAAGCACAGCAAAGAAAAGGAGTATTGAGAAGGACTCGCATTTGGCAAAAGGAGAAGGGTCTCGGGATGCAAACCAAGTATGTTCTACAGCAGGGCTACACAACTTTGGCCCTCCTGCAGATGTTGGACTACAACTCCCATCATCCCTGACTGTTGGCCAGTGTTTGGGGGGTGATGCTTTGGGAAGTGGTGGTAGTCCAAAAACAGTTGGAAGCCAAAGTGTACAGCTCTGTTCTACGACAATGGTTCTCGGGGGAAGAAAGACTGACCTGAAGTGTGGAAGAAGTCATTTGCACATGCATTCTCTTGCCCAGCCTTCCCCAACCTGTGGCCCTCCAGATGTTGCTGAACAACAACTCCCAGCATCCCTAGCCACAACTGGGTACACTGGGAGTTGTAGTTCAGCAACATCTGGAGGGCCACAGGTTGGGGAAGCCAACCTAGCAGACAGCCACACTAAGTTACTCATGAGTATTCCCATTGAAATTTATTTATTTACATTTATAGCTTGTACTTCCTCCACAAACGATTTTAATGGGTTCCTTGCGGACAAAATCTCCTGTAGGCAGGCTGACTTGGACTCCACGACATCTGTGCGGTCTATGGAGGAGCTGTCCAGCAATCCCTCTTGCAGTATTAGGTTGGATTAGTTTCAAACTGTGATTCCTGAGGATGTGGACAAGCTGCTTGGGGAGGTGCAGCCTATGAGTTGTGCTCTGGAGCTTTGCCCGACTTGGCTGCTTCATTTCAAACTGGCTATAGAGCTGGCTATGGGGTTGAGACAGCCTTGGTTGGCCTGATGGATGACCTTTACTGGGGAATCGACAGAGGAGTGTGACTCTGCTGGTTCTTCTGGATCTCTCCGCGGCCTTCGATACCATCGACCATGGGATCCTTCTGGGTCGCCTGGGGGAACTGGGGATAGGGGGCACTGCCTTGCAGTGGTTCCGCTCCCATCTCTAGGGCAGATTCCAGATGGTGGAGCTTGGTGACAGCTGCCCTTTGAAACGGGTACTATTATATGGAGTCCCTCAGGGCTCCATTCTGTCACCAATGCTTTTTAACATCTACATGAAACCGCTGAGTGAGGTTATCAGGAGATTTGGTGCAGGGTGTTATCAGTATGCTGATGACATCCAAATCTACTTCTCCTTGCCATCTTCATCCTCAGGAAATGGTATTCATTCCCTAAATGCCTGCCTACAGGCAGTATTGGACTGGATGATGGATAGCAAATTGAAACTGAATCCAAGCAAGATGGAGGTGCTCATTGTAGGAGATCGGAATTTGAGGGGTTTTTAATTTTAATTTTAATTTATTTTTGCATTTATATCCTGCTCTTCCTCCAAGGAGCTCAGTGCATGATTATTTTTATCCTCACAACAACCCTGTGAGGTAGGATAGGCAGAAAGAGATGTGACTGGCCCAGATCCCCCCAGTGAATGTCATGGCTGAATGGGGATTGGAGTTCTGGTCTCCCCAGCCCCAGTTCCACACTCTAGCTGCTACATGACAAGTTCATCATTATTAACTTGTCCAGTTGACTTGAGTGGAACCATTGCTGAGCTTCTGTCCTGAAATCCAATGCCTGGGTTGGAATTCTGCAAACATGGGCTGGAATCATTCCCCCCACACGTTAAATGTAGATTGCTGTTGTGGGGCTGCCTTTGGAAAGTATTAGGAACACAGGAAGCTGCTTCCTACCAAGTCAGGCCCGTGGTCCATCGAGCGCAGTACTCCTACACGGGCTGGCAGCAGCTCTCCAAAGTTTCAGGCAGGCGTCTTTCCCAGCCCGACCTGGCGATGCTGCCAGGGAGTGAAACTGGCGCCTGCAACTGGCACCTGCAGAGCTGATGCTCTGGCTCTGAGCTACAGCCTGAAATGAATGGCAGGAAATGCCCCCGGAAAGGCACCGGCTCCTCCCCAATGGCTATAGGGAATTCCACGCATTCCCCGGCCATTTGGTCCTTCTGGTCCACCAGGGGCGAACAACTCAAACGCCCCAGTGGGCCAGAATGAACCCTAACTTGATGTGTGGGGGCCAAGGTCAATTCTCAGCACATCCATCACTGCATTAAAATTAATTATTAAGAATATGAGAGTGAGGAGCGGAGGGTGGGAGTCAGTGGGGCAGGCCCAGAGCTCTCCAGGGCTCTTGCTGTCACTGCAGAACCCTCCTCCCTGTGTTGGGGGCCAACACAGCAGTCCTCGTGGGCCAGACCCCCCCCCCCGCAGGCCTGGTCCACACGGAGACTGGCTGTGGCTCTCCACGGTTCCCAGCAGGAGTCCTTCCTGGCCCTGCCTCCGGGAGATGCTGCCGGGGAGTGAAACAGGGACCTTCTGCCTGCCAAGCAGAGGCTCCGCCACCAAAGTGTGACCTCCTCGTGCCCAGAGAGATGCTCTCACGTTGAGCTTCATCCTCCTGCCCAGAACGGGGATTTCCGAAGCTCCAGTTGGCACAAACTGCAGAAGGAAGAGTGCGCACCGGAGCTCACAGGTGGGAGCAAATCGTAACCCCGAGCACCTCTCCTCGCCAGGGGCTTCCGACTGCCCCCTCCCTGCAGCTGCTCTCCTCCAACCAGACCTCTTGCCCGACCCCTGGGATGACCCCCCCCCAAAAAGAAAGAGCCTGCAGAGATGCCTCGGCCCACTTCCGTCCCGGGAGGGAGGGGCTGCTGCGCCGGCCTTCCTCTCCCGGCGGTTCTCGATGGAGTCCGGATCCCGATGGCTGTCCACAGGCGGAGCGCTTCCGAGGACTGCCAGCGGGCATCCCTCACGGCAAGACTGTTGTGGCGGGCAGATTGGCAGGCCTGGGCTTTCGCTCCCCCCCCGCCCATGATTTCTGTTCTAGAAAATACGGATGGGATCCTCTTGTCCTCCCTGCCAGTCCGTTATCCTGTAAGGCAGGGGTGGCTGGTTGGCAACATTATAAATTATATTAGGGGTGGGGGGGGGGGAGAGAGAAGGGACACGGACCATAAATCAGGTAAAGGGAATTTATTATGCTTCTCAACACGATAATCTGTTTTCCCATAATTGCTGCCATAGCAACACCATCAGCGGGTTAGCCGACCCGATTCAGGGACATTTGGGGGAGACTGGAGACGAGATGAGTGGCGGCGCGTGGGGGGCAGGCAGTGGCCTGTGTCGGGACAAACAGAAGGCAAGCTGTTCCGCGTCCCGCTGAGCCCGGCACGGCCGCAGACCCCCCCCCGGCTCCCTTTCGCCCTCCCCCGTTAACCCCTCGGCTGCCGGCACGGAGGCAGGCAAGCGGGAGAAGAGCGCCGCCCTCCGCTCGCTGGCAGGCCCTTTCAGCAGCCGTGGACTGGGCCCTGCTGCCGCTCGAGGGGCAGCAGAGAGGCCCCTTTCAAAGGGGCGGAGGGGAGGAGGGGAGCGCCGGGCCTTCTCCACCCCCAGCACAGCAGCCCTCCAGCAGCCCTCATGGCTGGAGTCGACCCTGCATTACTTTTCAGGCCGTGAGCCTTTGGGGGACACGGAGCCCCTTCTTGCTGCTGCCCTTTCCCCTGTCAACTGCTCTGCGCGAATGGTGTGTGGGGAAGCAGCAGGCAGCCGCAATGGTGGTGGTGGTGGTGGTGGTGGAGAGGACCCAAGCCGAGGAGGAGCGCGGGCGGTCTGGTAGCAAGGCCCCCCCCCCGGTGCCATCCCTGGCAGGGCTGGGGGAGACTCTTGCCTGCAACCCAGCGGGGGCTGCTGCTGCTGCCGGCCAGTGCAGACAACCCTGCGCGAGATGGACGCAGAGGCGTAACTATAGGGGGGGCAGGGGGGGCACGTGCCCCGGGCGCCATCTTTTCTGGTCACGTGGGGGGCGCCGCCATGACCATTTTTTTTATTTTTTTAAAAATTTTTGTTAATACAAATGTTTCCTGCTCAGTGCAGCAGTGATGCAGCAGTCAAGGGAGCACATCAGTGCCCCCTTCCCCACGAGCGGTCCCTTCTGCACTGCCTGCGCCCCCCCCCATTGCTTTGCTGGCGCCTGGCAGCCATTCAGTGGCCTGGCTTGGCGGCGGCGGCGGGCGCTTGTGAGGAAAAACCTAAGTATAATGTGGTATGTTGGGGGGGGCGGGGGGCACATGGGGGGGCGCCATTTCAGTGCTTGCCCTGGGCGCCATTTTCCCTAGTTACGCCTCTGGATGGACGGTCTCGGGATCCGGCAGCTTGGAAGAGCCGAAGCCGGGAGGCAACGGCTGACGCGCAGCCCTACGAGACGGCAACCGAGGCACGTTGAGAAAAGGAAGCGCCAAACACGTGCACAGCTCCTGTTGCCCAAGTCTTGCATTTTCGCAAACCGCAGCCACAAACACACCACATCCCTAGGCCGACATAGCAGGGCACAGCAGCTCAGCTGAGGTCTCCAGCTGGGTCCCATTTTCTAGCAGCCATTTTTACCCTCCAGTACTAGGGATGCTTCCCCCAACACACACACACACACACACACACACACACACTCCATTCTCCGTTGCAAATCTGACAGTTATTCTGTTTCTAATGGAAACGGAAAGATTAATAGAGGCTCAGGTAAACTCAGCAGGGAAATGACATTTTCATTAGTGATTTACTGGGTGTGAAATGTATACCATGGTGAACTATTCATGAACAGCGTGCTTTTTGCCTCTCTCCATAAATATCCTCCTCGCTAATTAATCGTGAGGTGCAGGTTGGATCGAACATCCCCAGTCAAAACGGCTGTGGCATTCAGGGGAGAATTCGGCAGCATTCTGAAATAGTTACCAGGCGGGAGAAGCAAAGACCAGCCCTGGAACCGGAACAGGCTCCATATTTCTCTGGGTGGGGAGATTTTGCATGACCCTTCTTGGTTGGGAGCAGGCTTTATTTATTTATTTAATATATTTATTAGATTTATAAACTGCCTGATATGAAAGGTCTCTAGGCAGTTTACAGAAAGCTCAGAAAATTTAAAACCACCCACAGTTAAAAAAGTTAAAAGCAATTAAAACAATTCAAAACAAAAGAAATGTAAGTATTTAGCTAAAAGCCTGGAGAAACAAGAGTGTCTTAGGAGCTGTGTGATGAGGAAGCTCTTATTCTGACGTGCCCCAAAGTCTTGGGGTGGCTCTAGAGAAAGCCATTTTGCTGCCATTTTGATAAATAGGTCTGGTTCATGGAATGGTTCAAGTCTAGGTTTGAACTCGGTAATCAACATCAGAGTGATTGTGTGAACCCAAGCCAAGGTCTTGTGTCCCAGATGAATCTGAGATTCCTGCCTTGGTGTCATTTCACACACACAAGCTGATGTTGGTTGCCAGCTGCAAACCTAGATTCAAGCAACCATGTGAACCAAACCATAGAAGGTAAGACAGAGGCCCTTATTTCTGACTGGCCTGTGACTAGCCTTGGGCAGGGGGTGGGGTGGCTTTTTGTCATCCTTAAGCATATCTTTTCACTCAATATTCGGGGATTAACCATGCAGTTCTTCTATTACAGGAAGAAAACTGTTGCTACTCCTTCAGGTAACTTCCAATATCATTCCCATTCCCCATAATGTCCGAACCCCAAATATCATGCTGTAAGTGAGAAAGGCTGACAGCCAGACTAAGCTACACATGAGTATTTCCCCTAAAATGGATTAGTCCCATTCGTTTCAACAAGACTACTCATGAGTAGCGTAGTCTGCCTTATATCGAGTCTGGTCATTGGCTCATCTCGTTCGTTGCTGACGAAGAATGTTCAGCAATGACACAAACATCACTCAGATTTAGGGATCAGATGTACAGACAACATACTCTCGAACTTAATAGCGTGTTAAATGATTACAGAGAAATGAGTGCAGAGAAGCCAACAAAGCGGCAGCAGAAGCTAATTCAGATCGCAAATGAGTCAAAATGAGCAAATGTCCTTATAAAATTGATGGCGCAAAATATATGCTAGGACAAGCTGTCCACTTCCCTGGGCCAGAGAGCAAGGGAAATATGCTTCCCCCCCCCCGTGGTAATTCAACTTCTTAACACTCATTGGAAGAGCTCAGAGCAGGATAGAGATGCAGGAGGAGAGACCGCAGAGGGGGACATTTAAGAACATAAAAGCATCAGAACAGCCCTGCTGCTGGAGCAGGCCCTGCAAGGAGGCCTATCTAGTCAGGCATCCTGTTCCACAAAGGGGCCCACCAGATGCCTCCGAGGAGCCCACAGGCAAGAGGGGAGGGCCTGCCCCCTCTCCTGCCCTGGCTCCCCTGCCATTGGGATCGAGAGGCGTCCTGCCTCTGAGGCTGGAGGGGGCCCCTAGGGGTCATCTGGACCAGTCGCCCCGGAAAGACCTGCCTTTGCCGTCCATGGATTTGGGCTTGGCTCTAGCCACTGAGCATTGAGGATGCCGGCTTCAGCCATGTAGCAAACCAGGCAGAAAAGCCTCGTTGCTCCTGCAGACGTGGGGGATGTGCAGAGATGTGGTGGCTCGTGTGGTGGCCCCACCTCCTCAGGACCAGACTCAAGGGCTGCCCATATGATCCAAAGCCACAGGGTAGGACCCGCGTCCTCCTACATTCTCAGTTGTGTACGAGAGCAAAGAACGGAGGAGTGGGGTGGGGGTGATGGTGGGGTGAGACGGAAGGAGCTGGGGAGGGCAGCGGCGCCATCCGACACAGCTCTCGTCTCCCCCTCCCTGGCATTTTAGCAAGGAAGGAGGAAAGGCCACCCCACCCAGCTCCCCCCTCGCACACACACACACCCCGTGCCTCCCCCCCCGCAGCCGCCTAATAATTGTGTGCTCACCCCCCACTGTCGAAAATCAAGAGCACACACAGCTCCCAAAGCTGGATGGGGAACTTCTAGCTGTGCAATGCATGCCGTTCCCAAAACAACCACGTGCAGTTTCATAAGAAAGCATTTGTGCCGTTCCCAACTTCAAGTCATGCAAAAGTTGTGCTGTGTCAGATGCTGTCGAAAGTGACTGGTCATCGCCCTGAGCAAAGCCCAGCGAGTCGTCCAGACTCCCCAGGAAGCCCAGCCACTCTTCCGCCTGCCTGGGCCAAAGGGGCTCCTTCTCCCCACAGAGCAGGGCTGGACCGTGACAGTGCCAGGCTGAGAGGGCCCCAGGACTGGAGGGCCAAGCCGGGAGCCCCAGCCCAGCCGCCGCCGCCGCCGCCGCCGCCCTGTCACTCCTCCACACGCTGCTGCTGCTGCTGCTGCTGGCGGTGTCTGTCTGACGAGGCTGCTCCCTCCCTCTCACCGTGGCGGGGGGCTTTGCTCTTAGAGCTGGCCGCTACTTCTGCACAGAGGCATTTGTTCACCGCTTGCAGTTGCATAGACCGCCTGACTCCCAAGGCTCTGGGCAGTTCACAAAGGCAAACCCCATTTAGAAACTCGCTATGATAACTGGGAAGCGGTTGAAGTCGAGGTTTGTCTTCTTCGGTCAATGAGGTCTCTTTCTCCCCTTTGTTTCCCAACCAGTGTTGCCCAGCTTGAGACGGAGTCGCTCTCTCCCTCGGCTGGAGCTTCCTTGGCTTGTGTCTAGATCCAGCCCGACCATCGCAGAGTCTCCTTCAGTGACGATTCCTGCCCCGAACACCCGTTGGAGAGCCAGGGAGCCCGGCAGAGGAGCAAGAGCGGCCAGGCGGCCAGGCCCACCGCAGGGCCTCCTCGGGGGGCTGGTGCTCCTCGGAACTCCTCTAGCCAGCTCCACCGGCTGGGCCCAGAAGACTCATCTGCAAGAGCCGTCCCCCCGCCCAGCCCGCGGTGAGGCACATCATGCATTCATGACGGAGGCTGCTGAAAGTTGACTTGGGTGCTCACAACAGTCTATTTGCAGGGATTAAGTCTGTGCAGCCGCTTGCAGCCGCTCGTGCCTTATTATCAGCATTAATATGCAAGCTTGATGCTGCCGTCGACAGATCTGGAGGAGCTCTGAATGTCACTCCTGCAAACTGACACATTTGACGACTCGTCCTCCCACGCAACCCCTTGTTGCCTCTCCGATAACTGGCACCTTGGCACCGGTGCTGCCGTGACCTGGTAATTACCCCCCAACCCCACCCTCCACCTCACTTGCCTGCGGCTCAGTAATTGCTCCGGTATTTCCACATCAAGAACTCTCACAACATATCCATTACCCACCTAATTTTGAGAATGTCAGACTGTGGATTTGCATACAGAATGCTTAAAACAAATAGAGCCAGCAGAGTTAGGGCTCTGCTGGTGGGGGCGGGACAGCCCTGAGGCCAAACCCCAGAGCAAAATGGCTCCCGGGGCCAAGTCCCACACAGCTAGATCTCCGCACCCGTCACCCCTTGGAGTCATCCGTGCCTTCCCTGAAGCACCCGGTCTGAGTGGGCATTCCTCTGTGCATGAGCAGAGGGAGGTCACCACCAGGCCCTCAACTGGAGCGCTTCCTGTAAATGGCCAGTTCCTCCCTGTCCCCCTCGAGCATCAGGCATGTCAACGATTGCTGGGTTGGGATGCCAGCGATGACCCCCGTGCCATGGAGACAGCAGCTGGTCTGAATGAGAGCCCAGAAGGGGAATCCATCGCAGAAATGCTTGGCGAAAAGTTGCACTTCCGAGAGAGAAGCTCCACAACTAGCAACATTTTCCCACCGCCAAAGCTCTTCTGCGCAGCTGCCGGCTGTTGTGGAACAGAGCCTGCAAATTTCAGCAGCATCTGTTGGCAGCAGCAAGTAGAGGGCCAATTGTGGTTCGATCCATGCAGCACACCCAGCAAGGCCAAGGCAGCCGGGGGCATGTCTGCACCCTCCTCTTTCCCAGGACATATCCTGGGAACAGCTGCCACCATTTGCGCTGCTGAGCTGAGTCCCCGGTGGACCTGCAGGCTCAGTTAGGGAGACGGCATCATCACGCTGCCTCCAATTTGTTGGCCAGTCACAAATGGTGGCTTTTCAGGAGTGGGGCCATAGCTCAGTGGCGGCCCACCTGTTTCCCATGCAGAGGGTTGCAGGTTCCGTTCCTGGCAGCACCTCCTATGAGGATAGGATAGAGCATCCAGGGTAGAGTGTCTGCTTTGCATGCAGAAAACCCCGGATTCAGTCTTGGGAGGAGGGGTTGGGAGGGCTCTCTGAAACCTTAGACTAGAGTTCAGGTGAGAGGCCTGGCTGGGGCAGGCAATACTGCGTCTGGGGAGGCCATACTGAGCTAGACGCGCCAAAGGTCTGCCTTGATACAAGGCAGCTTCCTCCGTTTCCAGGTCTTGGGGGTGGGGCTGGAGCTCAGTGGGGTGGCATCTGCTTTCATGCCAAAAACCTTGGGTTCTCCAGTCCTGGGCATCTGGGAAAGACTCCTGCCTGAAACTGACGCAGGCGCCCCTGTGCAGTTGGGAAGCGATGCCAGGCCAGATGGCAGGCCTCGGCATCGCTCTGTACTTGGCGATCCGCCGCCTCTCGCCACCGCCGCGCTGCGCGCTCACTCCCCACAAGCCATCCCAGGGGGCACACAACGACTCCGTTGGGCCGCCCGCCGGCCAGGGTGCAGGTAGTGGCGGCGCCGCGAGCTGGCGGGCGTGCGGCTGTAAAAAATAAATAATTTTTTCCCCAGGGATCGGGGGGTTCATGGCACTTTTTGGCGCCCCCCACGTGACCCACCAAAGTGGCACCCAGGACACATGCCCTGCCTGCCCCCCCTATAGTTACGTGTCTGGCTAGGCTGACCAAGGGTCTGACTCAGTAAAAGGCAGCTTCCTATATTCCCTAAGATCTTTCCTGGCTCTGTACTTGAGATCTTTTTAGGAGAGGAAAGCTGGTCTTGTGGTAGCAAGCATGACTTGTCCCTTTAGCTAAGCAGGGTCCGCCCTGGTTGCATATGAAAGGGAGACTAGGAGTGTGAGCACTGGAAGATATTCCCCTTGGGATGGAGCCGCTCTGGGAAGAGCATCTAGGTTCCCAGTTCCCTCCCTGGCAGCATCTCCAACGAGGTAGGGCTGGGAGAGACTCATCCTGCCTGCAACCTTGGAAAAGCTGGCCGCTGCCAGTCTGGGTAGGCAATCCTGAGCTAGATAGACCAATGGCCTGACTCAGTGGATGGCAGCTTCCTCTGTTCCTGTGTCCCTAAGACCAATGGTCTGACAGCGTACAAGGCTGCTTCCTATGAAATAAAGACAAGTGGAACCCCTCTGACTAGCAGATGCCAGGACGACGTGTAATGGTGAGGCTGTTGGCTTCATGTCCCGTGCGGCTGCTTTGTGAAAGCACCTCTCTGGCCTTTGTGGATAACAGGACACTGACCTGGGTGAACCTTCTGCTTGATCTAGCAGGGTTTTTCTTACATTCAAGTAGCAGAGTGAAAATAAACACAGTCACTTAATTATGACTTTGCCATGGCAATATATCATTGACAAGCTATTTATTTACTTTTGATTAGATGTTTCTTTAAAAATGATTAGTGACTGGTTTAAAACTAGCAATTAGCGTTAATGATATAATATGTCATCTTAAAAAACATTTGGAAAGTGGCTTCGTTTGTGGTCAAGGTTTAGGACCCATCAGATGGCTCTCGCTCTGCTGGGTTTCAGGCCACCACTTGGACGCTTCTCTGCTGTCCATCCTTGGTCCCAGCATCAAGGCTAGGATGGCCAGACGTGCACCCCTAGAGACGTCTTTCTCTTTTTCCAGTGGGGGCCGGCACTGGGGCAAAATACCTTCAGAGTGCAAGTCACCTCCCAGATTGACCGCTGCATGGCCCTGCACTTGCCTCCATGCTTCTGGGGGGGGGGCGCCTTGAAGAGAGATGGGAGCTATTTCTCAGGAGCTCTTGGAGGAAAGCCCTGGGAAGGGCTCCCATTCCAAGATGGTGCAGGGGCTCAAGAGAAGGCTCTGTTTCCCACTACTACAATGAATAGGTATGACTATGAATATGTATATATTACATAGAGACTGAATAATGCATAAATGTGGACCCCTGTCCCCATAGGCAGAATGGGGCGGCAGGCAGGGAACGTGCCCTAGGTGCCACTGAGGTGGGGGCACCATGCCAGTTCCTGCCACCCCCACCCCATTGCCCACCTGCCCAGCCCCAGGGCCCCTCAGCCACTTGCCTCCAGCTCCGGCTGATCGGCAAAGAGGCCTAGGATTGGCAAGGCCTGCAAACTGCAGAGCTCTTCTCCCCCCACCTCTCAGCTGATCAGCGGGTGGGCGGGGCTTCCAGAGAGGCCTCCGAGTAGGCCTCCCTGAAGCCTGAACTCAGCAGGCCAAGCAAGCCAGGAAGGAAGAAGCAGGCAGAGTTCTCTGCAGCAGCAGCAGCAGCCCCTCTGCCCAGACCATCCAGCACAGCTTTTGCCAGGTAGGCTGTGAATTCCTTTTTGTGCCCCCCACCCCTATAGGAATCTGCTTGCCATAGGGCTTTGATATGGGGGGTGGGGCGAGACTGAGAAGTCTCTGAATATTTAATTTAAAACAGATTGAAAAATGTGCTGGCTTTAAAAACAAAAACTATCTAAAAAGGCCTATAAGTGGCTTGTTTCAGGGCAGAAAATTACAAAAACTTCTGGAACAAGTATATTTTATTTATTTTCATGCATTCATTCATAAATGCACTTATGTTCAAGTTGTTTTGCAACCCAGAAGGTCTGAGTGAGAACTGTGAAGCATGTGTTGTGCTTTTATTTTATTTTATTTTATTTTATTTTTCTTGTGTGTGAACTGCTCTCCAATAACTCGCAGGGACTTCAGGGTAAAGCTGACCAACATGTGAATGCAGCACCTCCATTCCAGAGGAGATTTGTGTTAAAGGGCTTTAAAAGCCTCGTGTGAAAAACCTCCTGGAACCAAACTTTACTGAATTTGTTCAGAATTCTGAGAAAACAAACATAGGCTCACCCTGCATGGTTGAAAATCTCCTTTGCTAATCTGCAGCAAGGGTCTTTGGGTGGTGAGCCTGAATCGTCCCCTTTGCTAAGCAGGGTCTGTCCAAGATGGGCTCCTGAAGTGGCTTGCCACTCAAAACTCACCCCAAACAAAACAAAACAAAACAAAGTTGCCCGATTCAGATGGGCATTTCCCCGCCCGCCCTGGAGATGCCAAGGGCTGCATTTCTGAAGACCTTCTGAAAGCAAAGTAGGGGTTCTTCCATGGAGCTGTGGCCCGATCTCCCATTCGAAACAGAACTCCAAGCTCCCTACAAGGAGAGAGTTGAAGAGGAGGCTGCCTCCTACTGAGCCAGACCCTTGGTCCAGCTGGCTCAGGACTGCCTACACTGACTGGCAGCGGCTATCCAAGGTTGCAGGCAGGAGTCTTCTTCTTTCCCAGCCCAACCCGGAGATGCTGCTGCTGTTGCTGCCGCTGCCAGGCCCCTTCTGCCTGCAGAGCAGCTGCTCTAACCACTGAGCGATGGTCCTTCCTAATTCAGGGGCATAGCTATCATTGAGCAGATGGGTTCAAAGAACCTGCCCCCCCCGATCCACCCCTCCCTATTTTCTTCATTATCTCCGGCCCCCCTCTCCTCCCCTAGCAGCGCCCTGCTTCCTATGCTGAGGTCTGTCCTGTTCTTCACAGGTAAGGTCAAGGTGGACGGGGTCAATGCGAGCCGCTCTCTCTGCCCCAGTGCCGAGAGGGGCTGTCATCTCACGCCTGCTGCAGCTGCCCGTGATGGCTGCAAGATTCAGCTGGCCACTGGCTTCCCGCAGTCTGGTCCTTCCTACCTGCAGACTAGCTACGGGTGTGATTAATGACCCAGCAGCTCTTTAAATGTTCCCAGGCCGAGCTCGAGTCCATGGAGATAAAGAAAAACCCGTTTCTGTCAAGGAGCCTCACTGGAGAACTGCCCAGAGCCAGCCGGCCTCTCCTCAACAGCGGCGACCTGGATGGCCCGGATAAGAAGGACAAGCCTCCGAGGACCTCAGGGCTCAGCCGGGTGCCTCTGATGCCGGCAGTCGGGCGGGTGCTCTCGGCTCCATCCCAGTCATGTCCTTGGCTGGCTGCATGCAACAGACTCCGAGCCAGGGCTCTCCGGGGGGGGGCAGGGGCAGGGGCGGCACACGCTTGGGCTACCAAGCGGGAGGAGAGCTGGTCTTCTGGTAGCCAGCTTGGTGACTGATTCCTGTTACTAAGCAGGGCTCCCCTTGCTTTGCATTTGGATGGGCGACCACGTGAGCACCATCACTGTCAGATGTCCCCCGGGATGGGGCTGTAGCTCAGAGAGAGCACGTCTGCTCCCATGAAGCCAGTCCCAGCTTCCCTCCCTGGCAGCAGGACCCGCCCCCCCCCCCCGATGTAGATGCCTCACTCCTAGCCCTCGTGCCGCCAGGACTGGTTGAGGAATGCCCCCCACAATAAAAACCTGCCCAGGGTTGCTCACTGGGGACCCTCCTTCAAATCTCTCCCCTGCCCAGACGGTTGAGATCGGAAAGGAAGGACCACAGGCGGGAGTCAGCAGCCAATCTGCTGGGAAGCCCCAAATGGGGCCACGAGCCCCAAGCCTGGCCCCACGGCACCTGGGCCTGACACGGAGGAGCTGCAGGACGGAGTGGGCTTGGAGGGGCCTCTCCTCGCAGGGTCCCCTCCCTGGAGGGAGCAGAAGATGCACCGCTGCCCCACCTCCCATCAGCTATCCAGCTCCACCAGCCAGCCCTTGCAGACCAGGGAGGGCCGTCATGGGCTCTGCTTCAGAACTGGGGGACTCTCTGTGCAGCTCTGTGGCAGATGCACCCGGCCTGGCTTGGGCCCCTGGCTCTTCAGGAGTCCTCCTGGCTCCTGGTGGCCTCGACCTGCCTGGCTCCTGGTGGAGGGGTTCCTGGCTCCTCCTCCTCTTCCAGCGGTGAGTTCCACTCAGCGTGCTCCAGTGGTGTGCTCTCCAGCTCTTGACCTGTGGGTGGGTCTTCTTCCTGGCACAGCTGCCCCACTCAGATTCCACAAAGACAACCTGGCTCAGCACCCCACCCCAGCCCCATGATGGCCAGAAGAAGCCCCTGCTGTCCCCCGAGGGGGGGATGCCTGGAAAACAAGGCTGGTGAGGAGGGTGGGCAAGAAATGGCCCGAGGACCCTGCTGTCTGCAACCCTCCGTGTCCCCTGCTGCCCTGACCTCACTTCCTGCCTTGTGCTTCATCCAGGACACTGTTTCTCAACACCGCTAGTCCGCGGACTAGTGCCGGTCCACGAGGCATTGGGTCCTGGTCCGTGAGGCATCACTAATAAAAATCACACCCCCAAAAAACAATTTTGGACTGGCAGGGGCCCCCGGGAGCTCTCCGGATCCCATTTCCAGCTAGCCCTCACTGCTGGATAATGGCCATTTGGGCTGCCTGCCTGGACATGAGCTCTGGAGAGCTCGTCTGGGCTCTGTGGATCCACCGCTCTGTGCTTGATGTCACGTGCAAAGCGGGCAGGGCCCACGATCCACAGAGCCCAGACGAGCTCTCCAGAGCTCATGTCCAGGCAGGCAGCCCTCACTGCTGGATCATGTTCATTTCACTTTCTCAAAAGGGCCACCTGGAAATGAGTTCCAGAGAGTTCCTGGTGGCAGAGGCCCCCACCGGCCCAAAATTGGTTTTTTGGGGGGGGGGTCTGGGGGTGGGGTGAGCGGGGTGACCCCTTTACTAACTGCTGGTCTGGGAAACTGTGCAGGAAGCATGTAAAATGACCCTCCCTGGCAAAGACTCCCAAAACGGTGAGAGACACGAGCAAGAGGAGAGATGCAGGCCGTCAAAGGCACTTCTCCATCAGCTCTGTGCTGCCAGACCAAGAAGAAAGAGGCCCACCTCTGCACCCGGCATGCTTACAGTGACGTCTCTGTCTGCATCTGTATGGGGTTTTCGTTTGTCGTGTGGCGTGTTTGAGCAGCAGCCTAATGACAGCTGCCGATGTCATGTGAAAAGCGGGGAGCTCTTCTCTTCCATCTTTTACAGCAAATGCAAAGGTCGGAACGATCGATGCAAGCGACTGTCCATGTCCAGCATGACAAATTATATTTCCAGCTGATACACTGAAGGTTCTTTTAACAAGCTGTCTGCAGAGATTAAGGAGTACTTTTTCCAAAGGATCAAATGAATCTAGTTTCTAGTGTGATGTGTTGCCTCCACATTGTATCCTTGAAACATGTCCTAGAAGAAATCTGCAGTGAAACAATCTGGTAGCTTTTGTAGCGATCCCACTGAACATCACCCGAGCATGGCTTGAAAAACGAATACCGCAGGTCTGGGAAACTCGCCTGCAATGCAAGATGCGTATCATGACTCAAAGGTTCTTCTGCAGCCAGCAGATGATCACTTCCCCCTCCGCCTAACTTGGCTTTTGCGGACCCATGACTGCCCTTTGGGAACACACACACCTTTGAGCCTGGCTGGACGCTGCTCATGAGTACCAGACCCCTCATTATTGCTTGAACCCAGGAAACAAACCTGAAGTTCAAGGGGCCATTAATCCAGCATTGTGTAAAATGGTGCAAGGCATTCTCCTCCGTTGGATCTAATCTATGCTGGGATTCTGGAAATAGAACTGGGCCTGTTTTCTGGTCACCCCAGAGCATGATTTGGGACCTCTGAGGAACCCAGACAAGTCAGCCTCCTGTCCTCGCTAGCTCTCAGGGTCCACTCCCTTGAACAGGCTCTCCTGGCCCTCGACTGCTCCCTGTGGAATGTGTGCAGGAGTCGCCTCCAGTGGTTCCTTCACTGCAATGACAAAGGCAGAAGCTGAATCACTGTTGGCACTTGAAGTTGCTCATTGACTATAAAGGCAGTTCTGACTGTCAGTGGAAGGAAATGCTCCATGCAGGTGCTGCTGGATGCCCTCTGCTGCTCAAAGGGGGTGGGGGTGGGGAGCATCTCCAAACAGGTTTTAGTTGGGCTGAGCATTTGGTTCCTGCGCAGCTGGTGATGCTACTGGACACTGTAATGATCCAGATCGCATTACAAATCTGTTTGCTGCGTGACCAAGTGAGGGGCACACACCCGCCCTTTGCTCCCGCTCTGCAGGCCCCCAACTTAGCCAAAGACCCACTTTGTTCATTGAGACTTACTGGGTGGTGGTAATGTACGATTCTCTTTTGGTATTGTGGTATATAGTTGAATCCAAATAAGGCTTGTGCTAACAAGAGAGAAAGAACCAGGCGCTTGTTCACCTCCATCTCTGGGGTGTCATGGAAATGGCTAATGAAGAGGATTAACCATTAACCCTGAGTTCAGTTCTGCAACATACTGAGCAGCATGAAAAACAGTTAATTACTCTGGTTCACTTGCTGCTGCTTGAAGGCTGAAGCAATTTAGCATCTCGAAGGCTCAGGGCCTCCTTACGTTTTCACCAGAATAGTGACTTTTTTTTAATCTTGGCAGCAGGAACACAAAACTCAGAGTAAATACAGAGTTGGAACAGCACTGTCCACCATCTAGTAGATACTTTGAAGAGTTTGTTTGTGGATATGTTTGTACAAAATAAAGTCAAACCTTGCAATTTCCTACAGATACCAAAAACGGCATCAACAGCCCTGCCACTTAAATTGGCTGAATGCACTACTTTTTATACTGGAATGTGCTTAAATATTTAAATAAATATTTTAAGAAGAAATTCTGAATAATGCTATTCACTCCATAATCATGCAGAAGGTCCCAACCCTGAGGTCAGCACAGTGGGAAATGGCTCTCACATTGAAGCTGTGGGGTTTATCTTTGGGTTTGTTTGTTTGTTTTTTGGCAAAGTGCCCTCACTTCCATTTTGGGTGCTTCAGGGAGACCCCTACCCATTGGTAGGTGGGTGGCCACCAACGGGGTGGAATGATGTTAGGTGGGGGTGCAGCACCATTCCAAGGGGGAATACTGCATGCATGTGTGTATATGCTGATGTCGCAACCATCACCTTGAGGCATGGCAGGCTTGTCCACATGACTGTTTTGAGGTGGGTAGGAGGCTAGCCAAGATGTCATCCTGTATTCAGCTCTTGGGCACCACCTCAGCGTGGCTCCACAAATCCAGCACACACTCGAGCACAGCTGCTGGGCACTCCATTGCTGAACTTGGGCAGCTGCAAGCCCCTCCCCTCCATGGGAGATTCTCCAAGGGCCTGCATGCCTTCCCAGGATGCTTTGCACTGCCAGCAGCCCAGAAAAGCTTCATGATATCAGCTGCTGCCATCCTATTGGCCATGAAGGACCAGGAGGGAGATGCAATCCTGCCCAAGCGGCTCCAGCTTCAAGATCATAGAGAGTGTGTTGCAGGCTAGCCTGCCCATTGACGGTGGTCACTCTATGCACAGCTCTCTATGGTTTCCACGCAGGGGAGGGCATGCCGGGTGCCCATAGCCCAGGTGAGAACAGAGGGCAGGTTCTCATGATTAAAGGATCAGGGTAGGCAGGCTCTCCTCTCCAACGCCATCACCTAAAAGCTGGATAAAAGAGCTGGGTAGCCCTGCTGGAAGCAACCTGGGCTGAGGGGGAAAGAGCAGGAGCCAATGAGGCAAATCTGGGCAAACCAGTTCCTACCCTGATTTCAATGATCAAGTGAACCAGCCTAGTAGATTGCAGCAAAGCACACAAAAGGGGTCCAGCCATTTTGGCCTCCGTGATTGATTGATTGGTTGGTTGGTTGATTGGTTGATTAAGTGCTGTCAAGTCAGTGTTGACTCTTAGCGACCACAGAGAGAGATTCTCTCCAGGATGATCTGTCTTCAGCTTGGCCTTTGAGGTCTCTCAGTGGCATTCATTGCTGTTGTGATCAAGTCCATCCACCTTGCTGCTGGTCGTCCTCTTCTTCTCTTTCCTTCAACTCTCTCCAGCATGATGGACTTTTTCAAGGGAGCTGTGTCCAAAGTAGGATAGTTTGAGCCTGGTCATTTGTGCCTCAAGTGAAAATTCTGGATGGATTTGTTCTAGGATCCATTCCTTTGTTTTCCTGGCTGTCCATGGTCTCCTCAAAAGTCTTCTCCAGCACCAAAGTTCAAAAGCGGCAATGCTTTTTCTATCTTTCTTCTTCAAAGTCCAGCTTTCACATCCATAGAGTGTCACAGGGAAAAACCATTGTCTGAACAATTCTAACCTTTGTAGGTGGAGACATGTCACAGCATTTAAATATCCTTTTCAAGGCCTTCATTGCAACCCTACCAAGTGCTAGTCTGTGGTCTGTTTCTTGACTGCTGGATCCTTTGCCCATAGCTTTGGCTGAAATGTCTTGTTTGAAAACATGGAGACTGGCCCTTGTTGGGAAGGTGTCTCTAAGGCATCCTTTGAAAAATGCAGCTTTCTCTTTGTTTTAGCCTCTGTTTCCCTCACTTTCCTCCTGAGTTCTCAGGAGATCTAATGCATTAGCTCATACAATATTTATCAAATCATTTTCAGGTAGAGGAAGGCAGTGAAAACAATCCAGTCCCAGTTGTTGGGGGGAAGAGTGGACTCCCCTGCAGGCTTGGAAGTCTTAACTTTTTCTAAAAAGTAGGAACAACTTGCCTATAGTCAGCTTGCAGGCTCACGTCGGTATGTCTGCTGTCGGTGCGGATGGTGAGTTGGTTGGCTTTGGCTTTTGTGAGAAAGCTCTTTCAAGCTGCCAACCATGTTTTGGCCCTTGAATAATGCATCCTGTGAGGAGATTCCCCGCTATAATTCTGTGCAGTTGATAGACGGGGTCCATTTTCCATCCAACTAATCTGTTCATAAAAAGCGACACCCTTGCTCAGAAGAACAGCATCACCTGCTGAGATGTCCTTGCGGTCCTTTAGAGAGCCCCGATCCTTCCTCAGATCCTAGGAAGCTGCCTGCTACTACGTGAGGCCACTGGCCCATCTAGATCAGTCTTGTCTACACTGACTGGCAGCGGCTTTCCGAAGTTTCAGGTGGGAGTCTTAGTTCCCAGCCCTACCTGGAGATGACGGGGACTGAACCAGGGACAGAACAGATTGTCTGCCAGTGAGCTAGGAATGAGCCCTGGTTAATCTATGCAGCTGCCTTTTATTGAGTCATGCAACAGATACATCTAGCTTAGTCTTGTCTGCTCTGACTGGCAGTGGCTCTCCCGGGTTCCAGGCAGGAGGCTCTCCCAGCCCTACCTGGAGATGCTGCCGCCAGGGAGGGAACCAGGGACCTTCTGTATGCCAAGCAGAGATGCTCTGTGGCTGAGCAACGGCCTCATCCCCTAAGGGGAAGCTCTTTTCGCAGGCAGTAAGCTTGTCCCATTAATTCCAATAAGACTGCTTATGAGTCGTTTCGTGTGGATGTGAGCAAGTGACTGGAGTAGCCTGTCCTGAACGATAACCCTTGGATCTGTCCATCTGTCCACCTCTCTCTCTCTCTCACACACACACACACACACACACACACACACACACACACACACACACACACACACACAGTTATGAGGCAGCTGCAGTTGCTGGCTTCTATCCTGAGTAAGTTGTTCATAGTCATTTCAGTTCATCGAAGGTCATGGGACAAGTTTACTTACTCTTGAGTCATATAGTCTGAATGGAAGCCAGTGACTGGAGAAGTCGGTCTCCTAACTGTAACATTGAAATGTGTGCGTGCCACACAGACACACACACTTGGGGTAGGCATTTGTGACAGGTGCTTGTTAAAAAAACGTTGGCAACCTGCTGCTTTAGTTGATGACCTCATGGTGGCAGGAAAGAGACCTCACTGCTCCTGGGGTGGGGCAGACGGCAGAGGCTCAGCTCGGGGTGTGCACAAAACCGGTATGCCTGGTTCAGTTCAAGTGTGAACCAGACTTGAACACAACCAGGCATGTTCAGTTTTGTCCCCCACCGAGCAGACCCCCCACCCCCACCCCTGGCTTGCCTCAAATTCAAGATGGTCTGGGGGTTCTAACATTTTTCTTTTTTTAAAAAATTCATTTTTTAAGAGCTCACTGCCTCCGGGGAACACTGCCACAGCCATAGGGGGTGTGTGTCTTCAACAGTCCCCCCCCCGGTCTCAAAACAGCCCTGGTGGTGGCCATTTTGGAGGTCACTGTGCATGCACACCGGCCATCTGCGGAGAGGACCAGAATGGGCTGAGAAACCACCCAAACGGGGCCATTTTAAGCCAGGGGGTGGAAGGCCAGCAGGCGGATAGGGAGCTGCCAGAAGACCACCCCCCATCATGGCCACGGCAGCACCCCTCCCTGTTGTAGACCAGGCCTGATTTATACACCAAATATGCTCATTAGCTAGTATATCTATTATACACACGTTAGACTCCCTGGGCTGGCTGTGGGGTTTCAGCTCAACCTTGAGCTGGATGTTGGACGAGCTCAAGACCGAGCCGGTTTGCACCTCCCTAAGTTCACCCCCATTGGGGAGGGTCTCATTTCAGGGACTGCGAGGGAGAGAGAAGTCCAAGTTGTGCTTGGCAATTTTAGAAACCACGTTGAGGAGCAGATGATCATGGCAGAAGCAGCGGGCTCTGAATCTAATCAGTAAGGAAATCACTGGCACAAGAAACAAGTACCTAATACCACCCCAAACCCCAGATTCCAGCATCCCATTCAGTTCTGTCCCCAGCAAACAAAGCACCATAAATTTAGAGATGATCTACATTTATCAGAGAGCACCCTGAGAGATGATCCTGCCCGTAAAATGAAAGAAAGCTGAAGCTTTCTTGGACAATGGAATTGCTTCCCCCCCCCCTTTAAACTCCCTGCCTTCATCTGAATGATTGATTGATTGATGGAAAGAAGTGGTTATTCTTCTATTAGCTTCTGAAAAGGCATAATAAATTCTACATACTGTAGAGAGACTGAATTTTTAGTTCAGAAAGAAAATGATCATCCCGCCACCTCATTTCCCTCATTTCTCTTACACCATTTCCAGTCTATACACAACTGAATGTCTTCAGCTTGGCTGAGTAACAAAGGTTACAACTGAAAAGTTTCCCTAGAGTTTGCAAAATTTCTCCAGCTACAGCAGAAAACATAATTTTCATTTACAGCCAGTTCTCTGTAAAATCATAAAGACAGCCAAGTCCCACTGGCAACTAACCTCCTTAAAAATAGTTTTGTGGGCTTGACATTATAAAGAAAAATTCCAAGATTTGCGGAGATGAAAACCTCTTCTGATAATCCTACATACATTTCTCTTTTATAAGCAACTGCAGAGCTTTATTGATTGGTCATTGGCCAACATTTCACTTCTTCTTTTCTTAATGTATCCTATTTCATAGCTTGAATTTAAACCGGCCTCTGTGGATTTAACTCTAGAGAAAAACATTGCAAAGGAAGGAAGGAAGAGAGAGAGAAAGGGAGGGAGGGAGGGAGGGAGGAAGAGAGAAAGAGAGAGAGAGGAAGGAAGGAAGGAAAGAAGGAAGGAAGAAGGAAGGAAGAGAATGGCGAGAGGTCAGAACAAGAAATGAGATCGCAGGAGGAAGGGTGAGGTTTAAAAACCTGTGTTTTTAGCACTCCTCCTAACCTGAGTAGAAGCACGTCTGCCCCTTCCCAGCAAGAGGAAGCAGTTGCTCTCATCTCTAGAGCAACTAGTCCGGGGAAGCACAGAGCATTATTAAGGGAGTGGAGGCTGGACGATGCATGGAATCCTTGTCGCATACCTATCGCACAACCCAGTGCGGCAGGCCAAGAGAGGAGCACAGCCTCCATCAGTCTCTGTTTGAGGCATCTAGCATTTGTCCCTGAGAAACTGCTCCCTCCGTTTTGTCCTCGTTCGGCCTTGTGAATTTAGGGTCATGTATTCTATTGGGCAAGTGTGTGTTTCCTAATGTACTTTCAACCAGTAGACCAAACACCTCCCTTGCGTTTGAATCACTGCAAGGCAGGCTCTCACTGCAGAGTGAATGAATGCCTCACGTATTTCATGGACACAACGCTGGCAAGGGCGCCAAGTGTGAAACCGAGCATGGCCATTGGCAGAAGTGCAGCCGGCAGATACAGCGCCATGGATGACGAAGGTAGCACTCTGAAACACAAAGGGAGTCAGTGCCATCACTGCTACTACGGAATATGTATATATTGCTCTTCAACTAAAGTTCTCAAAGTGGTTTACAGAGAAAAATAAACCATAGATGAATAAGATGGCCCCCTGTCCCCAGAGAGCTTGCAACCTAAAAAGAAACAGAAGGCAGACACCAGCAACAGCCACTGGAGGGAGGCTGTGCTGGGGTTGGAGAGGGCCAGTTGCTCTCCCCCTGCTAAACACAAGAGAATTGCCACTTTTAAAAGGTGCCTCTCTGCCCAGTTAGCAGGGGACAGTGGGCACTGAGAGCAGTGGGGTTGCCTTCTGGATCGGATTCTGCTGCATAGCATGAGTATTAAAGGAACTGTGTGGCGCACCAAGGAAATGCTGGACTAACAAGCAGAAGGTTGCCGGTTCAAGTCCCCACTGGTACTATACCGGGCAGCAGCGATCTAGGAAGATGCTGAAAGGCATCATCATCTCACACTGCGAGGGAGGAGGCCATGGTCAACCCCTCCTGGATTCTGCCCCCAAACCCCACAGGGCTCTGTGGGTGCCAGGAGTCGAAATCGACTTGACGGCACACTTTACTTTACCAAGCAGAGCTTAGAGGCAGCCTGGTGCATCTCAGCGCTCACCAGAAGATAGTGCCGGTCATACAGGCAGGCAGGCAGGCCAGCCAAGCTCACACCAGAGGGCAGCTGGTGCCCTGGGCCAGGCAGAACAGAGCCAGGCAGGCCAAGGTCCAGCAGCCATTGAGCAGGGTACAGAGGGCTGAGCAGAGCAAAGTCAGGTGGGCTGAGGTCACCCTGGCATGCAGCAGGTCGAGAGGGCAAGGCCCCGGCAGAGCCACATGGCCCAAGGCCGCCCGAGAAACAGCAGGCAAGGCAAAGGCCGAATGTCGAAATCCATCAGGGCTGGGAAAGCAGAGGACAGGCTGCCAGGCACAGCTCCCCGGACCCATAGCTGCCCTCACAGAGGCCCCAAAGCAGGCTGCAGGCTTGAGCCCAGGTTGGGAGGGAGGGACCCTAACCCACAAGGACAAGATGCTGGGTGATGGAAGGGGCTTCACTCACCGGCTGCCTTGCAGCTGGCCCTGACCTAACCCAAGATCTGTAGCCAAGGTCAGAAGGGAGTGGCTGATCGCAGGTTATTTGGAGCAGGTAGGTCAGCGTGAACCGAGAGGAGTGAGCGTGGACCACACAGTCAAGCTCAGCTTATTGTAACCTAGACAGGCAGCCGGCACTCACACGGGGATGTTGGAGATGAACTTCCAGTGCATCCACCTTTTGCACCAACTGTCCCAGTGACCACGAGGGGCATTGGGAGTAGAGACAGTGAGTCGGGGTCTCCCTCTCTGTCCCTACTCTGTGACCCCTGAACTGACTCTGCAGCACTTCCTGTGCTGAGTCACAATCCTTCCTTCCTCCTAGAGAGCAGATGGAAACATCTCTCTCTCTCTCTCTCCTTACCTATCCACTATGTAGTCCTTTAGATTAGAGATAGGTCTTTCCTGTCTAAGTGTATTTAACCAATAAATGTTCAGTGTTTAGTCATACAAGGATCTCCATGTGTTTTCTCTAAATAGCTGCAATATCCAAACCATCCTCTGCTACCTACTCTGTAGCTGGAGTGTGTGCTCATTCCTTAGTACTCTGCTGTTTTACCTATTGTGGGTAAAAATCAACAACCTCTAACAGGGGATGGGCAGGGGGAGCGGGTGCTCCTGATGGCCATGGGCATCATCATATGACGGAGGTTTCCGGAGTCATCTGAACCAGCCTGTTGTTATAGCAATTGCCTTGATAGCCAGAAAAGGAAGTAAACAAAATGGCTGATGGCAGACGCAGTAATGGTCACGTATCCGTGTTCACTTTATTATCTCATTAGAAAATGATCGAGCTGAGGAAGCATCCGGAGAATCTCATTTGCTGGAAGACTCAAATTCTGCCTGATGGCAGACCCTGATCTCACGGCTGTCTTTTTGCCAACACGTGAATCACCCGTGTGCACCTCTGTTCAGCAAATTACCGGCTCATTTTCCCATCGGGTTCTCGTGCAAAGCCCTTTGCTCAGGAGATGAGAGGAAAATGACATTTACTTTCTCCCCATTGACAGTAGCTGTTAATGAGTTTGCCTGTATGGAGGCATTTTAGAAGAGCGTAGGAAACATCCTCCAGAAGATCTCTTGCATAGTTTTCCACACACAGTGTGTGCTTCTGCCATTTGCAATGCATTATCTGTTTCTGCAAATGACTGTTATTTTGTAATTTCTGTGTGGATGAGACCACAAGGAAGAGAGTGCAGAAAGGAGGCCAATTATTAGAAGATAATATTCCCCCAAAATATGATTCATATGCAGAGCCAACCCATCCATTAGGCACACCCAGCTGGTCACCCAGAGGAGGAACATTTATTACAGTGCCAGAATAGAGCACTGCCCATTAGGCTTCTGCTCCCTTTTGGATTGCACCCCTGAAGTACCACACAGTGGTATAAGGCTGTAGCATGCCATCCTGCTCCCTGGCTCCCCACAGAGCCTGCCTATCCTGCACCCCCAAACCCACAGTCTCCTTTGCACCTCAGCCCCAAGAAACAGCTACTCTCCTACACTGCCCTCCCTCTCCTGACGATAAATTTCCTGCCAGAGAATTCATGTCCAAAACTGGACACCAGATTCGGATGGGTTTGCATGACACACGGGCTGAAAGTGGGCACTCCTAGGTCCCAACATCTCCGGAGTGACAGGAATCTGAGATCCAGTGTGGTGTAGTAGTTAGAGTGTTGGACTAGGGCTGGGGAGACCAGAGCTCAGCCATGAAACTCACGGGGTGATGCTGGGCCAAGCACTTCACACACCTCACCGCCCTCACAGAGTTATTGGGAGAATGAATAGCAACCATGTAATTTCGGGCGGGCTATGGGGTGGAGACTGCCTTGGTCGGCCTGATGGATGATCTCCAATTGGCAATGGACAGAGGAAGTGTGACTCTGTTGGTCCTCTTGGATCTCTCGGCGGCTTTCGATACTATCGACCATAGTATCCTTCTGGAACATCTGAGGGGGTTGGGGATGGGAGGCACTGTTTTACAGTGGTTCCGCTCCTACCTCTCGGACAGATTCCAGATGGTGTCAATTGGAGATTGTTGCTCTTCAAAATCTGAGCTTAAGTATGGTGTTCCTCAAGGCTCCATTCTGACACCAATGCTTTTTAACATCTACATGAAACCACTGGGAGAGATCATCAGGGGATTTGGAGCTGGGTGTTACCAGTATGCTGATGACACCCAGATCTACTTCTCCATGTCAACTTCTTCAGGAGTTGGCATATCCTCCCTAAATGCCTGCCTGGAAGCAGTAATGGGCTGGATGAGGGAGAATAAACTGAAGCTGAATCCAGATAAGATGGAGGTACTTATTGTGCGGGGTCGGAACTCCAGAGACGATTTTGATCTGCCTGTTCTGGACGGGGTCACACTTCCCCAAAAGGAACAGGGTTAGGGTTAGGGTTAGGGTTCTCAGTCTGGGAGTACTTCTGGATCAATGTCTCTCCTTGGTTTCTCAGGCTGAGGCGGTGGCCAGGGGTGCTTTCTATCAGCTCCGGCTGATACGCCAGCTGTGCCCGTTTCTCGAGATCAATGACCTCAAAACTGTGGTACATTTGTTGGTAACCTCCAGACTGGACTTCTGTAATGCGCTCTACATGGGGCTGCCTTTTTACATAGTCCAGAAACTTCAGTTGGTCCAGAATGCGGCAGCCAGGTTGGTCTCTGGGTCATCTCGGAGAGACCACATTACTCCCTTGTTGACCGAGTTACACTGGCTGCCAATAGGTTTCCGGGCAAAATACAGTCATAACTTATAAAGCCCTAAACGGCTTAGGCCCTGGGTATTTAAGAGAGCGTCTTCTTCGCTATGAGCCCCACCGGCCGCTGAGGTCACTTGAGGAGGTCCGTCTCCAGTTGCCACCAACTTGTTTGGTGGCTACCCAGAGACGGGCCTTCTCGGCTGCTGCCCTGAGATTGTGGAATGCGCTCCCTGCTGAGATATGATCCTCCCCATCTCTGGCAATTTTTGAAAAACACCTGAAAACACATCTCTTCAACCAGGCTTTCTCAGCTTTTTAAAACTTGTTTTTAAATTGTTTTGATTATTTAATTGTTGTTTTATGACTTTTTAATTGTTAATCATTGTTTTATGTTTTATAATTTTTGTCTAATTATTAATTGATTTTAATGGTAAACCTCTCTGAGCCTTTTGGAAGCGCGGTATAAAAGTTTTAATAATAAAATAAATAATAAATAAAATAAATAAATGCGTAAATAAATAAAGGATATGAGATCACTTCCTCCCTCCCTCCCTCTCTTGTGGTAGATTGTGTGGGCACCCTATATTTAAAGTGAGCAAAGTATACATCTGCAGCCAGCAGACGCTGAGGCTTGAGTCCTCTCAGTATTTTGGGCTTCGCTAGACCCCAACAATATGTATGGAATTTGGTGGTAGAGGCCAAAAAATAATAGCTTCACTCACTCAAGCAGCTATTTTTTTGAAGAAAGGTGGCAGAGGATAAGCTGACCTTCACCACCGCCTGCAACCAAAGGGAAATTGAAAAGCCAAAAGAAAATGAACACGTTTAAAATAAATGAAAATAGCTTCTGCTGTCATAAGGAAGTGGAAAGAGATGCAATATCATATCTAAATCCTCCCAGGGACAAGGATTGTATTTTCTTTTCATTTTTTCTTCAATTCATGTTTTATTTCGCTTCCCTCCTCCTTATTTTCAATATATTGCTTTCCCTGTGGCAAGATGATGCTCTCTCAGAAAGAAACTTTGCAATGAACTAAACATTGCCGGCTTTACAAGCTGGGCATGACAACAGGAAGCGGGCAGGAAGAAGCTGCCGCCTAACATGATCTCTGTAGGGGAATGCAGCCAGAATCTCTGTCCTGGCCACTTCAAACTTCTACCGATTTAAAAGTGAAAGTCATTTCTTGCTTTCAGTAATACATCACAGGGTCATAGGAAGCTGCCTTATACTTATCATCCGGGTCAGTGTTGTCCACACTGACACGGTTCATAGGAACATAGGAAGCTGCCCTATACTGAGTCCGACCCTGGGTCCATCTAGCTCAGGATTGTCTTCACAGACTGGCAGCGGCTTCTCCCAGATTGCAGGCAGGAATCTCTCTCCCAGCCCTCTCTCGTTGGAGATGCTGCCAGGGAGGGAACTGGGGACCTTCTGCATTGTGGCCCCATCCCCCCAGGGGAATCTCTTCCAGTGCTGCTCACACTTCTAGTCTCTCTTTCATATGCAACCAGGGCAGACTCTGCTTAGCTAAGGAGACAAGTCATGCCACCAGACTGGCCACCAGACCAGCTTTCCTTCCTTCAAGGCAGGAGTCTTTTAGAGTCCGACCTGGAGCTACGGGGCACTGAAGCAGTGAAATGTATTTCTAGGCAGCATACTTATTTTGGAATATCAGACTTAAATCCTTGGGGGCCTGGGGTGTGCGGAGGCCCTGGACTTTGAGGGGGGAGGGCATTTTAAAATCTGGTCTCTGGGCCCACTCCAACCTTGCTACGCCCCTGGGGAATCCCCCAGTGCATTGCACATGACACATGGTGCATTGTGGGATATCTGGAGGCCAGGAGGACATGTTGTTCAGCCTCTGGAGCTCCATGCTATGCCACGCAGCGTCCATCATCTGGGAGCACAGCCCACACTCCCAGCAACAGTCAAGCACTCGTTGGGGGGGGAGGTGAGTTCAACCCGCCTTCCCCACCGACCCACTCGCCCAGTCGTGTGAACAGCCTCGATGAGTCAGTTCACGGGCCCATTGAGCTCAGCATTGCCTCAGCATCCTCTCTCACCCTAACTGGAAATGCTGCCAGGGGGTGAACCCGGGACCTTCTGGGTGCAAGCAGATGCTCTTCCACTGGGCCAAATGGGACACCACATTTCATCAATAGGGTCAGATGGAGAGGTTTTTGCTCCCCGTAAGGACAAGTGAGCTGCATCGATTTAGACAGAGAGTGTGTCACCATCTAGAGCTGAGGAGGAGTCAGGGGCAGCCAGGCCAGCTCCAGACCAAGTTGTAGACCCCAACACCAGGCTGCAACCTGGGCTGCCAACCAGTAGATCCCCGAGCCAGAAACCCCAGGACTAGAGACGCCAGAGGCAGGACTCACTGAGCCTGAGCCTCTGAGGAACTGGCAACCTTTCACCACCCCAAGTACCTCCTCCTCCTCCTCCTCCTCCTCCTCCTCCTCCTCCTCCTCCTCCTCCTCCAAGCTTACACTCCAGGCTTGCCAACAGGCCAGGAGGGACATGATGGACTCCAGGCCAGAGGGCTGCCCCTTTAATTCTCCCTGATCTCCAGGCAGGTTGTGAGAGCCTGGAGGTATTCCAGACCTCCTGCCTGCTCTGGTGCTTGTTGGAGCCGGCCAGTGGCTGAGTGGGGGCTCTCCAAGGTGCTGAAGTGCCGCCGCCTTGCCTGCCGGAGGCTGGTGGCATTGGAGACCTCAGTCGAGCTGGGCACAGTTCTGCTCCCTGGGAGCTCTCCAGTTTGGAAAAGAGGCGACTACTTAAGGGGAGACAGTCCCCTTAAGTGGCACAGTGGGGAAATGCTTGACTATCAAGCAGAAGGTTGCTGGTTCGAATCCCTGCTGGCACTATGTCAGGCAGCAGCAATATAGGAAGGTGTTGAAAGGCCTTGTCTCATACTGCACGGGAGGAGGCAATGGTCAACCCCTCCTGTATTCTACCAAAGAAAAACCCAGGGCTCTGTGGGCACCCAGAGTTTACCTTTACAGGGAGACATGATTGAGGTGTATAAAATTATGCGTAGAGTGGATGGGGAGACATTTTCCTCCCTCTCTCACAACATTAGAACCAGGGTCACCCCATGAAGCTGAAGGTTGGGAAATTTAGGACCAAGTGGAAGTATAATTAATCTGTGAGATTCTCTGCCTCAGGATGTAGTGATGGCCACTAGCTTGGATGGCTTTAAAAGGGGCTAGACAAATTCATGGAGGACAGGTCTGTCCATGGCTACTAGTCTGTTGGCTGTGGGCCACCTCCAGCCTCAGAGGCAAGATGCCTCTCAATACCAGTTGCAGTGGAGCAACCACACCCAGCTTCCTCCATGGTCTCCTCAGGGTCTGTCTCAGATGAGGAGAGGTCAGGCTCAAGGATCATGGTGCAGAGAGGCCCGTGTCTCACGTTCCCACCGCCTCGTCTCCAAAGGAGGGAGCAATCAGAGAAGCCAGTCTTAAGAAGATCTTGACAGCCAGGCAGGTTCTCAGCTTCTCACTAAAGACTATGGATGCTACTTGGCCGGTGGGGGCCATGAGGAGGGAGGGCTTTTGCCATGGATATAAAAGTGACAATGAATATCTTGCAAGTTGCAAATATAGATTCAAAAATTCTTGGAAAGGAACATAGGAAGCTGCCTCCTACTGAGTCAGGCCCTTGGTCCATCTAGCTCAGTATTGCCCACACTGACTGGAAGCAGCTCTCCAGGTTTTCAGGCAGGAATTCCTCCCAGTCCTACCTGGAACCCCGGGGGCCTTCTGCATGCAAAGCCAGTGCTCTCCCACTCAGCTACAGCCCCATCTCCTCAGGGGAACCTCTTTCAGAACTCTCATGTAGTCTCCCATCCAGAAGCAAACCAAGGTGGACCTTGCTTAGCAAAGGGGACAATTCATGCTCAGCTCTCCTCCCCAACATTTATTACAAATCTCAGTAATTTCTGAGAGCGGAATGTGGAGCAGAGGGAGCCAAACGGAAGCAACCATAACAGCTCTATTATTTCCTGAAAAGAGGGATGCGCAGCAAGGAGAGCCTAATCCTGGAGGAGGAAGTGCCGGGATTGGCGGCCAGCGTGAAGCACCCTCCTGGCTCCTTCCTAGGGCGGCCTTCTCGGCTTCTCCTAGAGCACCCTTCCCTAGTCTTGGTCACATTTATTTGGAAAAGGCCCACTAAAGAGGAGGTTACTTTTCAGAAATGGCAGATGGATCCAGAGTGCGGGGTCTGCTCAAAGATCCTTTTGAAGGCCACCTTCAAAGCTCCTGAGGCAGAAGCAGAGCCCTGAAGGGCTGGGAAACGAAGTCGTTATTCTTGAAAGGTGGGCCTTTCCCTGCTGCATCGGACATTTCTCAGGCCTCCCCCCCCCATTTTCAGGGAAAGTGACTGACTTCTAGAATGTGAATCATGAAAGATGCTCCCCACCTGAGTGGCAGCAGGGAGGGCTGCCGTGTCCACCGAGGGCTTTCGGAGCCCCTGCTTGGAATCAGGGGGCATAAGGAGACAAGCCATTCTCTCACTTGGATTAACCACGTGAAAAGGTCTCTGTGGTTGAAGGGAACCTCGTCCATTCACTCCTCTGCCCCAGAGCAGCTGCAGAAGCCCGGGCAGCCCGGGAGGGCCCAGACTCCTCCAGGGTCCGTCTCCCTCAGCACTGTCTACTCTGACTGGCAGTGGCTCTCCAGGGTCCCTGCCCGGAGATGCTGCCGCCAGGGCGTGAACCAACGCAGAAGCTCTGCCACGGAGTGATGCCTCCATCCCGTGTTCATGATGTGGCAGGATGGCCGGTTCTGGGGTTTAGATTCTGAGCCGGCTGTGCGCTGCACCCCCCAGGAACCAATGAAACCAGTTATTTTGCTCTTTGGCTGGATGTCACAAAGGAGGTTCCCAATCACAAAAATGCCAACATGAAGATTAGAAAATGTTGTGGATCACCCCCGTAATAGCTGCTGCCCTTGTGATGTATGGTTCAATCCTCGTTTGCCTGTGAGCTAGAAAGGGGCCGTTCTTGGTCCTCAGCCATGTTACAGGCACAAGCAAAGCCTCCTGCTTGTGGCTGGAAATGAGAAATGTAATATTTATGTGCACATTAATTACAGCATTTGAGATGCATACCTGGTCTTGAAAGATGGCACAGTAAGTAAAGATCTATCGCCATCATAATGCCGGGCAATCTTGTCTCTTTCTTGTACAGGAAGCCTAGATCCCCCTGACATTAATTTTTTATTCTGCATATGGATTTCAGCTTATTATTTAGCATTCGCTTCGCAAACTTCATCACTCCCCTCCCCCACTAAATAGTGTACAGGCAGAAATCTCTGTAGAAAATGGGAAATATTTTAGTTGTGAAAAACCTGGTGACCAAACACACAGAATAACATCTTGGGCATTTTCTAAAGGGTCAGAGGAGGACGGCCGAGATCAAGTCAAGTCCTTTGAAGAACTGTGGTTTTAAAAAAATCATTTCTTTTTCAAAATTAATTAAAATTAACTAAAATGAGATGCAAATTAAAATACCCCTTACAAAAAAGCCCACAAATCATCCAATTTACACATGCTACCAAAACAGTAAGATAATTTTAGATCATACACACACTTTATTAATCTTTATCCCATTAAATCAGGAACCCATTTGATTCCTAAACTAAAGCAGATCTTTCCCAGATCTAAACAGTCCCTCCAGTGACTGTTGCTGGTTTCTATCTTATGTTTGTTGTTGTTGTTGTATTTTTAACAGTATTGCAAAATATAAATAGCCTAGAGTCTTGCTGGTCTCTTACACTTACTCCTACTTCTGTTGACATAACTGTAAAAGGTACTGCTGGGTTTGGGGTGGGGGCAAAAAGGATACGGGGAGATCTGAGAGCCATTTGCAAACCTCTGTGTATAAGGAAGGAGGGGGGACCTGTTCTCTGTTAAATCCTCCCCACCCCCCACCCCACCGCCAGGCAGGACTAGAACCAAGGGGCTGAAATGACAAGGAAGCCGATTTAGGCTAGCTCTGGTTGGGATACAGCTCCCATCTTTCCCAGCCACATTGGCCCAAGGGTGATGGGTGGGGTAGTCCACCTGGGGGCTCATGTTTGAGAACCCCAATACGTGGCCCAGGGGAGGAAGAGGCCGCTCTCCAGGGCTGCAAGCAGCAGGAGTCCTTCCCAGAGATGCTGCCAGGGAGTGGACCGGGAGCCCTGAGCTGCAGCAGATCTGCCATCAGGCCCTGGGCCCATCTAGCTCAGGATGGCCCACCTTGGATGGCAGCTCCCTTGGATCTCCTGCAGGCAGAGCAGATGCTCTCATCCCACTGAGCTATGGCCCCACCCGCTACCTCAGGGATTCCCAGCCTGTGCTACTCCAGAGGTTGCTGAACTACAACTCCTATCATCCCCAGTCACAGTGAATTGTCCATCTTCTTCTCCTCTTTCTCCTCCTCCTCCTCCTCCTTCTTCCTCTGCTGCCACCTTCTACCTCCTCTTCTATTGTCTCCTCATCTCAAATCATAGACAGGTAGATTTAGATCTTAAAACAACCACTTCATGCAGTCATTTCACAAAGAGAAGGAAGTTGCCCCCCCCCCCGATCCTTTCTTCCTCTGGTTGGTCTGGGTGGAGAAATCTCCCCCCCCCCCCCGCACTCGCCACTGAGTCACTTCTCTCCTTCTCGCGACCATGGTCCTCCTGCTTTTAAAACCTGACTGGTTTGTAGCTGCCTGGTAACTGCTGGGGAGGTGGAGGTTGTCCTCCTTTCCAGGCCTCTTCCGTCATCAAACCTCCATTTTCCCGGCTTTCTGGCTTGGCCGGCCAAGAGAGAGACGGGTCCTGCAGCACATCCCTGCTGGAGGTTTGACCTCTTCCGGCTCTGGCAGAAGGTGGCATCAGCAGCAGCCTCTGCCCTCCCCACCTGGCCAAGCTGCACTTCCTAGCTCCAAATCAGGTGGTGCCATCTGGGTCCATCTGGGGAAAGCATGGACAAGTCAGGGTCAGCGCAGCCATCCCTTGCGTGAGGCCTGACTGGTGTTCAGAATGCAGGATGATGCCCCCTACTACTTGTATGCAGAGACCGCAATTGCCTAGGAGTTGTCCCTTGGACAGCACTAACCTTTGCTTCCACTGCTGAACCAGGAATTAGACTCCAGAGACAGAAGCCCCACTCAGACCTTATAGGCAAGAGGCTCTGCTTGCGTACAGCGCCTAAAACAGAGAGCAGAGTCCCGCCCCAGCCCTGTCACTCACCCACCCGTGGCTGCCCGTGGATACGGTGGTCTTCGTCTGAGGAGCCAAATGCCATATCCGAGAATGCAGGCGTTCTTGTGACCAGGAGGCCTGCGGTAGGCTCTGTTCCCACACCCCACAGACAGTGTTTTCTAAGAGGAACCTGGTCCAGTTTCGGAACAAGTTTGAAAATGTCCCATGAGCAAGCTTCATTAAGAGGGCAAACCCATCAACCCCATGAGTGACCTCTAGAAGCGTGTAGCATATATCACAACCCTCCCCACACTCTCCTGATAACAATGTCCTTTGCCCCCCCATGGTCCCCCCAAACGAGTGGTTCTGGAGTCGCCCTTGCGTGGATCTCTGCAAACGCATCGCAGAGGTGGGCTTCTCTCTCACACTTCCCACCAGAAATGACAACCCAAGGAACAAGCCAGTCGTGTTTAAGAGCTGGACATGGCCCTTGCCATTCTGAGCTCCCAAGGAGCCTAGTGAGATATAATTTAGACGGGTCAATACAAAGACACTCATTGCCATTCCACTGGAGATGTCGCAGGAATCCCTCCAGTGATGTGAAAAGACCTGTCAGGAGGATGTCTTCAGTTGGGTTGTGACAGGCTTCCGACAAGACAGAGTGATGGGTTCTTTGGTTCACAGAACGGTGCCAGGCACGCTGTCAAGGGTGGCAGATTGCTTCACATTTTAATAAGCTTCTTTTCATTGGGATGCAGCCTTTGGCAGAGATGTTATGACAGCGCGATAAATGGTTAAAAAGGATTAACATTCCTGATTATTACCCATCACACACACACACCCCTTACCTTAATCATCAGCTCTTTCTTTCTGTCTGGTCCCCCTCTTTTCAAAAATGAAAACTGAGATCATGATTGCATTCAGTTTATAAAGTTCTGTTGCAAGCAAAAGAGTTATAGATTGTTCTGCATGAAAGATATTTAAACGGGTTCAAAAATGCCTTCAAGTGCCTGATCTGGTTACTGTGCTGCTTTTTAAAGTCAGTGGCTGACATGATGTGCATCATCAATGTGGAGAGGGTGTGCACTGCATCAGGGTTGCTGTGGGCTTGTAAGGCAGCCTCAACTTTGTAGAGAAGGAGCAGTTGGGCAATCAGTGCTTCATAGGAACAGAGGAAGCTACTGCCTTCTACTGAGACAGACCCTTGGTCCACCTAGCTGAGTATTGTCTGCACAGACTGGCAGTAGCAGCTTCTCCCAGGTGGCAGGCAGGAGTCTCTCTCAGCCCTATCCTGGAGATGCTGCCCGGGAGGGAACTTGGAACCTCGATGCTCTTCCCAGAGCGGCTCCATCCCTTAAGAGGAATATCTTTTACTTTCTCCCATTGTTGCGAGTGGGAGAAACGGCAGCCTCGCTTGTGCAAGTCCCTCTTTTCTACAGCATCCCACAGCATACCTCTTTTCTCTTTTCAACAACCGGCTAGAATTGGGCTGCTTGGCAGATCCATCCCCAGACAGTCCAGCGCTGTCAACTGGGCCAAAAGGCCTCTGGGCTGGAGAAGGCCAGTTGCTCTCTCTGGGCCAAAAGCCAGAGGGCCCAACCTGTGGGAGTGCTCCTCTTTTTGCTCAGGAAGTAGCCGGGGCGGCGGCGGGGGCGGGGCGCTGTTGCTGGTGTCCAGGAGTTACTACGCGTCATTGCAAATATTTCTATAGACTACTTTTCAGCAAGGCGCTCAAGGAGGGTTACAGAGGAAAACAATACAACGGAGGTCTGAAGCCCAGTATTTTAGGCGTGAGTTACCCTGATTGAATGAAAAGTGGACTGAACGGGCAGCCGGGGGTTGGGGGGGCACATGGGATCAAAGCAGAAATAGCCCTTAAGATGGCCCAAGCAAATCAAAAGAGTAAACATCCCATGTCAAATCAAGAGCGACCGAGAAGAGCTCCGGCGAAACGGAGGTTCGCGTTCCTTGAGTCCTCTGGGTCACGCCCTGCGACTGGGAATGTGTCTGCTGCAACCAAGTGCCGCGGAGGGCAAGGCGACGCCCGGACTAACACGCCAGGCACGAAGGAGCCCTCGCAAGACCGCTTCGTGGCTCCCCTCCCTGTCCCAAAGGGCTCCTCACCTAGAAGGATGAAGACGCCTCCTGGCTCAGCCGGGCAGTTGCCAGTTGCTCCCTTCTTCTGCCGGGCAGAGTTGGGGACCCTCTTGCTCTCTGGAAGCTGCTTGGAGGGGTCTTGCACTGAAAAGCGGCGTAGAAACGCCTCAGCCCAGGGCCTGCCGAGACCGGCGAGCCAGCTGCTTCCCTGGGGCCTCTCCAGGGGCCTCCTCAGCCCGGCCTCAGGGGCATGATCCCAGCCTCACCTGGCTTGACCTCAGCCTTTGCCCCAGCCGGCTCCCAACCTCGCTTCGCCTCACCTCAGGCCAAAGGAAAGGACAGAACTGGGCAGGTTCTGGACCACCGGGGCATTTGCGTTGTGCATCCCTGATTGGCGCTCTGCCATATACTCCATTGCAAACGCCAGTGCATACTATTGCCTGCCTCTGCCATCACCACGCCCCACAATGAGCAAGCATGTCTTCCCATTCTCACTGTTGGGCGACTCTTACTGATACACCCCCCCCCCAAAAAAAAACCCCTCCCACCTTGCAGAGACTGAATCAATCCCGAGAGAAATTGGAGAATACTCTGCCAAGTGCCAATACACTGAGAGATAGCCTTATTCACTGCCAGACGTATGACGGGAGAAAAATACTTCCAAATCACTTGAAATTCAGGAAAAGCATTCCGTGTCATGAGAGAAGCCTGACGGGGTGGAAAAAGTGATATTTTTAAAAAGTTTACAGCTAGTACTCCTGCTTCGGGGTTGCTATGGGAACAAGGAGGTGGCCGATAGGGGTCCGAAGCAGATCGGAGGTTGCGGCAATGTGGTCAAGTTCACTTCTCAAGCCACATTTCATCCTTGGCTGCTCATACCTGAGGAAATACTCACACAGATCATGTCAGACGTGAAGGGCAGCTGCACAAATGCTCTCTCTCTCTCTCTCTCTCTCTTCGTTCCTATCTGAAAGTGGGAGCCTTTGTTTGTCCCCTAGTTACTCTCAGGGGCATCATTTTGAAGGGGAAAGCAGCAAGAAATAGTTCCTAGAGGTACTATTCATATTTCAGATCCCTGTGAACTTCTGACTCTCTGGTCGGGGCGCTGCCCTGCTGCCCTGCTCCAAAATAACCCTGGGGCATTCCCTATACTGCTGCTTTCAAGAGGAAAGCCCAGAAGGCCTCTGGGTGAGAAGCCCTTGTGAGACCACGGGAGGGTCCGTTTTGGTTTCTCACTCCCAGGGGCCGAGGAGCACAGTCAGACCCTTGGCCCACCCAGTTCAGGCTGGCAGCCTCTTTTCAGGGTTCCAGGCAGGAGCCCCAGCCCTGCCTGGAGCAGGTGCCCCCGCCAGGGGCTGAATCTGGGGCCTCCTGCGTGCCAAGCAGATGCCCTGCCCCTGAGCTCTGGCCCCGTCCCGAATGAGGAGCCCCCATATCCCTCTGCGCAGTCTCACCCGCCCTCTCTTTTGAGTTGGCTTCCAAATCCCAGCAGTGGCTCCAGCGGGCAAGAGCAGCACCACCCGCTTCCAGCCGACTCCTCCTGTGACCCCGGAGGAGGAGAGGGGCCCCGGCTGTGACAGCCTCTGTCCGTGCTGGCCTGACCTTTCGGGAAAGGCGTCGATGGCACTCGCCTGCCAATGAACCCAGCTCCGGCTCCGCAGGGTCCGTGGCAGGACAAGCCCTCCTTCCCCAGCTGAAGGTGCAGCGGCATCGAGGAAGCATCCAGAGTCCCGGAAGGTCACCGCCTGCCATGCTGCGGAAGTGGCGAGAGTTGTTTTCGCTGCTCTGGCAGGAGGGAAGAGAAGCCCAAGGTAGTGGTATCAGGAAAAGGTTGGTGGGGATCAAACCAAAGGAACGGGGGGGGGGGAGGCCTCACAGCCGCTTATCTGTTATACGCTTTAAAACCGATGAGAACTGCCTTTGCCCAGGTCTAGCAAGGCACGCACGCACAAGGGGAGCTGGTGAACCAGGAGCAGAAGGCTGCTGCTGGCACCAACTGAGAGTTTATGAGCTGGTGTGGGGCAGTGCTCCCTCTAACAGGGATTCTCAGATGTCGTTGACTACAACTCCCATCATCCCCACCCCACAAGGGTGCGTGGCTGGCAAGGGGGGGGCAGGTGTTCTGGCAGGGACAGACCCTCGGCCCCCATCACGCCGCTGCTGCGCCAGCCACAGGGTTTTTCTGGGTGCAATTCAAGGTGCTGGTTTTGACCTTGAACGTCCTTAACGACGGCTTAGGGCTGAGATGCCTGAAGGATGGCCGACTCCCATCTTGCTCTGCCTGGCCCGTGAGGTCACACAGAGAGGCTCTCCTGCACATTAGGAAGCATGGCTAACGGCACTGCCATTTTGTCTCTTGCTCCCCCAGTTTGGAGAGATCTCTTTGGAGCTCCTCACAGTCTGTTGTGGATTTCACCTCCCTAAATAGTTTTGTGTCATCTGCAACTTCTAGATCATTTATGAAAGAGTTAAAGAGCCCTGGTCCCAGTACTGATCCCTGGGGGACATCACTTCTTACTTATCTCCATTATGAAAACTGTACATTTATTCCTACCCTCTATTTCCTGGCCTTCAACCAGTTACCGATCCAAACAGGAATCTGTTCCCTTATCCCATGACTGCTAAGTTTGCTCAAGAGCCTTGGTGGGGAACTTTGTCAAAATCTTTCTCGAAGTCCAAGTATTCTATGTCAACTGGATCACCTTTATCCACATGTTTGTTGACACTCCCAAAGAACTTCAAGAGGTTAGTGAGGCAAGACTTGCCCTTGCAGAAGCCATGCTGGTTCTCCTTCAGCAAGGCCTGCTCTTCTATATGTTTAACATTTTTGTCCTTAAATATGCTTTCCATCAATTTACCCGGCACCAAAGTTAAGATGACCAGCCTGTAGTTTCCCAGATCCCCCCTGGATCCCTTTTTGAAAATTGGAGTCACATTAACTACTTTCCAGTCCTCTGGTACAGAGCCAATCTGGTACTACAGATTGTAGTGACAAGTTACATATTTTTGCTAGGAGATCAGCAATTTCACATTTGAGTTCCTTCAGAACTATTGGGTGGATTCCATTTGGCCCTGGCGATTTGTTAGTTTTTAGTTTTTAAAGATAGTTTAGAACATCTTCCCTTGTCATCTCAAATTGGCCCAGTTCTTCAGCCTCTAAACTTGAGAAGCTCAATTCCAGAGAGGATATATGATCAGTGTCCTCTGCCGTGAAGACAGATGCAAAGAACTCATTCAGCTTCTCTGCAATCTCTTTATCCTCCTTAATAATCCCTTTCATGCCCTAAGCATCAAATGGTCCAACCGCCTCCCTGGCAGATTTTTTTTCTTCTTCTGATATATTTAAAGAAGTTTTTGTTATTCCCCTTGACACTTCTAGCCATATGCTCCTCAAACTCTCTCTTTGCGTCCCTTATTGTCTCCTTGCATTTGTTTTGCCAGAGTTTATGTTCCTTCCTGTTCTCTTCATTTGGGCAAGCCTTCCATTTTCTGAAGGAAGTCTTCTTCCCTTTTATAGCTTCCTTGACTCTACTTGTTAGCCATGCTGGCATCCTCCTGAACTTGGTGGTACCTTTCCTCCTTCTTGGTATACATTCCAACTGAGTTTCTAGTATGGTGGTTTTAAATAAGTTCCATGCTTTCTGGAGTGATTTGACTCTCCTGACTTTCCCTGTCAACTTCCTTTTTACCAGTCCCCTCATTTTTGAGAAGTTTCCTCTTCGGAACTCCAACACAACTGTAATTGGTAATTCTCCACTTGCATAAATACCGGATTGGCTCACACTATGGTCACTGTCCCCAATGGTTCTGCAACTCTGACATCTCGCACCAGGTCCTGGGCACCACTCAGGATTAAATCCAAGGTCGCCATCTCTCTAGTTGGTTCCGTGACTAACTGTTCTAAGGCCCAGTCATGTAGCATGTCTAGAAATGTGGCCTCTCTTTCATTACTGCAGTGCAGTGTACGCAGGGCTGCCTTTGAAATGGTCCAGAAACTGCAGCTGGTGCAAAATAGGGCTGCAAGATGATTACCTGGGACTGGACATTCCCATATCATGCCAGTGCTTCGTCAGCTGCACCGGCTCAGAGTCCATTTCCAGGCCCAATACAAAGTGCTGGCTTTAACCTATAAAGCCCTAAACGGCTTGGGACCGGATCACCTAAGAGAATGCCTTGCCCGTACGTCCCTGCCCAAACCTTAAGATCCTCTTCAGAGGCCCTCCTCTGGGTGTCCCTGCCAAACGAGGCGAGGCGAGTGGCTACCAGGGAGAGGGCCTTTTCGGTGGTGGCACCCCATTTATGGAATAGCCTCGCCAGTGAGATTCTCCTGGCTTCGTCACTTTGTTTTTTTAGGCACCTGGTAAAGATGATAGCACGTCCCTAGTAACACATTTCCTCCCATTCCTCGTATTGTCACCCATAATGATTTTGTGGCGGACTCCAGTCTACCTAGGGGCAGCGTCCACTCTCTTCATTGAGCCAATGGCTCCTTCTTCCCCCTCAAAGGACACACAGGCCTGCAGCCTGACCACCTTGCCACTCCCTCCTTCATGAGGTTTCCCTAAGAAGACATTTGTCTCAACAGGAGAAATTTAATCTCTGACCTTTATTTATGACGCTCCCAATTCCCTAAACAATCACACAGCGATTGGGAAAAGAGCCATATTGACAGAGGATGATTTCTATCTCCAGCCGACAGAGTGCCTGTCACTTCTGCTCTCTGCTGGCATATTGATGCCGGGGTGGAATTACAAGGTCACGCTGACTGGGGGAGCCCCTTGCGGGCCTGAAGCTCCAGGCATCTGTCAGGCCACTCACTCAGCATTCCTCTAGACACTCACTGGACCTGTTCTGACTAGCAGATGTGCTCGTAAGGCCAAAGAGCTGCCTAAGAAACCTTGTGGCATCTCACTGGAATCGAGAGAGACATGCAAGAGAGAGACCATCGCACCGAATGTGCTACCCACGATTGCTCTAGTGAGCATTTAACCAGCAAGGTTTTGAGTAACACAGACTTCTTCATCAGATGTCATCATTGTATTCTTCCTATGGAGATGGAGAAACAGTCTGAGAAAATGTCCGTCGTTTCTCCTTAGGAACACAGACAACTGTCTTATACAAAGCGAGACCAAGGGTCCATCAAGCTCCGTACTGTCTACACTGACTGGCAGTGGCTCTCCAGGGTTTCAGGCAGGACTCTCTCTCTCTCTCTCTCTCTCTCTCTCTCTCTCTCTCTCTCTCTCTCTCTCTCTCTCTCTCAGCCTCACCTGGAGCCGCGGGCAGGGAGTGAAGCTGGGACCTTCTGCAGGCATGCAGATGATTGATGCTCTACCACTGGGCTAAGGCCCCACCCCTCAGGGGAATCTCTTGGAGTGCTCCCATGGAGTTTCCCATCCGAATGCAAACCAAGACAGGCCCTGCTTAGCAAAGGGGGAAATTCATGCCCACTACCACTAGCCCAGCTTTCCTCTCCTTAGGAGAGACCCTCACATTCTTTTTCAAATTTTATTTCCTCATTGGGATGGATTTCAACTTTCTCTTTCAGATCTCACTTTGGAGAAATGATGGTTCCAAGGTGCTTGTTTTAACATGACGAAGAAGCGGACCTCCTGGATGAGCCTGCAGGCACATGATGCGCAATGCACCAGGACAGTGGAAGGCTGTCCGTTCTGGGTGACCGGAGCAGTTTGACTGCATGGGCCTGACATTCGGGGTTCTCACAACCAGCTCCACAGGATTGGCTCCTTAATCCTGATCAAGTTTTTAACCAGGACCCCTGGGATTGTGACTGGCATTCGATCAGCCCAGCTCTGATCTAATTGTATTGATCTATTTAATTATTTCGCACATTTTTCTATACCGTCCCATCTAAAAACCTCGAGGTGGTTTGCAATTTACAACAGAAGAAGAAGAAGAAGAAGAAGAAGAAGAAGAGGAGGAGGAGGAGGAGGAGGAGGAGGAGGAGGAGGAGGAGGAGGAGGAAGAAGAAGAAGAAGAAGGAGAAGAAAACATTAGCGCAATTAAACCAATTTTAAATATAGATAAAATCCCAGCCAAATGCTGGTCAGTCATGATGTGGATCTAAAGTGGGAGGAAAAATTCTGGATTCATATGGCATGCTCTGTGGCAGGGAGGCCTGAGGTACCACCGTTTCTTCTTTCGATTCTTCTTCTTCTTCTTCTTCTTCTTCTTCTTCTTCTTCTTCTTCTTCTTCTTCTTCTTCTTCCGACTGTGTGAGCTAGCTGTCAGTGAGCAGGCACAACGTTCTGAGTGGCCGACATGCTGCCCAGCAGCGACGTATGGGCCATGCGGATCCTGCCCACACCCCTGCGAGGCTCTGCCACCCATAGCGATGCTGCTGCGCCTGCAGGCAGTTCGGGCACTGTGGACCCGGCAGCGTGGGGGGTGGGCGTCATGCAATGCATGCAATGGGCATCATGGGAGCCAGGCGGCTGCACAGGAGCCAGCAGGACCGCCGGGATGTCCCCCGGGCAGGGCAGCAGTGTGGGCGGGAAGGGGACTGCCAGCCGCCCCTGACTGCACAGAATGCCAGCCCGCAGGGCAGTTCCCATGAGCAGAAACAGAGTCAGAGGTGAGTCCTCCCCAGTTTCAAGCACTGGGCACACTCCCGTTTTGTGTCCGTGCGTCAGGTAATAAGAACAAGGCCGGCGGCAGGGAGCTTGCCAAGCGCCAGCTGTGTAGGGCGGTTCACCCAGCCGCCTCGTTGTGGAGCTGGGGGTGGGAGCTGGGCTGAGGAGGATCTCTCTTCTACCCAGCCGCCTCTTGACAGACGCCCGCATTCCCCACCTCGGACTTTGTTCTTCTCTAACACAAGATCGCAAAACAGGAACGTGCCCAGCTCATGAAACTGGGGAGGACCCGTCTCCTACCCAGTTTGAGGTCATTTGAATATTTTCAATATTTTCAATATTTGAATATATTCAAATATTTGAGACTATTTGCATATTTTAAAAACAATATTGGTTTACAGATACCCATGTCTGTGTTCATCACCATGGTGTGTTCAGAGCATTTTTGAATTGTCCAATAAAACCAGCCAAAATTATGGAGGAGAAAAAATACATAGAGCAACCAACCTTTCCTAGATGGAAGAGGGTTTAGAACAGGCAGTCATGAGTTCCACAAAGCGCTTTGGAGGCCTCTGTGTCATCGACAGGGAAGCCAGTGCGTTGTGTGTTTGTTTGCAGCCAGCATTTCCGCTCACTCTCTTCTGGTGCGACTCAGAACCCTTGGCTGCCTTTGGGCCAGAGAATCCTAGGACTCTGTGTCTGTTCATTGATCATCATGAAATATGGCAAAACGTCAATAGTTCATGTGCTGAGACATTCCAAGAATTCACAGCTGAATGCTTCCACGAACAGTAGAATAAAATTCTGCTTCCATTTCCATTTAGAGTGTGATTGTCACAAAGATCACTTAACAAAGGGGAATGGTGCAACTTGCGACATTTCATTTTCTGCAGCGCACAAAACATAATAGGAGTCTTGGGGGGCGCCTGACATAGAAAACAGTAAGAGGTCAGATCCTTGCCGTCTCCTGGGATGTGGGGCTGTAAGGCAGGTGAGAGCAGCCCCCTCTCCACTCCCAGAGGGCCCTGGTGGAGTCACACCCCTCCCTTGCTCTCCCTCCTAATGATCATTCATGCACATGAATCATGCGCTGATTAGATTTAATCTGACACTCTCATCTTCAAAGGGGTTACAGAACTTTGATCGAGACTGAGTGGCTCCAGACAGCACATGGAACCATGCTTCGTTTGTATGCCGGGACCCATATGCCACTCAAAAAGAGTGGGGTCTGTTCTCACGACCAGAAGCTGGAGGGGAGGAGCAGCCAGACCCCACGTGTGCGCCCGAGAACCGGCCGTGTGTCGGCAAAGCTTGAGCGAGGAGGAGGAGGAGTTGGAGCGATGGTGTGCCAGCCGCCATCTGGGCAGAACAGCCGTGGCAAACCAACGTGCTTTGCCTACCATTGTATCCAGGGTGGAGGGGAAGTGCGGTCTTTGCTGCCCTCCCCAGATGGCGGCTGATCACTTCCCGGCTCCCATCCCAGGTTTTGGCAACCCAGGGCCGTTCCTCCGGAGCATGCCTGGGCCTTGCAGCCTGGCCGGGTGCTTTTCCTCCTCCTCCTCCTCCTCCTCCTCTCCAGCTGTCAGCCGTGAGAAGAACCAGCCCTGCGCCTCTGAATCCCTGCCAGTCAAAAACCATGGTTTATTCCAGGCAGTCAAACCACCATCTGAACCCAAGGCCTGAAGTGGGTTGGTTATGCAGAGAGGAGGCGGGTGTGGTGGCACTTCTTGGCCTGGCTTCTGTGGGGATGTTTGGAACGGCAGTTTCTGGACTGAGGCACTCTCTGCTCCCTTCCTTCCAGGGTTGCCGCCACACTTGTTCATGTCTTAGCGGCCAAATCAGGGGTGGGCCAAGGGAAATGCTCTTGTGTGATTTGCACTCATTGCAGAGGGTGGCAGCTACAATCCCACCTGGAGGAGTCAGACCTCAGCCACTCATGCTTTTGTGGCATCCAGACGGGACTACAGCCATGTGCTCTACGTGGGGCTGCCCTTGAAGATGGTTTGGAAGCTTCAGCTGGTCCAGGATACTGCTATAAGGTTGCTAGTGGGTGCAAATCACTTCACGAGTCTTCCGCCCCTTCTACGGCTGCTTAATTGGTTGCCAGTTTGCAATTGGGCTCAACCCAAAGTGCTGGTTTTGACCTTCAGCGCCCTACATGGCCTGGTATCTGTCAGATCATATCTGTCCATAGAAACCTGCCAGGGTCCCCTATGCAGCATCTGAGGCCCTGCTCATAAACCCGCCCCAACGGAGAACTGGTTGGAAGGGGTATGAGTTGGGGCCTTTGGGGCCGTGGCCCCTCGGCTTTGGAATGCACTCCCAGAAGAGCTTCGCCACACCCACCCTCCCACCCACCAGTGTTTTTTAAAAATGGCTCAAATCCCTCTTTTAAAAGAGGCTTTTAAATGTTTATCTGCTGTTTATACCTGGTGCATTTTTAATCTTTTAACTGTGGTTTTAACTGGGGCTTTTATTTTCTGTCAGTTTTCTATTGTTTTATATTTTACTCATTTTACTAAATTGTTTAGCTGCCCCAATCAGCAGGTGGAGGGGAGGCGTGGCCCGCCACTGATGACCAGGCAAAGTCCTTTTGTGTCAATTGCACTTCTAGGAAAGTTTTAAAAAGATGTTACATCTAAATGTGTTACAGATTTTTATTATTATTATTATTATTAATGTGTTCTCAAATCTCAAAGAGAATAAAGAGTTTTACACTGTAGGATATCAAACATTTTAGTTCATTTTATTTAACTACCCCCATACCTAGTACATTTGAATCATAGTAAATCTGAATCTGAGAAAGATCTTCTGTTTCTCTTGGGCGTGATGCTTGTGAATTCTTGATCTGATTATTTGAGTGTTAAAAATCTGTTGAGAACAATAACAGTTAAGATATGATCGTTATCTTCAGCATTTCAGTGTAGAGAGTAGTGCATCCAGCTAGTTTCACTGGCAGGACTGTATATGCAAAATCTGGTTTCAGTAGTCATCGGAAAGTATGACTTTATTTTGCACAAACTTTTCAAAATATATATAAGATAAATAAAATCCATAACGTCTTATGTAGAAGACAGTGGATTGCCCTCTATACCCAGTTCATCAGCAATGACTTCAGCCAAGCCAGAATGGGATGGTCTTGTAAGAACTCAGAAGTGACTGAGATTGCATGCTAATGTCGCGCTCTCTTGTGAACAGCTTGTGCCAAATTGAAGATGATGCTTTTATGGGATAGGATTACACTCTAAAGAACTAAGGTGGAACTACCTAATTAATTTCCGTTAATTTTATTAAGAGACTTCTGGCAGTGCATGAACCAGGCTCCCAGGAGTACGTTTGTATTCCATTCACCAAAGCCAACCCAGGGCTTCATAATGCTTGATAATTAAATAGCTATGTTATCAGCCCAGCAGATATTGATTTGCATATCTCACTAAGACCTGTTAGCAATACTAATATTCCAGCCTGTCTTTCAGCACAAATGCAAGTCCAGGGCTGGAAAAATCCAGCTCACCCCAGGGACTCGACATTCCATGCCAGGGCTTGAGACCCCCTCCCTCGGCTCCTTCTTGAAGACGGCCTTAGGAGCACAGGGAACTGCCTGACACTGACGCAGCGGACTGGTCCATCCAGCAGCTCTCCAAGGTTTCTGGCAGGAGGAAATCTGTTTCTCTGCAGTTGCACAACTTGCTTACCTGGTTTCCAAGGGAAAAAAATGCTTTGCCACACAACAGAGCTATTCACACACCCTCACTCCCTTAACTTCGGCTAAGATCCAGGCCTGGGAGTGGGGTTGGGCTGGTCAGGAGCACCAGGAGCCCTGCGGACCCTGGCACTCCACCCAAGAGTGCTCTCGCCTGGCCTGGCCTGCTCTTGAGAAGAGCCTCAGGGGCTACTCTTCCTGCACCCAACGAGTTCACTCATTTAGTTTTCACCCACACAGAACATAAGAACAGCCCTGCTGGATCAGGCCCAAGGCCCATCTAGTCCAGCATCCTGTTTCGCACAGTGGCCCACCAGATGCCGCTGGAAGCCACAGACAGGAGATTGAGGGTGTGGCCCTATCTCCTGCCATTACTCCCCTGCAACTGGTACTCAGAGGTATCCTGCCTTTGAGGCTGGAGGTGGCCCACAGCCCTCCGACTGGTAGCCATTGATAGACCTCTCCTCCATGATGTCATCCAAACCCCTCTTAAAGCCATCCAGGTTGTTGGCCGTCACCACATCCTGTGGCAGAGAGTTCCACAAGTGGATCACATGTTGTGTGAAAAAGTACTTCCGTTTGTTGGTCCTAGACCTCCTGGCAATCAATTTCATGGAGTGACCCCTGGTTCTAGTGTTGTGCAAGAGGGAAAAGAATCTATCTCTCTCCACTTTCTCCACACCATGCATGATTTTATAGACCTCTATCATGTCTCCCCGTAGTCGTCTTTTTTCTAAACTAAAAAGCCCCAGGTGTTGTAGTCTTGCCTCATAAGAAAGGTGCTCTAGTCCCCTGATCATCTTGGTTGCCCTCTTCTGTACCTTCTCCAGTTCAACAATGTCCTTTTTAAGATGTGGTGACCAGAATTGTACGCAGTACTCCAAGTGTGGTCGCACCATAGTTTTGTATAAGGGCATTATAATGTTAGCCGTTTTATTTTCAATCCCCTTCCTAATGATCCCTAGCATTGAATTTGCCTTTTTCACAGTTGCCGCACATTGAGTCAACACTTTCAACAAGCTGTCCACCACAACCCCAAGATCCCTCTCCTGGTCCATCACCGACAGCTCGGATCCCATCAGCATGTACTTGAAGTTGGGGTTCTTCGTCCCAATGTGCATCACTTTACACTTGCTAACACTGAATCGCATATGCCATTTTGTTGCCCACTCCCCCAGTTTGGAGAAATCCTTTTGGAACTACTCACAGTCCGTTTTGGATTTCACTACCCAGAAGAGTTTGGTATCATCTGCAAATTTGGCCACCTCGCTGCTTACCCCTGCTTCTAGATCATTTATGAATAAATTAAAAAGCATCGGTCCCAGTACAGATCCCTGAGGGACCCCACTTCTTACTTCCCTCCATTGTGAAAACTCCATTTATACCTACCCTCTGTTTCCTGTCTTTCAACCAGTTAGCAATCCACACATGTACTTGTCCCCTTATCCCATGACCGCTAAGTTTCCTCAGGAGTCTTTGATGAGGAACTTTGTCAAAAGCTTTTTGGAAGTCCAGATAGACTATGTCAACTGGATCACCTTGATCCACACACTCATTGACACTCTCCAAGAAGTCCAAAAGGTTGGTGAGGCAAGATTTACCTTTGCAGAAGCCATGCTGGCTCACTCCCAGCAGGGCCTGTTCTTCTAGGTGCTTTACAATTTTATCCTTGAGGATGCTTTCCATCAATTTGCCTGGAACGGACGTTAGGCTAACCGGCCTGTAATTTCCCGGATCGCCCCTGGATCCCTTCTTGAAAATTGGTGTTACATTTGCTACTCTCCAGTCCTCTGGTACAGAGCCCGATTTCAGGGATAAGTTAAATATTTCAGCAAGGAGGTCGGCAATTTCACATTTGAGTTCTTTGAGGACTCTTGGATGGATGCCATCAGGCCCTGGTGATTTGTTAGCTTTCAGTTTTTCCAGACAGTTTAGAACATCATCCCTTGTCACTTCTATCTGACTCAGCTCTCTGGCCTCCATCCCTAAAAAGCCTGGTTCAGGAATAGGTATATGCTCAGTATCCTCTGCCGTGAAGACAGATGCAAAGAACTCATTCAGCTTCTCTGCAACCTCCATATCCTCCTTAATAATCCCTTTCACTCCCTCATTGTCTAATGGTCCAACTGCCTCCCTGGCAGGTTTCCTGCTTCTGATGTACATAAAGAAGTTTTTGTTATTCCCCTTGATACTTTTGGCTAAATGTTCCTCAAACTCTCTTTTTGCCTCCCTTATTGTTACATTGCATTTCTTTTGCCAGAGTTTGTGTTCCTTTCTGTTCTCTTCGTTTGGATAGGCCTTCCAATTTTGGAAGGAAGTCTTCTTTCCTTTTATGGCTCCCTTGACGGTACCCATTAGCCATGCTGGCATCCTCCTGGACTTAGTGGTACCTTTCCTCCTTTTGGGTATACAATCTAACTGGGCTTCTAGTATTGTGGTTTTGAGTAAACTCCATGCACTCTGGAGCAAAGTGACTCTCCTGATTTCCCCCCTCAGCTTTCTTTTCACCATACTCCTCATTTTGGAGAGGTTTCCTCTTCTGAAATTCAAAATGTCTGTGTTAGACATCCTTGGTGATTCTCTCCCCGCATGTATGCTGAATTTGATGGCACTGTGGTCACTGTTCCCTAAAGGGTCGATGGCACTGACGTCACGCACCAGGTCCTGGGTGTCACTCAGAATTAGATCCAAGGTCGCCTTCTCTCTGGTCAGTTCCATGACCAACTGTTCTAGGGCACAGTCATTTAGCGTATCTAGAAATTTGACCTCTTTGTCCTGACTTGAATGTGAATTTACCCTGTCTATGTGTGGGTAATTGAAATCACCCATAATTACAGCCCTGCCTCTCCTTGACGCCTCCCTGATTTCCTCCTGCAACTCCCAGTCACTGTCGGCATTATGATCCGGAGGGCGATAGCACGTCCCCAGTAGCACGTTCCCTTTCCGGCCTTGTATAGTCACCCACAGGGTTTCTGTGGAGGACTCTAGTCCACCTAGGTTTTCTAGCTTGTTAGATTCTATCCCTTCTTTAACATACAGTGCTACCCCTCCTCCAAGGCGCCCCTTCCTGTCCTTTCTATAGAGTTTATACCCAGGGATAACAGTGTCCCACCGGTTCTCACTGTTCCACCAGGTTTCTGTTATGCCCACTATATCTATTTCTGCATTAGCAACCAAGCACTCCAGCTCACCCATCTTGGCTCAGAGGCTTCTGGCATTGGCATATAAGCACCTATATGCTGAATCTCTCCCCTGATGTATGCTATTCTTTTGACTTTTTGACCTGCTGGCACAGGCTCCCGTCTGCTCTTTGTGCAGTTCTGCTCTGTCCCCTTCTGTTTTATCTGAATTCTTTGCAGCCTCACACTTTAAAGGATGGCTTTTCTTTGTCCAGATGGTACTGAAGGCTTGACTTTGGCTCCGTGTGCCAATGCTGAGAGAGAGGACAGGCCTTCTCAGTTATGCCTCCTGTGCTCAGTATCAGGGGTGTCCATTCTCTGGCTGCCTTGAAGAAGCAAGTCAAGGCCTTGCTGTTTACTGAGGCCCTTGACACTCAGGGAGTCCTGATTGCTCTGTCCTTTTGCTGCTCTGTCTCTGTATCTTATGGTTTTTTTTAAAATGTGATTTTATGAATTTTAATTTAATACAACACATTTGTGTGTCAAGGCAGTTTACAATGGATTAGAACATCTATAAGCTCTAAAATCAACAGCTGAAATAGATAAACAGATTAAAATTTGAAGTCAGCTTTAAAATCAACTGAAAGCCTGACTGAGCCGGTGTGTCTTCCGTGCTCTCCTGAAGGCCCTCAGAAATGGTGCCGCTCTTACTTTGACAGGACGCGCATCCCACAGCCTCAGAGCGACTGCAGGAATGGATTTTACTGCTGTATTTCAACTTTGCAAACTGCTTTGGGATAAATTCAGGAGAGGTGGCACAGAAACCTAATCAGGAAAGAAGGACACATGGTAGGCCAACATCCCGAATAACTGTGTGCCTGTTCACCAGGAAGCAGCATCCCCCTGCAGAGAGCCGCCTGTGCGACCCTCACGGACCTCTTTCCAGGGGGCATTTCCAGGGGAGGAAGAGATGGATGGAAACTGCAGACACTGTGTGTAGGGGAGGTTTCTTCGTAGTGTGCGGCTGCACAGTCGTTGCAGATGCTGGCTGCTCTGTTCCATATTTTCCTTTCCTGTCTATTGTGACCAAATCATTTATTCATTCCAGCAGTTCCACATGAGACACCCCATAGATGCCTTGGCTCTCTCGGGGCCTCCTGCTTGACACGGCCACCCAACCCCATCTGAAGTGTGCTGCTTGACATAAACATTAACTTCTTAATTGGTTGCAAGGGTCAGAACATTTGGACAAGTGACACTTAGATGGGCTTTTGCATGTCTTGTGCCTGGAAGAACGTCCTTGACTAGAAAATAGGCCTCTTCTGCTTTTAGAGGACAGCAGTAACATTCCAGTGTTGGTGAGTAAGTGCAGCAGCTGTTGAAGGGGTGAGCATGGTCAGTTTTTGCCCTTGTGGCCCCTCAAATGACTGCCGTGCATGCGCATCAGCCAGGTGAGTATGGGCCACGGGGCACCTGGCTCATGGGAACTGGCTGGCTGTTGGATGGTGATGGTGGCAGCTTTAACTGGGAACTGGTATGCTCCGCCCACCCCCCAGCCTGCAACAATCACCACTGGGTAGCTTTCAAACTCAGTTAGTCATAAGAAGCCTCATTTAAATAAGGGGGACTTGGACTAGTCGTGATTAACTTGTCTCACTGATTTCCATGGTAAGCTTAGTCATGACGAATGAATCTGGGTAGCACAGCCATAATCATATTTAAACATTCCACGCACATCAATGCTCCCTGCTTTTGTGCTTGCTAGGATTCAATTATTTTGATGAAACTTTAAAAAATAATTACTGGTGTAAATACAAGAAAATGGAAGAAGCATGATAGTGCCACTCAATGTATTTGCGAAGATTAGAGAAATGCAAACAAGGATATCCAGCCGGAAACCAAAGAAGGAATGAAAAATATTAATTATTTACCATCCCCTGGGGTTAAATCGAGACGTAGAGTTAGCAGAACTTACTCAATTAATTATTCAAATTGGTACAGTTCAGCCAAGTGACAGCATAACTCAAAAATTCCATGTGGATTCGTTGTCCTAAAAGAAATCTCTCTCTGGTCTCAGATCCTCCCCCCCGCCCCCCTGCCCCCCCGCCAAACTTGGCAAGTTTTTGCTCTTAACGTTTGCTCCTGTTTTAAGTTCCTCCTTGGAACCCTGAGACTTGGCAGTTGGCAGTTGGGAAGAAGAAACCAAAAGGCCTGAGTTGGATGATAATTTCCCCTGCTGAATCTCCCACGGATTTATTTATTTACTGGTTGAATGTTTATACCGCCTTTCTGCCTTAACCAGGGCTTGGGTTACAATACAATATCAAGCACACACACACGCACGTTACATATGATTCACGGGCCACGGGTGGTCTTTTCAGGAGCAAAGGACCCAATGGCTTGAGCCCCTCCTTGCTTGCCTTCCCCTCTGGGCACAGAGGTCTGTCAGTGTCCCAAGCAGCCTTCCCTTTGGGTTTGTTTGTTTCTGCCTTCCCTTCTCTTTTCCCAAGTGTCGACTGCTGTGTCTCAGGACGGTGAGATCCTTGGGGTTCTGTGGAGGGACAGTGGACAGTAACAAATATGAAGATGGAGGACTTGCCAAGAAGGGGGTGAGACAAAAGAGAGATTTTTTGGAGGATAACTGAGCAGAGCAGGATTTTTGCATACACTTGTACAGATCTGGATAAATTAATGTATGTCAGATTGGCACCATGCCAACCCTAAATTTACCTGGCATCGTGAATCTTAGGTTTGAACTACAGCTGTCAATTCCTGGTAAATGTTGGGTTGCTGTGTTGCAAACCTGAAGTTGCCAAAAGTTTCCAGCTTCACATGACTAGAAAGCAGGAGCATGGATCATCGGAATCTAGGATTTAACATGTACCAGCATTGTTCTAATCATGTAAACCAACCCACTGAATCATCTGCAGCATTTGAACCTGGCAATGTCTGCAGCTACATCCATAAGGACTAGAAACTTTTTATTTTCTACAAAATGAAAGTAAACACTGCTTTCCATATCCAGCATCCAATTCTGGGATGTTTCTGCAGTTATGTGGACCCACAGAATGTACACAGTCATGGTCATTTACTATTCTATTTTGTCACTCAATAAGAAAAACAGAAATAGTAGTGTGCAGAACCATTTTGAATTGAATCTGGTTCAGTTCAAACTGGCCCAGTTCAACGGGTTTGAGCTTGGACTGGACTGGCCCCACAAAATAAGTGGCTGGTCTGAGTTCGAACCAAATCAGACCCGGTTCAGATCGTACCAGTTTGGCCCAGTTCAAGTGGTTCAAGTCCTCTGCTTGCAAAGGATTCCCTATCTAAATATCTAAAAATTGGGCCAGGCGAGAGGGCACCTTGCCCTTCATGATGGTGGCGGCTCCCTGGCGGCAGTGGGGATGGCTCTGCAGCAGGGCCCCCTCTCGGCCCCACCAGTGTTCTCCCCCCCCCGCACTGTGGGCTCATAGGTGGCCCAGTTGCAGCCTTCGCGCATGTACAGAGGCCATTTATGTCACCACACAAGTTGCTGGATTCCCCTTTGCAAACCAGGTCAAACTGGGCCAAACTGGTTCGACCCGGTACGACAGCATGAACCGAACTGCCACTGGTTCTAAAGAACTGGTTCACGGACTGAGCGGTTCAATCTGGTTCAAATTCGAACTGAACCTCCTCTGCTGGTTCTGTGCACACCCGGGCAGCAGGTGTGGCAGGCTCAAACCACCACCAAAGAGCCGAAGTATTTTTTAATGGAGTATCATTTACAAAAGGACATACTTTTGTAAATCTATATAATTAATGGAATTTTAAATTTACCATTTTAAAGCTTCCTGTGGGAAATTTTCCATGTCAAATCCATTTGTGGATGGGACCCACAAGGCAGAAAATCACAACTGCTTCTCTCTGTTTCTTTCGACTGTTGCTGGAGGTTTAATTTTCAGTCACGTTCTTTGATAGCTTTGATCTTCTGTGACAGTGTTAACTCCATTTTGTCCTCAGAACCACATTGATTTTAAGCAGCCTTTTGAGATAACCACCCTAATTATTTTGCAGGAAGTCTAATTAAATCTTTTCACTCAGGAATGAGATTTCCCCTCTTCATTTTTGGAAACTGCTAAACATTATACAGCATGTAATTTACAAAAAAGAAGAAGGGACCATCGCAGCTGGGCAGAAATGCAGGCAGCGAATTGACAGTAAGGGCCAAATGACACGGGCTGTTTATATGCCGTTGCATCAGGGACCCCAGAGAGTCCTCGGAGGCAGAGCCCCCAGCCTGAGGTCCCTCCGCTGCTCGGCCCTCACAGCTGGATGCAACATTTGAGCGAGGTTATGCCCAGCCGACTGCATCCCAGAGCACCCCCCCCGGACCACATCCCCACTGGGGAACCACTGCCAGCATCTTCCGCAGACTCCCAGGAACGTGGTTGCTGGCCAGCTGGGGCCCAGCTGCGGTGGTAGCCATGGCAGAGTCCTCTCCTGGCAGCCTGGAAAGTTCTCCTCAGGAGGCCGGAGGAGGAGACAGAACTGAGCACAGCTGCAGGGGGTGAGGCTGTAGGAGGTGGAGGGAGCCTGCCTGGGGATGAAGGCTCTGCCATCTGCTGCTGGTGCCACAGCCCCACTTGCCCGGGCCTGCCGTGACCTGCTCCATCCCGGTGGAGTTTGGGCCTGTTGCATGGTTCTCTCCCAACTGTTTCTTTTTCTGGGGTGTGGAGGAACTGCCTGAGAAAATTATCCGATTCTTCCTGCTTTGTGAAGAACCCCGGACATCCCTCTTCTCATTTTACTTCCCCCTTAATATTTCTTTTGAATTTCACTTTGGCTAAATAGCAGTTTCAAACCTTGGAATGTTCAAGAATCCCCTGAGAAAGTTGTCTTTTCTTATCAGAAATTATTTGGCTTCCCTTGAACTTTCTCAGATGTTTTGTTTCTAGAGGACGAGACCCTGGAAATTCACTCCAAACTTTCTTGAAATTTCGGCACCATCTTAGGGATGTGCTGAAACCCCCTAAGAAATTTCACTTGTCTTAACGCAGTTGACTGACACACTGTGCAACAGCCCATCTGCCTAGCAATGTTGCATTTGTGCAAATTGCATTACACAGGAGTAAGCCCATTATCTTCAATGGGCACGCTCTTGTATAATGCAATTTGCACACATTTTGCATTTGAGCAACTTGTGAAAATTCTGCAGATTGCATGAACTGCACACACACGACATCATGAGGCTGGTGCACGGCTGTGAGGAGGTCAACCAGCCCCCCAGTTCTCCTTCCCCGGGAAAATGTTTCGGCATTTCGCTTGAGGAGGAGTTCACGACCGATTTCACTTTAATATCGGCACCATCCCTAGTTTTTATCCTGCTTCACTTCCAGGAGATCTATATTCATGTTCAGAAACTACATGGCCTAACATCAATATTCTGCTGTTCTTCTCTTTGCTTGTTTTGGCATATGCTAAGTCATAATTAAGGCATATTGATGCAATGTTTAAATCATTTTTTGCATGAATCCTGCCCAAGGGCTTCCATGACAAAACTCTTTCCGCTGATTCAAATGGACAAAACAATGCAAGGGCTTTTTATCATGGGCATAATTTTCTGTTCTTATTATAATGACAACATAAATTACTGTCTCGGAATGGCAATTTCTGTTTTTCAGGGAAGGCTTGTCCTTTTGATTGAGCATTTTCTGTAATGAGATAAACAGCCATTTATCCAATTATTTGGGATATTTCTCCCATATAACTTTTCCTTACAGTTTTGTATAAATCCTTGAAGGCAAGATGGCAGGGAAGGAAGCATGGATTTTCCCTCAAGCCCTCATTCACACAACCATTTGAATCCAGGTTGAATGTCGTTTGCCAATACTGAAGTGATTGTGTGCGCCCAGGCCAAGGTGGGAATCTCGGGGCGTAAACCATCTTGGTTCACTTGCCAAGTTACCCTTCAGTGTTGGTAGCCCACATTAAGCCAGGATTCAAATGACTGTGCGAACAAGCTCCCTATTATGTCACACTGAAACCAGTGTGGTGTGGTGGCTAAAGTGTAGGACTAGGACCAGGGAGACCTGAGTTCAAATCCCCAAGCAGCCATGAAACTCACTGACTGACTCTGGGCCAGACACTACTGTCAGCTGAGCCCACCTCAAAGGGATGTTGTGAAGATAAACATAACCATGTACACTGGAGCTCTGGGCTCCTTGGAGGAAAAGCAGGCTATAAATGCAAAAATAAACAAATCACAAATATTATGTTGGATATCCATACAGTTGAATATTTCGTACGGTGTTCACAGGTACAGATCTGTACACTGGTTCAGTTTTTCACATATTATGCTGAAGTACAGCAGTACACTTCCTATGTCTACCATGCATTTGGGGGCCCCAGATGAACACAGGTACAGACGTTCACACAAAAAAACATGTACAAGTATACAGGCGCATGTACACTCATACAACAAGACTGAACAGGCCCACAGCTCCAAGACCCCCCTGGGATTTTGGTGACAGCCACATAGACAGCTCACCACAGAGCAGGGAATTAAGGGTAAGATTCACCAGACGGAGAGGGGAGCTGGTCTGGTGGCAGCAAGCATGACTTGACCCCTTAGCTAAGCAGGGTCCGCCCTGGTTGCCTATGAAAGGGAGACTAGAAGAGTGAGCAGCACTGGAAGAGATTCCCCCCCTCAGGGGATGATGGGGCTGCTCTGGGAAAAGCAGAAGGTTTGTCTGTTTGTTTATCACATTTTTATACCTCCCCAAACCCAAGTTCTCTGGGCAGTTTACAAGTCAATAAAAACAACTAATAGAAAGATTAACACATTTCAACAATTATAATTTAAAACGTTAAAACTATTAAAACAATAATTAAAAGCCGGGGTGAACAAATGCGTCTTGACTGCCTTTTTAAAAGTTGAAAGAGATGGGGAGGCTCTTGTTTCAGCTGGAAGTGTGTTCCAAAGCCTCAGGGCAGCAACGGAGAAGGCCCGTCCCTGAGTAGCCACCAGACGGGCCGGTGGCAACTGCAGATGAACCTCTCCAGATGATCTCATTGGGCAGTGTCGTTCAAAGAAAAGATGTTCTCTTAAATATCTAGGGCCCAAGCTGTTTAGGGCATTATAAGTTATAACCAAAACCTTGTACTTTGCCCAGAAACTTATCTGCAGCCAGTGTCGATCTTTTAAGATGGGGGTGATCTGTCTCTCCAAGATGACCCAGAGACCAACCTGGCTACCGCATTCTGGACTAACTGCAGATGGGAAGAGCATCTAGGTTCCAAGTCCCCTCCCTGGCAGCATTGCTAAGAGAGGGCTGAGAGAGAGTCCTGCCTGCAACCTGGGAGAAGCCGCTGCCAGTCTGTGCAGACAATACTCAGTATTGTAGATAGACCAAGGGTCTGACTCAGTAGACGGCGGCTTCCTCTGTTCCTCTTCACTCATCACAGTACACACTAGGGGAAATACCAGTCTTGAGCAGGCAGGCTGTGGGGCCAGAATGTTCGGAGAAGCTTCTGTTTCTAAAGCAGATAGAGGGTGAATTTTTCTCCCTCTTCCATAATGTTTTCAACTGGGTGATCCCTTGAAGCTAAATATGCTGAGAGATTATGCTATGGAGGAACTGTGGTATTTGCTGCCACTGGGTGTGGCAATGGGATGGCCTCCAATCTAAGAGGGGATTAGGCACAGTCCTGGAGGAGGAGAGGGCTAGCGATGCCTACTAGCCTAGCCTTGTCTGCTCTGCACCCGGCTCAGAGTCGATAGGGGTCGGTGGGGGGGCACCTGACAGACCCCCAGTGACTAGGGAGACTCAAAGGAGGAGGGAGCAGTGGGGCTCTCTTCCCCACTTGCAGGCATCCCAAGTGCATCGGGTGGGCTGCTGGGTAGAGCCGGATGCTGGGCCTGGGCCGGATGCGGCAGACCAAGTCCTCCTGATGTTCTGCAGCTGGGGGTGACAGAGGTGGGCACTCTTCAGAAGAGCGGCCAGGTGCTCAGGACCAGCCATCTGACATCTGCAAGGGGGACGGCCCAGTTCCTGGCCGGGGAGGAAGCAGAGGGGTGGGCCGGGCTGCTGGGAGGCTGGAGGAGTCTCCCCACCTCCCGGGCGGCTGCTGCTTGCTCTGGGGCAGAGCGGGGAGTGGAGGGGGCCTCTTAGACCACAGAAGCCTGTGAAAAGGATTAATTCAAACTGTAGGACCATAATGTACAATGGCTGTATTTATTATCTGACACTTGGCTGTGAAGCTCCAGTCTGGTGGATGGGGGAGCAAAGGGGGGGGGCCTATTTTGAGGGGAGCACCCACTACCTCCTGGTGTGGGAAAGGGACTAACCACATTCTCCCTGATGTGGGGGGGGGGCTGAGAGAGAGAGAGAGAAGTAGCCTACCAGATGAGACACACACACACACCCCGCCGCCCTGCCCTGTGCAGTCTGACGTGCTGCACCACTTTGGCCCTCCTGCAGATGTTGGACTGCAACCCACATCAGCCCTGACTATTGGCCAGGGTGGCTGGGGATGATGGGAGTTGTAGTCCAGAGACAGCTGGAGAGTGGCAGTTGTGTGGTCCTGGCCTAGGCACGGCTCAGCACTGCAGGGAGATTCAGGCCTCCGGTGTGTCTTCACAGTCAGGAACTGTCCGTTCATGCAGCCGTCGGCATTTCCCTATTGCTGGCTGAAGTTGAGGGTTGTGTTCTGATGGATCCACAGGCTGAGTAGTAGTTAATACTTCTCCCTAATTAAAAATCCCCTCAAGGAGCTGGATCCCCGAGGGCAAGAGGCAAAAGAGAAAGGAGAAAAGTACATGCATTAAACGACACCAGCGTAAATCACAGCCGCAGTACAGAACCCTGGAAGACAGCCGGCCGTAATAGGACACATCATTCCACAGTTGCCAGAGGTTTATATATGCGACTGTCACTTTTATACTGTTCTCCACCACTAGTAATTTTCTCTCAATCTAATTTTTATTTCCCCAAGGGTTCGCCAAGGTTAAAGTGCTAGAAAACCAATGACTATTCACTTGCCAATGGACCCTAAATCAAGTTAACCATTGCTGTGATCAGGGAGTGCTCTGGTCAGAAGGGTTTAGATGCAAATAGGTGCAGGACCCTGATGGGCCCCGATGGGGTTATGAGCCTCTCGTTCTCCAAGCCCAACACAGAAATGAAAGGCCACGGTTCAAGGCCATGTGTTCATTCAGCTCCAGGCTTTGGAGAGAAAGCCCCGTGTGGGTTTTCTGGGCCTCTAAGGCTTGTTCTGATTGGACTTCCTTCTTGTCAGCTGATGGTCTTCCCTTGCCAGGCTAGAGCTAAGAGTGATGAGAGAATCCCCTGATCATCTTCCTGCTTGGTTTGAGGCGACAGGGCTCTTTGCCCCATCAAGAGCCATATGCCTGCTCCTGTCTGGGGATGGTGCGGATTCTCCGAGCAAGGGAGGAGGAGGAGCAGGAGCAGGAGGAGCAGGAGGGGGGGTGCTTGTGTCGGGAGTCCCTTGCTGTGAGCCACACAACAAGGCCCCACCTTATCTCCTCTCCCCGGGCCAGGGAGGGCACATGCCCCAGGAAGGCATCAGCCAAACCGCAGAAGAGGCAAGCAAGGAGTTTGCCAGCAGTGGGACACTGACTGGTGGAAGACGCCCCACGGGGGACGGCAGTGCCAGCCACAGAGGCGGGGAGGAGGAAGGCTTCATCCTCTTCAGCCCTAGCCTTTCAAGGTGGGGGGGGCGCCTTCCCCTGGGGGTGGGGCGGTGCTGGGACTGCCAAGCCCTCTATCGAGGAAGTCAACCCATCGAAGGCGTGGGGCCAGCAGAGAGTGAGGGCCTGCTGCCTCCCTGGACTAGCCTGGGGACCTTCCAAGCCTCTTGAGCCTGCTTCGGCTAGAGCCAGGAGGGGGAAATCAGTGGGGCAACCTCCCCACTGAAGACTCTCTGGGGCCTGGGGAAGGAAGATCGCTTTGTGGTCACCGGACGGGAGGGGGGTGGAGGGGGGGTGGGGCATGCTTTCCCTCATCTGCAAGCTGGGGATGGAGACAGAAGGTGTGGGGCATGCTTCCCCTCCACCCTCCCTCTGGAGGTGGGTTCTGGGCTCACCACTGCCCCGTATGAGCTCTGAACACAACGTGTGACTAGGGCTGTTGCAATTAATGGATCCTACAGGGAAAAAGAAAGCTTCTCCTTAACTGGCGCAATAACCTTGATCCAAACCACCAAGGTGATGGTTCCAGCTCATCCCACATAAACCTCTATCCAAAATGATAAAATGCCGTCTTGCAAGCGAAAGAGCTCCACAGTCGTCTGCCTTAGCCAAGGCTGCTGTTTAGCCTGGGCCAATTAGAGGTGCATTTTAATAACTTGAGCTGTAAATGATGATGGATAATAGTATGCAAATAGCCTGCCATTTATAAGCAAAGATACCTTCTGCTTATGCATCTAGATTCAAAATATAAATCCACATATTATTACTGGGGGGGTGGGAGGGATTTTTTTAAACACCAACAAAAATATTCTATATTATGGCTCCATTGTAAGGGAATGGAGCCCTTGTAAGGGGGGGGGGATGGGATACTTTCCTGTGGGGTGGTTCATTTCAGGCCTTCCCCCTGACCCAGGGTTCGGTTCTCTCTTGTAAGGCCCCACGTGCAGCTCCCTGATTATGTGCTGGGCCTGTGTGAAGCTTCGGCCAAAGCGGAGCCCTCTGCCCAGTGGCCCCTCCATGCAGAGGAGGCCGCCATTCCCACCTTGTTTTCCCCAGTGCTGGTGGGCCTCCTTTGGAAGGGCAACAGGGGCCCCTGCAGCCCCTGCCCCATATCGGAATGCCTGCAGAGAGTGTAGGGAATTCTCGCCCTTCCCAGCACCACTCTCCCCATGACGCTCTTGAGAGAGGCATTGGTCCCACCAATGTTTGGCTACAGGTAGCTTGTATTTTTTGCAGATGTTCCAGTGTATCATCCCTGCTACCTTGTCATGCCTTTCTTTGTAGTCAGTCTGTGCGATCTTCTTACAACAGCTGATCAGGTGGTCCACTGTTTCATCTGCTTCTTTACAAAGGCGGCACTTGCTGTTTGTGGTGGATTTTTCGACTTTGGCTCTTATTGCATTTGTTCTTAGTGCCTGTTCTTGTGCAGCCAGTATTAAACCCTCTGTTTCTTCCTTCAAGTTGCCATTCTTAAGCCATTGCCAGGTCTTGGTGATGTCTGATTTTCCACTTATATTGTGCAAATATTGACCATGCAGGGGTTTATTTCTCCATTTTTCTGCTCGGTTCTTGACATTTTAAGTGCATCTTCTTCACTGTCCCTAATATATTCTTCAAGGCCTGTTTTCTCCTCCTCTACTGTTTGATGGACTTGCAGCATTCCTCTTCCTTTTTCCATTTTTCTGCTCGGTTCTTGACTTGTTCTTTCTTATAGGCCTGCTTTGTTTCATTGGTGTTTAATAGTTTCTCGTTATTGACCATTTTAAGTGGTGATGGTGATGATGATGATGATGATGATGATGATGATGATGATGATGATAATGATGATGATTTGCATTGGGCCCAGAAATGGACAGAGAATGTCCAGTCCCAGTTAGTAATCTTGCAGCTTTATTTTGCACCAGCTGCAATTTCTTGACCGTTTTCAAAGGCAGCCCCACGTACAACACATCGCAATAATCTAAGCGTGAGTTGACCAGTGTGTGAGTAACTGTGAAACTGATTGCCAGGACATCTAGGACCAGCAAACAGAAGTTCTTTTTCATACAATGCATAATCAACTTGTGGAATTCTCTGCCACGAGATGTGGTAACAGCCAACAACCTGGATGGCTTTAAGAGGGGTTTGGATAATTTCATGGAGGAGAGGTCTATTGACGGCTACTAGTCGGAGGGCTCTAGGCCACCTTCTGCCTTGGGGACGGGGTGCCTCTGGGTCCCAGTTGCAGGGGAGTAATGGCAGGAGAGAGGGCACGCCCTCAACTCCTGCTTGTGGCTTCCAGTGGCATCTGGTGGGCCACTGTGCGAAACCGGATGCTGGACTAGAGGGGCCTCCTTGGGCCTGATCCAGCAGGGCTGTGCTTATGTTCTTATGTTCTCTCTCTCTCTCTCCAGGTAAGGGCAGTGCCATTGGCGTATCAGCCATAGAAGCAGATCAAAGGTGCTCCAATGAAAGAAGCAGGGGAGCCTGGGAGCTGTGGGTTGAGCCCCACAAGTTAGGCCCACACATTTTGGCCATTGGTGCCATTTCAGGGGAAGGATGCTCAGAGTGACTTTGGGGCGTCAAGCCCCCTTGAGATGGGAATCATTGCTATCATAGTTGCACTTTCAGTTGTCTGTCTTTTATCAGCCCTCCTTCATCACCCCCCAAATGATCAGGGTAAAACTGCAATAATTTTGCATCGAGGAGAGGGTTAGGGTCAGGGTTAGGGTAACAATGAACCAACTGTTGTATTCTCTATTTGGAGCACATTCCTGTCAATTTCCATTCCTCTGACAAAATCAAGAAGATTTTGTAGCAGCGTTTGTATTTTCAAAACATTTACAAGCTTTGAAGAAAACACCCTTGCAAATGTGGTTGCTGCCGGCCCAATGCTCAGGTGCATAAAAGCATGGGAAGAAGCTGCCGAGAGGCTGTTGGTGCTCTCACTGCCTGGGGTGCAGAACAGGGGCGTAACTATAATAGGGCAAGGGGAGACAGTTGTCTGGGAGCCCACTGCCTTGGGGGGCCCCCCAGAGGCAAGTCACATGACTTACTCCCCCAGCTGCGCACCCGCCCGGGCTTCCTTCCATTGGATTCATTCTCCAAAACTGGTGTGAGTGTCAAGACCTGGAGCTACCAGAACAGCATGTCTTTTTCTAGTACCATTAGATGACTTGCATCGTCCAAAATTTACAAACACCTTTCAGCCTCATTTAAGATTTCTTTACTTCATGAGCTTTAGCTTCAGTGGTGGTGGGCATTTTAAAATCTTGTCTCTGGGCCCACTCCAACCTTGCTACGCCCCTGGTGCAGAAGACCTTGTCAGCAATCACCAGGAGCATCGTCATCTCCCCAGTTGGCATCAACCACCACCAGCTGGCTCATGGCCCAATTCAGAACCACATGACCCTCAGAGACTCCGGTCCTCCTTGCTGCGGTCTCCTGGGTGCCCATAAAGAAGTGGTGGCAAAAAAGAACCCTCAAAGAGAGCCAGCTGGGAGAGCTAAGGTGAAAGGCTCCTTTCCTCCAGGTTCTTGACAGTATCAGCCTGGCCATTTTGCATTGCCCGGTTATGACCCATCATGGTCTTTGCTTGTTTTTTTCCATGCAGGGAATCTTTGGAGCGCTTCTTATAGCTTGATATCTAGAAGATGCACAAATGTTGAGGGGGGGTGGAATTGTGCATCTTTGTTGGCAAAAAAATCATCATCATCTTGAAACACTGAAAATCGAAATTCTCTACAAATATACAAAACTGGATTTCCAATTTATGTGCATTAACAGCCTGAGAGAAAATAGTGTTAAGTGCCGTTTGGATTACCGCCCCACTCTCAGAGAATAGTTCTCTCTCTTTTCTCCATCTCCTCCATTTGTCTGACTTGCCCATAATTGCCATTTTGCTGATCTTTAACAATGAGTTTGATGTCAACATAGCATAAATGTTGCATTTGTCACAGTTGTATGTTTACAACTTTTAAAAATTCTGTAGTGTTCTCGGGGGTCAGGTATAAAAGGATGCAAAACTAGGACCTTCTGCCTGCAAGCAGATGAGCTAGCTCTGAGCTACGGCCCCATCTCCTCAGGAGAAGGCCTTACAGCAGTCAGAGCTCAGCCTGACCAAACGCAACCTGGGGCTTCGCCAAAGGGGACCATTCATGTTCGCTCCTGCAAGACTGGCTCTCCTCCTATAATGTGGCCTGATGTGCCTATGATTGTTTTTAACCATCCCCTGCAGCAAGACTGCACAACTGAGACTACAGTTCCCATCATCCCCAGCCACCGTGGCCAATAGTCAGGGTTGATGTTCAACAACCACTGGAGAGCAGAAGTTGTGCCGCCCTGCCTCACAGGTCCCCAGCGCCCAAGACATGACAGAGATCCACACCAGAAGCACCTCCAGAGTAGTCAGCTTTGGATGGGCAGCGGGGAATCTTTCAGAAGGAGTGGGCTCTAATGGATTTTGTAATTGGAATTCAATCGGCCATTCAATGCACAGAGAGCACCACCACCCCACTGCCTTTTCTTAATTCTAAAACTTTGCTGCAATCTTTTAATGTTATTTCTGTTCATCAGATTAAGGAGCTGCAGATGGTCCCCTCCCTCCAGTTTCTCTTGCTGGGATTTAATAGACAGTGCGTGTCAACGGACCATTAATTGGACCCAAATAAGTTCAGGGATCATTAATTGGACAAGAATAAGCTGAAGCTCTATTAAAAATTACTCATGTGTGCAGGCTACTAAATTAGAAATGGCCACAGATTTTTCTCTGATGAGATGGGATCTGGAAAAACGGCAGTGAACATTAGAAGCTGGGAACCCCAACGGGGTGGGTGATCAGGTGCCAATGCTGGTTATGCTTTCAGGGTGGACATCCTGACTAAACTGCTCAACAGACTTCTCACTGAACTTAATAGGACAAATTAGTCATGTCCTATTAACTTGTCCTATTAATTTCAATGGGACTTCCACTGAGAAATTGGACCAGGATGTCACTCCAAGTTATTTAGCTGCACAAGCGGCTCTTCACAAAAAGAATTTTCTACCACTACATTTATTTTCTTTTTTTGTACCAAAAGGTTTCCACAGCCCTAATCGCTCCTTTTCCTTTCATTATCTTTGTCCCTTTTCTAAAACTAATAAAACTGCCAAGCCCTCGTCATTTCCAGCTGTTGGAGCAAAATCAGGGCCAGAGCCTGGCGTGTCCAGCTGGGTCCCAACGCCCACCCCACCCCCCCACCCGGCCGAGGGTGCTCCTGAGGAACCGCCAGGCTTGGCAAGCAGCAAGGTAGGAGGAGGGGGAGGGATCGCCTGCTGGCCGCCACCTGAGTAGTGGGGTGGGGCGGGGGGGGCGGGGGGGGCTTGTCTGCTGCCCTCCATGTGGCTGGGCTGCTGCCATCTCACTCAGCTCACGGAGAGCACAACCCCATAGGGATGTGCACAAAAATGGTGCTTCCCGTTCAGTTCCGATCCAAGCAGGCTTCGGACCAAACCAGACTGGTTTGAGCTGGTCCGGACCCGGTTCGAGGGTGGCGGGGGCTTTCCTAAGTGTACCCGTACTCAATGGAAGTACTCACAGTTGGCACCGGTGCCGGCTGCAGTGGCCACCCCGAGGTGGGGCTGCAGCAGCTCCCCTGCCGGCCTCCGAGTCTCCTGCGCTGGCTTCTGCCCGGCCCGGCCCTGTTTCAGACCTGGTTTGGCCCATCTTGGTTTGGCAGAGGCACATGCGTGGAGGCCGTTTTTGATGGCTCATGCACATGTGCACGGGTCAGATGCATACATGCATGCACACACGTCAAAATGGCCCGTGCACATGTGCAGAGGTTTAAAAAAAGAGGCCTCCGCACACGTGCAGAGGCCCAAGACAGGACTGGAATGTTCCATCTGGAGAGAAGAAAGGTCCTCTTTTAAGGATTCTCCACTTACATCTTCCCCTTAAGGCAGACAGCAGAGAGTTGTGCTGTTGACAAGCTTCTGCACAAATTCTAGTTTGATCCAGGTGACAGTCATCGAGCTCCTAAACTGACTGTATGAATCAAACCCTGGGCAGGCTGGGGGGGTGGGATGCTCACCTTTGAAAGATACATTTTTTTTTAAAAAAGCACGAAATAAGTTGCTGAATTTCAATTGCCCTTTTCCAGATTTAATTATCTCCAAAGTAATTATCTCTAGAGGAAGAGAGCTCTGCTCTTGCATTACATTACAACAGGGCAGGTTGTGTATCCATTGCAGGAGACAAAGGCAAACTCCATCTCAATGGAACACAGCATGTTCAGCACGTAGGGAAGAATTTCAAAAGCGTCTGTGATCATCAAAGTGAGCCCCTGGTGGCGCAGTGGTAAAACTGCCGCCCTGTAACCAGAAGGTTACAAGTTCGATCCTGACCAGGGGCTCAAGGTTGACTCAGCCTTCCATCCTTCCGAGGTCGGTCAAATGAGTACCCAGAATGTTGGGGGCAATATGCTAAATCATTGTAAACCGCTTAGAGAGCTCCGGCTATAGAGCGGTATATAAATGCAAGTGCTGTTGCTATTGCTATCAAAGGGCAGTTTTGCTTCCGATGAAGGACAATGCCAGCCCCCCCACCCCAGGCACAGCTGCTGCGCTTCCTCTGCAGGGGCCGGTCAGAGGGTGAGCTGGAGCCAGCCGGCCTCTCAGTGGGCCGGGCAGAGCCAGTGGAAGCCAGTCCGGGGAGCCCAGTCAGGGCCAAGGCGGAGGTTCTGGGAGCCGGGAACACCAGCAGGCTCACAGTGCTGCGCGGGAGTGGAAGGGGAGGCCCACGGATCAACACCCTGCCTCAAGCCTGCCTCTGGGGGCCAGGCCTTCTCCGGAGGAGGCCCTTCTTCCAGCTGAACTGGGGAGCTGCCAGCCTGGTACGCAGTGGCCGGGCCGGACTGGGGGCACTGAGAGGGCGCCAGGATCTACGTGGGGAGGGGCCGGAATGGCACCCGGTTTTGAGCAGAACAGGTAATTGATGGTGGGAGTTGGGGCGCAGGGGCACCGCGCGGGCAGGGCGCTCCGGGAATGCCTCCTGTGCCAGTCCGAGCTGCTCAGTGGCTCCATTTCAGGACGAACCAATTCGATCCCAATTTGAACTGTCTCCTGGCGGTTTGCCTCTTTTTCACATTCGGAGTAGTTTTCGGGCATGGACGGCAAGCTCCTTGCTTCTTGGCTGGCTTGTAATGATCCCAATCAAGAGTTGATCATGGTTGGACCAGCTCGCCGTGGTGAACACGAGTCCAGCCATCGAATCAGCCGGCCAAAGCCATCTTGGTGGAGCCTGACTCTCTTGTCTAGGCTTCGCTTGCCCCCAAATTTATTATTTATTTTATTTATTGATCATATTTGTACACCACCCCAAACTTTCATCTCTGGGTGGTTAACAATAACACACAACAAGTTAAAACATATATAAACATACATAACACTTAAAAACCATTTATACAATTTGAACAGTCAAACAGATTCAAACCTACAAATTTAAAAAAACGAAAAAGCTTGGGTCAAGAGGTGGGTTTTCAAATACTTTTTTAAAATGGCCACAGCTGTATGTATCCCAGTGCCACTTGTATCCCAAGTGTCGCTAACTGTTCTATTCCTCCCCTCACACATCCCCAGCGACTGTTTATTGTGGCTGGGGGTGATGGGAGTTGTAGTTCAGCAACAGCTGGAGAGCCAAGGTTGCCCACCGCTGCTCTGTTGGGTGGTCTTTGGCCTGCTCTGCACATCGGCCCTGCCCCATGAACGCTCATTTTAAAGGGCTGTGTGTTGCATAGTGTAGTGGTTAGAGTGTTGGACGAGGACCGGGAAGACCTGAGTTTGAATCCCCATTCAACCATGAAACTCACTGGGTGACTCTGGGCCAGTCATGTACCTCTCAGCCTGACCTACCTCACAGGGTTGTTGTGAGGATAAAAATAGCCATGTACACCACTCTGAGCACCTCGGAGGAAAAGTGGGCTATAAGTGTAAAAATAAATAAATAAAAACTTAGTGGTGACTATTCAGATGTGGCAACTGACCGCATGTGTGGGGGAGAGCTGTTCTTGAGGTAGTGAGCATGAATGGTCCCCTTTGCTAAGAGGGCCCACCCTGGCTTGCATTGGGATGGGTGACTACGTGTGAGTGCTGGTATGGACAGGCTCTTTTGGTTACTGGTCATGGGCCATAAGAAAGATTGTGATTGACTTGTTGGATGTGAGCACTGTCTTCTGGAAGAGATTATTCCCCTTTGGGGATGGGGCCGCAGCTCAGCAGTGGAGCACCCGCTTGCATGGGGAAGGTCCCAGGTTCATGTCATGCCCTAGCGGCCGCGGCAGCATCCCCAAACAGGACTGGGAAAGACGCCTGCCTGGAACCTCGAAGAAGTCACAGCCCGTCAGTGTCCACAACAGGTCTGACTCTGTATAAGGCTGCTTCCTGTCTTCCTGTCACATTTCAACCATGCTGCTCCACATCTTTCTTTTGCCAGAGTATAGCCATGTGGTGGATGCTCTTCAACATTCAAAATTAGGGCTGAGCCAAAATTGGGGAGGCAAACTTCAATATTGCCTTCTGTAAAATGCCCCCCCCGGCCCCCCATTTTGACCATGATTTAGAGTGTCTGCAAAATACGGCAAACACACCTGCCCATTCAGAACAAAGGTAAGAAGCATTGCCATCACTCTGATTTGGCTTCAGAACATCACCATGTTGATATGGCATCATGAAATTGTCATTCTAGTTACATCATTCCAAATTGGCTAGATCCCAGGAACCTCGTTAGCCAGCACACTGCCACCCCCACCCCCACTCAGGTTCAGGCTAAACATGACTTGTTACTTAAGGTTCTCCATAGACTCTGTTAGCCTAAAATACATAAGCACACAACACATCACAAGAGAGAGCAAGCATACTGTTGGTACAAAGCATTTTTGGAGGACATTGAAGACAATTTGCTATCATCAGCCTTCCCGAAATTGGCGCGAAATTGCATGTGTCTAAAATGTGGGACATTTTTGCATTTGTCTGAAACGACATCTAGAATCTTCCTGGCTCCGCGTTGCTTCAGACTCTCAGCTTTGCTTTGCATGTTCACCAGTGTAGAGTCCTGGAATAACTAACACCCCCACACACACCCCACCCTGAGCAATTCAGAACAGGACAGTCAATCCTGGCTTGGCCGCTGGGTGTAGTCTGGCTCATGCTGAAGGCCTCCAAGAAGAGAGTGTCCATGCACACAGCAGAGTGCTGCTCATGGGTGCAGAACCAAATGGGAAACGGGGCCCCAAACAGGCTGCCGCTTTCATTTCCCCTCCACCCCACTGAGGGACCCCTTTGCTTGTTTGTCAGGAGGCCGACATCACATTTGCGCAATGAAAGGAAGTGCAGAGGCTCTGCGGTTTCCCCATTTCCCTTTGCAAAGTCCCTGCCTTGACTTGACGGTGCATTTCACCCTCCTCCCCCCCCCCGCCCAGCTGCCCTCCGTTCCAGCCATTCCAGTGTGTGCAGTAATTATGAAATACCGCCTGGCCTCTCTGGCTGTTCATCTCCCTGGTCTGATGGCGAGATCACACACTCCCTAATTAACACCTTTTCCCCTTGTGGCTACTAACAAGCCGTTTGCTGTCCATCCTTCAGGATGTCTTTCTTCTCATCACGTCTTGTGGGCATGACCCACCCGGAGCAGCTGCTTTAATTAAGAGAGGGGTGCCATTCACTGGCTTTCTCTCATTGTGCAGATTCCCCTCCCAGTGGGGTCCAACTAGGAGCCAAAAGGATGGGGGGGCCAAGAAAACCACCGGGCTCTGTGGCTGCCTTAACCCTTTCCTCTGTGCAAAGCAAATGCACCTTTACTTGAATGGTTTGGGAGTGGAGACCGAGAAGGGATGGCAATGCAGAGAGGGCTGTAAGTGCCACCTGGCTCCCTGCTGTTTCCCACCTCCAGGGGGACAGACGTGGCCCCAAACCACTTTGAGCATTCCTGAGATGGCCCCAACTTGTGGGCCTCCATCACGTTCTTGGAACCGAGGACCTTCACACTTGCGAAAGAGCTAGAAAGAAACCTTCAAGAAGTCAAAGAAATGGAAATCAGTGGGTTTCCCCCACATTGACTGAACACCAGAAAGGCCTCTCCATGCAGCTACTATAGAAAGGCAGCATCTGCCTTTCATCTGTTTATTGTGTGTTTGTTTAAAAAGCTCAATCGTGCGGAGCACATAAAGCACCGAAAGAGCCGTTTTATTCATTCCATAGACCTAGCAATCATGTTGCTTTTTTTTAGTACACAATACTTTTAGAGGCACCATTTTAAAAATTATTTCGTAAGCATGTTATTAAAGCAAATTTCCAGCGACTGCGATAGGGGAGTAGGTGGGCCTGGCTTTTAACAGCCTTCAAAACTCAGCATCCACAATTGAAAAAGAAGGTCTGCCCTTATTTTGACATGTGAATAATATAACAGAATCAGAGAGGAGAGCTGGTCTTGTGGGAGCAAGCATGACTGCTAAGCAGGGTCCGCCCTGGTTGCCTATGAAAGGGAGCCTAGAAGTGTGAGCAGCACTGGAAGAGATTCCCCTTCTTAGGGGATGGAGGCGCTCTGGGAAGAGCAACTAGGCTCCAAGTTCCCTCCCTGGCAGCATCTCCAACGAGATAGGGCTGGGAGAGAGCCTCCTGCCTGCAACCTTGGAGAAGCCGCTGCCAGTCTGTGCAGACAAGAGTGAGCTAGAGGGGCCACCAAGGGTCTGGCTCAGCAGAAGGCGGCGGCTCCCTCCCTGGGTCCCTCAGAGGGTCAGGGCTGATGCTGCACGCTTGCCTGTGGATGGGTCCCTGCCAGGGCCAGATGGCCCCTGTGCCCTGCTGCCCTGGCGTCAGTCTGGCAGCAGAGAGAGGAGCTCTCCCCATCTCCAGGTTCCCAGAGTTCTCACAAAGGGCAACGGACATTCTCTCCCAATTTCCTCTTTTCTCACTTCATTAGGATGCACATAAATGAGTACTATTACAAGCGAATTAATTTTAAAAAAGAAAAGAACCAGAGAGCATGATTAGAACATGAGCATGATTCCGCAGGCCTAAATGTGTGGGGCTAATTCCGGTCTCCTCCATGTCCCTGCCTGTTAATGGATGAGAGTGAGCCTCTTGCATGCCAGAGGTTAATGCTTCTGGGGAGATAAATTACACGGGAGGAGAGGGGCAGAGCCGTTGAGAGCGGCTGCCTGAACATAATAGCTCACTTTAATGACGACAAGCAAAAAGCTGACATGCTGTGACTTCGGCGCCTGACCCCCCATTTCCTACAAGGAATATGCTAATGCCTTGTTTATTTACTCCCTCCTTTTTATGAGGTGATTTGTTTCTGCCCCTCCCCTCATGCCAGGCCTGTGCAGTAATTTGTTGTTCTTAAACCGCTAGCCAGTTAAATAAGGCAGGGGGAGCGAAAGAGGCCTCCTCCGCAGGTGAGCTCCATTCCCACTTGGAAGGCCACGGAAGCCGAGCCCGAAGGCCAGGGGGACAAGGCAGGCCCCCGACACTCCTGGCTGCCACTTCTGAGGAGAAGCACAAAGCCCTTAATCCAGCCCAGCAGGGCTAAGTCGGCCTTTTGCGACACCCCCCCCCGGAATGCCTTTTATTTATTATTTTAGATCGCCTCCCTGCTCAAAGAGAGTGATGGCCGCAGCCTTCTGCATTCCCCATGGCACGCGTGGCTCCTTTTTTCCAGTAGGTTAACTATCAGAAGAAATTGGGGCTATATTTCCTCAGCCGGCCAGGCTGAAAAGTGGCACTTTATAGTCAGCGGCTGATCAGATTAGGGGTTTTTTCCCCCCCTAAAGGAAGAGGAGATGCACTATTAGCTGTTCCCATTATGGCTTAACAAGCAGTAGCCACAATCATTTAGCTGTGGTCTGTCAATTAGCAGGTCGGGTTTTGCTTACCATTTGTGGAATGGAGCTGAAAGGTGCCCCATCAACATCCTCTGAGGTTCTCTTTTAAGAAAAAGCGGAAGAAGAATTGGGGACAGAACTCGGAGCCAGAGCCTTGGGCCATCAAGCTTCGTATTCTCCAGAGTTCCAGGCAGGAGCCTTTCCCTGCCCAGCTGGGGACATCAGGGAGGGAACCCAGGAGCTTCTCCATGCAACCAGACGCTCTTCTGAAAAGCTATGGCCCCCTTCCCCAAGGAGATGCTGCCAGGGACCGGAGCTGGAGCCTCCTGCGTGCAGAGCAGACGTGGCTCGGCTGAGCTCTGCTTCTGTCCCCTGCTGCTGCCGCTGCCCCGGAAGTTGGTAAGAATGTGAAGCTTCCCCAGGAAGCCAACCCATTAAATTGTTTGTGTTCCATGCAGGTTCTTCCGCATTTCCAAACCCTCTTGCTCAGTTCTGGCCTGGCCTGGCCTAGATACAGGATGGCACCCGGAGTAAGCAAATGCATCCCAGGCATAGGATGCATCCTGCTCCCCGCCATGAGTTCCCTCAGCAATGCAGCACCCAGCAGCAGCAGCAGCAGCAGCAGGCAGTGGGAGGCGGCACTCGTGGAGCTCGCCTTCCCCTGGAGGGGCCAAGGAAGATGGGGGAAAATCCCCCTCCCCTTGTGCAAGAAGCCCTGCCAGAAACGGCCACCCCCTTGGAGAAGCCCTGGCACTCTGGGGACCCAGTGAGGCTCCCACCCGCGAAGCCCCCTCCAGAGCACCAGGGTGGCTCTCCTGCAGGTCAGGGCAGCATCTGCTCCGCTCCAGACCAGATGGGGCTGGTGGCACCAGGATGTACGGTAGAAGCCAACCAGGCCATCCCCCCGCCAGCCGGCCATCCAGGGGCACAGCAGAACGGAGTCAGGCAGTCCCAGTCAAGCCACTGAGCAAACAGTACGGAGGCCTGAGCAAAGCACAAGCAGGCCAGGGTCCAGCCAGTGAGCCACAGGGCCAAGGCTGAGGCCACGCCTGGGAACTGGAGGACTGCCTGATGGCAGCAAGCCCAAGGAGAGGCCCCACCAGAGCTGGAGCTCCCACAGAGGCCCAGAGCAGCTTTGACGCTGCGCAGCCAGCTCTGGAGGGAGGCAGCAGCTCCTCCCCCAAAAGCAAGACCCGGGCGGGGGGGGGGGTTGAAAGGGACCTCACCTGCTGCCCAGCATCTGGCCCCAACAAGGCGAAGGCGGCCTCCCAGATCCCCTCTGGTCCTGAGCCGGAAGGCAGCGCAGTGTCGTCTGGCCTCTCAGGGGGAGTTGAGGTTTGCAATCCCGCACCACGGCTCCTTCCGCGTCTCCTTGTGTTCTCCTCCAGGGACAAAGCTGGGAGCTTTTTGTTTCAGAAAAAGGTGACTAAGGGGAGACATGATGGAGCTTCATAAAGTTATGCATGGCATGGAGAGAGTGGAGAGAGAGAAGTTTTTCTCCCTCTCTGACAACCCTAGAACCAGGGGTCATCCCATGAAACTGAAGGCTGGGAAATTTAGGACCAACAAAAGGAAGTACTTCTTCACACAGAACATCATTAATCAATGGAATTCTCTGTCCCAGGTTGTGGTGATGGCCACCAGCTTGGATGGCTTTAAGCAGGGCTTGGACAAATTCATGGATGGCTGTCAAGAGTGATGGCTACAGGCTACCTCCAGCTCAGAGGCAGGATGCCTTTGAATGCCAGCTGTGGGGAGCATGTCTTCATTTCATAGTTGTGGGTTTCCTGAGGCATCTGGTGGCTGCTGGAAAAGATGGTCCTTGGACCGAATGCAGCAGGGCTGTTCTTAGTGAGGAGGGGGGCAGGGGACGCTTAAGGTCCTGACAGCACCACAGTCTGAACCTGATTTGCCTTCTCACCATCAATGCTATTAAACCTTTGAAACACATCTGGAGATCTAATCCCTGATCTCCAAACATCATGCGTAGTGGCACCCTTGGGCATGCCTGTACGTGCGGTTGATGCCCATTATTTGCCAAATCTTGGTATCATTTTTACCCTTCCCTCAACTGACCATTGCTAATTGCATTCCTCAGCATCCAAGTCTGCTGGGATGCGATTCTGAGGTTCTTGTACTCTTTTCCTCCCAAGGGAGATGGAAGATCAGATTCATTCTTCTCATCAAGAATGACACACCACACACACACAGTGTTATACAACATCACCAGCTTCATTTGAAATGGAAAACATGTCACTGGGAATTATGGACTTGGACATGGTGTGAGTGTGTAGTTGTGCGCCACACACACTTGATGAACCGTGCAGCCTCTCTCCAGAGTGACTTGGCTAGAACATTTTAAGTATACCAATTAATTTGCTAAATATGTTACTGGTTGCTGCTTTCACAAGAGACCTTTGTAGCATCGGAGTACTTGTTCATGCAAACAGCTGCATGAGTTAAAGAGCTGTTAATTTGCTTTACCTCTGGGTCTTGTCCTCACAGTCTAAACAGTGGAAAGCATTAATCATTACATTCAAAGTTTGGAGAACTGTTCAGTGGAAGGAATCAGTGCAAAGGTCATAAAGACAAATTTAAGCAACCCAACAATTACTTTATTGGTTCCACAAAGAAGACAGACAGAACACACATCTATTTGCTCACTATCAATACTAGACAGAAAGGACTTTCAAATGGAAGTGAAGTGGGTAGATATGTAGACATTATGATATGTAGGTAATAGGATCTGAAGCGATACAGGGACATTGCTTATGATGAACTGAGACAGAAAATAAGGGATGTACTGAGGAATTGTGACATCATGAGAAATAAATCTCTGAGGTCATTAAGAGAGAGCGATTTCTTGCCCAGGAGGAAGGCAGGAGCAAGCCACAGCGGCCAGCCCATGCTTGTATGTTATTGTAATGTTGTCAGCTCCCTTGGGAGGCCTTGGTGGTATCATATTTTAAATAAAGGTCCAAATAGATGCAATTGTTCTTTGAAATTTCCAATATTCTGGAAATGTAACGTAAAAATTAAAGACATTGATAGGACTAAAATATGATATAAAATAGAATAGAAAGACAATATGAGCACAAAATCAGCAATGCATGAAAAATCTGATTACACATGTACAGATGTGGGAACTGTGGGAAAGTACTATTATTCACTATGGTCAATACACCAGCATAAACAAAACAAACAACAAATATTTATATACTGCTTTTCAACAAAAGCTTTTTAAAAACCCAAAGTGGTTTACGTAGATACAGTAAGTAAGTAAGTAAGTAAGATGGATCCCTGTCCCCAAATCTAAAAAGAAACATAATTTGTACACCGCCTTGACAGTGTTCCTTCTAAGGCGTGCGCATGTGCACACACTCACACGTTTTTTGATGTCAGCTCAGTCAATTTTAGATCCCACTCAGGTTGAATCAGGAAGGCCCCACTCTGAATGCATGTGTGAACACACAGTTCCTTGATACTGCCACCCAGAACAAAACTCATGCCGCACAGAGATGAAAAAAATGAGAGGGAACATTGTACATGGAGATTTCTATATCAGGTGGTATAGAAATACAATCAATCAATCAATCAATCAATCAATCAGACACCAGCAACAGTCGCTGGGCGGGGGGGGTACTGTGCTGGGGGTGGAAAGGAGCAGTTGCTCTCCTCCTGCTCAATAAAGAGGATCATAACGTTAAAAAGGTGCCTCTTTGCTCCGTCAGCAGTTTCCCTTAAAGGAGCACACACATACAAACCGCACTTCCTGACTGTACCCTTCGTTTGAGGGGGCTTGTGCCCACGTTTCCTTTTAAAATGAATACATATTTAGTCATTCACATAAACATGTGCCTGTGTAGAGAAACACTTATACACGCACAAAACATCTGAAATGGCATATAGACATTACTAAAATACAATACATTAGGTTGCAAAAGTGCATAAATAATTATAAAACCAAGATTCTCATCTAGCAGGTTATTATTTTTTATTATTTAGCATATTTCTATACTTCGCAAAACTTGGGTCTCTGGGTGGTTTACAATTAAAATCATTTAAACATTAAAATCAGTTGGAACCCAACATTAAAAGTATTAAAACTAAAAATCTAATCAAAAGCCCGAGTGAACAAATATGTCTTCAGTGCCTTTTTAGAAGTTGCCAGAGATGGGGAGGCTCTTATTTCAACATCCCAAAGCCCAGGGGCATCAACAAAGAAGGCCTGTCCCCGAGAAGCCACCAGACGAGCCGGTGGCAACTGCAGACGAACCTCCGCAGAAGATCTCAGTGGGTGGTGGGGCTCATGGTGAAGAAGACATTCTCTTAAATACCCAGCCAGGGCCCAAGCTGTTTAGGGCTTTGGTGCCCCGTGGTGATTTGTATTCAATGCTGGACTCCTGGAAGTTTGAGGCAGATGGTAATGACAGACAAGAAAGCGACAAGCAGTGTTAAATTCCTTCTCAGGAGAGAGAGACAGGCAGGGACAGATCTTTCAGGACCCTGGACAGATCCTGTGATGCCAACAGAACAGTCTCCGGGGCTAGTTTGGACAATACTCACAACCATACCTTTAAATATGTGGGGAGGAGCATCGACATACACATCTCTGCCCCACCGGAGTTGTATGAAGAACCTACCTGCCTGCCTTGTGAAAATATAAACATAAATAAGAGAGAGAGAAAGTGGTATATAGGTCATCGTAGTAGAATGTTGTCTGGCATTTAACCAGAACAGATAACCAGGATCATCTGATCCTGGTTAAATGCAGCTCAACCACAGTTGTTTGATCAGTATTGCCTGGGAGATCTGTGTTCTCACAACCAGCTCTGTGAGGGTCACACATCCAGGTTAACTCTTTAACCAGGATCATCAGGATTGTGAAAATGCAGCCTAAGAAAAGATTCTTGTTTAACAAATGCTTGGGCCACCAGCTAACTGGCTATGGCGGCAAATCATCAAAGAGACCTTCACTTTTTAGGAACATAGGAAGCCGCCTCATACCAAATCAGACCATTGCCCATCTAGCTCAGGTCTACACTGTCTTGTCCACACTGCCTTGTAGGGGCTCTCCAATGTTTCCAGCAGGATTCTCTCTCCAGCCCTACTTGAGGGGTGGACCAGGGACTTTCTGCATGGATGCAGACACTCTTCTGTTGAGCTACTATTCCCTAAGGGGGATATCTTATAGTGTTCACATGTACTCCCATCCATATGCAAACCAAGATGGACCCTGCTTAGCAAAGGGGACCATTCACCAGCTCTTCACAAAGAAGACGGTGTCAGACTCCCAGGGGACGAGGTGGGCTCCTAGCACTTCTTGAACTCCAGAATGACTGGAGCACCCCCAAAAAGGTCAGCCTCAGGAACAGCCAGGGGAGGAGGTGAGCTGGTCCCCTGAGTCCTCCTCCTGGCTTGCTGCATTCAGCCAGTTCCCTCTCCTGGAGAACTCCTGGCTTCCATACTCAGAAGCAGCAGCCCCTCCTCATCAGCTGCCTTGTCTTTAAATACCCCAGTGCAGAGCTGACAGGGCTTAAAGCTGACTTCCAGCCCCGCCCCCTTCCTGACCTGGCTTCCTGTTTCCTGCCACACCCAAGCTAGCTGTCTCCCCAGAGCTGTTTCCTGCCGCTCTCCCTGCCTTGCCCACTCAACCCCGCTGGGATTGAGGCTGCCCACCAGCCTAGACCCTTCTCATCCCTGCCGACCCCTGCTGAAGGAACGAAAGTCCCCCAGCAGGGATGCCACGCCCTCCTCCAGGCTCCACAGGGCCACCCCAGCAAGCAGGGAACATGGCATCCCGACAGACGGGTCAAAAGGACTGATGAAACAGAGAGAGATGAGCACAGCATGCTTCAGAGCTTGCAAAGTACTGCCATGATTGGGGAGTTAACCACAAACAGCCCTAGTGAGAGAACGGAGAATGTCCTGACATCCACAGCAACTCCCATCCCTACACCACACATGGCCCTTTCTTGTGTTCTTTGGGGGTGCTGATGTTCAAAAGTAAAGGAACTAGTAAAAATCATTTAAACTTGTCTGTACAGACTTTAAAGCAGCAAGAAAGGAAAGCAACCTTTTCCTGCTCTTTTAAGTCAAATTTAAGGTTTTCTGTTTAGGTTTATCTTGAATTAACATATTAAAGGATTCTGCTTATTAACCTGCTGCGTCTTTTAGGTTCAGAAGGCCAGTTTGATAGAGTTATCTTTTAATACCTTGCCTCTCCGACATGCCAATTCTTTCTGGACAAATCCCCACCTGTAATCATAATTTGTGATCCCTGCAACTTAATTTAAATTAAATTGAGAAGGCAATAACTTCTCCCACTCTGTGTGTCTCTGTGTGTGTGTGTGTGTGTGTGTGTGTACACACATACATACAACAAGACCTCTCCCTCTAACTTTTCTTCAGCTGATAAAAAGTTGTGGGGTCAGAGGTGAGCAGTCTGTTCTTTTCTTATGCATTGATTTAGCTTGTGAAATCCTGCATTCCTGGGTTCAGCTTCAAAAGAGGACTTTCTCAAGAGAAGATTCAGGGATCTGTCCTGTGTGCAAATCGTGGGCCAGTCAGTCTTGCTTGTCCTCAAAGCAGCCCCACAACTGCTGCCACTTCAGCCCCAGTTGACAGAGAAGAAGAAGAACAGGCGGAGAGACGTTTCGTTAAAGGAGCGTGGAGGTTTTAGAGGTGGGAGGGCGCTCAGTGGCCGGCCCCGTGCAAGAGGCAGCTGTGGGAACATTCCCTGGCCGGACGCTGGCTGAAGTTCTCCAGCAAATGAGAGGCCAGCCCCCCATCCAACAGCTCTGACCGTGAAGAAGTCCCTCGCAATGCCTGCTTCCTTGTTCTGATCCTGCTCCCTCTTCTGTGGCTGCCTTTCAGCTCTCGGCCAGCATGGCGCTCCTTGGTCTTCTCTTCTGCAGGATAAACCTGCTCAGCTCTTCAACCATTCCTTACATAACTTGGTTTTCAGACCCGTCGTCATATTTTCCCCTCCTCTGAAGCTATTCCAGTTTATCAATATTCTTCTTAAAATGCAGCACCATGAACTGGATAAAATACTGCAAGTAAAGTCTGACCATTACCAATCAGAATAGTCTGGAGGACATCAAGTCCCCAAGTTTGCCTTAGCTTTTTTTGCAGCTGCACCACACTGCTGGCTGATGTTTAATGACGTGTTAAAGGATTCCGCTTATGCCTAAATGCCTAGATTCTATTCACCATCTACCGTTGCTAAGCCAAGTCCTCACCGTCCTGTATTTCTCCATCTGATTTCAGTGGGTTGGGGTAGCCCTAACCAGCTTCCACTTGTCATCCAATGAGTGATGGTAGCCAGGGAGGCACAAAACTAAGAGGGAAACAAGAGTCAGAGGTTTAGAACTTGCACTGCTGTTTTGCTCCCACACCCCCAGGCAACCCACAAGAAAAACACCCCACACGTTCTTTGGGAGAAAGGGCCACAACTTAATGAATGGGATAAATAATTAGACAGTGGCAATGAGGAAACTCCAGCCCCAGCAGTGTGGGTCTAAGCAGGGCTGGAGTCAGGTGCTCTCCTTGAGCCTTTGGGCAGCATATCCTGGCTCAGAGCCTAGACACAGTCCATTAACTGTGGGACAGCAGCGATTCCAGTGGTGGCGGCGGGGAAGGGAAGAAGGGACGTTGGCAGGTCAGCAGGCCGTTGCATGGGAAGGGAGGTCAGAAACTTAATTGCTCTTTCCCCTTCTGGCTGCCTTGCCAGCTCTTTGACCTCAGAAAGCAGTGCCAGCTTTCCACAGAGCCCCATCTTGCTCCTTTGTAATGCCAGAATAAGTCGGAAACTATCCATGATTTGCTTCTGGATGAAGGGGCTGAACTGGTATGTATCACAGAGACTTGGTTGGGGGTGGCTGGTGGCCCAGTCTGGTCCCAGCTTCTCCCTCCAGGGTGCTCTGTTGAAGAGCAGGTGAGGAGATGTGGGTGGGGAGGTGGAGAGGCTGTGGTCTATAAAAATCATATCTCCCTTACCAGGATCCCTGTCAAAGTGTCTGACCATATTGAATGTGTGTACTTAAGTCTGGGGAACAGGGATAGACTGGGACTTCTGTTGGTGTACCAATCACCCCTCTGCCCAACAGAATCCCTAACGGAGCTGACAGACTTGGTCTTGGACTTGGCATTGGAGTCTCCCAGGCTTGTGGTGCTGGGGGACTTCAATGTCCACTTTGGGACCAATTTGTCTGAGATGGCTCAGGAGTTCATAGCAGCCAGGACAACTGTGTGCCTATCCCAAGTGGTCTTGAGACCAACACATATTGTTGGTCACACGCTTGATCTGGTCTTTCACTCTGAACAGGGTGGTGTGCCATGGGTGGGGACTCCTGTGATTTCCCTGTTGCCATGGACAGACTACCATCTGGTTAAAGTTGGATTGACAACCATGTCCCACCTCTGCAGGGGTGAGGCGCCCATTAGGATGGTCCACCTGAGAAGGTTATTGGATCCAATAGAATTCCAAGAAGCCTTGGAGGGATTTCGTGTTGGCTCTGCCAGTGACCCTGTCAACACTCTGGTGGAGAATTGGAACAATCAGCCCCGCTTCAAAACTGGCCCCTTAGTATACAGAGGAACTACAGGGGCTGAAGTGGCAAAGTAGACGGCTAGAGTGCAAGTGGAGAAAGACTTGACTCGAATCTGACAGGTTATTATATAGAGCACATTTGAAGATTTATGCCTGGGCGATACGTGCGACAAAGAAGTAATTCTTTTCTGCCTGCATCGCATCTGCAAGTTTACGTCTGAGTGGAGTTGTTCAGAGTTGTGAAGGGGTTGTGTGTGCCCCTCCCCCTTGAACCAGTACTTGAAACCAACAATTACTCGCAGTCACATTTTCAATGAGTTTTTGTGTGGACAAAATCAGGCCAAGCTGGATTCAAGCTGTTACAATTGTTACAGTGTCTGATGCCGAGGTGTCCAGCAGCTCAACTTCTGTGGTGATTCTGGATCAGTTACAGTTCATGATTCCTGAGGGTGCGGACAAGTTGCTTGGAATGGTACAGCCTACCACCTGCCCTCTTGCTCCTTGCCCTACATGGCTTATACTATCTGGCAGGAAAGGTGTTGTAGAGGGCCTGGTTGTGATTATAAATCCATTTCTGAGGGAGGGCAGGATGCCTCCTTGTCTTATGGAGGCAATCACTAGACCACTTCTGGAGAAGCCTGCCTTGGATCCCTCAGAGTTGAGCAATTACAGGCCGGTCTCCAACCTCCCATGGCTGGGCAAGGTGATTGAGAAGGTGGTGGCCCACCAGCTCCAGGCGGTCTTGGAGGAAACTGATTATCTAGACCCATGTCAAACTGGCTTTCGGGCAGGCAATGGGGTGGGGACTGCCTTGGTCAGCCTGATGGATGATCTCCAATTGGGAATTGGCAGAGGGAATATGACTCTGTTGGTCTTTTTGGTGGCTGTTGATACTATTGACCATAGTATCCTTATGGAACATCTGAGGGGACTGGGGGTGGGAGGCACTGCTTTGCAGTGGTTCCACTCCTACCTCACGGGCAGATTCCAGATGGTGTCCCTTGGAGACTGTTATTCTTCAAAATCTGACATTTTGTATGGTGTCCCTCAGGGCTCTATGTTGTCTCCAATGTTGTTTAACAACTACATGAAAGTGCTGGGAGAGATCATCAGGAGATTTGGTGCAGGGTGTTATCAGTATGCTGATGACACCCAAGTCTATTTCGCCATGTCAACATCATCAGGAGAAGGCATAACTTCCCTAAATGCCTGCCTGGAGGTGGTAATGGGCTGGATGAGGGATAACAAACTGAGGCTGAAACCAGATTAGATGGAGGTACTTATTGTGCAGGGTCTGAACTCAGGAGATTATTTAGATCAGCCTATTCTGGATGGGGCCACACTCCCCCAGAAGGAACAAGTACACAGTCTGGAGATGCTTCTGGATCCAAACCTCTTCCTGGTGTCCCAGGCTGAGGTGGTGGACAGAGGTGCTTTTTATCAGCTTCGGCTGATATGCCAGCTGTGTCCGTTTCTTGTGATGAATGACCTCAAAACGGTGGTACATATGCTGATAACTTCCAGACTGCAATGCACTCTATGTGGGGCTGAGTTTGTACATAGTCTGGAAACTACAGTTAGTCCAGAATGCAGTGGCCAGGTTGGTCTCTGGGTCATCTAGGAGAGACCATATCACTCCTGTGTTGAAAGAACTACACAGGCTGCTGATACATTTCTGGGCAAAACACAAGGTGCTAGTTATTACCTATAAAGCCCTAAACAGCTTAGGCCCTGGGTATTTAAGAGAATCTCTTCTTCACCATGAGCCCCACCGCTGGTTGAGATCACCTTGGGTTCGCCTGCAGCTGCTGACATCTCATCTGGAGGCTACTTGGGAACAGGCGGGGATAGGACACAAGACAGGAGCATATGTCCTGTGTAAAAAAAACCCTCTCTGTTCTTTGATTGTTCTTCTCGTGCATTTTAATGGCCACAGAACAGATCAGTGTAAATGAACAAAGATGATAGGAAATGTTGAAAAGGGAACCCATCATGGCTCTGCTGGAAACAGCTTCTACTTAGAGGCTGCATTTCAGCTGGTTCCTGTGCAGGTGCAAAGAAAAAGAAAAGAAAAGTGGATATAAATAGAGAGGAAAACAGAAAGTGTCTTTTGACATCACTTTTCCTGGCTGCCATTTCAGCAAAGCCTTCAGAAGATGCCAAAAGAAGCATTGTGGAATCAAATTGCTTCAGGCACTTGAAGAGAAAGATGCTTTATTCCTTCTCCAGAGGGGTTTATACACTTACTATTCTTCTTTTGACTTGGATGGTTGTAGAAACTGTCTGTACTCCTGCCTAGAAAAAGCGAGGGAGAGAGAGCACACACATACGTGTGTGTGTGTGTGCTGGGTTTTGCTAGACCATTTGCGTAAATCTAGCAGCATCTCGGAATCAGAGAAGGCCAATCAATCCCCTGTTGTGGATCCTCGGAGAAATTCTATCAGCATTGATGTTTTGTCTTCCTCACTGCTGAGTTACAGGAGCACAGTTAAGTTCATTAATTCAATGCTTACTAACTAGTCTTGCAAAGATGTTTACTTCTCCCCAGTTCACCATAGGATGCATCATTCCTCTCTCTGACAGGCGAGGGAGGTGATGGACTTAAAAAGTAGATTAAAAAGTTGTGTGATATACATAGTTACAAAGCACATACCAGAGGGAGGACAGCTGGTCTTGTAGTAGCCAGCATGAATGGTCCTCTTTGTTAAGCAGGGTCTGCCTTGGCCTGCATTTGAATGGGAGACTATGTGAGCACTATAAGATATTCCCCCCTGAGGGGATGGAGCCGCTCTGGAAAGGACACCTGCCTGCCAACTAGAGATCAGAGAAGGGGCCGAGGAGGTGGCAGCTGGGCTGGCAGCTTTGCTCTTTTGTCCGGGAGGGAGCAATGTGAAGCCATCGGATGCTGGGAAGAGGACAGCTTGGAGAGAAGGAGAACACCGGCCTCCCACCCCTCCCCTGGTCTGAGGTGAGGCCAAGGGGCATGAGAGGCGCTGAGGCTGCTACATGGATGGCCACACCAGGGCGCCAGCCTTGGCAACCAACGGAAACCAGGCCCACACACAGCCCTCCGCCCGGGAGGTCCAGGCCATCGCTTGGGTTCCATGCTGGTGCTCGATAGGCAATCTCAGTTCTGTCTGTTCCTCTTGTGAAGATCAAGCGTGTATTTCAGGACTGCTCTAGAAAGTGTGACCTTCACAGTATTCGGCTAATTGGCCTCACAAGTCCCAGCTTTTCTGATCCCAGCAGTCTTTCCTTCCTAATTGCAATGAGGCCCATCTCTCCCTACCTGAAGCTCAGGGGCTTGAAGAGTGCGGAACAGCCTGAAGGCAGAGGAGGCCGGTTTATTCTGGCACACACACCCCCGCCTCCCCTTTAGCAGAGAACATGATTTGTCTTCCTTCCATGCTTCTGTACACAATATGTAGTGCAACCTCTGAAACCATTACTATGAGCACAGGATATGGGCACAGGAAAATGAAACTATGAGCACAAGGAGAGCAGGTCTTGTGTTAGCAGGAATGAATTGTCTCCTTTGCTAAGTGGGGCCAGCCCCAGTTTGCATCTGGATGGGTAACTGGTAGCTACATGTGCAAGCACTGCGAGATATTCCGCTCAGGGGATGGAGCCGCTCTGGGAAGAGCACCTTCCTGCTTGCATGCACAAGGTTCCCTCCCTGGCAGCAGCATCTCCAAGATAGGCCTGAGAGAGAAAACTCTGCCTGCAACCTTGGAGAAGCCGCTGCCAGTCTGGGCGGACAATCCTGAGCTAGATGGACCAAGGGTGGGACTCAGTATAAGGCAGCTTCCTCTGTCCCTAAGACTGCATGTGCATAGTTAGTCTTAGGGACATAGCATGATGTTAGTCTTAGGGGCAGTTCACAGGATGGACATTAAGGCAGGAGAAGCCACCTGCTCCCGTTCAGGAGCTGGGCTGGTTCCCACTTGCCGGCTGTGTGTCAGTTAAGAAGAAGGTCCTGGGCGTGGAGCTTGAGCATCTGTCAAGCCACAACTGGTAGGACGAACATGCCCCACCCAGATTCTGTCTCCAGCATCGGAGCGAGGTGGGAAGAGACGTCCTCCTCTGACAGTCAAGCTCTCCGCCCCAACCTTCGTTTTAATGGACACACAATCGGCAAATGGGGACACATGACATGCAGCTTCCAAGTTAGGGTAGGGGGCTCTTCTTCCCCTCAGGTCAACTGTGTGAACTGCCCTATCATGCGTAGGGGAAGGATTGCAAGGGAGGCTAGAGGGGCAGTTGTTGCTCATGCTAACATGTTGAACCTTAGCAAATTTAGTGGCTGCCAGCTAGGCTGAATTACTCCTGAGCGGTCCTATTGAAATCAAGTAATTAATAGCTCTTTAATATACTTTATATTGCCCCATTTAAGTAGCTCTCAGCAGCTTAAAACATACACACACACACAATACTAAATTAAAATATCAATCCAATAAAATAACAACAACCCTGGTAAGTCAGACTTTAAAAGTGGCCTGAAGGGCTCTCTTGAATGCCAGTCTTGTTCGCACACCTTTAGGCTTTTGCCTTTTCGAGTAACTCCCGAGTAGTACTACTGATTAACTTGTGGGGGGGGGCCTCGGCCGGGGTTGCCCACTGGCTTGCTTCTGCTTCTCCTTTAAAAGAGAAAGAGCGAGTCCCTAGGCACAATTGGTGATGTTTGCGGGAACATGTGAGGGGCCCATTTGACAGGGCAGCCCATTAGACTCCTAGCACATTGTTGACTACAATGCCCAGCACCCCCAGTTGCAATGGCCTTTGACTGGGGATTATGGGAGGTTTAGTCCACCACATCTGGGAGTCCCTCTCACAGAGAACACAGAGCACAAGTCGACCAGAGCTCTCTCCAGGTGCTACTGGTGGGGGAGACATCCTGGATGGGCACCAGGTCCCTCGGGCACTGCCACACCTTGGGCCACGCCAGCATCACCCCCCTCACACCATTTCTTGCCTCTTCGGACTAACACTGTAGGCTTGGGAAGCACAGCAAGCAGTGAGGCTTCTTGGCACAGCAGCACCAGGCAGGCTTGTAATAGAATTGATTGGTTGGTTGGTTGGTTGGTTGAAAGAATGTGCCATCAACCAAGGTGCCAGACAAGGGTGCCCTCTGTTTCCACTGTTGTTCATTTTGGCTCTTGGACCTCTGGCAAAGAAGATTCGGCAGGAGCAAAGAATTTACGGAATTAAGACGGCAAATCAAGAGCATAAAATAAAATGTTATGCTGATGACGTGGTTCTCACAATTACTCGGTCAAAGGACTCTCTAGATGTAATAATGGAGCATATAAACCAGTACAGTAGGGTCTCGGGATACAAGATTAACAAAAACAAAACACAGATCATCACATGGAACCTGTCAGCTATGGAATTATTGTATTTGAAAGATAAGACTGGATTTCAGACGACAACAAAACCTATTAAATACTTCGGGATTAATTTAACAGGGAACAATAAAGACCTGTTCAAGAACAATTACCTACCAGTGTGGAATCTTATCTTAGCAGAGTTAAATAGGTAGAAAAAACTAAATATTTCTTGGCTGAGAAAAATAACATCAGTTAAAATGAATATTTTACCAAGAATGAATTTTTTATTTCAAATGATTCCAGTAAAGATTGAAGATAAGACATTGAACACATGGCAGAGCCATATAAATTCCTTTATTTGGGCTTACGAGAAGGCAAGAATCAAGTTTAGGATTATGAAAGATGCAAAAGAATGGGGCGGATTGCCTGTCCCTAACGTGAAACTATACTACCATGCCAGCTGTTTGACATAGATCTCGGACTGGATCACAGAACCATATGGTCCGATTATGGACATGGAGGGATCAGATCTGTTGGATGGACTACATAAGTCCTATATGCCTCAAATCTTTGAATACAATTTTTAAACTTTAAAAGGTGTGGCTGGTCACTGGGCTCTGGGGTTTTGATCATATGAAAAGCCTACTGAGGCAACGAAAGAACCGGATCATTTCAAGTGAATTTTCAGGCTGCCTCAATGCCAGGGCAGAACTTCCTGGGTGTTTGCAAATACCGTTCTCCTTTTGAAATGCTTTCTGAAGATGCAGCATGGCATGGAAGTGACTCCAAAAAGGGAAACTCGGGGATGCAGTTTTGGGATGCAATTCCATGAGTGCAATGTAGGGGTGAACTTCTGTTCAGTTCGGGGGCAATTCAGGGGTGCAATTCCACTTCCCTCCACATGTTCCTTTCAGCATGATTACACATGTTTGATTAGCTGTCAAAGGCTGTCTGGATCTATGGAACCAAAGGAAGACTACGGAAGGCAGAGCCAGAGGCTGGCATGAGGTGAGCTATTATGCACTAATGAGTCACTGACAACAAATAAAGAAAGGAAACAGGACTCAGAAATACGTTTTGCCCTTTGGAATACAGCAGGTGAGTGATTGTTTTGCTTGCCAGAGATGGGAATATTTGCAAAGCTGTCTTCTAAGAAGAGGCATAATTGCACGTCTCCGCTGTAGATGGATGGGGTTGTGACTTGTGAGCAAAGGCATGGTGCTCTTCTGTGGGGTTCAGCTGCGCTTCCACTCTGTCACCATAACAAGACAGCCCTTTGCACTGTGAGGAGGCCTCAGACATAGATCGTGCTTGGTTTGAGTCTATGCTGCAGCCAAGGCAAAGGCCCATGGCGTAAAAGAACACCCATGAAGCACTCCAGATGTCACTCGTAATCCTATGGAACTTCTTCAGAAATGTTCTTGCTGGTCTCCGCAGTCATGGGATAAGCTTCATATGGTAACTGGTAACTGGCTGACAGACAGGAAACAGAGCGAGTAGGTCTAAATGGACAGTTCTCTAAATGGAAGTAAGTAAGAAGTAGGGTCCCTCAAGGATCTGAACAGGGACAGGTGCTTTTTAATTTATTCATAAATTATCTAGAAGTTGGGGTAAGCAGCAAGGTGGCAAAACCCCAACTTCTCATATATCCAGTTGCCAAGTCATGCATATTGCACACAAGCAAGAGTTGCAAAAATTACACCACACAAGAGCAATTCCATTATTTCCAGAGGAATTATGTGCAAAGTCACTTCTACAGTTTTTAAGTCCATGCAACTTGCATGCATGCAACATTAATGGGCTGAGATAGCATTGTGTTTTATACCAGGCAGTGTGCATATCAGATCGTTTTCCATGCACAGAAAATTCATTTGCAGCATTCATCAGAGTGTCACCTTGCAGAGGCCCCCCCACACACACACACCCCATCTTTGCTGCATATATTACCACAAATGGGCCAGTGAGCCACTTCTGAAGAGTGGCCTATTTTGGGCTTCCTGAATTCTGCTCTGAGGCAGGGGATCCACTGTCACTTCCACATGGCTGGTTTTGTTGTTCTCTGAACCAACGTTGATCCTGCTGCTGATATCATCATCATCATCAGTCATCACCATTGTTTTCATTTCTCCTCCTTCCACACACCTCTCCGTTTCCCTCTGCAGCTGGTGTTTTCTACCCACCCACAAAGAGCTGGCTTCACCACGTTGTGGCTTTCTGTATTTATGTCATGAGAACATTTCGCCTTGTCCTTGGCCCCAGAACAGTCACGTCCCTCTGCTCTGGTGAAGCCCCCAGAAGGGCTTCATGGCACGTGGGGCGGTTGCGTCCTCACCCAAGAAGGCACGAGGCTTTAGCCGGAGGACTGACTGAGGTGGAGGCCAGGGAACAGCAGGAGCTTGCAACGGCAAGGGCCCCCACACTACAGCACAAAGACAGAAACATTCTGGTTCTGGCAGGGCAGGAACAGTATGGATTCATTGTTGGGGGAAGTGGGGCAAGCTCCCCCTTGGAAAAGTAGTTGCCCCCATTTCTGCTCCAGAAATCTCATGTGTCGAGCACCCATTCAGAAATGCATGTCCCCTGTTTTTTGCCCGGGTCCCCCAAATGCTAGAGACAACCCCGGCCACAACTTTATCCCGCTCTCTTCAGCTGTCAGTCAGATCAAACAATCCACCACCACCCTACATGAGGGACCACCTCAGGTAGATGCAAGGCACTAGCCTACATGATGGCATCAGCCGAGACTTCCCACTCAGAGCAGCATCATGGCCCTCAGCTCTTCTTAGCCAACCAAAGAGGTCTGGCATCTGCAGGAAGCATCACCACCACCCCCCGGCCCTGCCCAGCCCCCCCCCCCAAGCCCATGCAGGCTTTGTTGGTGATGCTCTTCAGCCTAGAGAAAGCCTCAGCCAGGGCTCCCCCAGCCATCAAGCCCCAGGGATGGAGCAAGAGCTCTTGAAAATGCCCAGTGTGTGTCTCACCAATACACTCTCCTCACTTGCCCAGCAAGTTGCAGCCAGGAATGCACTAGAAAGGGTAGCACGGGGTAAGCAGACATGGGCCCCCCTCACCTGCCCGTTCAATGGCCCACAAAAGGTTGGCCACCCAAAGGCCTCATCGCCCTGTCTTCGCCTCTTGGGGGCTGGTGCTGGAGCCATGTCAACACAAGTGGCAGTGGTGGCCAAGCTCCTCCCCCTCAGGCCCCCAGCCAATCAGGGTGCCCCCAGCTCCTCCTGCTTGCTTATGAAGGGCCACACCCGGATGCTCCGCTGGATTCCTTGCTCTTCAAATAAGGGAGGGAAAGAAAAAAGCTCTCGCAAGTTGTGCTGACTCCATTTCCAGAACTAATCCTAGAAATTCTCTTGGTTAACTAACATTCAGTAGGGCAAGGTGAACTAGAAGTACAGAGAGGCTGAAAATGATATTTCTGTTATCATCATATTTATAAATATTCTAAATGGGTCCCTTGAGAAGTAATGATCCTGATGTGCTCTATTTGTTCCTGAGCGGAGTTTTTCCTCTCTCTTTTTTGCAATTGGTTTTCTTTTGTACTTTTCTACAAACATTAAGAAGTATTGGGGGGTTGGGGGGGTAGGATAATAGGAGGGATTTTCCAGCTACTTTTCTGAGGGTTTCTTTGGTTTGGGTCTGAAGATGGTGATTGCCCTTCTCTCTCTCTCTCTCTCTCTCTCTCTCTCTCTCTCTCTCTCTCTGGGTGAATTCAATCACAGCTGATCTGCACACACGTTTTAATTGGAATGCTGAGATCGTTGGCATTCAGACTACTTGGCAGTGTTTACAAGCAGGGCCAGACTCTCTTCCTCTTTTGGAACCAGTCAGTATTTACATTATTTTTGTTACACCTGGCTCCAGAGACGGAAACTCATTCCAGAAAGGAAGATAATTTAACATGAGATGCCTCCAGCTATGGGGGGGGTGGGGAGACCCACCAAAAAACCCCACCCAGCAACAGATGTTCCTCTGCTGTGCCCAGCTGTGTGTGGAAGCAATTCGGCAAGCCTGTAGCAGTGCCCTGCTTTTAGCACCAGCCTCCTGGCTTGCTCCGAACTACAGGAGGGACAGTGTCAAAAGGTGTGTCCAGCAGCCCGCCCACCAGGCCATGGCCTAAAGCACCCGCAGGCCGAGTCATGTCCCTGCAGAGTCAGGGAGAGAGGGCCACCCAGAATCACCCACGAGCCCTCCCTCCCCTCTGCCTGCGGCCACGGAAGCGCCACCTTGCTGGGGTTGGGAGCCAGTCCTGAGCCTGGCTGCCTCCCGCCTGCCCACCCCGCAACCGGGCCAGGTCTTGCAGCTTGCCTTCCTCCTGCGCAGTGCACTCGGCTGGGCTGCACTCCTTGGCGGGCCAGTTGCCAGCACAGGCAGCGGCGCGTCCTGCCAGGATTCTGCTGGAGGCCTTTTGCACACCTCCAGGATCACCACGGTCAAATTACTCTGCCTCAGGGCTCCCCACCACCACCACCCCTGAAAAATGCAAACCAACGTGTAAAGGTTCGTTCTAGACGCCCCATTTCTCTGGACATTGCCTGGAGAATTGGGGGGTGGCTCTGCTTCGCCCAGGGTGACCAAACCCTCTCGGGGCTTGTTCTACATCTTTGAAAGGGGGCCATGAGCTCGAGCCCCACCTTCTCAGCCAAGGCTCCCTGCACAGCGCCACCTAGTGGCTCTTCTGCTGATACAGCTAACGCTGCACTTGCAACAGAATTTAATTATGATTCATAAATCGCCAGTCATTGTGTGTTTTTATATTATCAGGTTAATCTTATCAGAGTGTTGAAGCCACTATTCAGGAAGACTTTGGGGAATCTATTAATAAGAGGCAAATCTATTAACAAAGGTAATTTATTATCATACCTGAGAGAATTTTTTTTTCCAAGATGAGCTTTCAAAAGCAATTAACTGACAAACTACCTTGGAAAGGCAGTTATCCCATGAGTCAAGCCCCGGGCAAAGCTGCTTCCGCCTGATTCAAAACCCAGTTAAGCTGCAGTGCCTGAGCCGGACTTTCACCCCGTGTGAATCCGGGAGATCCAATCTGGCTAGACCAGTTCTTCAGTTTCAGTTTAACTAGACTGCAGATCAACCAACCAGAGCAGCCAAAATCAACAAAAAGAACAGACAGTAGAAGGGTGGACTTAGGCAGCCAGCGTATTTGCTGAAGAGTAATGAATACATTTGATTGCTTAGTCAAGAGATTTATTTTAACCCACCGTTCCATTTATTTAAAAAATCCACACAGCAGTCAAAAATACAAATTTAAGACAAAAATACATAGTCATTCACACAATCGAAAACTGTCTTCTACCCAGGTTTGGGAGCTGTGTGTACTCCCAATTTTTGATTGTGTGGAAGCAAGGTTAGAGGAAAACCTGGGTAGCTTTTTCTCCTACCTTGCTTCCACACAATCACTTCTACCCAGGTTTTCCTCTAATCTTGCTTCCACACAATCAAAAACTGGGAGTACACACAGCTCCCAAACCTGGGTAGAACACAGTTTTTGATTGTGTGAATGACCTCATAGTAGCCCAGAGTTTTTTAAAAAATTAAAACAAGGATAAAACATTAGCACAAAATAAAATCATCAAACCACAAAAGAACGTGAAAGCATGCTGTTCATTAAAAATGGAGAGGGAAAGAACAAATCAAATCTTTATTGTTACGGTCATTCAACCAGCAAAACACAAAGTACAAAAGCTTTACATAAGGGGGAAAGAACAGAGCCTAACCAGATGACCTCAGAGGACAGGCTGTTCCATAAGGTGTCAGAAATTCATAAAGCACCCATCCAAAAGCAAAAAACAAACCAAAACAAAACAAAAACTACCCTAACAAGACCAAAAGCTAGAAGAGAAAGGTACTGTCTCAAAGACAGGTTGGAACCTTGACTGTCAAGATAACCTGTTTCTTTCACGACTCTTTGATTCTTACATACTTTGCTCAGAAAGGAGAGGGTGAAAACTGGCATAATGCTCTCCTCCTGGGCAATGTCCTGTCCTGCTCTGTAGAGGATAAGGTGAGGCAAGGATGCAGCACCATGGAGAGCTCCAGGAGAGAACTTGCTCCATCACCAGTCAGAGAGAGGCAGTGCTCTTACATGCTCCTGAGCTTGGGCTCCACCTCCCTACCCGAAGAGTGGAAGTCTTATATGAACCTTGAGGGTGTCCTGCAGAGTTCACGGAGTGGTGAGCTGACCTCTGGTGACCAGCACCCCTCCCTTATGCAGCAGCAGGGCCACAGCAGGAGGAGAGGAGGAGAGGAGCAGCATGGCCGCCAAGGCAGAGCAGCAACTGAGAGCAGGACTCTCTTGGGCCCTCTTGTGAGAGCCGGAAGTCTCACAAGACGAGGTTTGGGGCTCGCACAGGACTTGTGCTGATTGCAAGGACCTATTTAATTCTCAGGCTGAGGATGAGATGGAGCCGGAGGATGAGGTGGATTGAGGCAGCTCCTTGGTCAAATAACTGGGCAGTCACAAGGAGCCAGAAGGGAGACAAATTATCCCCAGACTCTCTAACTTCAACTGCTGGTGTTTCATGGCTGGAAACAGTCTTCTGATGGTTAAAAGCAGCCTCACAAGTTGTGACCGGGACCAGAAGAGGATAGGCATGGTGCTGCTAAATCTCTGCTTTGCTTTCATTTGCTTGCTCAAACCCTGCCCCCAGTACCTTCCCATGAGGGGTGGGGTGGGGATAATGGGATTCCATGCAGGGGAGAAAGTGGCATAGGAAGGGCAGAGCCGACACATGGCCCAGTAGAGGTGGTGACCAGGTGCGGCTGCATCCTTTCCTTTACTGAAAAACTGAAAAAGGACCTGGGTGGGTTCAACAGGACGCACAAGGAACCCCAAAAGAACCCACCACCATCTAACCACCTAGATACTTCAGTAAAAAAAAGTATGCATGGAAGGTAAAGAACTGCCGACATAGTAAATAATGAAAATATATAATACAAGCTGACCCCCGCACAGAGCATCTGTGCATTTTTTGGGGCCGGCAACCTCTCCCCCCCTCTGCCCCAGTCTCATGCCGGGCCGCCGCCGCCTTGCCTGGCCTCCGTGCTGGGCCAGATCCGCCGCCTATCTCCCCCCGCCCCAGTCTCCGGCCCGGCCGAGTGCCGCCGCTGCGGCCAGGCCCACCGCCGCCTGGCATCCGGGCCCGCCGCCACTGCCTCCTCACTTCAGCGGCTGGGCTGGACCCGCTGCCTGGCCCACTACTTCTGCCGTGCCGGGCTGCGGCTGCCTGGCCAACCAATTCTCCCACCGCCGCCGTGGCTTGGCCCACTGCCATGGCCTGGCCCACTACTGCTGCCACAAGTCGCAGCCTGTCCCACTACTGCCGCCGCGCACAGCCGCCGGCGCCGTCTTGCCTCAGCGGCTACCTGGCCAGCTACCTCTCCCCCCCAGTCTCTGGTGGGGCTGAGTGCCGCCGCTGCCAGCGGGCCGAGTGCCGGCACCTGTCGGGCCCTCCGAGAGCCGCCTCTGCTGCCTGTCAGGCCCACCAAGAGCTGCTTGCCAGTCTTTGAGGCCCGCCTCTTTGGGGCCTGCCACCTCTCCCCCCACCCCACCCCACCCCACCCCACCCCCTGCCCTAGTATTGGGGCCCGCCACCGCTGCCGCCTCCTTGCCCCTCGGCCGGTCCTCCTCCTCGCCTCTCCTCCTCGCCCCTCGCACCACCCGTTCCTGCCAGGCCGGGCCTGCCAGCGTCCCTGGCCCGCGCCGCTGGCCAACTGTCCTCTCTCCTGGGTGCGCCAGCCAATCAGGCGCCTCCACAGCCCAGCCAATCAGCTGGGCTGCCGGGACGCATTTTTCCCTGGCACACCCAGGAGAATCTATATATACTAGCTGATCCCGCAGAGCATCTGTGCGGCAGTACAGTCCCCCCCGTCTGCCCTACTCCCCTCCCCCCAGCCTTCAGCCCCAGTCTGCTCTCCCCCCAAGCCTTCTGCCCCAGCTTGCTCCCTTCTCCGTTTCCCCCTCTTTCTCTTTTTCTCTCTCTCATTTGTGCTTCCCTCACCCCTCTGCTTTTTAGCCTGCGCTTGTGTTTTCCCTGCTGGCCATTGCTGCCTCCTCCTTCCTCCCGTCCCTGGTGTCAGGCGGCCAAGCCTTCAGCCGGCTCCTTCCTGCAGGGTCCTCCCTCTAGAGAGCACCTCTGCCCAGCCAGGCGCCACCACTTTCTCTTCCCTCAGCTTCCCCTCTCCCTTCTGCCCCAGTCTGTTCAGTTCTCCTCTCCACTTGTCCACTTTCCTTCCTTTCCTTTCCTCCCCAAATGGCCAACTGCTGCCCAGCCAATCCGGCACCTCCACTGCCCAGCCAATCCGCTGGGTTGCTGGGACGCATCCCCACAGAGGCACGTCTACGAGAATTAATATAATAGATCTCTGAAAACCATGGGATGGAAAAGTAGTATAGGAAAACATGTAATCAACACTCTCTTATAACATGTTAATATAAACAATATGTGTGAAATAGTAAAAGTGCATGAAAAACATGAATATAAAACCACAGATTAGTAGGGTTTTAAAAAAAAACAAAAACCTTCAATCATCCTTGCTGCCAAGATCCCCAAAATGGATATGCAACAAATATCATGACTTGCGGGTAAGTCCTCCAGAAGTCAAACTTCCCAGTAACTAGAAGTCCAATGTGAATTGAGGGCAAGTCCAGTTGTCCTCAAATCAGATGATCATATCAAATCCAAATGCTGGGGCGTCGACATCCACCGCAAGCCACATATAGGGAATGTCCTTCCTTTTTTCTCCAAACGTGTTTCGGCCTATAGAAGGCCTCCCTGTGATAGTGCCCCGGAGGAAGGCCTACTAAGGGCCAAAACGCTTTTACTTTTACCTTCCCACATATGGTTTATATTAACATGTTATAAGAGAGTGTTGATTAAATGTTTTTCTATACTACTTTTCCATCTCATGGGTTTTAGCGATATTATATATTTACATTATTTACAACGTTGATAGTTTTTTTTACCTTTCATGCATACTTTTTTAAGTATTTAGGTGGTTAGATGGTGGTGGGTTCTTTGGGGTTTCCTTTTCCTTTCCTTTGCTGCCACTTGAGTGTTCAAAATCCGCATCCTCAAAGTACCTCCCTACTTGCAGGAGAAAAGATAATGGGGTTCTTCTTGTATCTTTTCCCATGCGGCGGAAAAGTGAGATGGCAAAGGCGATTCTGAGCAGGCGAATGGCAGAAGGGAAAAGGATTTAGCAGCCCCTTCTTCTCCTTTCACCATCCCTCCAGCATCCTACAGATCCTCTTCAGTGAAAAGAAAGGTACCGGAGTTTGTAATGTCACCTGCCAGTTCTAAATAAAGCAGCCGCTGCTATGGCGACCAAGCTGCTGGAGGTCATCGCTAATCAGTGAAGGTTACCAATATGGAGGAAAAAAGTTCCCAATGAACTTGAAAGTTTCTTTAATTACTCTCCATTGGTTTCTCATTCTTTCAGTCTCCCCTAGAGAGCATGGAGGGCAGTGGGGACATCTAAAGAGTTCCTAAAGGGTTTACACGCATGGTGCCCTGTTATTGCAGAGAAAAGAAGAATGTCAAATAATTCAGATGACACTTTTGATTTATGTAATTCAATAACTTAGATTGTTTAAAGACAACTGAAGATCACTTTTCTCAGATATAGAAACCACTTTCATCGTCTTCTTTGTTTTTAAAAAATCCATCATTGGTCTTATACTAAAATTAATTACTTTAAAAACTTTAGTCTGCTAAAAAAAATCAACTTCAGTTAACAAACTTCCATGGAAATGGAAAATTTGTATGGAGACTTCTACATACATAGGAGTAGAGAGCCGGTCTTGCAGTAGTGAGCATGAACTGTCTCCCTTGCTAAGCAGGGTTCTCCTAGGTTGGTATTTGTATGGGTGACTACATGGGAACACTCTAAGATTTTCCCCTAAGGGGAGGGGGCTGTAGCTCAGTGGTCGAGCATCTGCTCTGCATGCAGAAGGTCCCAAGCAAGTTCCCTCCCTGGCAGCATCTCCAAGATAGGGCTGGGAGAGATTCCTGCCTGCAAACCTGCAGAAGCCGCTGCCAGTCATGCTAGCCAATACTGAGTTAGATGGACCAAGGGTCTGGCTTGGGTCTATGGCAGCTATTCCCATACATTGTCCTAAAAACAGAATCTGTCATGAACTTACTTGCTCGGTATGTTGCTGAGTATGTTTTCCAGGTGCATCCATTTCGATGCATGCGCTTGGACTCAGGCATAACATACAGCCTCTGCCTCTGCTAAGCAGTTTTAGTCACAGTGGATCCATTAGCCAAAATGGAGGGAGATTAGAGATTTGGGCTGGCTGTGCTCCCTGGAGCTCTGACTCTGGTGCTTGTTGAGGGCTGTATGAACTGGCCCCTTGTTCATCCATCCATCCATCCATCCATTCATTTGCATTTCTAGCCCACCCTATACCCAAAGGTCTGAGAGTGGGTCACAATAAAACCAATATAAAACATAAAATTCAACATCATAAAATAAAAAATACAGTAAAATTATAATATGATATCAAAATTATATCATATAAAATAATAATAATAATAATAATTATTATTATTATTATTTGTTTACACAGTCAGACAGGTGTTATTGACTGGTTTGTTTTATCCAGACATCGAGTTGTTGTTGTTGTTGTTGTTAGCAGATGCAGCCCAAAGTGCAATTGGGCCGGCCATTCCCAAAGAGGAAGAAGAGGTTACAGCGTGGGGGTCCTTTGACGACTTTGAAAATGCCTCTTGACTAACCACTCCCACCTTGCCTCCAGGGTAGCCACCAACCATAGTGGGGAGCGAAGCCTTTATGCCTACGATGCCTAGATGGAATCCAGTCAGCTCGGCTAGAACATTCTGCCTTCCTGAGGGAGGGAAGAAAAGCCCCCCCCGGGGGGGGGGGTTGTACAGCCACCCTCTCGGCTTAGGTCTGCATTCTCTCCCCACAATAGGTAGAGTTCTTCTCTTGCTTTTGTTCTTTGCCAGCCCTGTAAACTGTGCAGCCAGGGGTGGGGATGTGTGGGTGGGTGTCAGCCTTTCTTAACAAGTGCACACCTTCTGCTGCAAACCTTCAATCCATCATGCACCCCACAGAGACTGTGTGTGTGTGCGCACACACACGTGCATGCAAATACATTTAAATGTATGTACCCATTATGAGACAGGCTGCTCTAGTCACTGACTGACATCTAGACTAAGTTACTCATGAGTAGTTCCTCTGAAATTAATAGGACAAATTTGTCCCATTAATTCTGGTAAGGACTTATGAGTGACCATCAGTAACTGAAGTGGCCCATCCCATAAGTGTAACGTGTGTGTGCATGCGTGTGTGTGTGCACTTCTATAAATAAAAACACAGATCTGTTAGGGAGGGTTCTAGTCCAACCAGATGTAGGGATCCAAGGCTGGGACTCCTTCCACTAGATGCCCCTTTAAAGTACTCCGTGCTAGTTGGGCTTTCTCTCCCTCCGCCTTTAAAATGCTAAAGCAATTTATACAATCAAGAGTCAAAGCAAACCTTATTCTTTGGGGCATATGGGGAATAAAAGCTGTTCACTAAATCAAAGACTTGATTTCACATGAGCCCGAACGGCAAACACGATGCCTGACACTTCAAATTAATGCTTGCCAGTCAGCGAGATCTCCTCTAGCCGACGCAGCGACACTCCCTCTCCTCCAACACCGTTTCCTGTAGGATTTATGAGATTTCTCCTGTCGTAAAACTCACCACTTTGCTGCAGAAGCTTTGCAAACACCGATCTGGATGGCTGCGTTTTCTTTGTCAATCTGTCTGCATTTATTTGCATGCCAGATGGGAATGCCGTCAAAAAACCCGAATGTGGCATTCAGTACGCTGCTCTCGAGTATACACACAATACCCAGAATGTAGGTGGTGGTTGTTTTTTCCAGAGGGGAAAGGGATACAGAATACCACCACAGGGAACAGGATTTTTTCTAACACGAGGCTTCTCGGGATATTTGCGAGGAATATTGGCTGACATACACAGGTTAGTTACACCAGGTATGCAAACTGCATCGATGCAAAACCTGCACCGACGATGTTGCGCAAGAGTACGCCCAGAAAGAGTGCAGGCTATTCATACTTTGCCATCGGGCCGTGCAGCCGGATCATTCCAATAGCGAATAAGAGCACTGTTGGAATTCATTCTGGCATGATTTCCATTGCGCTCTATGGGGTCAGAAATGTCCGCATCAGTCCTCTGTGGCAGGCCTGCACAGCATCAGGCCCAGGGGCCAGATCCAGCCCACAGGGGCTTTCTTGCTGCCCGCCCAGGGAGGAATTTCCCTCAGCAACAGCAGGAGCCCTGAAGCGCTCCAGGACTGGATGACGGGGGTGGCCTCCTGGGAGCAGCAGCAGCGATTTAGGGGGAGGAGGAGGAGGGGCTGCTGGGCACTCCTTGGGGGCCGGCCTGCACTCTGGGTGCCCCACTGACTGAGCAGGGGCCGGGCCTATTTCCTGGGCAGTCGCCTTGGTTGAAAGTGTGGGTCCCTTGACAGGGGGAAAAGATCCCTCATACTTGTTTTCATTCATATTGTTAATAATTATGTTTAATGTTATAATGCACTGAAAAGTGACCTCTGCTCCCACACGCCAAGCCATGGTGGGTTCTGGCCCACCCCAGCTCCGTTCTATCCGTTCTGTGTTGGAATGGCCATAACTGTCCAAGTGGATTCTCTGACTCCCCTTTTTGTAGCTGTTTCTGCCATTACACCTTTTTAAAAAGAATCATTAAACATCAACAGGTGGGCGGATGCCCTTCACATAGTGTGCTGTCATTGTGTATTACCCCCCCCCCATGAAATCTGATGATTCATGACCTTATTTATAAGAGGCCTTTTATCTGGTATGCAGTTCTAATTATATTTGCATATTATCTGGTTACAAGAGATAAACAAAGAGAGTAAACTTATTATTTCCAAGGGGCTTACTCCTGTGCAGCATCATTTGCAGAGATTGTGCGTTTGGGCAACTCGCAAACATGCCGAGGCTGCACCCCTGCGTGGTGTGTCTGCTGCCCACGGCCCGTGCTTGGGTTGGAGGGCCGGATTGTCAGAAGAGCAACGCTGTCTCCTTCCCGTCTAAGGCACCAGCAGAAATGCAGAGCTGGGGGGTCAGGAGTTGCCCTTGGGAGAAAAGTGAAGGCCGGGGTGGAGGGGGAGGCAGTTCTGCAGGTGCTGCTGTCTTGGCCCATTCCAGATGTGGCTCACGTCTCCAGCGAGATTAAACCATGAGCCTGCAATAAAGTAGGATTTTAAAGCAATTACTTGCCAAGGTTTTGACATAAAAATGACTTACAGCCAATACCAGCCACTCGTTTGGAGCAAGTTTTACTTTTAATGCTAAGACGTCGAGGATAATAGTTAGTCACCAGCATGAAGCTCAACAAAGCCCTTCCCTGGTGGACTGAAGGCGGTGTTTGGGGACCAGGGTCACTGCAGCAGGCTCATTCCTCATGAGAGCCAGCCGGGCAGTCTTCTTCAACCTGGCCCCCTTGGTGGAGAGGAGAGCTGGTCTGGTGGGAGCCAGCACGACTTGCCGCCTTAGCTAAGCAGGGTCCGCCCTGGTTACTTATGAGTGGGAGACTTGAAGTGTGAGCACCGTAAGATCTTCCCCTCTTAGGGGATGGAGCCGCTCTGGGAAGAACATCAAGGCTCCAAGTTCCCTCCCTGGCAGCAGCATCTCCAAGACAGGGCTGAGAGAGTTTCCTGCCTGCAGCCTTGGAGAAGCCGCTGCCAGTCTGTGCAGACAATCCTGAGCTAGATGGACCCAGGGTCTGACTCAGTAGAAGGCAGTTCCTTATGTTCCTAAGCCCAAAACTCCGCACAGCTCCCCTGGCACCATGAAGTGTCCATACGCACCATGTGTAGTCCTTTCCACCATTTCCCCTATAGATCTCTGTGGGGAAAGTGCCAGGAAGGACTACACTTCCCAGCAGTCCATGTGCACCTTCCGAGCTCCCCCCCCCCACTCCACTCGGCACTTGCAGAAGAAGCTTGCAGAAGACGTGTGAGCCCTTCGCTACTTCCAGGAACTCAGGCCTGAGTTCCTGCGAAATCCAGGAGCTTTGGGGGCTGGCTCATCAAGGCCAAGGGATCCCGGAGCTGGAAGCGTTTGTTTCAGAACCCGCTCGCTTCCCAGTGCTTCCTCCCCCACGAAGCCTCCCAACATCAGCTAAACATCACATTAAGTGAGGCTTAAGATCTCGTTTGTATTCAGGGTGCATTCGCTTCCTCAAACAAGGCACACCTCGTGCAGCCTCAGCCTCCTTTTCTGGACCAGAGGAGGAAGCCGAGGGCAAGGGGGCCCCCTTGGGCCAAAGGGAGCTTCAGGAGAGCCAGGGCCCCCCGGGTCCTGAAGGAGGGTGTCCGCACGTGCTGCTGCTTCCTCTGCCTCCTTGGGGTCTGTAGCAGGGTCTGCCTTGGATGAAGGGGGGGCAGCCCCAGGGGTCATCCCCAGGGGGCAAAATGACCCACCCTTGGAGCAGCCCTTGGGGGCTGACGTGACTCTTCCACACATGGCAAGGAGCACCTGTCCTCACCCCCATGGCAAAGCATGATGAGGGAGAAGAGGAGGCTGCGGTCTTCCCTCCCTCTTCCCGCCTCCCTGCCCCCCCCCACCACTCAACGCTTGCAGGAGTTCATTTTGAAAGGATTCTCAGGCTGGCTCCCACCAGGGGTATGGGGGGCAGGCAGGCAGCAGTGGGCAGCTGGTTGCCCCGGGGCACCACCATGCCTTGGCCGCCCGGGCCTGTCCCCCTGGCGTCTCGGCTCTCCTCCATCCTCTAACAGGGATGCCCAGATGTTGAGGACCACACCGCCCCTCATCCCCAGCCAAAGGCCATTGCAGCCGGTGATGAAGCAGGGCGTTGCAGTCAACCATGTCTGGGGATCGCTGCGCCAGGGGAGGGTGCACGCTGCTGCCTCTGCCTCCCCCACCCCTTGGCCTGTGGAGACTGCAGTGGGGGGAGGAGCTGAGCTGCTGCTTGCCTCTGTGGCTGGCTGCTCTCGCCTTTCCCAGCCCCATTGGCCAACGGAAGCGCCCCCTGGAGGAGCCCACCAAAGGTGCAGGAGGCGCTCCCCTGGCCAAAGGAAGGGTGTGGGCTGTCACATGCCACCGGCACCAGCTGCCGATGGGGCTGTATGGGCCCGTAGATGGCCCTCGGCCAGGCCCATCCTAGCCAAACCCCACCACACACACCAAGTGGATGGTTGTGATGAAAAACCCATCTTGATGGAAGCCGTCACTACCGGTTGGCCTGGAGGGTGAGAGATGGGCTAGCGAGCCCTTTCGCTGCTCTTCTCCATGGCATGATGCTGTGAACATGGATACTGGGTGGGTTGCTGACATCTTTCCAAGCCTCCAGTGGTCTGCAATGCACCGCTCCTCTTCTTCCGAGGCTCATTACCTCTCCGGTGGCTCCTTGCAAGACTTCAGTGGGGGGCTGCATATTCACAGGGCTTCAGCCACGAGGATCAGAATTGCCGCCTTCTGATCTGGGGTTGGGGCGGGGGCAGATCAGTGCCACCAGGGCCTCTGCCTGGCAGGCTCAGTCCCCAGCAGCAGCTCCTGCCCGGAAGCTCAGAGGAGTGGCTGCCAAACACCTCCTGGAAAACAAGAGTTCTCTAGTCTAAGCACTCCATTCAAAATGAACCATTCTGGTCCACTTGTCCATGGCAGCCAATACCTGAGCACCCTTCCTTGCATCAATGCCTGCGTTTCCTCTAACATGAATTCCAAGATGTTGTTGACTACAACTCCCATCACCCCCACCCAAAGACCACTGCAGCTTTGTAGCTGTAGTCAACAGCATCTGGAACACGGCTCAGCACCCCTCTCCTAATTTCAGGATTTACACTCTGGGGCTCTGAATACAGCACCCATTGATGCAGATCATAGCAAAGAGCAAAGAGGGAAGCCGCCGTCCAATGTCATCATTAACAAGGCATTGATCCAATTATCGGTCTTCCTATTTCATTTCCCATTTACAGCCTTGTTACCACCTTTGTGACATCAAATGGATTTTCGGATGCTGCTGGAAATAGTTAAAGATGCCAATGGGGCTCAATAGAGGTGATCCAACGTCCCTCTGGGTGATTTTCTGAGATGAATAAAGCTGTCTGATCAGTTGCCATTGCTCTTGGAGTCCGTGTGTGTGTGTGTGTGTGTGTGTGTGTGTGTGTGTGTGTGTGTGTGGTGGGGGTTGATTGTGGGGACCGAATGTAGGGTGCAGTTAGGGGGCTTTGGATCCCGCAAGGACCGGTGTTCCTCCTACAAGGCTGGCTTGGACTAAGGTCACTGCAGGATCAGGGCCATTGCTGGGGCTCCTTTAGCGGCCACCTCCTCTTCCTAATCAGTGGAGGTATCTTTGCAGTCTAGGTTTTGTTTAGTCCCTGCAACTTGTTGGATGGCCAGCAATCACTCTTAATCATTCCTAGCCAGGGTGAGCTAAACTCTCTTTGGGAGAGGAGGAAACGGAGGAAGCTGCCTTCTTCCGAGTCAGATCCTTGGTCCACCTAGCTCAGTATTGTCTACACTGACTGGCAGCGGCTTCTCCAAAGTTTCAGGCAGGGATCCATCCTTGCCAGCCCTACCTGGAGATGCTGCCAGGGATTGAACCTGGGAGCTGTGCACGCAGTCATGCAGATGCTATTCCACTAAGCTATGGCCCCATACCTTAACTTACAGTGCCTGCATGTAGTCTCCCAACCAAAAGCAAACCAAGGCAGACCCTTCTTAGCAAAGAGGACAATTCAAGCTGGTTACCACAAGACCAGCTCTCCTCCAGGTTAGACCCTAACCGGCCCTATTGCCAAGTAGCTGAGTGGAGCTATATGTGCATAGGAGGGCTAGTCTAGCAAGCATGAATTATCCCCGTTACTAAGCAGGGTCCACCCTGGTTTGGATTTGAATGGGAGACTACATGTGTGAACACTGAGATATTCCCCTCAGGGGATAGAGCTGCTCTGGGAAGAGCACCTGCCTCCTTGCATGCAGGAGGTTCCAAGTTCCCTCCCTGGCAGCATCTCCAAGACAGGGCAGAGAGAGACTCCTGCCTGTAACCTTGGAGAAGCCCCTGCCAGTCTGGGAAAGCAATACTGAGCTAGCTGGCCCAAGGGTCTGACTCGGTATATGGCAGCTCCCTATGTTCTTCCTACCAGCCCAGGTAGACGGGGACCTGGCACGGGGTGGCTGGCTGGCTGGCGGCGGGGAAGGAGAGCTCTAGCGGGCACTCAGCCTGTGTCAGCTGGAAATGTCACCAGGTGGGTGTCTCTAAGGGAGAGAGCAAGGCAGGGCCTGCTGGCTCCGCTCAAAGGTCTGTCCCATCCAGCATCCGATTCAGGTCCCGTCCAGGTCCCAGGCCCTGAATTGCACTCAGAGGTGCAATTTCCAGAGCAGGGCTCTCTACCCTGGTCCTCCAGATGTTGCTGGACTACGACTCCCATCATTCCCAGCCAGGCTGGGGAAGATGGGAGTTGTAGTCCAATAACCTCTGGAGGACCAGAGTAGATAATCCCTCCTCTAGAGCCCCTGGGGAGGAAGCTGAGGCCTGGAGGTTAACTCTAGCAACTCACCTGGCCCCATGTAGACCAGAGTGCACCCCATGAGGAGAGTGTGTGAAGAGGGATGGGTGGGTACTAAGAACAGCCGTTCTGATGTGCGTGTGACGCAGCAGCAGCAGCAGGAGGGCTCCTCCAGTGCCAGGCAGGGGAAGATCAACACTGGTGGACTGTCTGCCGGGGAAGCTGGCCTGCCATTGTTCAAGGAGAAGCCCTGGACATACCAGCTCCTAAGGAAGTCCGAAGCTCCTGCAGAACATGCCATGCACAGAAGGAGAGGCCCTGCTCTTCAGCTCTGATATGCCGCACCCTAGTGGTCAAGGCATGATATTACTGCTCCGAAGAACAGCCCTGCCGGATCAGGCCCAAGGAGGCCCAACTAGTCCAGCATCCTGTCCCCCCCCCCCCCCGTGGCAAGAGAGGAAGGCAGGTCCTCGCCTGCTGTGGCTCCCCTGCAGCTGGTCTATTCAGAGGCATCTTGACTCTGGGAGGCTGGAGGTGGCCTCCCCCACCCCACCCCCACAACAGACACAATTCCCCCACACCCGGTTTTCATGGGGCAACCCTAACCCTTACTGAGTTCACATAAGAATACTATTATCAGAGTGACATTAACATTAAAATCTAAAATCAGACACAGAGGAAAACCTGGAAAACTGGTGGAGGGGAAGGACTGCTGAGAAGAACCCCTTTCAGAAGTAGGGAAGGCACTGAGAGGGCTCCTGTACATGTAATTCTGTATAGTTCAGAGCTCTGGTAGCTGAGGCAGAGCTGGTCTAGTGGTAGCCAGCATGACTTCTCCCCTTTGCTAAGCAGGGTCCACCCTGGCCTGAATTTGGAGGGGCAACAACACTGGAAGGGATTCCCCTGAGGGGATCATGGGGAAGAGCATCTGGAAAGAGCATCTGCCTGCTGGCAAGCAGAAGGTCCAGGTTCCCTCCTGGGCAGCATCTCCAAGACCGAGCTGGGAGAGACTCCTTCCTGTAAACTTGGAGAAGCTGCTGCCAGTCTGTGTAGATAATACTGAGCTCAATGGACCCATGGTCTGACTCGGTAAACAGCAGCTTCCTCTGTTCCTATAAGAAATAAGGCAGGACTTGCTGCCCAGAGCAAGAGCGCCCCTGTGATGCTGAGGAGAAGAAAAGGGACGTGGGGTAAGGATTGGCCTGGAGTCTCGAGAAATTGGCCACCCACAGGCTGTGTATTGGGATAACCCTGAGTCAAAAGACTTTTCCACAGCATCTCCTGGATCCTCCTTTCTACAGGGTGCTTGTTTTCCATATCCACTGTCTCAACCAGCCTCTGAAGCAGGTCACTCTTTTTGAATCATCACTTCCAGGAGACTTGAACCCAGGTCTTTCTGACCACACAGGCTTCTAAAAGTGGGGAAGGTCAGTCATAAGGAAGAACATGGGAAGTGGTTTACTGAGTCAGACCCTTGGCAACTCACGATTACAAAAACTGGGTTTGTGGAGCGCTCACTCGGCAAACCCGGTTTAAGGGGAGGGGTAGTTTGACCACGGGGCTCGCAGCCAAGCCTGGGGGTTCACACGAGGGGAGAAAATCGAGCTAGCCTCCGCTAGCCCGCTTTTCTCCCATCATGTGAACAGCCTAGGGTCAAGTGAGTCCTTTATTACAACGATAATTTTTCAGACATTTAAAATACATTACAAAAAAGAAGAACCCGGGTTCTGCACAAACGTTATACAGAAATATTGAATGCACAGAATGCTCACATCAAGAATACACATATAGAACAACAATATAAAAGGTAACCATAGACTAAACTGCCCCTCAGTAACGTGGAGCAAGAAAGCATCACAGTCCATAGCAATCGAACTGCTCCTTCCACAATGAATCTTTTCTTCAGACTTCATCTTTTTTCTTCAAGTTGCAGAAAGTTCTCCTCTTTTCTTTGGAGGCTACAGGGGAGAGGTTACCAGCACTTCACCCTGACCATAGGACTTCAGCTCCCATGTCCCTACATCACTTATTGTAAGAACAACTTTCAACCTGTTGGCACGAATCTCTCTGGAGAGGAAAAATCTGCTAGAGAAACAACTTTAAATAGAGTCAACTTAACTGTATATCTAGCATCCTAATAAGGGAGTAAAAACAGTTGCTTAACAGGTTAATGCATACCTCTTTGATATCAGCCACTTTTATACACTTCTGATTTCTTCAAATATTCTCCTAAGTAGGAATTTACCCACAATCCACATGGTCATCTATATAAATCCGTCTGCTAGGGGAAAATGTTCTGGTCTGTGGATCGCAATATATTAACTGATTGATAGGGGAAAAGAAAATCAAAAGCATATCTAAACATAGGTTAATATATTCCTCTTTGACATTAGCCTTTTATAAACTTCTGATTTCTTGCAATATCTTCCTAGGTAGGGATTTATCAACAATCCACATGGCACTGTGTATAAGTCTACCTGCTGGGTAAAAAGGAAGGCATATTAAAATTCTTTCATCTTTTCAAATAATCCATGTATCAAAATAAAACATTAACAATCTTTAACAAATGTGTTAGTTTCAAACATCACAATAATCGTTTTTTCAGATTCACTAAACAAATACTCACGCAAAGCAGCTAGGTCAGGAAATTTGCTCCAAGAAAAATTCAATTTTTCTCCAATCCAAGTTTAGAATCAGGGCTCAGAAAATCCACTAGTCTTCCTATCTGTGATGAGTGAAAAAGGATGCCTGACGAGCGAAAAAAATCCTGACGAGTAATGTACCAACATAGCTCAATGAATAAAATTTTGGTTGGACTCGTGAACAAAGCAACGTTTTTTTGACTCCTGTTTAGAATACTCAGTTTTTAGTCGTGACTGCTATTTTTTCTTGTCTATTTTACCTTCCGTTCTGTTTTATTGCATTTAATAGGGGATGGTTTTTTGCATTTATTAGTGGGGTGTGTGCATTTAGTGGTTGTTGTTGTTTTTAATTAGTAGTGGGTTTGGGGGTTTGTGGCATTTAGTAGTGTGTGAGGCTTGCATTTAATAGTGGGTTTTGTTGTTGTTTTGCATTTAGTAGGAGGTTGTTGTTTTTTCATTTAAGAGCAGGCAAGCGGCCATTCATCCATTCATTCAGTGGCTCGGGCTGATTAACATTAAAATAAAAAAACACAGAACACAACAATTAAAATCAAGAAACATTTAAACCAGATTAAATCTAATTAAAATTCAAACAAGATATTGTTAGAAGCCAGGCTGAAGAGAGGGGTCCTTAAGGCTCTTTAATAGGCAGGATACAAACAATTTAAACAAATGTATTACTTTCTTAGGCATGAACTCTTCAAGCCGATACAGAATATTCCAGGCTAATTTACCTCACAGGGCCAAGGATAAAATAAACTCACGCTTGAAGCCTCTCTTTGCAGCAGCCAGCCTCTGACTTTGAGACTAATCTGAAAACAAGAGCGAAATGGGTAGTGCAGTTTTGCTTGGCCTGGCTTGTCTCTTGTTGCCTCCATTGGTCTGTTCTTGGAATAGGTTGGGAAAGAACAAGTTACATAAGTTATTTGAAGTGTGAGTGAATGCACATTTATTTTTATGCATGAGATATTTGTGAAGGATTACATCTTAGATTTCCTAATACACTTTTCACAGTTTTTTTTTAATATTCTCTTGTGACAATCCGTATGTAATAAATAAGGATGCTCAGTATTAGTATACATATTTATATTTTGTATATGTTCTTCAATGCTCTGATAAAACCTCATCACGAAAGAGACTGGGACAGCTTGTCTTGTCCTCACTCTCCTTGCTCCTTTGGCTCTTTCCTGAAATCTGTTGGGAAAGAACAAGTCATTTATTTTGAAGTGTGAGCAAAACTTGTTGAATATACTTTTCACAGTTGTTTCATTTGTACAATGCCTTGTGACAATCAGTGTGAAATAAATATGTATGGTCAATATTTATATTTTGAATAAAATCGAAGAACTATAACAAACAAAACTGAATAACTATGTTGAATACATCTTCAGTTCTCTGACAAAGCGCCTCCTCATCACAAGATTGATCAGGTCAGCTTGTCTCGCCTTCTGTGTCCTCCTCATTCCTTGTGCTCTTTCTTGAAACCCGCTGGAAGAGAAAAAGGCATGTCATTTATTTTAAAGTGTGAGCAATACCACATTCTTCTGTTAGAATATGAGAAGTTCATTGAGGGTGTTCCTTTTAAGCCGGCCACTCTCTTAGGAATTAGGCTGCCTTACACAGCTGTTGGGAGAATAAAGAAGTCTCGGGTTTCTTGGGACAGCCTGACCACACAGCCCTGAAGGCAGCCAGCAGCAGGACCCGAACCACACCTGCGCCGAACCACAGCCAAGCCCAGGATGGTGGGATGTCCGCAGCAAGGCGTGGCGGCGGCGTGTGCCTGCCGAGGGGAGAGCGTGGGATGGTGGGTGCTGCCTGGGGGCCGCCTTCCCTCCTGTGCTCCCCTTTCACTGTCTGCGCTCCTGACAGCACGAGGAGGAGCCATGTCGTAGCCTCAGGACAGAGCCCCCTGCGCAGAAGGACCTGCCTCTGACGTATCGCTAAGCCAGGATTTGGTCTCCGGGGCTCAGCTGTGCACATTGCAGGCCGCGTTATGGAAAGTGTGGTGGGAGCCTGTTGATCCTGAGAAGGTCCTGTGGCAGAATCCCCGGGTTCTGTGATCGAGGCTGACACCAGACGTAAGAGAAAGCAGATTTATTGCTAGCAATTTTGGTCTCGGTGGAAATAAATCCCAAAGCCTGAGACCCCGTTTACATTGTGTCTTCGCCTTTTAAACTCATAGCAATTTACATATTGTGGGTACAATTCTCATTAGTAAGCATCGTTATCTTACAATTATACCAATCAAGCATTTTCTGCTAACTATAATTAAGCATTTCTCCTCCTTCTTTTCTCTGCATATTGATTGCCAAACTATTTTTCACTCCCTTCCAGATGTGGCCTTGAAAGTACTGGCCAGCCAACACTTTGTTATCTACAGATATCAAAAGGGCCCCAGCAGTGACAAGAGTTATTGTGCTGTTATCAAGTTGCAATTAGAGCAGCTTGCAGACCCTTTTGACCATTTCTCAACCACAAACCTGAGTCTGCCTCAGTCCCAGGGGGTCTTTCTTCCTCTTCCACGGAGGGAGGCCCCCCCCCGCCCCGTGTGTGCAGCCTGCTCTGCAGCGAGGATGCATTGCTCCTACTCGCCCTTCACGGCAGTGGCTGTGAGCGAGCCCCTTGCTGTGTGTCGCCCTTGGTCCAATGCTGCACTAGATATTATTGGCACACTCTAGGAGAAGAAATCTGTGCCTAAGTGTCCATGAGGAAAGCCATTCAGAATACAGAAATATCCCCCACCCACCCACCCCCAAAAACTGTGTAATCGCTTGATTTTGTACTTACAGATTAAGCCTGAACACACCATTTAAGATGTGATATAACTTCTTGTGCTGATGGTCTAAATTTGCCATTGCTGGGAGGGAGAGTGTGGTCGTGATTTATTTCTAAGCCATTTTCCCTACCACACCAGCAGCCACCAGAACCCCCCACACCCACTCTGCCCACTCCTTTGGAGCTGGAGGAAAGAGACCAGACAAGAGGGAAGGGGGGATAACGAGGAGTTCGTTTTTCTGCCTTCTTCTTTGTACTGCTATGTCACAGTTGTCTACCTACATATAAGGGCCCACAGGTTACGTAGTCAGTCTGGGAGCTGGGATGACCCCAAGTGGGGGGGGGGTGGCAAGTGGGGTGGGCCCTTCCCCTGCAGCTCGTTCCCACTGCTCCTTGTGCTTCCCCATCCACCAGACCAGGACTGGTTCACGATCACCCTAGAGCTTGGATTAAATATTGTCAAAGGCCTCTGGGGTTTAAAGCAGCCTCATTCATTCATCCACTTCTCCAGAGTAAGCAGCAGAAGTCCGCGCAGGCCGGGAGGGAAGAGAGTCCTCCTCCAGCTTCACAGCAGCCAGGCCAACCCCTGAGCTTCCTTCCTGCCAGGTTGGTGAGACCATGTGTGCTGTGGGAGGTGTAGGGTCACAAGCACCCCCCCGCAGACTTCAGCCGCCCTGGTCCTGCCCTCTCTCCCCTCCCCAGTCCTTCCTGCCACATGGCCTTGGACTGGAAAACTAGCCTGGGCTGGAAAGCAGACTGAAAGGGGTGACCTCATCCCAAAAGACAGGATTTTAAAAAAGGAATCTGGCCCATTTTCTGAATAAACTTGAACACATTAAGCACACTTCATGAATAACGCAAATCAACCAGCAACATGAATTACCTTCCCTCTATGCATATTTCGCCTATAGCAAAATCCTCGCTTCCCAGTAACCTTCTTAGGCACCCCTTTGCTTCCCCAAACTAGTTTCTCTAGAGGTGCCCCTGCTTAGGTGGAGGGAGCAAGACCTCCGGCCTCACAAACAGCCACCCAACTAGCCGTGCTCAGGTTGGGAGGCAGAGGAGGCAGTGTGTGCACTCCGCAGCACGTGTTGTGAGAACCAGGGGAAATGGTGCCGGTGTCGGGAAGAGCTCACACCAGCCTCCTCCACCTGACACCAAAGGCCAGAGTCCTGATACTGGGAGGAGCAAGGGCTGGTGTGAGCGCCTACCATCAAGTGTGCCAATTCCCCTGGTTCTCATGACACAAGCTGCAGGAGCATGACCTCCACCCTCCTCCTGACCCTCCTCCTCCTCACTCTCCTCCTCCTCCCCCTCCTCCCCACCCACCTCAGCCGCCGCCGCCTCCTCCTCTTCTCAGCTTTTGGGGGAGAAATTGATGTGTTTAGAAAACCAAAGCAACTCCATTTTACTTAGAAAACCTCATTCTGACTTAAAGTAACCCCAGCCCAGCTCAGGGACATCACTGCCTCTCATGATCAACATCATTATCTCTCTCCACTAAATTGTATCTATGAAACTTGGTTCTCACAAGGTTCTCACTGTTCTTTGCTGACAGTTAAGAAAACAGGATGTAACCAAACAAGGAGTGATCACCAGATGAACAATGAATCATTCGCATGCGTACTAGATACTTAGACCACCATTTTGTTGTCACGTACACTGTGTCTAGGGTGTCAGCATCATTCAGATTGTTTGTATAAATGTAAGATGCACCTATAACCAAACTGTAATCGGTTTAAGCCCAGTGATTACCTGTTGCTAAACTGCAGTAGCAATAAAAGTCTCTCAATGATTCCCACTGAGTCTGTTTGACTGACGAAGAGGCGGACCCAGGAACGAACCGAATTCACATCAAAATGATAGTGAGGACCAACCCATAGTCTGTGCTGGCCCATGTAGACCCCGAGAACAAAACCCAGGGTGCTGGCTACGAATCACGGCCAGGGGCGTAGAGGGCTTGCTGGCACCCCAGGGAGAGGCTGCTGCCACTGGTCCCTCCAGAGCTGCCTGCACACATGCCGGGGGCCACATTCCTTGCTCTGATGCAGGAGGCGGGGCCAGCCCAGGCAAGGGGCGCTGCATGGCCCCCCACTCCCACTCCCAGCTGGAGCAAGGGCGAGGAAGAAAGGACCCAGCCAGCACTTCCTTCACAGGTTGGAAAGGTCCAAAGGGCCACACGTGCTCCTGACCCCAGAGCAGGGGCATGGCTGCCATGGGACGTGGGCCACATGGCCCCTTGCCTTGCCCGCTCCCGGCCAGAAAGTGTGTCATTCACTGGCTGGGTGTGAGAAGCAGGCCAGGGGTGCCATGGGCGGGGGGGGGACACTGTGGCAGCCCCCAGGAACTCAGGGGCACCCCCCCATCCAAAGATGGCTACACCTCCACTCATTTCCCATATTCCCACACAGGACGTAGTGGAAGAACTCGGCAAAGCCATTTTTAAGTGTACTTCCCTCTCACTTCAAACACACAGTTTTCTTCCCCATACCTCACTTCTCCCTGGGCTGCACAACTGAAGTCGAAAGTGATCCTTCAGAGCCACAAGTGTCTTTCTCAGCAGAAGGATGAGCAGTGAGAGCATTTTGCAGAGGACGTGAAGAGGCAAATGGACTCTCTCAGAAGCCCATTAAGGAGGAAAGGTTCACTCCCAAACGGGCTGCACTGTACTCAGGACAGCTTGCTGTGGCCATTCGGAGCTCCTAAGTGCTACTTAATGGGTGAAGGATTCGGCTTTATTTTAGCATCGGGCCGTGCCTTCAAGAAGGCACAATGCATTAAAAAAGGAACCATGCCAGTGTGACCTTGCTGTTTCTACCAAATGCAAAGGGAGAAATCTTCTTTTCCAGCCCACTTTTGTTCTGTTACCAATCAAACCTCTTCTCCACAGAAGGGGAAAAAAATGAAATTATGCCATTAGTACATTACACTGTGGGAAAAGAAGAAAGTTTCAGGGTCTAATTGCACAACTCATTGCATCTGTTCTCTCATTGCATTCATCAGTGCTTTAAATTAGGAAAGGAGAGTCTAAGAAGCTATAAAGACTCCGAGGTAACAAAATACTTAAAATAAATGTGTATTGGTAATAATTTGAGCAGTGGGTTTGTAAAATTACACATGGCTCTGGTTCACACAATCATTCTAATCTAGGTTTAATGTGGGTTACTGACATTAGTGTGATGGTGTGAACTGATGCCAAGGTAGTTTATGGCCTGAGATGAATCTGAGATTCCCGCCTTAGCATGGGTTCACACAATCATGCTAATGTTGGTAACTCACATTAAATCTTGCTTTGAACAACTGTGTGAGCCTGCCCAAGGAGGGAACTTCAGATTTATCTGGAGCTATAAACTACCTTGGTGTAGCTTCACAGAATCACGCTAATGTCAATTACCAACTTGAAACCTAGATTTTAAAGATTGTGTGAACCAGGCCTGTGAACAGAAACTAGGTGGACAGAATTTTTCCTCTTTCTCTCTGGCCTGGTTCACATAGGTTTGAATCTAGGTTTAAAGTCAGTAACTGACCTTAGCATACTTGTGTGAGCCCATGCAGCAATGTCGGTTTGTGTCCCAAGAAGAATCAGAGATTCCTACCTTGGCACAATCATGCTAACGTCAGCTACTGAATTGAAGCCCCAGTTTTGAACAATTGTACGAAACCCGCTCTGTCATAATTCTAGAATTTGTCATCATCCAGTGAAAATGAGTTAGGACAAAGGAAATACTTCGGCACACAAGAGATACTTAGCATATAGAACTCATGACCAAAGCATGTAGTGGTGGCGGCCACTGGTTTAAAGAGTTTTAAAAGGGAAATTAGATTAATTCAGGGAGGATACGTTTATCAACAGTGATTAAACATGACAGCAAAATAGAATCTCTGTGATAAGAGGCAGTATTCCATGGAATACCACTTACTGGGGGGCCTCAACAAAGGAGAGCAGTGGTCCTTCTTTCTGGCCTTGTGGCAGTGAGCATGAATTGTCCCCTTTACTGAGCAGGGTCCTCCATGTATGGTTTGCCCTTGGATGTGTGACCACATGTGAGCACTGTCAGATATTCCCCTTTGGGGATGGGGTCATAGCTCAGTGGAAGCGCATCTGCCTGCTTGAATATTCAGTCCTGGCATCTCCAAGTAGGACTGAAAGACTCCTCCTTGGAGAGACACTGTCAGTCAGCATTGACAGTACTGAGCTAGATGGACCGATGGTTGGTCTGACTCAGAATAAGGCAGCTTCCTGTGCCCCTATATCCTGGAGGGGATCAACTCGACCGTTAGCCTGAATCAGCAGCGCTCTTCTTAGAGAATCACAGAACGCAAGCAGTGGAAGGGACCAACTCCCTGCTTGGTGCAGGAAACTGTAGCGGGGTAAATTTCATGTGGCCCCATCCTGGACGTGTTTCCATAGGAATCAAGTTTGATTCTCCCATATGCAAATACTTCACAAGACCATTTTGCTGACTGCATGGAAGTATCACCACTTGGTGGCGGTGATGCTCTCACCCTTAAAAAGAGCCAGCTGAAGACAGACATGATCTCAGCTCAGCCAAAGTCATCATCTCAGGGTGGGATCCTTTGTAAACCTTCTGAAACAAGACTGGATGCGAGGCCCGGAGATCGACAGCTTAGAGCCATCATTCGTTTCATGGTGGTATTGCTATTCTGCAGTTGAGGTGCACGTGTCTCCATCCATTTTACACCACATAGAATTTTACGAGGTTTTCTTTTCTTGTAACACTTCATCGAAGCCGGAGGTTAAGCTTCTGCCATATAAAATGGTAATGTATAGATGACGGGAACCAGCACACCAGTGATCTCCATCAATCATGGCCCTGCAATTATTGTTTTCCTAACAAATGGGAACGACCAATTAAAATCCACTGATTACCCAACAAAGCCTGCAGAATGTTTTATGCCTGGTATGATGCTCAGCTGATCTTCTTTATCTCCTCCTTGCTTCTCTCCCCCACCTCCCCGGCTGTTTTTTTCTTAACGCCTAGAATGGAGTTCCACTCTGTATTCCTTTTTTAAAAGCTCTGAGTTTTTTCTTTTTAGAAAACCTTTTGAAGCACCGTCCCAGGTTCACCTCAGGCCCTTCCCCGTGGTGGGGGGGGCAGTGAGTGGCTACTCCTTCAAGCAGCACCTCCATTTGAGTCTGCAAGCCCAGGAAAGGCACCAGCACGGCCGTCCGGCGTTGGGCCCCTGGCTGAACTCGGCAGCTGCCAGACTCGCCCATGCATGGAAGGTGGCATGCCTCCAAGGTGGGCATGCCTGCTGATGTAATCTATCCATTATACTTAGAAGTTTGCCCCAGTGGGGATCCTGTAGAGAGTGGAGATGCTGGGGAGGGGACGGAGAAGGACAAAATGGAGTTGTTTCTGAATAAACACTTTGTAAAATCTATATAAGATTACTTTGTGTTTGTGAGGGCATGAGACACCTTCCCAGCATGCTTTGCGCTGCCAGCAGACTGGGAAAGCCTCATGATGTCAGTGGCTGCCCTCCCATTGGCCATGAAGGAGCAGGAGGCAGGCATAGCCCCGTCAAAGCCGCTCCCGCCTCAAGATGATAGCGTGTGCTTGGCAGGCTAGAGTGTCTCTTGATGGCCTGTGCTATAGCCACAGCTCTCTATGGTTTCCATCTGGAGGAGGAGTGCATGCTGGGGGCTGCTCAGCCAGGCAGAAGAGGGGCATGGGTTCTCACAAGCAGGGAATCAAGGTGGGAGGCCTCTCCTTTCCTCCACCCAAGGCTAAAAGCTGAGAAGAAAAGCTGGGCAGCCCTGCTGGGTGCCACCTGGGCAGCAAGCTGGTAGGGTTTGCATGCCTTGTGACGATCATGCCGATCTGGGTGGCTCCTCCCAGCTTCTACCCTGATTTTCACAGTGGAGTGAACCAGCCTCTCATCTGCTCTTCTGTGGCGGCAGCTTCCTCCCTGCTAAGGCTTAGCTCAGGGGTGGGAAGACGCCTTCAGGCTTCTGGCGACCTCTTTCTTTTTTCTTGCCAGGGCTTTGGGAGCACAACACAGAGGCTTGAGGAGGCAGAGCTAGTTGCAAAATGGCAGTGTGTGTATAACATGTACGTCACCAGCACATGCAGGATTCCAACATCAAACGAACCCCCTAAACTCCAGGACCTCTGCTGCAGGCCAGAAAGCGAGCAAGTTAGTCTGCTCTGTGCGGGAAGAGAGAAGTGATTGGAAGCAAAAGTAAAAGCAAGCCGGAGGACCTGAAACAAGAGAGATTAGAAGTAGTAGTAGCAGCAGTCATCGTAGTAGTAGTGGGAGTTAATTATGTGCTGTGTGTGGGAAAGCGCTTCCTTTAGTCGATCCTAAATGTCTGGGCCATCCGTTTCATGGGGTGGCCCTGTTCTAGTGTTGTGAGACAGGGAGAAAGTCTTCTCCCTGTGTACTCTCTCCACACCATGTGTTCTGTGGTAGACCTCTATCATGTCTCCCCTAAACTCAAGGAAGGGGCTCTTGACAGCTGCTCAGAAGCCCGGCATCCCACTTTGGAAGCGGCAAAACGGCCCTTTCGCTGCTACCTGATGCTTCATGGGAAGCCACAGGACATTAGAAACAGTGGTGTGGCCACCACTGAGCAAGTGGGGACGGATGTTCCTGGACTGTGTGGGGAGGACGGGAGGACCATGAAGGCGCCCCTCCTCCGCCGGGCACCCCGTTCCACTCGTCAGTGCTGCTGATGCTACTGCAACCACCCCCAGGGTGGGGGCTGTGCCCATCTCCAGCCACCGGGCACCACACCCTGCCCTTTCGGCCATCACGCACACACCCACCACTGGGCCCAGCCAGCCAGCCAGCCAGCCAGGACTTTCTTTGCTGGCCAGCCGGGTGCTTCTTTGCTCTCCCTCGTAAGCCAGGGAGGGAGGGAGGAGGCGAGGTGTCCGATGGCAGCAACATGGCAGTGGGGGGGGCTGCTGCCTCCCCTTCCTGCCTCCCCTAAGGTTGCTGCCTGGCCCCTTCCTATGCCCCTGATTAGAAATGGCCAGGGTAACTTTCTGTCCATCCCGGAGGGTCCCCTTTCTGAATCAAGGGGTGCCTTTGCTTCTGAACAACTTAAATTCCTGATCAGATTTAATGGGCAGCTCTCTAACATCCTCTTCTCATCAACCTCCTAATTTTTGGTGCTTGCTGTTTAACAGGGGAGCCCTAAACTCTTCTTTATATAGATCTAGGAAACACAGTGAGACAGAACCTGCTGCCCTGGCTGTAAGTCCAGAGGACATTAAAAATCACTTACGCTTCTTATTATGTTGCAAACGTGAATTTCTGTCTTTTTGAAACATGCACTTAGGAGACCAAGCAGATGGTAGCTCTGTAGTGGGAAAGCTTGTAAGCATCCAAGCAAACTTCATGTGCTCAATAAATTGTCTGTTGTTAACACTGGCTCTTATTCCTTCCCCAGGGTCTTTTTCGCACAGGGCTTTTAGCTCGCATCTCCTCTGGATAGGAGGGTGCGCATCCATAGATTGGCCAGATTTACCCAACAGAGTCCCTGCAAGCTATCAGGGAGCACTTCACACACAATTCGGGTTTTTCATCTCACGTTGGAGTGTAGCCCCCAGTTTATATCCAGGGTAAAAAAAAGTCCCCCTTTTGCATCGTTTTTGGGGGGCAGCTTTGAACTTGTACAAAAGCCTCACAGTAAACTTGCAGTGAAGCCTGCTGTGCAGGCTCAGAGTGGCCCACAGGGCAGCAGGGCACATTCCCAGGGCACCCCATCTGTGGAGTGCCCCGGCGCCCCGCCACCCTCGGCAGCAGTGAACGCTCCCACCCTCCATTGCCCATATTCTGCTCAAAACCCAGCAGCCTCCACCGCCCTCTCAGTGCCCCCAGCCTGGCCCGGCTGCTGTGTGAAAAACGCCCAGGTCTGGAGCTTCATTCGCATTTACGACAAGTCAATGAGCACCCAGGGAGCAAAAAGAAGGGGTTGTCCCCACTGAAGTAATTATGGACATGCCCATTAGTGAGGCGGTAGTATGTTATCCGTAATAATGGAGAAGGTGCTTCAGAGTCTCTGGGACCAGGCCACTCACCCTGGGTTTCAAAGGTCAACTGAGCCCAAACCATCAGTGCTATCAAGGTGTGTCCCGTTCTACCTGTTCCAGCTGACACCTCCTAGCTGGGTTGGTCCAGCGCCTCAAGGAATCAGTGTCAATTTCCTGGTGACTTTTCAAAGCAGTCTTGGATTATTTATTTATTGTTAAATTTTCATGCCACCTTCCATCAAAACAATTTCAAGGCAGTTTACAAAACATTTGAAACAATATAAGACTATAAAATGGTTACACAATAAAAAATATTAAACTGGAATATGAAAATACAAATCTAATTAAAGGTTTAAAAACCATCTGCAATAGAACCATAAAATACAGAACAGCAGCAATAAAACACTCATACACAAGGCTGGGTAAAAAGCCAAGATTTCACTTTCTTTCTAAAAATTGTGATGGAGGCAGAGGAGTGGATGCCCACCGGGAGAGTATTCCCAAGCCTGGGGCAATGACTGTTGTCCCGCGTGCTTGACAGCCAAGCCTCTCTCCCTGCTGGCATGCGGAGCAGAGCTCTCTTGGATGATGTTGTCAAGCAGGCATAAACCTTTGGGAGCAGGCATATCCTGGGCCCAAACCTTTAAGGGCTTTAAAGGTCAAAACCAGCCCCTTGAACTGGCCCCAGAAACAAACTGGCAGCCAGTGCAGCTCTTTCAAAATAGGTGTAATATGATCCCAGTGGACAGCTCCAGATAAAATCCTAGCTGCCACATTTTGCACTAGCTGCAGTTTCTGAATATTCTTCAAGGGCAGCCCCATGTAGAGTGCATTACAGTAATCCAACTGTGATGAGACTAAGGCACGAGTAACTGTTGCCATATCCACCTTCTCGAGAAAGGGATGCTGCTGGCACACTAGCCAAAGCTGTGCAAAGGCACCCCGGCCACCATCTCCACCTCAGCCTCCAAAAGCCAAGCCGGGTCCAGCAATACCAGGCTGTTAATTATACTGTTTTAATTGTGTTTTAATTGTGTTTTAATAGTTTTAAATTTTTAATTTTAATTGTTGAAATGTTTTAATCTTTTATTGGCTGTTTTTATTGTTTTGTAAACCGCCCAGAAAACTTGCATTTTGGGTGGTATATAAATGTATGTAAATAAATAAATAAATAAATAATGCCCCCGAGCTGTGCACTTTGTCCTTCAAGGGAAGTGCAACTCCATTCAGAACTGGTCGGATCCCTTCAACCTGATTGGCTCTCCTACTGACCATCAGCACATCCATATTGCTTGGATGCAGCCTCAGTTTATTAGCCCACATCCAACCCATCACTGCCTCCCGCCCACTACTCAGGACATCCGCTGCCTGGCAAGGAGAGAGAGAGAGCGGAGTGTCACCCGCATATTGCAGACAACTCAGTCCAAGTCCCCGGATGACCTCTCCCAGCAGTTCCATGTAGACGTTAAACAGCATGGGGGACAAAACCGAACCCTGTGGGACACCACAGGCCAATGGCCACGGAGCCAAGCAGGATTCCCCCAGCACCCCCTTTGGACCCTTCTCTCGTGAAAGGACTGGAGCCACTCCAAAGCGGCACCTCCAATCCATCTGCTCAAGAGGCAGTCCAGGAGGACACCATGGCCAATAGTATCGAATGCTGGCTTGATGTGGAAAGTGTTGGGGGGAACTATCGGGCAGGGGGCTCTCTAGGAACAGCTTCAGTCAAAGTTGGCAGCCTGACACCCCAAATAAATGTCCTTGACTAGTGCAGAAATGTGGCTTTAATTGTGCAGCAAATAATTCAGTAATTCACAAAACAAGAAATATTTTAATGTTTTTCTTTGCAGAATGAATCAGTGTTAAGCTTCTCTGTAGTGCTCAGAGGTACACTTTTTCTAATAAACAGTAAAGGGGCACCAGTAACTCTGTGCCAAAATTCTAAGTTTTAAATTGGCCAGCCTGTCTTTTTAATTTTTGCCTGCTGTTTTATTTTTCAGGAGAAAAGGACAAGGGGCTATATCTTTGATATCACATCAGTTAAAATGTTTTATTCAGAAGCCACAGTGGCTGTTTACGTCTTACGGGCAGTGGGGGAGATCTACAGAGCATCTGTACAGCTCAATACATATGGATTGTTATAGCCCAGTTTTATTTTTTTTAAAAGAATAATAAACATATCAATATTGTCGAAAATAGCAGCCTGGGTACCGTGGAGCATCCTTCCGCCTTTCATCTCCAGGCCTGCATCTCTGCTTCTCTACAATAAGCTGGCCTGCGAATGATAATTGATCCCCCCACCCCGGCCCACTGCTGCCGAAGGTCTGCAGGTTAGCTGTTGTTCCTCTGAATTATTGATGGGTGCTTTTCCTTGAGCATGTGATCTGCCCTTGACACACACTGTGCACAGGCAGCGAGATTTTTCTCTTTGTGTCACGCGAGATGTGGCGTTAGAAGCATCATGGTCTTCTTGTTCATCTGGACTCTACAGCAGGGGCAGATTTGCCATGGAGTGCCCTCTGCCACGTGCTCTCCACACAGCTCACCAGGGAGGGGATTTAACCTGGCACGCTCACCCGCCACCCGCCACTGGCCTCTTCTGGCCTCTGCACGCCCCACTCGCCACCACTGCGGTTGTGGTCGGCTTGCTCCTCTTTCTTGAAGCCATGTGGCTTCATGACGTCACCACCCAGCACCTGTTCTCTTTGGGATGGGCTCACACTGGGGAGGTGGTGTCGCCATGCCACACTGCGACCGGCAAAGGGAAGCAAAAAAGCCATGGCAGCCAGTGAAGGCTAGTGGTGGGCAACCAGCCCCCAAATGCAGAGACAAGCCACAGCCAGTGTCTCTGTGCCACTTCCCTGAAGGAGATGCTGCCTGGGAGCCCAGAGTCCAGAGCCAGACCACTGTGTGTGTAATGAGGGGTGCTGAACTTGTCACCTCCTAAAGCTGTCGGAGAAAGACCTCCTGAAGGCACCATCACAGCAAATGGCACCTTCTTCAGGGCACGGGTGGATTTCCACTGAGAAAGGAGTGTGTACGCAGAGGGTTAAGAGCCTTCCCCCCCCCTCCCCCCACCCAGTCAACCTGATCTGGATCGGGCCCAGATGCAGCTCCTGCTCTAGAGTTAAAGCCAGTCCCTTACTAGGCTATGATGCATTTTAGGTATCATGCTCAGCTTGGCCCCACATTTGCTCTCTATGTCACTGAAAGCTGTGTCTTGATCAGGGTGTCTAAGCACTCTCAAGCCATCTATTGTAATGCACTCTATACGTAGAGGCCAAAAACTTGAGGTAGGGCCTGGCTGCCTGGTGGTGATTCGTAGGTGCAGGTCAGCACCATCCCATCCCACCACCTTGGAGGCATCTGCCCTGCCAGTCGGTCTGCTTCCAGGCTCTGTTCAAGGTTTTGAGCTTTAAAGCATCCCACACAGTCTGTGTCTGGTCATCTGTCCCCTGCTAAATGAGCCAAGAGGCACCTTTTCAAAGTGGGGATTCTCTTTATATTTTGCAGGGGGAGAGCAACTGGCTCTATCCGTCCCCAGCACAGCGTCCTTCCAGTGGCTGTTGCTGGTGTCTGTCTTAGATTTCTTTCTCAGACTGTGAGCCTTTGGGGGACGGGGAGCCATTTTGTCTTTTGTTTGTTCTTTGGGAACAAAGTGGTATATAATTATTTGTCATATTTGTTGTTTTCAATATTCAAACAGCTAAACAAGAAGATAAGCCATGCAATAGATCACAGCTGATGGCGACTCACACAGCAGATGCCTCCACAGTTCACCTCCACCACCACAGCAATTGCTTTTAAAATGCTAAGGTGAAATGTTATCCCCCTGCCTGCACGCTGAAGGGGCACACTCCTTTCTCCGGTCTAGCAATTCCTTCAGCTGCATGTGCAGACCAGGCCCAAAAGACCAAACGGAAAAGGAACTCTGAGGCCCCAGGAATTGGCCCCAAGGCCCATGTGGCCCTTGAAAGCACTCCTGGACATTTCCATGGCTTGGTTTTGGGAAGAGCTTTGGAGACAATATTGGAGAAACAAAATCTCCAGAAAGAGCCTGAGTCAGAGTTGGAGATTTAGCAGGAGGCAGCTGGGGTGGTCAGTACCATCGGGGCTGGGGCGGGCGGAGGGGGGAGACGACGACCAAGGCTCACTGTGGCTTTTGACAAGCTCTGCAGTCTGCACTCCTAGAGGTGCCAAAGCGGTGATCGCGTTGCAAGACCCTCATTTGGAGCATTTGTCTCCTGAGGTGGGACTGATGGTCACAATCGGTGGGCCTGGCCCCCAGCGGGCTCCTCCCCAGAGGCAGCTGCATGTCGGAGGAGCCCTGACCCCTGGTTCACAGCGGATGACGACCACCCTGAAGATGGCTCCAGACTCCCCTCAGCAGCATTTCAACACCAGCCTCCCCTTTGCCTGAAGAAGGCCGTGCTTTAACCCTCATGCATCCCAAACCATTTTCTTGAAATGCATTGACATTTCAAATGTATTGAATAGAAGAGGCTAAGTTGGGCACTGAGGGGGGCGGGGTGAGTTTTAATTGATTGTATTACTTGAGGAAAAATAGAGCCAGCAAGGGCACTTTTGTTTGGAAGGATAAAAACAAAATTATTGGCTGAATACGGCTGAATTAAGCACTCTCAGTTCAGCCTCTCCAGAATGCTGACAATGCAGACGCGGATCAATACAGAAGCCATTTACACGGTGGGAGCTCTGGCTCTAGCTATTAACTACGAATTATACCAAGTGTGCTGCTGAACTGATTGAACTCTTTCCAAAGTGCACAGACTGGTGGCCAAACATGCCAGCCACGGAGCCTGGCATCCTCACCAGCTTCCAGCTGCCCCACGGTGGGCTGTGGCCCCAGAAAGGTGAGGCGAGACCACCTGAGGAGAGAGGAATGGCCTTAAGAACCTAAGAGCAGCCCTGCTGGATCCGGCCCCCGAAGGATCCTGTTCCCCACAGTGGCCCAGCAGATGCCGCTGGGAAGCAGCCCACAGGCAGGAGCCAGTCAAGGGCATGTGGTCTCCCCTGCCCCTGGGATCCGGAGGCTTCCTGCCTCGGAGGCTGGAGGTGGCCTATAGCCACCAGACTAGTAGCCACTGATAGGCCTCTCCTCCATAAATTTGTTCTACGCTACCCTGGGATGGCTCAGAGCACAGTATCCTGATATTGTGACCCCAGTTGATGTTGTACTACATCTCCCATCATCTAGAGCCATCACATCCAAGCATTGTGGCAGGGGATGATGGGAGTTGTATTCTAACAACATCTGGGGACCTAAGGTTGGGAACCTTAGGAAGTCTACACAAGCCCTGATCCAGCATGGGATCAGCACAGGATCTTCATGGGGAGGAGGCAGGGTAGCTTTGCTGCAAGGATTTTGCCACTGGTCTTGTCAGTTACCTCCCAGTTGGTGCAGGATGCAGCAGCCAAGCTGGTCTCTGGGGCTACCCAAAGAGATCACAGTACTCCTGTTCCCTGAGAACTACATGGTGGCCAATAAGCTTCCAGGCCAAACACAAAGGGCTGGCCATTAGTTATAAAGCCCTGGGTGGCTGCGGGGGGGGTGGCTATTTAAGAGAGCACCGCCTTCATGAACCCCATTGCCCAGTGAAAAGATCCTTGGGGGAGGTCTGGCTGCCGTTGCCATGGGCTTGTCTGGTGGTGACCCCAAACAGAGCCTTCCCTAGACCTGCCACAGGACTTTGGAACCCACAGAATTGCCCCCCACCCCCCACATATCTCTGGTTGCTTTTCAGAGTGAGCTGAAGCCATGCCTGCTTAATCAGGCCTTTGGCTAAATAGTTGTAAAGTTTGTACTGCAAGAGAATTTTTAAATTGTTTTAATTTAATATTTTAATTGTTGTTCACTCTGCTTAAATTTTGGTTTATTTTGCAAACTGCCCAGAGAGAGATATGTTGGGTGGTACAGCATAGAAATACGCTCAGTAAGCCGATAAATGCCCAGCAGCTGCTGTGTCAGGAGGGGAAGTCCTCTGGCCCCATGGCTGCTTAGCAGACCCTCAAGCCCCCCACCTCAGCCAGTCGGCCCAGCTCCCAAATTAAGGTAGGGGGCTTCTCCTGCCCTCGTGAGGATTGTATGAACTGCCCTTATGACAGTGCAGTGTCTGACCCTTTGCTATGAAGTTCCAGTCTAGTGGATGGGGGGCGGGGGGGTTGAATGAGGGAGCCAGAAATAATGGGGGGGGGCACCCACTCCCTCTTGAGATCATCCCTGCACACTTGCTTCATTAAACCCAGGATGTAGCACAGACTTGCTTCCAATTTGCTTCCATGCCACAGTGAAGAGAGAGCACTGGGTTTTTTTCTCCCCCACCCACGAGAGTCGGCTGTTGTAACTCATCCATCCTTCCGATAAATCCACAGGCAGAAGGCAGAGGTTGGACCACAGAGGGCAGCGGAAAGGACCCTCTGCTGCTACGCTGCACTGGAGTGAGAGCCGTAGGCAGAGATTTGGATGACAGGAGAGATGTAATCTCAGACACAGTTTGCCATTTGCAGACGTCAGGGTTACAAATTGCAGTCTGAATTTCTGCTCGATGGCCATGAAAGTCAATTATTACTATTAAATATTTAGATTGCCCCACCACTCAAGCCACCATGATTCTGTTCATCTGCCGGTTTGAACTGTCCGCCTTATTAAATGGCCCCTCTGTGGAAGAGGATGTGCCGCTGAAGAGCCCCAAGCCTCTCATACAGGGACGGCACATAAAAACCCTCCGGTGGCTCAAAGGCGTCACTCTTTCTGCCTTCGTTCCAGCAGCTCCTGATCATCCTCAGCTGCTGACCCCCCATGGACACACACATGCACAAGCATGCACAAGCATACACACAATAATCTAAGCACTGGGAACCTTCATCTGATACTCTCTGTTTTATCTACAACTTGAGTCTGACCCAGAGGAAGCAGGACCAGCCCTGGACCCAGCCTTGAGTCCTGAAACGGAGTCAAAGCCTGAAAGAGTTTCAGAGTGAGGCCCCCCCTCAAAAAAACACCAGCATCCTCAGAACCTGAACCCCCAGAGCAGCTGACCTCTTCCAGACCTCTTCGCATTCCCTGATATCTACATGTCACACCAGCAACAGGCTAGGCAGAATCAAGTTGGGAGGAGGAAGACTGCCAGGCTCCAGAACGCTGCCCCTTTGAGGCTTTCACACTTCAGGCAGAGCATCAGAGTCCAGGAGGGACAGTCTGAACTCAAACATATTTGAGAACTTTGCCTGCCTTTGACCGCTGCCAGAACAACCTGTCCCCGGGAGCTGTCTGTGGTGCTGAAACATGCTCCCATACCTTGTGGGCTGGCTCCCTTATGGGGTGGGCCATATATTCCCTTCCACCTCATGGTCAGCAAAAGCGATTAAAATCCAACTTAAAGCAATGTCACCTAAAATCCCACGGCAGCTAAAACATTCTGAAACAAGACTGCAGAATCACCGATAGCAAAATAGGCAAGCAGCAAGGAGCAAAAAGATTATATTATTCTGCTCCAAAAGCTTGAGAGAATAGCATTAACTTGATATCTAAAGGATATAAGGTTAGGAGCCACATGAATGTCTGACTGAGATGATGTGGAAGGCAGTTCTGGTTCTCTTTTGAATGAACTAAATCAGTTGCCCCAGAGGAAGAGTTGTAACATTTGAAACATGTTGACCTAATAAATCATCCTCTAAATTTTGTGGTCTCTGCATACTGAGTATGCATTTTTTTTATTCAGCCCTTTAAAAATGAAGCAAGAGTGGATTCCCAACACACCAGTTCCACTTTGAAAATAAGGCCAGGTCACTTGAAATTCCAAAGTCCATGGAGAATTTTTGGAAACATCCCAAATTTAGTTTTTAATAGAAAGCAAACTAAGACTCTGATGCTGTGGAAAAGTATCTTTTCCTCAAGCTGTGCTCTGCTCACAATGCCATGGAACACATCGCTGTTGGGTGATAAATCCAGACAAAGAACATAATGTGCCAAAAAAAGGAAAGTTATTCCATTCTTGAAAGATAAATGGCCACTAAAGACCACCATTTGTACTGGTATCTACTTTGCAATAGGGCTTTCTATTAGGCCATCCATCAGTTCTCTTCTCCATCAACATCTTGACATAGAAAAAGTGGAATGCTGACCAGCCGTGGTGAAGCTGGGAGGATTTTCCTCCATCAGCGTATCAGGCAGTCCACAAGATGAATTCAGACTGCAATGGTGAGCTTGCAGAGTGAAGCAGCATTGAATGGCAGGATTTGTGACTTATCATTTATATTTATGTATTTATCATTTATATTTATGTATTTATTTATCATATTTATATACTGCCTGGTATATACATCTCTCAGTGGGGTATATAATACAAGTTAAAATATAAAAATTAAGAGAGCCAGCGTGGTGTAGTGGTTAGAGTGCTGGACTAGGACCAGGAAGACCTGAGTTCAAATCCCCATTCAGCCATGAAAACTAGCTGGGTGACTCTGGGCCAGTCACGTCTCTCTCAGCCTAACCTACTTCACAGGGTTGTTGTGAAAGAGAAGCTCAAGTATGTAGTACACCGCTCTGGGCTCCTTGGAGGAAGAGAGGGATATAAATGTAAAAATAATAATAATAACTAGTGGGCCCGGGCACAGAGCATCTGTGCCTCTAGTTGGGCTCTGCCCAAGCCCACTGCCGCCGCCCGCAGCTCCGGCCGGGCCCGCCGCTAGCCGGGCCCGCCGCCGCCTCTCCTGGCTTCCCCCGCCGCCGCCTCCAGCCGAGCCCGCCGCCTCCTCCGGCTTCCCCCGGGCCCGCCGCTTCCTCCCGGCCGAGCCCGCCGCCTCCTCCGGCTGGGCCCGCCGCTGCCTAGCCCGGCTTCCCCTGCCGCCTCCTCGCCTCGCCCGGCCAGGTCTGCCGCCTCGGCTCCTTGGCCTGTCCCCGTCGCCGCTGTTCTCCTGGATGCGCCAGCCAATCAGGCGCCCCCGCAGCTCAGCCAATCAGCTGGGCTGCCGGGACGCATTTTTCTTGGGCACACCCAGGAGAATTATATATATAGATAATAATAAAAATAAACAAAACACAATTCACAAAGTGAAACTATTAAAATAATTCCACAGGATAAAAAACACTAGACAGTTTACAATTAATTTTAACTAAGACTGAGGAAACAGTGTCTTAAGGGTCTTTTTAAAAGTAATCAGAGATGGAGAAGTTCTTGTTTTGACAGGGAGGACATTCCAAAGCCCTGATACAGCCACAGAGAAGGCCCGGCCCCCAGTTACCCCCAGACAAGCCGGTGGCAACTGTAACCAGACCTCTCCAGTTGATCTTAATAGGTGCCAGGGTCCATGACAAAGAAGGCAGTCTCTTAAATACCCAAACTCAGGCCTTTCAGGGCTTTATAGGTAATGAGCAGCACTTTGTATTACTCTTGGAAATATAACAGCAGCCAGTGCAGTTCTTTCAGAATCTGTATTATACGGTCCCTTTCTGTTGTCCCAGAGACCAACCTGGCTGCCGCATTCTGTAGTTGTAGTTTTTGAACTATGCACAAAGGCAGCCCCACGTAGAGTACATTACAGTGGTCAAGCCTGGCGGTCACCAGCATATGCATCACTGTTTTAAGGCTATTTACCTCCAGAAAGGGACAATTTTCTTGATTTTTTTCAGAGGAATCACAATTGGCAGGAATGTCCTCCAAAGAGTATTCCGTGGAGAGAGTACAATTTGTTCATTGTTGCCTAACCCCACCTTAACCTTCCCCTTCATGCAAAAGTGACTGCAACTGTACCCTACTCATCTGTGGGTAGGGACAAAGCAAGCTGTAATTGGAGCAACGCTATCACCTATGTTCCCTCTTAGTATCTGTCAGTCGACTAAAGAACTGTCCCTGTGTGTATTTCCCTCACTCCATTGTGGCTCAGGAGCTTCTCTATGCCCAGAATTCCACTTTTCTTGGATTCCAGATAGATGCATCTGGGTACAGATCTGTAGCTGATCATACAAATGACAAAAGTCATACAAATGTTGACCCTAACTTGTGAATAGGGCGATGGAGCATTGCTATCATCGCTTCAGGACTATGCAGCTGGGTTGCTCTGACAGACCTGGCGGATGGCCACGCCCTTTGCCGGCCATTGTCGGAGGGAGTTCTGCATGTCATGAAGAGGGCAGGGCAGGGCTGGCCCAGCAGGCCTACCGGGCCTCCGACCAGCCCCATCTGACATGATAGTGGGGAGGGTCCCCTCTTGGCATGGCCCCACCTGACAGTGTCAGTGTTTGGTTAGCTTGGAACTGAGCAATTTGGAGCGTGCTCAGGACTCATCATTGCCGGTGGTGTGGCAGTGTGTGTGTGTGGCAGTGCGCGTGAGTTCTAGACTGTGAGCCCTTTGGGGACAGGGAGCCATTGCTTATGCTTTTTGCTATGTATATCTTTTGGATGACTTCTTTGTTGACAAGTGGTATATAACTACGATTATATCCACAGTAACAACTTTTATTCCTGCATTTGTGCATGTTCACTTTGGAATCATTTCCATTTGCATCCTTATTTCCCACTTTATGTTAACAATGCTCATATATGTACCGATACAGTGTGTCTGTAAAAACATGTTATTTCAAATAAGTTGCTTGACAAAAAGAGCATTAGGCTGCTTACAGAAAGTGGTTGTCTTTATCATATATGAATCCTTCCTTCCTTCCTTCCTTCCTTCCTTTACTTCCCGAACTCTACAAAACATCCAGCCAGCTTTCCTCCAGCAGGGTTTGGTGGTGGTGTGAAATGCCTGTTGTCAGACTGCCACCTAGATGTGTGCTAGTCACATCACTGGGAAGTGTTGGGGTTTTCTTCTGTGGCTGTTCTTAAGCCATTTGTCTCAGAAGTGGGCTGAAATCCACACTGGGTTGAACTCGTTTTCATTCCAAAGAGGGTGACGGCAGAAGGGATTGAAAACAGCTGGATTTATGGGGCCCCATCCCAGACCCCCATCCCTCCCCACCAGGGGTTTATCTGTGAGGAATCTCCTGCCTTTCATTTCTACACTCAGGCATCCACCGCCCACCTGCCCCCAGGAGCTCAGAACAGTAACAGACCTCAGCCATCAGCATCAACTCATCACCTGCCACAGAGACCAACCCTGCAGAAATAAGTCCCAAACGTCACTGCCCAAGTCATCCCGCCTGGGTGGGTGGGCTGGCTGCACTTGTGCCGCTAAGCCGCAGCCCAGCAAGGATGCTGCATAAATGCTGCACAACAACCTCTAAGCCCGTCCCACCCCGCTGCTAGCAAGAGCAGGCTGGCCATTGGTCAGGTCAAGCCGTGCGGGCTGGTCAATGAGTCATTGGGGCAGGAGGGGGGAGGCGGACTGGTGAGGTGGCTGCTGGGAACCGGTGGTGGCTGCGCCTCCTTTGGCTGGTTGGCCCCAGCCGCTGCCAGTCCAGGCTGCAGCGACGAATGGCTCTTGAGCTCCAGGATAAGGTCGCTGGCCGCAGAGGAGGCGGCCACGCTCCACAGATGCCACTGGCTCCTGAACATTGCACAGGCAACCCTTCAGTGTGTGTGTGAGGGCAACACGGTTAGAAGCACCTGGGCCCTTCGTGGTATGGCGTTAACTGTGTGACAACAGCAGCAGTTCCAGCTCACAAGCCAGAGATGGAAGTTGCCCTGTCCATGTTCTGGTGCAAATGGCCTTGGTCTTCGGCGGGCGGGTGTGTGTGTGTGTGTGTGTGTGTGTGTGTGTGTGTGTGTGTGTGAAAGTGCTCTAAACTAGCTGACTTTTCTGCTGTAAATTAGAAGCCAATAAGGAAAACCACTCCCCAAACCAGCTCATCTGATCTGAGGAGGAGATCTGGTCTGGCAGTAGTGAGGGTGGCGTGTCCCCCTGTGCTAAACAGGGTCCCTCCTGGTTTGGATGGGTGACTCCGTCTGAGTGCTGTACGATATACCGGTAGCTCAGCGGGAGACAGAGGTGCCCCTAGGTAATTCTGGAGCCTGGGCCTGAAGGCCTTTGGAGGCCTCCCCACTACGCGTTAAGCATCACTTTTTAACACAGAGGTTTCTGAGGGCACAACCAACCACCCAGGACAGACTAAAGACGACTTGGGGGCCCCCAGGGTGAGGAGGGCTCCGGGGAGGTCTGCTGCGGGGAGAGAGGGTTTCACTTCCCCTCCCTGCAGATGATTAGCCTCCCTCCCCCGGGCAGGAGGCTCACCTGGCCAGATGACTGGCAGCTTGCCCGGCAGCTCGGGGGTCCGGGGGTGGGATGCATCACAATGTGTCACCCTGTCCCCCCCGGAGCTCCAACAATGCACCATGGAAGTGTCTCTGCCCCTGAGCAAGGGTGGCCCCTCACCAAATGATCTCAGCCCCAAACAAAGCCATTCCGCTGCCATGGGGCAATACAGCACTGTCCAAGTGCGAAGCTGGTGCTGTGAGCAAGTGGTGGAAACTCACTCTTGCCCAGCTGCTCCCAAACCCTCTTGGAGGACGCAGATGATGTGCCCGCTGCTGCCCTTGCTCCCCCAGCTATGCCAAAATGGGATCACCCCGTGAGCGTCCCCAAGGCCTCTGGAAAGGAGGGAAAGCTGCAGACAGCGCAGGATGAATGACTGAGCTGCTGCAGCCTCTCTCCCTCTGCCACTGCGGCTCCATTCATCTGGAGGTGTGAGGAAGCGATCCTGGTGTCTGTCAGGGACCTGCACCCCCTATGCTAACAGACATGATTGCCCGCTCTCAAATGTATTTGTGGAAATCAGTGTCTTTTCAATCACATTTTGACCACAGCATTTTTGCTTCATTACGTGCGCAGGATCTGCCAAATCGTGGAAATTGACACACTTGTCTGGGAGTCTGCCTGCCTGTCATTAAGAGATGCCTCGTTTTTCTTCTAAACAAGCAAGCGTGGAGTCTTGGTCCAATTACCACCTTGACACATCATCTGTTTCATGATGGGGTTTGGGCTCTTCTAAAGAGCATCATTTCCACAGCACTTCAAAGTGATCGAGGATCAGTGCTAATGATTGCTGGACCGATCTGCACGAGTCCCCACAGTGCTGGGATGCAAGCCAGAAGGGCGGAGGAACCAGGGGGGTGGGGTGGGGGGGGGAATTTCACCCGCCTGGAAATGCTCTCTGAATTCCAGGGTTTCTCCCGGGCAGGAAATGCAATTCTCTCTGGAATCAGGATAATTCAAGGATAACCCGGCATGTTTTCCAAATCCCTGGAGTTCCTGTCCCAAGGGACGTTTCCAGGGAAGTTTCCCAGATGGTTTATTCTCCACATACCTCCACCCAGCAACCACACAGGCTGCTAGTCGGGCTCCATTGTGCACAGATGGACGGGGGCCTGCCTGCAGAGTCCAGGGGTCGGCAGGCAGCAGCCTTTCGGGAGTGATGTGCCAGGCCTGCCTTGGCGCTCCACTGCAGGCCCCAGAGCGACAGGCAAGTGGGCTGCCCCCAGAGGGCCTGGCCCTCCTGTCCTGTCTGTCTGAGCCGCCCGGGCCCTGCAGGGATGACTGAAGCAGAGGAGCAACCCCCACCACAGCCCTCCCAGAACCTCCTGCTTTGGCGCTGCCTCCCCCTTCTCAAGCCTCCACTGCCCCTCCGGCCCCTCCGCCTCTGTTTGGGGCAACAGCCCCACGCCTCAGTTTTTGTCCACTCAGAATTATCACCCAGTATGTCAAATACTGGCACCTTCCTTATGAGACAAGGCTACAACATCTGGGGCTTTTCAGTTTAGAAATAAGGCGACCAAGGGGAGACAAGATAGAGGTCTTTAAAATTCAGCATGGTGTGGAGTGAATAGAGACAGAGAAGTTCTTTTTCCTGTCTCACAACACTAGAACAGGGGTCATCCCATGAAACTGATTTCCTGAAAGTTTAGAACCAACAAAAAGAAGTACTTCTCTCATAGATTTTTCTTAATCTGTGGAACTCTCTGCCACATGATGTGGTGATGGCCACTAGCTTGGATGGCTTTAATTGGATCTTAGGAAAATTCGTGGACAGGTCTATTAGTGGCTATTAGTCTTGATGGCTAAAGGCCACCTCCAGGCTCAGAGGCAAGATGCCTCTGTATACCAGCTGCAGGGGAGTAACAGCAGGAGAGAGGGCCTGCCCTCAACTCCTGCCTGTGGGGGCAGGAGGCATCTGGTGGGCCACTGTGGGAAACAGGATGCTGGACTAGATGGGCCTCCTTGGGGCTGATCCAGCAGGGCTCTCCTTATGTTCTTAACTGATGGTGTCTATTTGCAACCTTAGCAGGGGCTTAGCTATAACTGAAGAATGAGGGGATAAAGTCACTGGGCCCATGAAGGGGGCGGGGGCGGGTCCACTATCTAGTCAACAGCCCACACGTCACTCTCCCCTCCCACCCAATGGCAAGTAGTTGGCTCCTGAGACAAGCTGTGGGCTACTGTTTGCATCGGAGTGAGAGAAAGGGGGTGTCGAGAAGGTTCCATGTCCCACCAGGCCCATACAGGTCTTCTGCAGCAAGGACAGGGGCAGGAGGCGGTGGGAGGGGAGGAGACAGTGTGTGGGGGGGGAGGCACTTCAACCTTGCTGCGCCCCTGGACGTTCAAGCCTGCTTTCTTCTGAAGGCAGCAATATTTCACAGCTTCCGTTCCACTCATGTGTCCTGAACCTCCTCTCTCTCTCTCTCTGAGGAGAGCTCCAGAAATTCAGGTCAGACATTTTCTCCAGGGTAGGTCTCTACTTAAAGCTCTGAATCTGGTTTATTGCTCATAGGACTGGATAGTTTTTGGCAGTCTCTCCCCCGCCAGGTAAATGCATTGACTAAAATAGCAACTTGCCCTATTGCCTGCTGAATCTTAGCTTGCTGCTCTGTCATTTTGCAGGGCTGGCATCCTGGCTGATGAGCCACTGCAGGAGGGCATTGCCCAGGTGGACGCAAGGGCCCTTTCCCTGAGCCCAAGGGAGGCCAGTTGCAAACCCACTCGTTGTAACTTTCTGTTCATTAGCGGCCTCTTTCAAAAGTGTCCGCCGTGATCAGAAATGCAAAGGGACCTCCTAAAGCAATGTTCTCCATGGCAGCAAGGCCCGGGGACCAGGGGCAGCCCCTTCAACCCTAAGAGCGGCTCCCTGACTCAGTGTTGACTCACTGGGCCTGTGTGAAGCTTCAGCCAAAGCTGAATACTCTGCACAGCCTCCCTGGCACTATGCAGAGAGGACCATCCACATGTGCAGTGCTTGGAGGGGGGGGGCTCAATAAACAGGCCCAATAAACAATTGTGTGTGGGGTGGGGGGTTCACACCTAGGGTTGATGTGGGCTGTCATTGGCCCTCAGCCTTGCAACGAAGAACATGAGTGTAGACAATGCGAAGCAAGATGAACCAAGAGTCTGATTCAGCATCAGGTAATTTCCTATATTCTTATGCTCACAGTGTGGAAAAATACTTCTGTATTACGGAAGTGAAGTGAAGTTGTGCCGTTGAGTTGGTGTCGACTCCTGGAGGCCACAGGGCCCTGTGGCTGTCAGCATCTTCCCATATTGCTGCTGCCTGATATAGGGGTTTCCCAGAGTCTGGGGAACATACCAGCGGGGATTCGAACCAGCAACCTCTTGTTCCCTAAGCAAGGGAATTTCCCCTCTGTGCCATTAGGTGGCTTATGACAGAGCTAATTTTCGTTTATGCTGGATTTGCGGTGGCGACAACAGCACAGGAGGGAAAGCATCCTCAAGGATAAAATTGTAAAGCACCTAGAAGAACAGGCCCTGCTGGGAGTGAGCCAGCATGGCTTCCGCAAAGGTAAATCTTGCCTCACCAACCTTTTGGACTTCTTTGAGAGTGTCATTGAGTGTGCGGATCAAGGTGATCCAGTTGACATAGTCTACCTGGACTTCCAAAAGACTCCTGAGGAAACTTAGCGGTCATGGGATAAGGGGACAAGTACATGTGTGGATTGCTAACTGGTTGAAAGACAGGAAACAGAGGGTAGATACAAATGGAGAGTTTTCACAATGGAGGGAAGTAAGAAGTGGGGTCCCCCAGGGATCTGTACTGGGACCGGTGCTTTTTAATTTATTCATAAATGATCTAGAAGCAGGGGTAAGCAGTGAGGTGGCCAGATTTGCAGATGATACCAAACTCTTCCGGGTAGTGAAATCCAAAACGGATTGTGAGCAGCTCCAAAAGGATCTCTCCAAACTGGGGGAGTGGGTGACAAAGTGGCAAATGTGGTTCAGTTTTAGCAAGTGTAAAGTGATGCACATTAGGATGAAAACCCCCAACTTCAAGTATACGTTGATGGGATCCGACTGACCAGGAGAGGTATCTTGGGGTCATGGTGGTCAGCTTGTTGAAAGTGTTGACTCAATGTGCGGCAGCTGTGAAAAAGGCCAATTCCATGCTAGGGATCATTAGGAAGGGGATTGAAAATAAAATGGCTAACATTATAATGCCCTTATACAAAACTATGGTGCGACCACACTTGGGAGTACTGCGTACAGTTCTGGTCACCACATCTTAAAAAGGACATTGTTGAACTGGAGAAGGTACAGAAGAGGGCAACCAAGATGATCAGGGGCCTAGAGCACCTTTCTTACGAGGCAAGACTACAACACCTGGGGCTTTTTAGTTTAGAAAAAAGACGACTGCGGGGTGACGTGATAGAGGTCTATAAAATCATGCATGGTGTGGAGAAAGTGGAGAGAGAGAGATTCTTTTCCCTCTCACACAACACTAGAACCAGGGGTCACTCCATGAAATTGATTGCCAGGAGGTCTAGGACCAACAAATGGAAGTGCTTTTTCACACAACGCGTGATCCACTTGTGGAACTCTCTGCCACAGGATGTGGTGACGGCCAACAACCTGGATGGCTTTAAGAGGGGTTTGGATGACTTCATGGAGGAGAGGTCTATCAATGGCTACTAGTCGGAGGGCTGTGGGCCACCTCCAGTCTCAAAAGGCAGGATGCCTCTGAGAACCAGTTGCAGGGGAGTAATGGCAGGAGGGAGGGCACGCCCTCAACTCCTGTCTGTGGCTTCCAGCGGCATCTGGTGGGCCACTGTGCGAAACAGGATGCTGGACTAGATGGGCCTCCTTGGGCCTGATCCAGCAGGGCTGTTCTTATGTTTCTGAGACAGCGTTCCAGGGCCAGATCCGTTGGCAAAACCAAGTGGAAACACTTTGGGTCCCTGGCTTGAATTGCACAGTGTATTTAAAATAGCCTGTGCTGCAAGACCATGGAGTCACCCAACACTTCCCGGACAAGGATGATTCATGGTTCTGTTCTACCTGGTCAAGGTCCAGAGGACTCTGTCAGCTAAATTACCACACTGCCACTTTAATATTTCACCATCTGCTAGCCGAAAGTAGAGTTTGCCTGTCGGGTCCCATAAAGACTCTTCTTTATGACATTACACACGGCAGCATCTGCTGCAGGACTCCATTCAACTCCACTCCCTAGTTAAACAAACAAACAAACGTGCTGCCATTCTCCAAATGTGGCCAGCTCTAACTGCTGGGGTGATGGAAAGCTGGGCTGCAGGTCTTCGCTGGCCTCTTGGTCAGCTTCATGGCTTAACAACCTTTGGATCAATTAAAAAGGCGCACAGTATCTCTTTGGGATGCCTTTTGCTGTTCTGCCCTGAACTGAATGGGTTTTAAATATTTTGATACTTTTAGCACTTGTCTCTGTTGTCAGAGTGCTTTAGTTGGAAAAGCACAGTCTTTCCTTTCTAAAGGAAAAACACACGGATAATATATCATAACAATAATGTATTTTATTTAATATATTTATAGACTGCTTTTTCTAAAACAGGAGGAATATATTTCAGCAGGCATCATCACATAGTGGGATTACTTGACCTCTTTAAAGCCAACACTCACCACACCGTTTGTTTATGTATCATTAAATTTCGACACCACCTCAAACAACCAGTCTCCAGGCAGTTGACAAAACTTTAAAAACAGCAGTTAAGACAACAATTAAAATGTCAATTAAATAATTACAGCATTATTGTAAGTAGTAGTTTAATTCTCAAAAGAGGGGTGTGGGCCTATGGCCCGGATCTTTTGAATATTTAGCCGACTCCACTGAAGCCCTGGCTAGCAAAAAGGACGAGGATTTGGTAACCAAGAGGGGCAAGTGAGTGTCAGGACCCAGTGGGCTCCAGCTTGCCGGATGAGCACGCCTCAACCCAGGCAAACCCTCTAGATTTGGAGAAACCAGCTAAGGAAATTACCCAGTATTTGTTTTGGGGAGGAACCCTGGGTTTTCTCTTCTAATTCAGCGCCTCCTTGGAGGAACCCAGACATTTCTCTTCACATTTCAGTTTCTCCATGGGAAGAATTCTGAAATTCTTCTTCAGATTGCCCTGAGAGCTGCATGCCGGCACCAGCAACAGGCAGAGAGGAAGAGCCGTCCGTGCCGGCCCCAGGCCGGAAGACCTTCTCCCCTGAAGTTTCACTCTTCTGGAATGGGCTCAGAGGAATTTAACATCTCAGCCAGTGCACAAGTAGCTGCCGGACGGGCGCTTTCCAGATCACATGCTCCACAGTGGTTGGGATGGTGTAAAATGCTCCAGCTTGGCAGGATGGAAGCTCTTTGTTGCACAGTCCGTGGAATGATGCGATTTTCCAGCAGGAACCATTCATATTGTGTGCTGCACCCCCAACAGAAACTGCACTGGCAGCTGCAGAGTTCCAGGTCAGTGTTGAGAAGTTTGCATCTCCTTTTTGCTCTCTGAAGGAGAGATGCATGCACACACACCCACACACACAGCCCTGCTTCGCCCCCAAGGGCGCGTCTTTTTCCTCTCTCTAGCTCAGGCCTGCTCAGCTTAGGCCCCCCAACTGTTTTCGGACTACAATTCCCATAATCCCCAGCCACAGTGGCCAATTGCCAGGAATTATGGGAGTTGTAGGCCAACATCTGCAAGAGGTCCAAAGTTGAGCAGCCCTGCTCTAGCTGCTGCACATGCAAAGCAAGAGGGTCCTCCCCCCCTCCCCACCACCAACATTATTATTATTATTAGAACTGTGTGCAAGAATGGGTGAGAGAAGGGGATGCAAATGCCCGGAGGCGGGAGGGGGGGGCAGGCAGGCAAGGCTGCACTACAGAACTTGCTTGCAAGCTCATGGGCGGCGCGCGGGGGGAGACTGCCGTGTGCAAAAACCTCATCAGGGCTGCTGACTGCAGGAACAATGGGATGGCCGAGCAGGAGGAGGGCAGCCCCAGGCATCTCTGCGCTTCTGCAGGGAGCACATTTCCAGCCTTGCAGATCACTTGGGGGGAAACCAAGGAGTAAAGTTTTTCACAACCCCAGCAAAAAAATAAAAAAAATCTATATTTCTAAAATGGAGAGGGGCTTTATATTGATAAATTATCATCCGCACAGATTTAACTGTCCACACCCCCCACAACACCGAAACAGCGTTGTAACCATCCTAAAAAATGGAAAAATATAGCTACTTTTGTGCAACAGACATACAATGTTATAACATTAAATTGCAGCGATAAAATCCAAAATACAGCATCGGAAATGTGAATGGCAGCCTGCTGACAGAAGCACACTTAGCAGATATGTTGCGGCACCATACTACCCTGAACGCGCCAATCTCGTCTGATCTTGGAAGCTAAGCAGGGTCAGGCCTGGTTAGTACTTGGATGGGAGACCACCTGGGAATACTGGGTGCTGTAGGCTGAGGAGCCAGCATGGTGTTGTGGTTAGAGTGTTGGACTACGACCAGGGAGACCCGAATTCAAATCCCCATTCAGCCATGAGACTTGCTGGGTGACTCTGGGCCAGTCCCACATCTCTCAGCCTAACCTACCCCACAGGGTTGTTGTGAGGAGAAACTTAATTATGTACAGCACTCTAGGCTCCTTGGAGGGAGAGCAGGATACAAATGTAAAAAAACCAAAACCAAGCAAACCAACAAACTATTGCCCTGGGAGCAATTTGGCCCATGAAGCTGTCCATGGTGCTGGAATCCAGCCCGCCTTGCTTCACTGCCTCCCAGAACTCAGGGGAGCAGGACACCCTTTGTACCCAGACTAGCTGAGGTGGTCAGTACCATCCGGGGGGTGGGGGTGGGGGGTGGGCAAATGCTCATCGTGATTTTTACAAGGTCTACACCCCTAGAGAGGATTAACAGGTGACCCCACTGCGAGACTTCCAGGGCAGGCTCCTGTTTTGGTCGTCCTGCCAGGGCCACAGTTGCAATGGTCTTTTAAAAGCTTTAAAGGGTTTTAAACACACAAGAACTACTCCACAATTTCTTCAGTGTTGTCAGAGGAATTGAATCAGCAGTAGGCAGAGGAATGGTCTCCCAAGACTACTCCATGGAGGGAGTACAGCCATTTGTCCATCCGCCGTTACCCTGACCTTGACTCCCTCCCTCCCCTTTCCTCTGCGCAAAACCGAGGGCAATTTTACTCTCACTGTTTGCGGGTAGGAATAAGGGAGGAGGAGTGTTGACACAGAGAAAGCTGCCAGCGCAGCACCGGTATTCCATCTCTGGGGAGTGGCAGGCAGACGTTGCCGAAAGGCACTCTGGGCACGCCTCCCCTGAGAGGCACCGATGGCCAGCATTTGTGGGCCTGGCTTGTGGCCTCTCTGCTCCTCTGACCTTTGCACATCTTCAGTCTTGGGGTGGTGGATGTTCTGGTATCCACCAGAGAGAGAGAGAGTGAGACAGACTTGGAGTGAGCATCCCCTGGAGAGAGACAAGTGCCCCAGGCCCTTTCAAAAGGAGGAAAACACAAAGCAAAGGCAGACCACCCCCATGATGACTGGGGTGCCCTGCCTCTAAAGACCTTACATAAATCAAAGAAAGAGGTCTCTGAATGCAGGCAAGTGGCCCTGGACTGAAGTACTCGGAGCCGTATGTCATGGAAATGTAACAGAATTCCAAACAAGCTAATTTCATTATTGTAATGGAAGTCTGTATCCTATTCATTAGACTGACATATGACTAGCCATTAGTAACAGTTCATTTCCCAAGCCATGGCAAATAAAGGTTGATTAAAAATTAACGAGCCCCAGTCCAGCCAGCACACGGCTGCATTTCCGACTTGAACTCACTGCCATTTCACATCTCTGAGAATGCTGGAGAATGACAGGACGCAAAGGACCACGGCTCCGGGTGCTTCCAAGGAGTGTCGACTGTGACTAATTGACTCCCCTCTCACATCACTCCCAGAGACAAATTAACAGATAACTAACGGGTATTAATAATTAAATCTGCTTACTGCATTTTTGATGACCAGACTCTGGGAATCACCACAGCGGCCCTGAGAGGCTGACAAAGATTTTCCAAGATGTGGGCAATGAAGGATGGACTTGCTCCTCTCCATCAATCAACACAGACACTCACCTCCTGGCCGCTCAACACCTACCAAGGTGGAGACAGCTCCAGACTGTCAAATATCACCTCTGCCACCCCTGCATATATGTCACTTGAGCTATATATATAGATATATAGATATATATATATATAGGTGTGTGTGTGTGTGTGTGTGTGTATTAGAGATGCACCTATCAGACGGTATAGAAGTGTGATACATACACACACATGTTGATTTGGCTTCAATGCACACATACACCCCATCACCAGGAGGCCCTCAGCAACCACCTCCCTCCTACCGGAGTCATTCCAACAAGATAGAAAGGTGCCTTCTACCGAGTCAGACCACTGGTCCATCTAGTTCAGTATGGGCCACTCTGGCCAGCAGCAGCTCTCCAGGGTTTCAGGCAGGAGTCTCTCCCGCTCTTACCTGGAGGTGCTGCCAGACAGTGAATCCGGGACCTTTTGCATGCAAATCAGATGCTCTGCCACTGAGCGACCCACCCCACCCCCGCCCCACGTCTCCTAAAGGCAATTATCTTACAGCACTCATAGCATGTAGTCTCCCATCCAAATGCAAACCAAGGTCAACCCTGCTTACTTCAAGACCAGCTCTCCACCCCAGGAGCCCTCTAGGAGCTGCTTCCTCGGCTTCCCCTCTGAACTGTCCAGGCTTGCGATACCGGCCCCTAGTCGAAAAGGACACTCTGCAAGCCCCAAGCCCACCCTGCACAGAGCAAGGGATCCTCTCAGGGTAAGTGAGGAGAGGAGAGCTGGTCTTGTGGTAGCAAGCATGACTTGTCCCCATAGCTAAGCAGGGTCTGCCCTGGTTGCATATCAATGGGAGACTTGATGTGTGAGCACTGCAAGATATTCCCCTCAGGGGATGGAGCCGCTCTGGGAAGAGCAGAAGGTTTCAAGTTCCCTCCCTGGCGGCATCTCCAAGATAGGGCTGAGAGAGATTCCTGCCTGCAACCTGGGAGAAGCCACTGCCAGCCTGTGAAGACAATACTGAGCTAGATGGACCAAGGGTCTGACTCAGTACATGGCAGCTTCCTATGTTCCTAAGTGCAGTCGTCTCCTCTAGGGATGCCCCAGTTCGAGAGCCAACAGGGTTCCCAACCATGGGGGCACTCAGAGCTCTCTTCTTACTGCAGTCATGCAATTTGTTCCCCACCTGAGGATTGCTGGCTTGAAACCAAGGCATCCTCAGCAATGTCTCCACTGCAGAAGGGAAGGGGGAGGGTGAAGACCCTCCTCCCCTGCTCCCAATTGGCTGGCCATGTGCTGGCGCTTCAGAGACCCCTCAGCCTAACTGGCAGGATTCAGAAAGTTAGCAGGGCCCACTAATTTCAGTGGGAGTACTCACGAGTAACAGTCTGGATGTAAACCACTGACTGGAGTATTTTTACATTTCTACCCTGCTGTTCTTCCTCCAAGGAGCCCAGAGTGGTCTGCATGGTTATTATGTTTATCCTCCCAACAACCATGTGAGGCAAGTTAGGCTGAGAGATACATGACTGGCCCCGAGTCACTCAGTGGGTTTCAAGGCTGAATGGGGATTTGAACTCGGGTCTTCCCAGTCTTAGTCCAACACTATAACCACTATGCTGTGCTGGCTCTCTAAAGTAACAGAGAGAGAAAGATATATTTGTGTTGGCCAGAAATTGAACACAGGTCAACTGCTTGGAAGGCAGCTATGCTCACCACTATACCACCAACACTGAAATTTATGGAAGCTTTTTCATAAATGTAACATTTAAATTTATGAGTGCACGTGCGCACACACACACACACACACACACACACACACACACACACACACACACACACAATCTTTATGGAGTACCTGAGCTGAAAGCTTGTGACAGAAAGGTGTACACTTATTTTAAAAGGTTGGGAACCCCTGATCTAGAGTAAAGAGCTCTTCTAGAACGTGTGCCTGTCACTGTAGAAGAAGAAGAGGGTTTGAAGCCAACGAACAGGGAGTTCTAAGACCAGATGAACGCCACGTGGCTTCTGTCTTCAAGAGAGTCACACAGGAGTGTTTGAAGTCATGGAGGGTGTCTGAGCAAGAGGGGACTTCAGTGCACAGGGGCTGCCTGATGGCTCTTGTGGGAAACACATCCCGCTCACCAGTCCTCAATCCGCCAGACAGCTTGCCATAAAACAGACAATGCAATCAAATAGCAGCAATAAAATCCATCAAAAACATCTTATCACAAAATCTAAGGTCAACTGCTGTAGACGTACAAGGGAAGCAGGATAAAACAAACCATATAAAATTAAACAACGGGTTATAAAATGTCACCAAACACCGCTCTCTTTCAAAAATATGCTGTGCCCCTTGTTCAGCATTTAGGGATCAGCCTGTGCGTGCGAGGCAGAATACAATCACCCAAGATATATATCTGTGTGCGTGAGATAGAGAGGTGTTGCGGGGGGGGGGGGATGCATCGTGTTTCAAGAAGGATTATTTTACAATATGTGGGTCAGGATATTTGTTTGTACTTACATTTATATCCCACTCTTCCTCTAAGTGCTGTACTACATTTATCCTCACAACTACCCTGTGAGGTAGGTTAGGCGGAGAGTAAAATGAGTGGCCCAGAGACACCCAGTGAGTTTCATGGCTGAACAGGGATGTGGCCTTGGCCCTCTCTGCTCCTAGTCCAACACTCGAACCCCTTCTCCACTCTGGCTCCAATCTGAGCCCTAACAACATTCTGCGTGTGTACAGGTGTCTACACACATGCACATTTGTGCTTGACTGTACACACATTCATTTAAAAAGTGAACCTGGGTAGAGGCCCCCTTAAATGTAGGGAAGAGATAGGAACTGGATCACTGTACATGCAGTGAACAAGACATCTGCATCCGTGTGTTCTGATCTGCACTTGCATAAACAGTACACAGACTGTACATGTGTTGAACACGATGTATCAAGAGGACTAGTCTGGGCTTCAGTGAATATTGTTGTAATGTTCAAGGACCAAAATACACATTGTGCAGAGGATCCATAATCGATTTTCTGACATCACACACACAATGAATTGCAGTTGTAGAGGACTGCCAGCAGCAGGGGGTAGGGTGTGTGTGTATGTGTGTGTGTGTGTGTCCATGCCTTCTTGTACAGTTTCCTCCAGCAAAATTGTCCCCCCAGGGGTTCTTTGCCTGCAGGTTTCCTTTGCATTCCAGTGGGGTCCCCCCTACCGTCACTGAATTGTGTAGCCAGCTGACCAGAAGAAACTTAACCTGGCCAGGGTTTCTCTCTGCCTTTTGACCATTTGGTGGAAGACAAACCAAATGCCACCCCCACAAGCTGCTCCCATTTGGTCAGCGTTGTTGACTTTCTATTTGCAGGGAGGCATTTTTTTAAAATGTGACTCCTCCCACCGGCCCTCTGAAATGGTCCTCCAGTCCATTCAGACCACCTCATCCCACAGCATGCAACAGACAATTCTGTTTAGGAAGATTCGGGTTTTGACTGTCAAAGAGTCCAGATTAGGTGAGATCAGAAGAACCAAAGCACCATGGAGCTCAGCTAGCCCTGGTGCTTTGCTTCTCTTTTCGGTTCCATCCCTGACTGCTGAGGTGGAGCAAAATAGGAAGGAAATGGAAGTCCAGGGTGCTCAGAGAATCATTTCTAAGCAATTTCTGGCTTTGCCTATTTTTTTAAAAGCACATCAAGTTATCTCGATTGCCCAGAGAGATTTCTGTAAAGTGAGAATGACTTAATATAGAATACTGTCCTGAGCATTTGCATTGTGTTTTTGGAGTGTGCACAACACTTGACATGTATCCTTTTTCTTGCTGTAACCCACACAAGCAGCTGATAGACAGTAGGCTGCACAGTTGTGTCGGTCTGACCTGCATGTGGGAGGCGAAGGGTCCCCTGCTGGCATTATCGGAAAGGGTTCAGATATGACAGCTGGGAGCCCCGACAATCAGACTCTCCCACTGAGCTCTCCACTGTCAGGTCTGAACTCTGTCTATTATATAAACTACATACACACACACCCCACAGTATACTACTGCTCAAGGAAGCTAATATCACAAGCAGATGCAGTGAGAGAGAGAGAGAGAGAGAGAGAGAGAGAGAGAGAGAAAGAGAGAGAGAGAGAGAGACCCCTCTAATAAAATTTAATAGAAACTAACTAAAAACAAGCCTCAGTTAAATCCAAACTTAAAATTTCAAGTTAAAAACTTAAAACCCACCAGATACAAGCTGCAGGCAACGTAGTGAGTATTTATCGATGCGGGATTTGATCCAATCCAACCTGAAAGAGAAATTGAGGGCCAGCATGACCTTGCCAAGAACTGCTGGGTCAGATGGGAAATCTGACACTTCTGGACCTTCCTGCCAGACCCCAGTCAAACAGCCCGCAAGCCAGTCCAGAGGGGGGCCCACTGGCTTGTAAGTGGTCTGCACACCACACCTCTCAGCCAAGAGGCTCTGAATGGGCCATTTGACAGCGAAAGGGTCAGCTGTTGCCTCTCCTGGCTGAGAAGGGCCTTGGTGGCTCTTTTAACTTGGGTCTGACAGGAAGTGTCAGGTTTCCAATCCAGCCACTTTAAGGGAGGCTTTCATTGTCATCCCTCCTGGCAATCTTCGAATCTGACATTTTTTAGGTGGCACAGGACCACCATAAGGTAGACACGTATTTATTATCTCCATATTGCAGTTCAGTCGAGGAGGGAGTGGCTTACCTAAGACTACACAGGAATTTCATGGCGGAGGTAAGATTAGAACCAGGAACTGAAGCTGCTGCACAACAGCAACCGTTGCGTTCCTTGTTCATGTGCTGAACACAATGTGTGAACAGGGCTAGTGAAAGGCAAGTCCCTGGTCTTGGGATGTAATGCACCAGCCACCTAGGAGAGCAACCACTGTTTTCCCCAGCAATGCCTTCCTGAGGTCTTGACCTTGCTTACTTCCAGGATTGGCGTCCAGGTGGTACCTGTGATTCCAGTTGCTAGGGAGGAGAAGAATACCTCTTTGCACATCCAATGACTCTGTAGTTACATTCTTCTCTTTTTAAAACCAAGAAATCTGTGTGTCTTTTCCAAAGAAGCCCAATTTTTAAGTCCATCTTTTGCCTCAAGTAGTTCTAAAGAGTTCTCTGCACCTGCTACTTTGTCCTGGGATCTAGATACCTAAGTACAACACACACACACACAACTCTTTTCTTCCAGCCATTTCACACCTTTTGCCTGAAGGTGAAGGCGTTTGATGCATTTAAGCTCCTAGTGTCAGGAGTTAACACCGCCCCCCCCAAAAAAAAACACCCCACCATAACACACAACTGTATGTGTGTGAACTCTGAGATGTGTGCGCGCACACAGTCTCAGAAAAGACTCACAGCATTCACTATGTTTTCCACACTGGGGTGTAGTGCATCCTCGTCTCTGACTATTAGCAGGCAAGCATTGGTACAAAGGCTGTTTTGTCAACAGCCACAAGCATAGGTCACCAGCCCCATGATTGTGTTCCAGCCCGCAAACCTCTCTCACACTTAGCCACTTTGGGGCAGCACAAACATTGACTCAGACATGACCAATACATTTGCTTAACAGGCGGCAGATGCTGGACAGGCTCCGTTAGCAGACGTTTCCTCCAGCCACAGAAAGCCTACTTTTTTCCTGCAACAAAACCACAATGGATTTTTTTAATTGCTCCCCATGTGCGCTTTCAGCTGCCCCCAGGCAGGTTTAGGATTTGCTGGCGTCCGGGAGCTCTAGCAGGTTCTCATCAGCGGCTGCCAGCCCCATCAGTAATTGCCAAAAGGTATTAGAATATTCATAGCAGCTTCCAAACAGATTAGGCGTAGGCAGTAAATCATATGAGATTAACTTGGCAAAACATTTTTATCCTTTCATGTGCAGCTGTTCAAATTCCTGAAGCAAGAGAGATTGTTTCATTATACCCTAATACCTGGGTGCAGTAGCATCCCTGTGAACAAGAGGTGTGTGGGGGGGGGGCATACAGCTCAGAATAAAAAGGAGCCCTCTCCCCCCCCCCCACCGAACAAAAGAGCCCTTCCTCCTTCCAATTACAAGGCATTGCAGAGGCGGAGAAGGAGAGTCCTATGCTCTTGCCTAAAGGGATGACTCCTCCAAGGGGTGGTGCTGGATTCTCCCCCCAATATTCCCCACTCCTCTTTTTGCTTCTCCACCCATCAGACTGGAACTTTACAGCCAAGTGTCAGACAACACAGACCGAACATATTATGGTGCCATGACTGGAACTGCGTATTTCCAAAGGTCTCTGTTTGAAGGAGCCTCATCCATTCACTTCCCCAGGACAAGCAGCAGAAGGCAGCGTAGCCAGGGAAGGACCCCTCCAGCCGCCTGGCCTGCAGGAGAAGGGCAGTCCTGCTCCCATTCGCAGAGCAAAGCCAGTCAGGGGAGAATTCAGCCAAACAAGAGGTCTGGGCGCTTTCCAGATCAGCCGCTCAACAGTGGCTAAATGCCTTCTTCAAGCAATCATGGTCAAAAGGTAAAACCTGCAGGGGGAGCAGTCTCGCAAAAACTAACAACCCGGAAAAACAACACCTTTTAAAATGCCGGATAAATGACATCATAGCACTGAAGCGCAGCAATTAAATTCGGAATAAGGCATCGGTCATAGGAACGGCACCCTGGGGTCAGCGTCAGGACTGCGGTGTCACAACACAGGAAGAAGTGTGGAAACGCACTTCAGAGAGGAGAGCTGGTCTGGTGGTAGCAAGCATGACTTGTCCTCATAGCTAAGCAGGGTCTGCCCTGGTTGCATCTGAATGGGAGACCTGATGTGTGAGCACTGCAAGAGATTCCCCTCTTAGGGGATGGAGCCGCTCTGGGAAGAGCAGAAGGTTTCAAGTTCCCTCCCTGGCTTCTCCAAGATAGGACAAGATTTTTTTTATTGAGCCAACAAACTACCAAAGCATACAGTACATTGCCAAAGCTGAGAGAGACTCCTGCCTGCAACCTTGGAGAAGCCGCTGCCAGTCTGTGAAGACAATACTGAGCTAGATAGACCAATGGTCTGACTCAGTATATGGCAGTTTCCTATGTTCCTAGATATGTCCTGACCCTGTTCTAGGTCTAACCTGGAAAGCGCCCTGGAGACAGTTCTTTAAATTTGAAGAACAAGGATGTATTTAGAAGTTGCAAAAGGATAGGAAAGCTGAGCTCAAGGCTGAAAGGGGTGAGAGACGAAACAAGCAGCCACCTCTGGAGTAGGCTTGCCACCTGAAGAGCTCCAAAATAAAGAGCAGGCAAGGCGGCCGGCAGGCGGGAAGGCTGCTTAAACTCACCTTCCCCCCAGATGAGCGACTTCATGTTCCTGGGAGCGCAGACGGTGCTACGTCCAGACAAGCAGTGCTGTGTGGCGCAGCGTGATGCTCCGGAGGCCGGGACGATGAAACACACATGATGCGTTGGGGGATTCCCCTGAGAGACGGGCGCTCAAGGAGCCCATCTCTGTGTGCGGCCAGGCTGGAAGCAGAGTGTGCTTGCACACGAGCAGGTAGCCAGGGTGAAGGGACCTCAACTTCGGCTAACAGCTGGGCTTCAAAGCCAGGCTAGGTGGTGCTGCCCAGCTCCTGGGATCGGGCCCAATTGCAGTGGTTCTCACACACCGCCTAACCCAGGCTGGGCATAGCTAGCCTAGCTTGGGCAGCGTGTGAGAAGAGCGTGAGAAGGCCTCCGTGGAAGCCCTTCAGAAGATGACATGATCTGTGTCCGTCAGAACATGAACCCAGAACATGAAGCCTAACATGTATTATATTTATCTAATGTATTTATATACTGCTTTTCTAAGAATTCATGGGTAGCATTCAGTTATTAGCCATGATCGAGTTGCATTTAAATTTATGGGCCTTAAGGTAGTAAAGGTCACTCAGTGATTTCAGTGGTGCTTCTCATGAGTAACTGACTGAATGCTACCCCATAATAAGTAATAGCAATTTTGAAAAGCAGCATTATAGAAAACATAGCTGACAACAGTACAATCTCAACCCATTTAAAACAAATAGCACATTAAACTAAAGCTGCTTTTTGCCCTTAGAGTTCATCTCTTCTTTTCCATGAGTTTTTGGTTACTCCCTATTTGTACAATTTTAGTATTCTAAACTGCCTTCAACAGCTTGGGAGGAGAGTTGGTCTTGTGGTAGCAATCATGCAGTGTCCCCTTTGCTAAGCAGGGTCCACCCTGGTTTGCATTTGAATGGGAGACCACATGTGAGCACTATAAGATATTCCCCTTAGGGGATAGGACTGTTCTGGGAAGAGTATTTGCATGCAGAAGGTCCCAAGTTCCCTCACCGGGGTCTCCAAGATAAGGATAAGAGAGACTCCTGTCTGCAACCTTGGAGAAGCTGCTGCCAGTCTGTGTAGACAATACTGATCTAGATGGACCAAGAGTCTGACTCACTTTAAGACAGCTTCCTATGTTCCTATGCTCTAGCTTGCTAGAAAGGTGGAGCACAAAAGTATTAACGAACAAACAAAACAAGGAACTATCCAGACTCAGCAATATACACATATTAGCAGAACAGAAGAAATACTCGTGTTCTTAATTAGAGTTCCCTCCAACAGGGATTCCCAGATGTTGACTACAATTCCCAGCATCCCCAGCTGCAATGGCTTTTGCTTGGGGATTCTGGAGTTGTAGTTAACAACATCTGGGAATCCCTTTTAAGGGGAACACTAACACTTTTCATATAAGGTGAGAGTAGTTTTGGCACCAGAGAGAGCCCCTCAAATTCCTTTCACTTTCATTTAACTGGTAAAACAAGAGATGTTAAAAAGATACCTTATTTGCTTCCGCTGATAACTGATAATATTAGTTAGGATAATATTATTATCCGCTGATAACAACTTTCAATTATTAGAAACTTGGGTGTGGCTTGATTTGGGCCCCTCATCCGACTGTTGTGAATGTGACCTTCTCCAGCTGCCCTGCTGTTCCACCTCACACACTCCATCGTGCAAAACTAAGGAATCGATGTTGCATGTATCCCAATGAGCTTTCAAAGCCTTGTCATGCATTTTAGACAACTAACAGAACTCCTTCCCCCTTCTTCACAATATGCTTCCATTCTCCTGCCTTTTTTTGCTGGAGGTTGGGTGGAAGAAGATGACAGACAATTTGGCTGCTCAACTCTAGGGAGAGACTTTTGCAGAAGGGGCCACGACTTCACAGGCCTGGCTGCTCTCTGCTCCACAAGGCTCAGCCGCCGCCTCCCATTGCCTGCAGGGGCAAAGATGAACTTTTGGCTCCAAAAACAAGCTTCATCATGGGGCCTGTAGTTCCAGAGGGCAATCTGCTCTCCAGCTGCAGGGCTGAAGAAGGAGGCTGCTTTCTGGAGGCCTGTGCAAGATGAAGCCAGCCTCTTCCTGATTTGTGCCCTGCAGTCAGTGACTGGCTTGCCTCAGAGGGCTGAAAATATAGAACAAACTGTGTCTTTTATAAAGAACTGGTTCATGTTAATGCGAACTGCAATGAAGCGAAAACTAGCCTGGAAAGCAGACTGGGAGGTTTGGCCTAATCCACAAGGACAACGTTTTCTAAGAGGAATCGAATCCATTTTCTGAATACATTTGAAAAGTGTCAAGCACGCTTCATTTATATGGTAGCTACACCCACATGAATTGCCTTTCCTCTGTGTGTATTTCATGTAGAGCAAAATCCCCTACTACTTAAAGTAATGTAAAGTGTGCCATCATCAAGTCGCTTTCGACTTCTGACGCCCACTACTTCCTCCCCTACTAATATTCTGAGGCACCCCTTTGCTCCCCCAAACTAGGGCTTCTAGAGTTGCCCCTGCTCCCGTATTGCTCTGAAGAAAGCCTGGCTAAACTTGAGGCTATTCCCACAATCGACGGGAAGCAGGCTTTCTGGGGATCGTGGGAGCCACTGGGCTTGCAGGGGAGCAACCCCGGGCAACCAAGGCGGCTAGTCAGCCGACAACACCCTCCCCTCCCATGAGGTTGACAGTTCACACGTGTCCTGCAAAGCACCTCTTGGACTGCTGCTTCTTTGCTCCTGGAGAGGTTTTCCCCCTCAGGTTTTTTTTTTAAAATAACCCTCAGAAATTGACTCCCCTAAACATCTGAGGAACTCAAAGATGCATTCAAATCAATCTCAGACGGCATCCACCATAGGACTGCTAGCCCTCCAAGGTGACCCTAGCCATTTTCAAGAAATCAGCCTCTCTCTCTAGAGCAGGCGGAGGCCACCTTGGCTCTCCAGCTGCTGTGGAACTACAACTCCCATCATCCCCAGCCCCAATAACATTTCTGCTTTCCATAATCACCTGGAGATGGATACTCATTCCAGAAGACGCCCGATCAGTCTAGGAGAGCTGCCAATTGTTTTGCAGGAGGCACAGCCCCACCAGTCCACTCACCCAGGGCGGCAGGGGAGAAGCAGCTGCAGCATGAACCCAGAAGGCCTGAGAAAGGCAGAGTTCAAGTTCAGGGCTGAAGAGCAGGACGTGGTCCTCTTACCGGCCAGTCAAAGCAGCCACGGGGGCAAAACACCCACAGACAGCAAGTTCAGAAGAGACCTGGGCTGGGAAGCATCAGGAAGGCAATTCTGGCATCCAGAAAGCAATCCAGGTAACAGACCAGGCCTCTGAAAGAGCTGTTGAAACAAGCCAAGCCTAGGAGCAGCAGCAGCTTTTGTAGGCTGGAGGAGCCACACCCTTTCCTGCCTGGCATAGGCAAGCCTTGCTCCCGAGGAGCCCCTTCTGAGCAGGTTTACTCCTCGTCTTGAGATGGCCCATTTACAGAGAAGCATCTGGCTGCTTAGAGTGCGCTCTCTTCCCTCTAGTCCTCTGGATTTCTTCGTGGGCCCCAAAGCATCTACGGTAAGTGAGGCCCCAACAGCCTTGCATTCTGGACTGGTGCTGACACCAATCCTGCTAGGAAAAGCCAAGTCCGGGATCTAGCAAGTACTAGACAGCAGAACCTGGACCACTCTAGGTTCTAAGGCTTAACAGCAGACAAAAATAATACTCCACTGTTCTTAAGGAATTCTATGATAGGCATCTCCTCATTTGCTTGCTAGGAAAGAAACTAATTACAGGGCTAATTAATGAGCTAATTAAAATACTTGACCAAACCTGATGAGCTAGATAACTCAAATCTAAATTCTCACAAAATCTGTGTGGAAAATCTAGAACTCATCTATCTAAAAGCTCACACTTAGTAACACTATCTTAATTAATGTGCAAATAAGCCACAATTTTGTGTAGATTCCAAGGGAACTGTCTCATGTTTCAGAGCATTTGGGCTTTCATTGAGCAAGCTCAGCTTTCTTCCTGGTAAATCTCATTTCTTAGAAGTGACACTGACATCTTTGCTTGTAGGAGTTCGTCGTTTGAGCGGCTGGAACGATGAATGTTCAGTTTCCTCTCTCTCTGGAGCTTCAATAGTGGTGGCAGGCAGGCAGGCAGGCAGGCAAGCATCTCAAGGCAGTCCGCCCAGTCAAACACTGGGCAGGGCAAGCCTAGTCTTAGATGCTGTGCACAATCCTGGTTTTCCATTGTCTGTTGGCAAACAACTGGGTAGGAGGAGGCGGGAGCACATGTATGTGAACGAGGCGCAGGGCAGGCAGCTTCTTCTCCCAACATGTTAGCATGCTGGGTGGGGTCAGGTTACAAGCCAGGGTCAGAAGTCCACACAAGAGGAATGGGAAGCGAGGTCTAGTCAAGCCAAGTTCAGGAGCAGGGCAAGGAGGGACAGGCTGCAAAGCTAGGCCATGATGCTGCTGCAGAAAGGACCTGATGAGCAGGCTGAGCCCTTTCCAAGGGAAGGGAATCCTGGCCACGCTGCCTGGTCTGGAGTGTGGCAGGCTCCCTCAGCTGCTGGCGGTGGCATAGCTGAGGCATGACTGCAGCTTCTTTCTCTGAGATGGAGGAGGAGGGCAAGGGTGCCTTCTCAGGATGAAGGGGAGACAACTTCCAGAGGCACAGGGTCCCCCGAGTTCTGGAGCAGAGGGCTTTGGAGTCTCTCTCAGGCTCGGGATCTGTCTTGGCTGAAGTGGGGTCTGTGTCAGATGAGGAGTTGTCAGGCTTGTGGGTCATGACAATTTCCAGGCTAGGTTTCTCTTTCTGCCTGAGACCGTGTGGCAAAAAAGGCTGGGCGTGAAGATAGGTGATACTAGGCCAGCTGAAATCTGCACCTGATTACATACATGGTCTCCCCTCGCCCACCTCCTGGTCAGGCAGGAAGCTAAGAGGTTGGCCCAGCTGATGCCTGACTGCACTGGAGCAGAGAAGTGAGTGAACGAGGCTCCTTTTTATGGAGCAGAGAAGTGAGTGAACGAGGCTCTTTTAAGCAACAGAGAGACCTTTGGAAATAACTGAGCGATGGGACCATAACATACAATGGTTGTACTGTCTGACACTTTGCTGTAAAGTTCCAGTCTGCTGGATGGAGGAGAGAAGGAAAGGGGGAGCAGGAAATATTTGTGGGGAGCCCCTGCTACCCCTATCGGTTACCCCTGGTAACCTGACACCAGCCGTGGTAGAGTAGCTATGAGCGGGTCTTTCTCCTGGGAGGCAGGGAGCTCTCCTTCCTCCTTGTGGTGCTGAACTGACCTTGCCTCCAGCCTGACCAGAAGCAAACAAGCTCATCAACAACAACACCCTGCTGGCATATCTTCATTGGCGTCATTCAGAACTTCAACATCCGAGGAGGAATTCAGGGAGACTTTTCAGAGGATCTCAAATGCTTCTCTGTTTTCATACCAGAATGCAAATTGTCTGGTGCTTGTTCTGAAGCCTCCAGATCTGTATGAAAATACAAGAACACTTGAATATCTGGTGACAGTGGATTGGGAATTGACCATGAGGGAGATATGGGACTTCCATGGCCAAAGCGTGGGTTGTTCAATGCACTCAAAGAGAAGCAAGACCGTTTCCATGACAACAACCGAAGCATTCTGTCTTCATAAATGAGAAGTTGCTGCTTTTCAGAGCCGAGGGGATGAAGAAACGTATGTAATGGCAGACTTCTGGGAGACCATCAAAACCTTCTTCATCAGGTCTACAGACATTACCAAGGGGACTTCTCTCCTGACAGTATCACTATCAGAAATATTTAATTGCCAGAATGCTTGCATGAAAATTCCCGAGCATTTGTGAAACCTGGTGAGAGGCAAGAGCAGAAAAAGGCAGTTTCAAGCCTCCGTCTTTTGCTGACACCATCTTAGAAGATCCTGTCAGTCACTGTTTTTGTCCTGCTGGATGTCAGAATACGTGTTTGGAATGATAAAGAGGATTTGGATGAAGGTTTCAGACAGCCGAGGACCTTTCCTCAGCCAGTCATGGTGCCTTTTGAACATAAGGCAATTGTCACAGCCGGCTCATTGGCAGCTGAGTGACTGCAGTATCAGAGTCCAAAGGGGGCAAACCAGGACTCGGGATCAAGTGGGGAATCAGAGAGGTAGCCAAATGCTGGAGCTGAGCAGGCCACTGGGAGCCAGAAGAAGGCAGACAAAGCCAGACAACCGGGAGCTGCAGGTAACGGCACACCAGAAACCAAGGAGACCTTCATACTGAGGGACAGTGGTGCTGCCAAAAGGAAGACGTTGTCCTACATCTATTTCTTCTCTTGGAGGAGCTCGTGGTCAGTCTGGCTGCGTGGGGTCAGTCTAGGGTCCGAAACTCTATGGTGGCTAAGCGGGTTCTGCCAGCTCTATGGCTGGCCATGGCAGTGCCTTGCGGGGCAGCAGTAGGCAGAGTCTCGGGTCCTCCGCCTCAATCTGGCTTGCTCCGGACAGCAACACAGAGAGGCCCGTGCTGGCATTCATTCCTTTCTTTGTGTTTCACCTCGATACCCTGCTACATGTGCCAACAAGACCCTCCGGGCAGCTTACAATAGAAGCCACCCTGCAAACAATGCTATTTGCCTTCAGGCCCCTCCAGGACTCCCGTGACTCTCCGCAGTTACTGCCTCCCCCAAGTCCTCGGCTTGCATGCCGGCCTATTCCAAGCTAGCGTGCATCCTGGGGCCCTCTAGTGGCCTGGGATGGAATCTACACTCTACCCCCCTGGCCAGAATGGTGATGAATTCTGCTCTGAGGCAAAAGATGTTTCTTCCCTTCTCTTCTCTCTCTCTCCAGGTTAAGGACCAGATGGATTTCTTTCTCTTCTACGAAACCAACGGACAGCATGTTGAGGTTGGGGCTGATCTTGTCTCCATGCGGTTGGCCTCACCTGGAGCGTCGAAAGATCCAGGGCGGCAGCAGCAGTGGCAGATCTGCAGTGGAGCAGCTGGGAGCTCTGCATGTGGTCCGCCCCCGAGAGCAGCCGCCGCCAGCCGCGGTGGGGGGCAGCCCCCTGCCTGTTGCCCGCTGCCGCTGGCCTCTGGAGCAGCCCGCTGCTCAGCGCCACCGCTGTCGGTGTCCTCACTTTGCACACAGTGGCATAAGGAGTGGCGAGGGCAGCAGAGAGCGGGGCCCACCCGGGCGGCCAGCAAGGGCCAGGCAGCAGTGGCAGGGCAGGGCAGGGGGCTGCAGTCGCTGAGCGGCAGTGGCAGGTCACCCAAACACTGAGACACGGACCACCGCTGACGTTGCGACTCTAGTGATTTACCGGGCCGGGTGTGTGTGTGTGTGTGTGTGTGTGTTGTTGTCCACAAATAGCTTCAGTCCGAGTTGGCAGCATCAACCAGAACACAGCAACCGACATCCCCTCCTAGCAGCATCTAAACTCCACCAGCATCCATCCTTCCTAAAGAGCCACGTTTTATCTTGCAGCTAGAGGCAAATTGGCCTTTATTGACCAAAACCTCATTCCGAGAGCAGCCTTATAATGGCACCACTGAGATCAAATTCTGCTTCCAGGTTGGCTTGCGGGGGGGGGGAGGGAGAGATGCCCCCTCGAGCATATTTTTGGAAGTCTATTTTCAGACATCAAGAAAAGTCTTCTTATCCCATAGCTAAAAATGATACAGATGCAATTTATTTCCGGAGGGTCTTAGCTCTCAAAAAGGCTGCCTGTGTGGTTTCCCCAAGATGGCTCTAGGGAGTTTATTTTGGAATGTTTCCACAGAAGTATGGACCCACAACAAATGGTTGCAATATATCCCTGGTTGCATGTCTTACCTGAGCATGGTCACTTGGCCTAAGGGCAGCAGCCACCTTCCCCCTCAGAAGGAAAAGGGGTTGTGGCCATCTTGAGGGAATATTCTTCAAGATGAGAAATGTCCTGTTATTTTTGCTCAAGCCCTCTTACTCCTCCCTCCTCACCATTCACTCACCTGGTTGTCTGTTAAGTATTATCTGAGCTCACAAACATTCCACTCCATTGCGTTACATTGGGGCAGTTTGGGGTTTCGTTTGACTCCTAGGTGTTTTTCTTCCAGATTTTTGAGGAACAGACATAATTGCAGATTAACCCAACTCTGCCAGTAACTCTGTCTCACCCACAGGTGCTCTGGTTACACATCTGTGTGGACAAAATGTCCAGCTCTTTCCAAAAAAGATATGACTGGTACCTCCTTGCACGCTCCAAAGCTCAGCACCTTATGTGGCTTGGGGATAAAACCTTTTCCTGCACTTTTCCAAAATGGGCAGAATCTGCTTATTTCTCTGCAACATCTAGAAATGGCCTACCCTGATACGGCTTGCTCAGATTTCCGTTTAATGGCTTGGATACAGTTGAACTGGCTTCCGTAGCCAGACAAGTGGACGTCTAGGTAAGTGCTGCTGACCTCGTTCAGAAGCTGGAGGCGGAGACTGGGTACAGCACACTCGCCCTCTCCAGCTGGAGCTTGCCAGCAAGCTCCCCGTCTCTGGCTGTGTTGTTACTTAATAGACAACAGGAAATCGGGAGTGGGCCTGGCTCCCAAATCAGGCCAGGATGCCTCTCCCGCCCTAAGGCTGACCATGCGAGTGGCCCTTGAATGTCTCAGTGTTTGGGGTTCTGACGAAAGGTGGCCTAGACAGCAAGCAAGAGAGAAGAACGGGTCTCCTTTGGAGTCAGCATGGAGTAGCTAGGCCCTGCTAACTTCCATTTTGTCACTCACTCCTCCAGTTTGGAAAGATCCTTTCGGAGCGCCTCCCAATCTGTTTTGGATTTCACGACCCTAAATAGTTTCGTATCATCTGCAAATTTGGCCACTTCACTGCTTACCCCAACTTCTCAATCATTTATGAACAAGTTAAAGAGCACTGGTCCCAGCACAGATTCCTGGGGGACCCCACTTCTTACTTCCCTCCATTGTGAAAACTGTGAATTTATTTCTACTCTCTGTTTCCTGTCCTTCAACCAGTTAGCGATCCACACATGAGCCTATCCCCTTATCCCATGACTACTAAGTTTATTCAAGAGCCTTTGGTGGGGAACTTTGTCAAAAGCTTTTTGGAAGTCCAAGGGCTTATTTACAAGGAGAGGTTTGGGAATATTAATAACAATACAGGGGCTTATTTACAGAAACCCAAGAGGTCTAGGCCTCATTCCTCCACAGACAACATATTCTCTTTTAGATTGTGATCTCTTTGAGGACAGGGAAGTATCTTTTTTTTTTTTTTTTTAAATTTCATTGCTCCTCTGCAACTGGTATTTAGAGGCATGCTGCGTTTGAGGCTGGAGGTGGCCTATAGCCCTCTGACTAGTAACCATTGGTAGACCTCTCCTCCATGCTAAGCTCCTCCTCTAAGAACTCTTCTCCTCTAAGCTCTTGCTAAAGCCATCTAGGCTGGTGGCTGTCACCACATCTTGGGGCAGAAAATTCCATAGGTTAATTATGTACTGTGTGGGAAAGTGCTTCCTTTTGTTGGTTCTCAATTTCTTGGCAATCAGTATAATGGGATGACCCCTGGTTCTAGTGCCATGAGAGAGGGAGAAATTTCTCTCTCTATCCACACCATGCATAAGTGTATAGACCTCTATCATGTCTCCTTTTGGTCATCTTTTTTCTAAACTCAAAAGCCCCAAGTGTTGTCGCCTTGCCTCGTAAGGCAGGACCCTAACCGAAAACATCTCCCAATCTCATTGCAGAACATGATCAATTCTTTTAATTGGGAAGGACTTTTGTTAAGTGGCAAAACTGTCCACCCACTTTCCTTAATTAAGAGGGGAGAAATTCCAATTACCACTCCAAAGTAGAAGTAATAAAGCCCCTAAATACCATCCATCAGTCCTCATGATTTGGTACGACTGGCATTAATTTTCACAGGCCATCTGTACAGTGATGGATTCATTAAAATGACTTATCTGCTTGTGTACTCATTTTGTAGGGCTGCTGCTTGCCAGAGAGGAGAAGGCGCAGAGCCAGCAGAGTGAATAATACATGTGCTCAAGACAATATACATGCATCCCTTTATTGGCTTCCAAACTACCTTTTTATTTAACTGCAAGAGCCTGCAATGAAAACTCCACTCCCCAGGGCTGGCCCGTCCACTAGGAACATAGAGGCAGTCGCCTAGGGCACCGATTGGGGGGGGGGGGCATGAGCAGTGCCAGGATGCACCACTGCCAGTTATTCCCCCTCCCTCCCACCTTGGATTGCATCCCTGGAGAACCACCCAGTGATGCAAGAATGTAAGAGGTCGTCCTGCACATTTCGCTCCCCAGAGGGCCTGCACGGTCCGCAGAGTCTCCTTGGCTCATTGCACCCCAGCCCAACCAATAACATGGGAGGAGAGCTGGTCTTGTGGTGGCCCCTTTGCTGAGCAGGGTCTGCCCTGGTTTGCATTTGGATGGGGGACTACCTGTGTGAGCTCTGTAGGACTCCCCATAGGGAATGGGGGCCACTCTGGGAAGAGCATCTGCAGGCAGAAGGCTCCAAGTTCCCTCCCAGGCAGCAGCATCTCCAAGACAAGGCTGGGAGGACTCCTGCCTGCAACCTTGGAGAAGCTGCTGCCAGTCTGTGCAGACAAGACTGAGCCAGAAGGACCAAGGGTCTGACTCAGTGTATGGCAGCTTCCTCTGTTCCAAACAGCTAGTGTCAGAAGCTGCCCTCCGTCTCTTGACTAGGAATGGCTGGTCTCAGCATTCATGGCCAAAGAGAAATGGTCTCAGCCTGGAGTTCCATATTGACAGTTGCAACTTTTCATCTCTGAAGTGCTAGAGTTTTGCCCCCATAATAGACTGGGGAACCTTCTCCCACTGGATCCTCAAACCCGCATGGGCTAGAGGACATCGTTAACACAAACTGTGATTAACACAAACCAACTATTGCTCATGTTGCCACAAAAACAGCAAAGTATCATAGGAAGCTGCTTTATACTGAGTCAGCCCTTGGTCCATCTATCTCAATACTGTCTACACTGTCTGGCAGCAGCTCTCCAAGGTGTCAAGCAGGTGTCTTTCCCAGCCCTACCCAGAGACGCTGCCAAGGACTGGACCGGGGTGCCCAGACACTGAGCTGTGCCCCCCTCCCTCAGGGGAATATCTCACAGCAGAAAGCACTCCCATGTAGTCACCCATCCAAATGTGAACCAAGGTGAATCCTGTTTAGCAAAGGGGAGAATTCATGTTCGCTGCCACAAAACTGGCTCTCCACCCAATAGGAAGCTGCCTGCCGAACATGTCACAGCTGCAGGGGGGGCCTCAAAAGCCACGTGGCTTCAAAATAACCTCTTGGAAAATGCAGACCAGCTGAGTGCTGCATTTGGCACTTTCTTCCCCTGTTGATATGTGGTGGGCCGCAAGCTACTCCGTTCGGGTTGTTAGATATGCCGAAGTGCAGAGGGCAGCAAACCCTACATTTGATGATGATGGGCCATAAAGGAGAGAGGATTAGAAATACCAGCCTTGCTCGCCACGGCCCTCGAGCCAGTTACTCTAGAGCAGTTCTCCAGTCAGTGATTTGCCCTGCGCATGGAGGGTGGCTCTTTGGAATTCTCCTGGCAGCGACATTATTGCTGCATGCTGTAAATTGTGTCCCACGAAGCACCAGCAATAGCCACTGAATGGGCCTTTAAGAGAGCTCAGCAATCCCAAAGAGGAGCTGGAAGGGGGTAAGAATACCCAGAGCGAGGAGGTGGTTGATGGGAGGCCCAGCAGCCTTTGCCAATCATGCAGGAGCTCATAAAGGCTCCAAAGGCTGGCCCAAGGCTGCAGAGTGCGTTAGCACAGCGGCAGCCACAACCTGCCACTGTTGTCAGGAGGACCCTGTGAGCTAAGAGCAAAGCAGCTGCTGGCTGGAAGTCCGTGGCCAGCCTCTCTCCAGAAGAGCGCCACACGCAGGGCCGCCAAATGCCAAGCCCACCGCATTGCTGAAGGGGTCCAGACACTGCCTTTCCGTATTTAAAAGGATGTAAAAGAACTGCAGTGGCTGCCAATACGTTTCTGAGGGAAATGCAAAGGGCTGGTTATTGCTGATTAAGCCCTCAACTGGCTCCGTCGCCTATTAAGAGCTTCTGGGAAGGTCTGCTTACGGTTCCCGTTTGGCGGCCACTCAGGATGTGGCCTTTTCTGTGGCTGCCCCGAAGCTTTGGAATATGCGCCCCATTGAAATAAGAGCCTCTGCTTCTCTGTTTGCTTTTAGGAAGATCCTCAAGAGGCACCTGTTTTCTCAGTCTTTTAACTGAAATTAATTTTAAGCTGTTTAATTTGTTTTTTTAATGTTATGGGATTCTTTTTACTTTATTTTGTGAAAATTGTAACTGTTTTTATTCTGTTTTATATTGTGTTTTAAATTTTGTACACCGCCACATATCAAGCGGTATAAAAATACAACAAATAAAAATAAATAATAAATAAAATATATAATTATTCAATAAAATGGTGTTTGAAACTGAAATCCCACAAATGTCAAACTGTTCTTTTACTTCCCTTTTGCAAGCACTTGATACAAAATTCTCTTACACACACACACACACACACTGTATCTGTTATATATTTGTTTGTGGATTTGTTTGTGCAAAATAAAGTCACACTTCCCAATTATTTACAGATACCACATTTTGTATAAACAACCCTGCCACTTAAAGTAGCTGAGTGCACTACTTTTTACACCAGAATATGCTGAAGGAAAGCTGTAATTAATGGTTCTTATGTAAAATGACTTCACCTGGTTAATGATGGCCTCACCTACTAGATGTAAACTATTTTGAAAGGATCTGGAGAAGTGAGATCGAGGGATGGGCACATAGATTGAATTCCTCTTCCAAATACAAAGTGAAGGTATTTTCACAATTTTTCTTGTGAAAAACACATGCATGCATCTTTCCTACCAAAAATATGGGTGTCTTTGCCTCTCAATACCAGTTGCAGGAGAGTAACAGCAGGAGAGAGGGCATGCCCTTGCCTTTTGCCTGTGGGCTGCTTCCCAGAGGCATCCGGTGGGCCACTGTGTGAAACAGGATGCTGGACGAGATGGGCCTGATCCAGCTGGGCTGTCCTAAGGTTCTTATGGGTGCATTGTGTGCTCAGCTGTGCAAAGTGTCCAGGGTGCCAACAGTCTGAGGGGCACTGGGCCTCCATGGCCTTCAGGAATGGAGCCATCATGGCTTCCATCTGCACATTTTCCATGCCCATTTCACTGCAAGAGCTTTGGAAAGTGAAGGAGTTGTCATCATGGTGATCTCTCGCACTTGGTTCATTACAAAAATCTCTTGATGAAGCCCCAGGAAATGTGGAAAGATAAAGGTGCGGACAAGTCACTCTGTATGGCTTTTTGCCCTGGCCACTAATCTAGAAGAGAAGTGATTTTGCAGCCTGGGATGACTGATCACTGGAGGTTGTTTTTAATTCAGCCCTGAAATGGGATCATAAAAATAAAGGATATGATTTCAGCAATTGCCTGAAGCAAATGACTAAAAAAAAACCTGTCAGTTTTTTAATTTCAAAAATTCATGTTGATATCCGGCTCTAGATATTGGACATGTATCTGCAGGATCTGAAGAGACGGGCCAAAAACAAATGCACCATTTCCATGTACATCTTTGGCTGCTAAAGAAATACAAACCTTGTGAAGCAATTTCTTGCACCAGACCACTTTGTGTCTGTGGAGCTAGGGAGCTGCCTCCTACTGAGTCAGACCCTCAGTCCATCTAGCGCAGTCTTGTCTACTCTGACTGGCAGCCGCTCTCTGGGGTTGCAGGCAGGCAGTCTTCTTTCCCAGCCCAGCCGACTCTGCACCATGCAAAGCAGCAGCCCTGCCATTGAGCTGGGGGTCCACCCTCCTCAGCGGAATACTACTAGAACATGGGGAGCTGCCTTCTCAGGGGCAGCTCGTCACTTAAGAGCCTCCGATAGCAAACTTAGGACCGCAACTTGAGAGGCAGCAAAAGGCTAAGGCCGCTATGCATGTTCAAAGGTTCCCCTCGACAATGACATCTCCAAAGAGCCTTCTCGTGGTTCTATCAGTGCTGGGGGCTGATGCCATTTCCCGCCCCCTGGATTTGTAATCTGAGGTTCAACACACAAAAATTCATCTCAAAAGGTGGAGGAAGAGGTGCATCTGTGGAAATGGCCACTGGCCAGCACAAGGTCCTTTAGCATCGGCCCCTCCAGAATAAAATTGCTGATGTCCTCATTTGACATCGGATTGATAATTGAACCCTGATATGTTTGCATGTTTAAATGGAGGTTTGAGATGGGAGAAGCGCCTCATGTAATTTGATTCCTGCTCTTCAATTCTTCATTGATTTTAATTGTAGCTGAGCCCTCTATTTGCTGATGTTCAGAATGTGTTTATCTTGTGCCTCTGGCTAACGTCTCAAGCAAGCTCAGGAAAAAGAGGGAAACTTCAAATGGCAGTCCCCATCTTTCACTCACAGAAGCCCTATTCAAACATTACGTGGCACAAGTGTACAGATGTCTGTACACTCATACATGTTTTTGTGTGAAATACTGCATTCATTTTAAAAGTGGACCTGCCCTTTGCATGTTTGGTAGAGATAGAAAGCAAATTGCTGTACCTGTGTGCAATACAATGTGTGAATATAAACTTTAATCAGACAATTGAATCTTTGTCAATTGGTCAACCAGTTTAAATTTATTAAGTCTGCATATGTATTTATTTATTCATTCAACATATTTATCCACCCAAAACGTATGTCTCTGGGCAGTTTAGAATAAAAATTAAAATTACAGTACATATTAAAACAAAATTAAAATGTTAAAACATTAAAATACTTGAAAATTTAACACAATGTTAAAAACCTTGTCTAATCAAAAGCCCGAGTGAACAAATGTGTCTTAACTGCCATCTTAAATGTTGTCAGAGATGGGGAGGCTCTTATTTAAGCAGGGAGCACATTCCGAAGCCTGGGGGCAGCAACGGAGACGGCCCATCCCTGAGTGGCCACCAGACGAGCCAGTGGCAGCTGCAGATGGACCTCTCCCGTTGGTCTCAATGGGCGGTGGGGCTCATAGTTAAGAAGACGTTCTCTTAAATATGGAAAGACCTGTTTGCTGGAATGGCATGTCAAGAAGACTGAGCTTAGCTTCACTGCAGAAAATAGCAAATGCAGAAAACAGACACTGACAGATTCACATCATGATCAAAACCAACATCATTTCTGCTCAAGCGGACAATTTTGATTTAGAGGCATCTCTGCTGGTGGGTTGCTTTTTCACCGGCTGTCAATCAAGGCAGACAAAAGGCTCCAGAGAGTTCACTTCAGTACATTAGAGATCACCTTTTCGACAGACAGTTCTGTCTGTTCAGTTTGCCTTGCACTCTCTGAAAGTCCTGTGGGAGAAGTTCTGGAGAGGCTTGAAGGAAACTTTGCCATCTTATGCAGACAGAACCGCAGGCTTGCCTGACAACAATGCACGGAGCATTAGCTTTGGATTGCCGACTCTGCGGAGAAAGGTGGGGGTTGCATCATTGTGATTGTTACCATTTCACAAGTGACTGGCTAACTGCGCCTTACAACAAGGTGGATGACATCCTGACTAATGAAGCACTGCTTTTTTAGTGGGAGAAGCATCGGTCCTTCTGAAAAGTTTAGTTCTGCAAGTATCGGAATGCCTAGTGTGTCACTATTGTCCCCAGCGGGGACCCATTGAATTGCAGCACTTACTCAGCCTCCTGGCTCTGTGATGGCCTCATCCATGGAAGCGTTCCAGGTGTTGTTGAACTACAACTCCCATCATCCACAGTCACAGCTGTAGTTCAGCACCAGCTGGAGAGCCAAGGTTGCCCACCCTTGCTGTGGGGGCAGGATGTGCAAAACAGCCACCCAACTCCACTGCCAAGCACTTCTTCCCAATCCTGGTAAAAAAAAAGACAGTTCTAACATCTGCATGCCCCTGCTTTTGACGGTCGTGTCCAGGGATTATCTCTGTTGGAAGTGGCAACCCTACCTGGAGAGGATGTTTTAGGATAAGAGTGGAGAGGGAAAGGGTCTTGTCCAATGCTGGGATAGGTCTGCTGTGATTTATTATTCTGGCAGGAATTGAGTGAACTGTTTCACTTATAGGAGCACTTGACGGCAGCAGGCCGAATTATTGCCAGAGAGCAGCCGCCGCAGCTGATGGTTGCAGAGAAGAGCTACCTCTGAAGGGGCATTCTGCCCAGCAAGACCCTGTGCCAATGCATTTCCCATCCTGGCTCAACCCTGCCCCATAAAATGTGTCAAGGGCTCTGTTTTGCCTTTGAAATGACTCTGTGTGTCTTGACAACAACTCCTAGAACATGGTCCCAGAACATTCCATTCGCAGTACACACCTGGGGTCAAGCAGCACACACTAGGTTCTTACAGGTACGGACCTTATCAAAGGACGTGAAGAGGCATCATGGGGACATAGGAAGCTGCTGCCTACAGAGTCAGGTCCTTGTCCCGTCCAGCTCAGCATTGTCTCCATTGACTGGCAGTGGCTCTCCAAGTTTTCTGGGGGGAATCTCTTCCAGCCCTACCTGGAGAGGCCGCATGCAAAGAAGGTGTCTTGAGCCATGGCTGGCCCCATTCTGGCAAGCCAATCAATTTCACCCAAGAATCTCTGGGAACTGTGACATCACCTTTCCCCAAAAGGGAGATTAGAAACTGGCCTGGGGTGGTTGGTGATTCTATAGCAAGCCTGCACCACAGGAAGCCCAGTGCCCAGATCCGGCCGGAGGGGACTTCTCTATTGTCCCGCAGGTAGGCCTCTCCTGCAGTGAACAGCAAGACCCAAGAAGAGCTCTTGGCCGGACCTGCTGGCAAGCAGTAGGGGCTCAGTGCCATTGGCCGCTGGAGCCCAGATGTCCTCTGACCCTGGGCTGGCCCTCCTGCTGCACCACGTGCCTCTTCCCCCCACTTGCTCCAGCCTTCTCACTTTCATTAACATTTGGCCCAATCAATTTCAGTGTAGCACTTAATGTGCTGAAAATGGACTTTGTCCCCTGCACACCAAGCCACGCTTGCTTCCAGCCCAGCGAAGCATTTGAGTGGTGCACCCTGTCCATAGAATGCATTCTGTTCTCCATCGCAGAGAAGTGTCTGCCCCTTCACTCCACCCTCTGATGAATTCTGAGTAATTCAAAAGCTTGCCTGTTTGTACTCCCTCTGATATTTCATCAGGAATCCCCGTGTCCAATGCGTGGTGTTTCTCCTCGCTGGACTATGAACGGCATGGTGCCGCAAGAGAAATGCAGCTCCTTGTCCTTTGGGTCCATGATGGTAAGCTCCAGATGACATCGCCAAACCTTGACTGTGTGGAACGTTCTTCAGTTAAGCGAATGGTTTTTCCTTGCCTATCCAAACACCTGCTGCTGACTTTTGGGACCATCTGAAGCCACCATCAGTGAGAGCTTACAGAATACTCAAAGAGTCCTGACCGTTCATTGGAAAAATTGGCTATGGCAGTATTGCATTTCCAGTTCTACAAACCCTTTAAGCACACGAGAAACTTCATTCTCACCACTACACAGATGAGTCACAAGGGCCTAATGTGGCAGCTAGAACAATTAAAATGTAACGAGGCTGCAAATATTTGCACAATTGAGCCCTGAATGACGTCGATATCTGTGGCCAGCAGCCCGAACGGCTGCTTCTGTGATGCCATCTTTGGAAGCACAAAAAGGAACCCTGCTCATCACTGCCTGCTCCTGAGTGGTGCCGTGGCTATGCTGCTTGCCTGGATTCTGCAGCCAGGGCCCCTTCCTTGGCCACACATGAGGCACGGCTGGTGCCCAAGTCCTGTGGGCCCTTCATGGCACAGGAACACAATGCACTGCGCTGTGTACAGCAGTCAGTGTACCAGCCAGTGTGCTGCTGTGGTACACGGATGCATCACAGCTCTCGGGTTGGGAGATGCTGTTCTGAAGTCCTGAAGGAGACGTGCTCCACATCTAGAAGTTGATGAGTCAGTGGGGCTGGTTGGTGCCACCTGGGGGGATGGATGCACGCTGTGCTTGGGTCTCTATCCTTAGGAAAGAAAGGCCTGTTGGCCTACTTCCAGTCTTCCACACAGGATCTTGCTTGGATTGTCCTGGCTATCAGGCCCGCAGCAGCCAAATTGGCAATGGTGTTATGAAAGCTTTGAAAAGTTTTTAAAATACAAAAAATACTATAAAATCTTTTCAATTTTGTCAGGGGAATGGAAATGAAATTGGCAGGAATGTCCTCCAAAGATTATACCACGGAGAGCATGCAACCATTTGTTCATTCTTATCCTAACCCCGATCCTTTGCAGTGTGCAAAAATGAATTGCAATTTTACCCTAACCACTTGGGGACAGGGATAGAGAAGGGGTGATACCACACCGGAAGCTGTAAGGGCAGCAACACTATCACCTCTTGTGGGAGCAGACCTTGCCAAAATCCACGGTGAGCATCCATTCTCTGAGGTGGTACCAATGGCCAACATTTGTGGGGCTGGCTGGTTGATGGACCGTTGGGTAGCAAGAGCAGCAGGAAGAAGCAGGCGGGGCAGGGCATCTGGCCACCCCATGGGGGCCCTAATAACCCAAACCCCTTGATGCAAGCACCTCATCTCACCACCTTGCCTCACGGAAGAAGAACCACCCCATGCGGAGGCACCCTCCAGCCTCTGTGCAGATGCACCCTTCACCCATCAGCAGAGAAACTCATTTGCGGAGACCACTTTTGTCCTTATCCTGGCAATAATCTCTCAAGTCGAGAGAAAAGTGCTACAGACCAGGGTGACTCTAGAACAGCTAGTTTGGAAGAGCAAAGGGATGATACCCTCCCCCCAAAAAAAGAAAAGAGGGGACCGAGGATTTTGCTACACTTGAAAGACATATAACAGTTAGTTATGGTGTTAATTTATTTATATTATTAAGGAAGCTTGCTTGACATTTTCTAATTTATGCAGAAAATGGGCCAGATTCCCCTTAGAAAGCACTGCCTTTCCAGGCTAGTTTTCCATCCAAGACCAGGTGGCAGGAAAATCAGGAGAGCGGTCAGAACCAGGCCAGTGGCTGCGGAGGTGACCCTGCGCCTCCACCCTCCCACTCACGGTCTCACCCCCAGCCCAGGAAGGAAGCGCAGGGTCTAGGCTGGCTGCTGGGAGGCTGGAGGGGCCTCTCTCCCCCACCCCACCCCACCCCACCCCCCATCCTGGCTGCACCGGCCTCTTCTGCTGCTTGCTCTGTGGTTGCTCTGGAGGGAGCAAAGGGGGCTTCTTTGAAGAATGGAGGCCTTTGGAATCATTAATTGATTATTAAGTCAATTAGTGTAACTGAAGCTATAGGAGTAGACTATAGTATGACTATACGGTCTGACTCTTTGGTGTAAAGTTCCAGTCTAGTGAACAGGGGAACAAAAGGGGTGTTTGGAATTTTTGCGAGGAGCAGCTGCCATTCTGGACTATAGATCTCATGGATCTCCAATTCGGGGTGTCGTTTCACAAAAAGGATTGGCCAATATAATTAAAAAATGAAAACAGGGAAGATGAAAGCTTTATCCTTTGGAGTTTTTTGGGAATCATTCAGTGGCAATTGGGGCCGACCAAAACTGCGACTCGTGGCACATTTTCCTTTCTACCCAGCAGATGGGCCCATGATTTGTATTCTCAGTTTTCAATGAGATTTCTCCGGCACTTTCTGCAGATTTGATTGATACTGTGCACGAGGACACTCAGTAAAGTGATACAGTGTAGATCAAAGCATGAAAGATAATTTTCACTGAAATGTGTAGCACTGAGGATGAGTTATAGATCTTTGCTTCACAGTTTATGGAACACAATTTCATTTAAAACCTAAATCCGTCATCGCCAACATTCTTCATCAAAATGCATCCAATATCCCCCTGAAGAAGCACAGTGTCAAGTCAGAGGGAGCACTGAAGAAAAACCGTCAAACTACTACAAAGATGTTATTTCAAACATTTGAGAATAAACTAAGGGAGAAGAGCTTGTGATCTGCATGAATAATATTTTCCACAAACAATGCATCCCAAACTAGGAACAAGCCATTCTTATTAGGGGGAGGCAGAGACCAAAAGGTCCTGTGAAACTGAAGCTACAAGAAATGCATGCATTTAGAAATGCATTTAGAAATGACATGACCTTAAGACAGAGGTGCACACATGTTGGTAACCTCCAGACTTGATGACTGCAATGCACTCTATGTTGGGCTGCCCTTGCCTGTCCTGTGGCCATCTCAGGAGGCAGCTGACAGGTCTAGGGCTGAGAGCCACAGTCCCAGTGTTAGCTCTGTGGCAGCAGAGTAGCAGAGGCCAGGTTTTCTGCACAGCAGCTAGGAGGATGAGCCTGGACCAGGCAAGGCAGGAATTGGGAGGTTTCCAAAGCAGAGCCAGCAAGAGTGTTCAGGAGCCAGTCCTATGCAAACAGTGGTAGCCAGCAACTGACCAGGGGGAGGAAGTGTCTTAAACCTCCTTGAGAAGGCCCCTGCCTCTTTCCTGGAGTTGCAAACCAAGTTTACTACCAAGGAGTCCTGCTGTTACTCTTCCTCTTGAGGAGACCTACTAGGCTCCAGGTTCCTGGCAGCTAAGCAAGCACTTTCACAGCACTGGTGAAGGGCTTTGCGAGCTTGATCACAATGGTGTGTTGGGGGCCCCCTGAGTGGGGTGCCTGCTAAGTGGCCAGGGGATGGTGAGCCCTGGATATGCTTGGGAATCAGTGGCTGGGGTGTGGCTGGGTGGATCCCGGGGTTGGGGGTTGGCTAGAGCTGAGGGTGGTGGCAGCAGCCCGGCATGAGCCAGTGTGCTGTAGTGGTTAGAGTGCTGGACTAGGACCGCGCAGGCCTGAGTTCAAATCCCCATTCAGCCCCATGAGACTTGCTGGGTGACTCTGGGCCAGTCACTTCTCTCTCAGCCTACCCTACTTCACAGGGTGGTTGTGAGGTTGAGTATGCAGTACACCGCTCTGGGCTCCTTGGAGGAAGAGCGGGATATAAATGTTGTTGTTGTTGTTATTCTCCCCCATGAATACTGCAGAGGGGAAGCGTCATTGAGTAGGGAATGGTCCAGCCAGTTATGGCCCAGGGGAGCCGGGAAGGGAGTCTTCCTCGGAAACGGGCACCAAGACAGGTTCAGGGTCTTCTGCTGGTTCAGGGTCTTCAATGTCCACCTCCTTGGACAGCTCCATCCTTAGGCTCCTGGTGTGTGAGCCGGGGTGTTGGGGGCTCTGACACTGGTGCAGAATGCGGTGGCAGTCAGGTTGGTCTCTGGGGCAACCCAACGAGATCGTATTACTTCTATCTTAGAAGAACTTCACCGGCTACCAATATGTTTTTGAACCCTATAAAAAGTATACAAACCTAAGTAGTTACCTATAAAGCCCTTATGACTTGGACCCATGGCATTCACGAAAGCCCCCCCCCCCCCCGGCATTTGCCATGGACCCCATCAGCTACCGAGACCATCAGGACATGCCGTCAGTGGTGCTCTTTGGACTGGATTTTCAGCAGAGCTCCATTCCCCTGCAGACCTGGGGGGGGCTCCAAATGCTGAGCAGCCCTCTAATTGAAGTGGCAGGATTGTCCATACAAAATGTGGTCTCTCTCTGCAAGTCAGTGGGAAGTATCTTATTCAGAATATCTTCTTTAAAGGAAAAAAGAGTTTTCAGCTTCACTTGAGCATGTTCTAGTGTAAAAAATAATGCATTGCAGCATATCTGGTGGCAGCAGCAGGGGCGAGGGTGGGACCCCAATTAACCTTTAGGTCCAGGCACCCAAATACCTAGGTGCACCTCTGGGTCTGCATGCCACCCAGACTGGCCCTTTGTAAGGGATCTCCCCCATCATAGAACTGTGGTCCTCTGGGATCCCTGCAGAGAGGAAATCACTGTTCGTCCAGTTCAAGGCTACTGTTGGGTAGACCGGAAGAGGAGAATCCAGTTCTGCCCAAGCCAAATAGCACAGCCCCCCACTCATCCCTATTTTCAAGCGTGAGCCTGAGGCCCTCCCAATGCATGGCATAGAGAGACAGTGTACTGCTGCACCTCCATCCATCACAACATGTGCATGACTCTCTCTCCGTAAGATCCCCCGTACCTGTGTGCCTTGTACACAGAGACCTTTTCACATGTTACATTCAACACTCATATAGCCTGTCTACCATGCACACACAGCTACTGCTTAGCCAAGGGGACCATCCATGCTGCCGACTGCCCCAAGACTAGCTCTCCTCACCACCTTAGAAGGTGCTTTTCTGGCTAGTTAATGTCCCAACATCAAAGCCATTGCTGGCCGGTCCTTAGTCAACTGAGGTCACCACAAAATCACCGGCAGTCATCTGAAATCACCAGAGTCGCTCCGCTATGGCGCAGCTATAAAACTTGAGGAATCCACTGGTCTCAATTTAAACAAGGAGACTTTTGGAAAGCATTTATAATTCATGGTGAGCCAATTAATATTGTATGGTGCTAAAAGGATCGCTTTGGAAAGGTTACGCTCAGACGTGGAAGAGAAGACCTGTCGGTCTGAGACTAGGACACTACTCGGCAACCAGCCAGTCACTCACACATAGGCAGGGGAGACGACATGCACTGGGGCTGATTCCATCACTTGGGCTTGAATTATTCAGCAGTCTCCATCTCCCCCCCCCCATTTACTATGGTTTGAATATTTTTAAATGGTTCTGATAAACTGTAGGGAAAATATGCAGGTGATAAAACAACAGTAGGCAAATAGGAGTCAGGTTTGCTTAAAGAGCCTACAATACACCACATCCTGATACACACATATTCTCTTCTGGGTTGGCAGTACTCTTATTCCCACACCAAGGATCACTACTGGAGCTCAGTGTCAGAGCATCTGCTTTGCATGCAGAACATCTCGTGTTCCATCTCTAGCAGCATCTCCAGGTAGGGCTTATTCCTACCTGAAACCTTGGAGAGCTGCTGCCAGTCAGTGTAGACAATACTGAGCTAGGTGGATTAATGGTCTGACTTGGCATAAGGCAGCTTCCTATGTAAGAAGACTGGAGAGAACCCATAAACTGGGCACAGCTCCCAACCCAACCCACTGGGCACAGTACCCAACTGGGCACAGCACCCAACCCAACCCACTGGGCACAACACCCAACTGGGCACAGCACCCAACCCAACCCACTGGGCACAACACCCAATTGGGCACAGCACCCAACCCAATCCACTGGGCACAGCACCCAACTGGGCACAGCACCCAACCCAACCCACTGGGCACAACACCCAACTGGGCACAGCACCCAACCCAATCCACTGGGCACAGCACCCAACTGGGCACAGCACCCAACCCAACCCACTGGGCACAACACCCAACTGGGCACAGCACCCAACCCAATCCACTGGGCACAGCACCCAACTGGGCACAGCACCCAACCCAACCCACTGGGCACAGCACCCAACTGGGCACAGCACCCAACCCAATCCACTGGGCACAGCACCCAACTGGGCACAGCACCCAACCCAACCCACTGGGCACAACACCCAACTGGGCACAGCACCCAACCCAACCCACTGGGCACAGCACCCAACTGGGCACAGCACCCAACCCAACCCACTTCATATCACCTGTGTTCAAGTCAGTATGTCCACTCACCCATCTTGTTTGATGTAGAACTGCCCCGGTGGGGTGGCAATCCTGACAGGGAGTTATTTCGTGTGGTTGTGGAGACACCTGGCACCTTCAGGCAGTCACATGGCCAAGTCCTCCGACACTCCATTGGCCACTGTCCTCACTTTGGCCTGACTCTGTCCATCTCAAATTGCCTCCGTAACCTGTATGCGTCTCCCCCAAACAAATCTCCGGATGCATCCCCTAGAAGCCTCCATGAGTCTTTTTTGCTCTTGGTGACATTAATCATGAGAGGACAGCATTTAGAGATTACCACTTCCACGCCCAACCTTCCTGATTAAAACCAAGAGGAGTCCCTGCCAGGTCAAATGCACAGCGGAATTCCAGTGAGGAAAAGCAACCGACGCAGAGAGAGTTAGAGAATGCTGAGTGTGAGGAAGATAAATGAAGGCTTTCGGAACTGAAGGCAGAACACGTAAGGAGTGGCCCTCAAGGAACAATGTGTTGGAAATTCTCTGTGGTGAGAGAATCCCTTTCTCATTCTAGCAGAGTGCACAGAGGCACAACACAGCGGTGGTTTAGTTAGGCATGCGTGTGTGCTGAGAGTAAAGTAACTTGGAGCCAATTCATAGTTTCCAATCAATATAAATGGTATTTATTAGAGAACTCCATTCTAGATAGGAAAGTGAGGAGTTAGGATCTCTAATCTATCTATCTAGCTGGATGCAGATGGATTCTGCATCTTCTCTGCACACATGGTGCAGGGAGAGGAGCTTGCCATGTTGCAAGGTAGGAGGACAGGTAGGGGAGAGAGAGAGAGAAGGAAGTTAGTCCCTGAGATTAGCAATCTACATATCAAAGGGATAGCATCAGAGCAGTGGAGAAGGGGTGACCAATGTCTTGACCCTCTAGCCCTCTGACTCACTAGTCTGTCCTCCACTGTCTGAGACAAGAGACAGCGCAAAGTCCTTTAACTTCCAACACAATGTACCCTTTTTTTTTAAACGTGGCCCATAGCAGAGCACTCTCAGTCCCTCGCTTTCTTGAGCTGTCATCAAATGGCCTATTCATCGAATCCTTCCTAAGTGGAATTTGCATGTGCTTTCAGCCAGATGAAATCAGTGGCAATGTTGGAGGTGCTCTAATGGATAAAGGGATGGCTCCAAGGGTCAGTGGGTGTTTCCCAGTGCCAAGGATATTTCCTGTAAAATTTACTCATTTAAAATATTTATCATCCACCCCTCTAGTACACTTCTGCTCAGTAGGACCAACCAAGCCAATAAAAGCAACAGATTAGAAACAAAATGAAACAAATCTCAATTAAAACGAACACTTAGGAACATAGGAACATAGGAAGCTGCCATATACCGAGTCAGACCACTGGTCTATCTAGCTCATTATTGCCTTCACAGACTGGCAGCGGCTTCTCCAAGAGTCTCTCTCAGCCCTATCTTGGAGATGCTGCCAGGGAGGGAACTTGGGAACTTCTGCTCTTCCCAGAGTGGCTCCATCCCCTGAGGGGAATATCTTCCAGTGCTCATACTTCTAGTCTCCCATTCCTTTGCAACCAGGGTGGACCCTGCTTAGCTAAGGGGATGTCAGGCTTGCTACCACAAGACCAGCTCTCACATGTTGAAACGTTGAAAAGTTGAGTGAATGAGCCCTATTTATCTTATTAATAAAAATAAGTTGATATGCAGGCGATGCAATATGCATATTAAGATAACTCTCTATTTCTCCTTCAGGACCTTCATTTATTGCATGAAAAAGACCAATATCAGTCCATTGTAACAACAAACGTTTTGATGTCTATATGTCAGCCTCAGTGTTCTTCCTCCTCCTTTTGTGGATCACAATCTTATATTATTCTCCTATAATTACACACAACTGGGCAGCAATTTCTCAATTAGCAAATAGGTTAGGAAGGGGAGAAAAGGGAAGCAGGGAGTCCTTCAAAGACATACAGCTGTGTTACCTACATTTTGCCACACTCCCCTTAACAACCACCTTCACAACACTGAGGCTGACGTATAGACATCGCAACATTTGTTTTTACAACGGACTGCTATTTTTCTTTTTTATGCACTAAACAAAAGTCCTGAAGGAGAAATTGAGAGTAATACAAATAAATTAGAAGTCAGGCAAAACAGGTCCAGAACACATTAAATAACTGTTTTGAATGTGCTGAAAAGAAACTGACAGATCTCAGTCATTCAGCAGTTGTATATTTCTTGCTCACATCCCATCACAACTGATCAAATACGGGTTGCCTTGTACATGGTGCAAAGAATACATCCCAACCGTAAATGCTAGTTCATGGGGAAGGCTGAGTTGTGGTGTGAAGCACTCATGGCTGTCATAAACATTTTAGGGAAATGCATCATAAAATTCAGTTAGCAGAATAATGGGCTAATTGTACTTTAGAAGCCAAATGTGCTTTTTTTTTTAATGTCACCATTTCAAAAGTCAAAGCAGTTTATTGCAGTGTTGTCTGCTGACACTATTTGACTTGCCAGTTCCAAAACAGAAGGAAAGCTGGGCTTCTATTCCATTCACTTTACATCCTTATTTATTCAGCGTATTTCTGTGCTGCCCAACATATGCATCTCGGAGCGGTTTATACCATCTGTTTTGGTTGGGGCAGTCGAAGGGCAGTAACAGGGAATTCCAGGTTTTGTTGACTACAATTCCCAGCATCTTCAGCCAAAGCCTATCGCAGCTGGGGATGCTGGGGGTCGTAGTCAGCTCAGCACCATTTGAGATTCCCTGTTACAGGGAACACTGTCTTGGGGCCTCTCCAGGCTGCATTTTACTGCCTCCTAGTAGAGCTTGGGCATTTATTCTTTGCTTAGCTGTTCCACTGCAAAGCCCACATGTCCCGTCCCCCCGGCTCCCATGGCCCCTCATAGCTTCTCGTGCTCTTTCTCTGATCACATGAGGAGGACCGGACCCATAACTTTTGATTCCTACTTTAATCAAGGAGAGGTATCTGCTTGGCCTGCAGGAGGTCCCAGGTTCAGTCCTTGGAAGCAGCCTCTCCAGGGAGGGCTGGGAACGGAGACTCCTGCCTGGAAGCTGGGAGAGCTGCTGCCTGTCAGTGCAGATGACATCAAGCTAGATGGACCAAGGGTTTGACTTGGTACAAGGCTGCTTCCTATGAAGCCTACGCATTGCATGCCTCAGTGATGTGTGTGTTGTGTGAAGCTGCACTTGCTGCTGCTGCTTGCTGCTGCTGCTGCTACTACAGGTATTTATATATTGCTTGTCAGTCAAAGTTCTCACAGTAGTTTACACAGGAAAATAATAAACAACTGTCCCCAAAGGCTCACTACCTAAAGAGAAACACAAGGTAGACCTCAGCAGCAGCCACTGGAGGGATGGGGCTGGGTTGGAGGCTGGCAGCTGCTCTCCACGTGCTAACCGTAAGAGAATAATCATCACGTTAGGAGGTGTCTCAAACTTGACCGGAGTGGGCCCAGACAGAGCCAGAAGAATCCAGTGGGCAGCACAACTGCTCTCTCCTGTCACAGTGCTTCAAGATTTTGAATCTATAGACCAAGGCTGCACAACTTCCACCCTCCAGCTGTTGCTGGACTACAACTCCCACCATCCCCCAGCACAGGGGCCAATATTCAGGGATGATGGGGGTTGTAGTTTAGCCTCTGCAGGAGGGTCAAAGTTGTGCAGCCCTGGGATAGATATGAACTGTCCTACCCAGTTTGGGGAGTTGAGCACACTCCACTTTGTGAGTGTGTGTCAGACAAAAACAAGGCCAGTGGCAGGGAGCTTGCTTGTCTGTCCAGCAGCAGAAACACCGTCCTCCCCCGGTGGGGCTGGACAGACAAGCAAGCTCTCCACCTCGGGCCTGCTATTGACCTCACACAAAGTCCCCACATGAGAGTGGGCCCAGCTCCCCCAAATTGGTAAGACTCCTCTTCTCCCCAGCTTATGGTTATGTGAGCTGCCCTACCACGTCTAGGCAAAGTCCAAGCAACCCTCGGAGAGAAAAAATAATGCTGAAGGTGCGATCAGTCAGGAATCAGAAAGGGAAGAGATCTTAAAGAGCACAACGTTGAATGCAGCTATCGAGGAAGTCACGTGATCTCCTCCAACCAATCACAGCAAGTGCGGAAGGGAGAGGCAGCCGTCCTTGGACTACCATCCCCACCATAAAACTTTCCAATTAATTCACTACTTCCTTGCATTGAATATAAATGGCTCTCTTTAATTGCCTTACGTGAACGCCGAACTGCAGTGTTTTGACTTGCCCAGAACTAATCGTCTGTCAAAAAGATATTTTGCAGCCAAGCAGATAACTTAATTGGATATTTAATTTAACGGTGGGCTTTGTTCTTTCATATTTCACATTTTGTTCCTTAATATGTGCTTCCCACACCCGTCATTGCATTGTCTGCCTCTCCACAAGTGTTTTGTCGCACTTAGGAAACAAGACTGGTGGTTGGTGTCTAGCTGTTTTGCCGTTTTCAGATGTGTGTATATGTATTTGTTTTTTCATCCCCCCCCACCACAAAGAATGATAGGCAAACAAAGAAAATATTGATCCAGTTATCCTGCAGCATTTCTGAATTGTTGCAGGACGCAGAATTCACATAGCTATGATCAGGGGTGTACTTTGCAGGGGGGACCGTGCTGCTCTTACCCCTGGATTTCAGGGCTGCCTCCACACCCCCTGGGGACCCCCAAATCCTCTTTAGTCTGTCCTGGGGTGTGTGGTCGCCGCCGGGCAGCCAGGTGTGGTTTTGATGTGCGCCAGGTGCTTTAAAGACAGAGGGGTGGGGGTGGGGAAAGAAATGTTGGAAGTTAAAGGACTTTGCGCTGTCTCTTGTCTCAGACAGTGGAGGACAGACTAGTGAGTCAGAGGGCTAGAGGGTCAAGACATTGGTCACCCCTTCTCCACTGCTCTGACACTATCCCTTTGAAATGTAGATTGGTACTCTTAAGGATTAACTTCCTTCCTCTCTCTCTTCCCTACCTGCCCTTCTACCTTGCAACATGGCAAGCCTCTCTCCCTGCACCATGTGTGCAGAGAAGATGCAGAATCCATCTGCATCCAGCTAGATAGATAGATTAGAGATCCTAACTCCTCACTTTCCTGTCTAGAATGGAGTTCTCTAATAAATACCATTTATATTGATTTGAAACTATGAACTGGCTCCAAGTTACTTTACTCTCAGCATACACGCATGCCTAAGCAAATTCCGCTGTGTTGTGCCTCTGTGCACTCTGCTATAATGAGAAAGGGATTCTCTCACCACAGAGAATTTCCAACAAGAAAGATGTGGGATCAGGGGAGTATGTGCAGCTGCATGCTGAGATGTTTTTGCTCATGCTTATCTGCATCAATCAGCCTGTTTTATATCCTTACATTCTTGTGAGTTCAGTTGCTGTTTGTGCTGCCATGAACCCACGTGTTAAAAATACTGCATTTGTGTAGGGGGAGTGATGTGTAACTTGCAGTGGGGGGGAGCATGTGGGGCCCTCCAAAGGCCTTTCAGTCCAGGCTCCAGAATCACCTAGGGGCACCTTGGGGAGGGGGGCAATTACCCAAGCCCCATGCCATCCCTGGCCCCACTCTAGCAGTGGGGTGGAGATCCTTGCCTTATTCTGAGTCGGACCTTGGAGTTCATCCAGCTCAGTGTTGTCTACGCTGACTGGCCGCAGCTCTTCAGGGCAGGCGTCTCTCCCAGGCCTACCTGGAGATGCTTCTGCCAGGGACTGAAGCTGGGGCCTTCGGCATGCCAAGCAGACGCTCCAGCACTGAGCTGCAGACCCACCCCCAGAACACGGAGCCATGGCGTTCTCTTTTTGTCCTTCCGCTCTCCACTGAATATATGGACAAATCTACCCCCTACCACCCCCCCAAAGGGGGTGGGAATCCATACAGCCCATATATAACCTTCAGAGGGAAAGCACAAACATTTGCAATGTTATATCAAATAAGCATATTTTCATGGATTTTAATTGCTTGATTTCAGACACGGAATTTGGGTTTCTTTGGTATACATCTTGTCTATAACCCCAACAAGTTTTTTTCTTTGTTCTTACAAGTGTTCCTTCTGACTCCACGCTTTTTTTTTTAGTGTAATTGATAACATTTATTTTAATGTAATCAGCAGATTATAAAATAAGGAAACAGACAGAACATACACAGGAAATTTATATCCCATGGCATATGGTAAATTGGATAAAGAACACTGTAAACTGAATAAATTACACAGAACTGAATGCTTTTGAATTTTTTTATCAACCTTCTCAAAGAGCATCTGCTGCTCTCGGAAGCTGCCTGACTGCCACCCGAATCGCCTCTCTCCGTTTGATTAGTGCCACCACATGACCTCATTGTGTAGCTGATTAAACATTTGCCTGCTAATATTTTTTTAACATCACTTACTTAGACAGTATTGATTTTGCAAGCACTTCTAGCCCCATGTTGCTTGAAATGCTTTTTTGAAGGAAGATTTTGCCTCTCTGAGACTCAAGGATGATGTCAGACAAAATGTCAGCTAAATGTTGGAAATCCACAACCCCTGTGGTTATGGATTTCCCCCAGGAGCCTGAGTGGAAAAGAAATGGCACTGGTGCTCTTTCAGGTTCCTCCGATGGAAAGATGGGCAGACACTGATGAACGGATGGAGAAATCGCACCATTGTGGGCTTGGACCTTGGGGGTCGCCAAGTCTTTGCCCCTGCTAACTGGGTACCTTTTACCATGGTGATTCTCTTGATTGAGCAGGGGGAGAGTAACTGGCCCTCTCCACCCCCAGCATAGTACCAGTGACTGTTGCTGGTGTCTCTCTTATGTTTCTTTTTAGAAAGTGAGCCCTTTAGGGACGGGGATCCATCTTATTTGTTTGTTATTTCTCTGTTTAAACCCCCCTGAGCCATTGTTGGAAGGGCGGTATAGAACTCAAATTATTATTATTATTATTATTATTATTTAGAAAATTCAACAACAAACAGCAAGTGCTGCCTTTGTAAAGAAGCAGATGAAACCGTGGACCACCTAATCAGCTGTTGTAAAAAGATCCCACAGACTGACTACAAACAAAGGCATGACAAGGTAGCAGGGATGATACACTGGAACATCTGCAAAAAATACAAGCTACCTGTAGCCAAAGATTGGTGGGACCATACAATTGAAAAAGTTGAAGAAAATGAAGATGTAAAAATATTATGGGACTTCCGACTACAAACAGACAAACATCTGCCACACAATACACCAGATATAACTGTAGTCGAGAAGAAAGAAAAACAAGTTAAAATAATCGACATAGCAATACCAGGGGATAGCAGAATAGAAGAAAAAGAAATGGAAAAAATCACAAAATACAAAGATCTACAAATTGAAAGGCTGTGGCAGAAAAAGACCAAAATAATCCCAGTTGTAATTGGTGCCCTGGGTGCAGTTCCAAAAGACCTTGAAGAGCACCTCAGCACCATCGGGGCCACAGAAATCACCATCAGCCAGTTACAAAAAGCAACTTGACTGGGAATAGCCTATATTTTGCGACGATATCTATAACAACAGCAACAACATTGACAATAAAATTCAGCCATCCCAGGTCCTTGGGAAGGATTCGATGTCTGGATAAAACAAACCAGTCAAAAACACCTGTCTGACAGTGTAAATAAATAGACAGACAGACAGACAGACAGACAGACAGATAGATAGATAGATAGATAGATAGATAGATAGATAGATAGATAGATAGATAGTCCACGGCTCTAGTCCAGAAACTCCTGCTGCAGCACCCCAAACAGATGGACGGACAGCCTCTGTTTGGAAATCTCCAGCAAAGGAGAGCCCATTCCTGCAAGAGGCTGACTGTTCTGCTGTGGAACACTTCTTACAGTGAGGGAATTCTTCCTAAATTATACCCTGAATCAGCTTCCTTGTCATTCCAACCGACCAGTTGGAATGACCTTTCGACCTGCCCTCGAAAGCAATACTACAACTACTACAAATTTTTGTATAACCGCTTTCCAACAAGAGTTCCCAAAGTGGTTTACATAGAGATACAACAAAGAACAAGTCTGCTCCTCCTCCTGAGGGGCAGCCCTTCTGATGTTTGAAGAGGGCTCGCCTATCTCCTCTGAGTCAGGCCAACCATTCCCAGCTGCTTCCACCATTCCTCACTGGACTCCCCTTCTAGCCCCCTCACCATCTTGGTTGTCCATCTTACCCAGCTCCTTCTTAAGGCACAGAATTGGTCTCAGTATTCCAAGTGACATCTGACCAGCACAGGACAGAGTGGAGTGATCACTTCTCATGAACTGGACACTCTGCAAGTTCTGTCAAGTGTGATGAGCCGGGGCCTACTCTCTGCTTTCCTGGGGCTACTCTCAGTAGAGAGATGGCTCTGATCCCAATCGAGGAGTACAGGTGAAACTCGGAAAATTAGAATATCATGCAAAAGTCCATTAATTTCAGTAATGCAAATTAAAAGGTGAAACTGATATATGAGACAGACGCATTACATGCAAAGCGAGATAAGGCAAGCCTTAATTTGTTATAATTGTGATGATCATGGCGTACAGCTCATGAAAACCCCAAATCCACAATCTCAGAAAATTAGAATATTACATGGAACCAAGAAGACAAGGATTGAAGAACAGAACAATATCGGACCTCTGAAAAGTATACAGTGTACTGTGCTTGATTGGCCAGCAAACCCGCCTGACCTGACCCCATAGAGAATCTATGGGGCATTGCCAAGAGAAGGATGAGAGACATGAGACCAAACAATGCAGAATTGCTGAAGGCCGCTAAGGAAGCATCCTGGTCTTCCATAACACCTCAGCAGTGCCACAGGCTGATAGCATCCATGCCACGCCGCATTGAGGCAGTAATTGCTGCAAAAGGGGCCCAAACCAAGTACTGAATACATATGCATGCTTATACTAATTTGCATTACTGAAATTAATGGACTTTTGCACAATATTCTAATTTTCCGAGTTTCACCTGTACATCACTCCTTCCAGGTAGGCTGCCACCAGTTGAAGACTGGTCTAAAGCCACTGACCAGGCTCAGATGCAGCTTCAGCAGCCTGGACCTGTCTGGCTTGGGACTTACAGGCACTGTACAGCTGGAGTCCACACAACCCAGCTCTAGACGACAATATATTATTCTGAAAACAACTCAGCAGTACAAGGCACACAGGCAAGTGTTTTGCAAGTCACCCTCTAGAACCTTTGAAGTCAGACTGAAGCCACTTCTATGAACTTTATTAAGAGTCGCATACAGAATAAGGAACTGGGGGAAATAGGGGAATCTGGAAGTAAAGAAAGGCACACAGGAATTCAAAAGAAAATACAAAACATTACATAACTAACTTGCCCTGAGTTTTACCTTAGTCTAGCAGTAGGCAGATCCTTGGCTGAGAGAGCATTAATACAGCTTTCCCTTTTCTGGACACCAAGTAGCAGCTGGTCCCAGGGTGCCTGGCTGCTGGCAACTCATGATCGCACTGGTGCCCAAATGGCCTCTATTTGATAGTGATTAAAGGGGTGGGGGCTTTCCCATTCTTCCAGAGATAGGCAGCTCTGGGATCCAATGAAAAGAATCAGCGTATCTCTGAGGTAACGCTGGTCTTACCCCAATCCAGTGTTGAGGTTTCCCTCCGAACTGGAGGTTCCTCCTCTTTAATAGGTCTGAAATTACATGTCTAAAGGTAGGTCTGGTTTGAGCTGGTCACCTATTTTGAAAAAGGGTTTAGGCCTGTAGCCTGTCGGCCCTGTCTCTTCAATGACAAAAGCAAGTACAGTCGTCATTCTGTAAGAAAAGGGAAGAATGTCTCCCATTCAGAGTGCTCAGGGTGGCATCAGGCATTCTTGAGCTAAGAGGGAGATATGTGTTCCATAATAGCAACCTAAGATTGCATTTGCCTTTTCAGCAGCAGCCTCACACTGTTGGCTAATGTTGAATATCCTGTACACTGAGGCATCCCGGTCCCTTTCATAGGTCCTCCTGCAACTTCATCTTGTTGGTTTTGGCCCAATATTCAAGCTGGTCCAGACTGGATTGAATCCCGGTACTGTCTCTTCAGCTGTTAGCACTCCAACTGAGTGTCATCTGCAAACCCGATAAGCATGCCCTCAGCTCCCTCCTCCAAGTCTGCTATGAAAATGGTGAACATCACAGGGCCCAGGGCAGAGTTTAACACCTCTCTCCACAAGAACATGGGAAGCTGCCTTTTACCAAGTCAGACGCTTGGTTTATCTAGCTCATTCGGTACACAGACTGGCAGCAGCTCCTCCAAGGTTTCAGGCAGGAGTCTCTCCCTGCCCTACCTGGAGATGCTGCCAGGGACTGAACAAGCATGCAGATGGTCTACAAGCATGTAGATGGTCTTCCACTGAGCTATGGCACCATCCCCTGAGAAGAGCAATATCTTGCACTGCTCACATGCAGTCACCAACCCAAATGCAAACCAAGGTAGATCTTGCTTAGCAAAGGAGACAATTCATGCTCGCTAACACAAGACCAGCTCTCCTCTTCCCACCAGAATAAGTTGGAGCCATTTCTGAATACTCCCTGGAAGGGGTTGTTCAACCAGCTGTGAATCCACCCAGTAATCGCATAATCTAGCCCACATGTTACTAACTAAGCCAGGGATGGACAACTAACTCGTAGAAAGCTCTGAAAAGTCAAGGATGGGATGGAATCCCATAATTTGGTGACAAAATACTGTTGCTATGAATTTATTATAAGAGAGTTTTGCAATGTCTCAGAATTCTATTCTGGAGCATTCTATATGCAGCCTTCTACCTGTATATAGATTTGGTGAATTTGACCTATTAGTTAATTCATTATTTAAGAAACCAACAAGATAGTAACCACGAAAAAACTTTCGACTGAATACACAGGTCACATAGGAAGCTGCCTTATACTGAGTCAGACCCTTGGTCCATCTAGCTCAGGAATGTCTGCACTGACTAGCAGCGAGGTTTTAGGCAAAGATCTCTCCCAGCCCTACCTGGAGATGCTGCTAGGGACTGAACCTCAAAACCTTCTGCATGCAAAGCAGATACTCGAACACTGAGCTATGGTCCTTTCCCAACTGATGAGCTCTGCCCAGTTTATTGGCTTTTTCCAATCTCCTGACATAGGTAGCTACCTTATACTGAGTCAGGCCATTGGTCCATCTAGCTCAGTATTGCCTACACTGACTGGCAGCAGCTCTCCAAAGCTGCAGGCAGGAATCTCTCCCAGATCTCTCCCAAAAATCGGGTAGAACAATTGCATAGAAGAAAATATATTGAACTGCCGTCAGATATGACAAAAGGATCTTGTTAAGTAAAACAGCCTTTTGAATTTGGTTACTGCCTATCAGAACTACATTAACACCTGTGCAATAGAGCCAAATATATATATGCTCTGTATGATAAATGTGCTTCTTTTAAAATTAAACATATATATAGCTCATCCACTTTGCTTCAGTGGCTATTGACAGTTGATAAGGATGTGTTCATTTCTCTCATTTTCCAGCCATGCACCCCTCTGCACCCACCTCCAAGAAATGGTATTTATAGCAATTCGCTTGAATGCCTCCTTCATTAATATTCATCGCCATCTATTTTGCAGAAACGGCCTGCCACTCGCAACACAGTTGGTGTGTGTCAGTTTGTGTCTCATCTATATTTTAGCATGAACAAACAACCTCAAATTTCAATTGCAGGCATCAATCCACAATCAGCTCTCGGATGAAAGAGGCGCAGATGAGGCACCAAACTGCTGCGAATCGTTAATGCAGGACTTCATAAGAGTTTCAAGGCTGTCAGATTAATGCAACAACTTTTAAGGCTTGTTTTATGTCATTGATTGATTGATTGATTGATTGATTGATGGTTAAATTTGTATACCACTTTTCATTAAAACAATCTCAAGGTGGTTCACACAGAAAAATTAAAACAAGACTATAAAAATTACACAATTTAAATACAGAAGAGCCTTTCAAAGGCTGTTGACTCCAAGCTGCTTCCCCAACTCATGCCCATGGCCTTATCTTCATGTTACATTTAGCACACATTCAAGTAAAGGAGCACCATAGGTCAGGGAACTTTGCACGGGGAACAGATAGTGTGGCTGCAGCTTGGGTAGGCAGGAGGACTCTGAGTACCCGCTGGGAACCCTTCAAGTGCCCCAAGGGGTACTAGGACCTGCTGGTGGGACCCCCTGCCAGAGGCCATGATCACTCCTATGCCACAAGAGGCATGCAACTCTCGTGTTATTGCCTACACTGGTTTTCAATTCATCTCTGAGTACAATTCATGGTGCTGGTGATTACCTTTAAAGTTGTGTAGAGTGTGGGACCAGGATAACTTAAGGACCACCTTCTCCCATTTTAGACTCCCCAAACATTAAGACCTTCGGAGGGGAAGCCAGTTTCCACTGCCATTGTAGGTAGGTACTATTGGTATCCACTCAGTTCAGGGGCTTTTCAGTAGTGGCACCTAAATTGTGGAATCTTTCCCCTGGAGACCCAACCAGCCCTCTCATTGGCTGGTTTCCATCAGATTGGAAAGTCAGTTCTTTGGTGCTGGCTGTTGCTATGAAATTTAATGACAGTTACTTTTGTATATGGGGGCTTTCTATTATTTTAACATTTTGATTTTTTAAAAAAATTTCTGTTCAGCAGTCTGAGTGTAAATATACAGAAGAATAAGGGATAAATTTAATAAATACTAGTAATCAAGAACTCTGCCACATATAACAGTTGAGCGGTTCGCTCAACATGGCACCTCATAGGTTGAGACCATTAGGCAAGACTGTCTCTAAGCCTCCGTTCCATTAAATGAGAACATTCTTAACCTACCTGACAAGATAAATTGCAAGGGTGAATTAAAAAAACATGTTCTTACACAATTCAAAAATTCAGAAATATGATGTACTATAAATATCCATCTCATAACTGTTTTCTTTTAGAACTACTAATACAAGAAAGCATCGCTTTGAATGCTACTGATTTTCTAACTCCTGGATGTAAAGACATTAATCTGTTTATAAATAAAATAAATTATAACAAGAAAACCAGAGAGATTTAGATCATGACACTGGAGGATAATTAAATGTGACTTAGTTCATACAAGCTTTCGAAAAACACTGATAAAATCTGCTCAGCCTGGATTAAAAATAAATTACTGGGTAAATTAGGTTTCCTGGTGTTCTAATTAATCCACACCCTTAACTCAAATTGGTTGACTTTTTTATTACCAGATAATCTCATCCATAAGGCAAGTGTTTCCTATTCATCCCACTGCTTTCAGGCCAATCTGTAGAGAGCATTTTTTAAATGGTTGCTCTCATTACATCAGCGCTGAGCTAGTGTATACTACTGTTGTCTAGACTATAGGCCAGCCTTTATAATACTTCCTGGTCAGGAGGAGCCAATGAGCTGCCACAGGCTGTCTCCCCCATGAGGCAAGGTAAGGCGATGGCCTCAGGTGGAAAGTACATTGGGGGTGGCAAGTGTGGGCACCCTGCCCCACTGTGGGCATCACTCACCTGCCAGCTCCCAGCTCACCTCTACTGCCACACCCTATAGCTCTTTGGGTGTCCCCCCTTCCATTCCTGTCACTCTGCATCAAAGGCCAGCAGAGATCTGGGTGAATTCGACACTGCCTAAAGCAGCAAGCAGCAGGTGCACACACTGACCAGTGAGGTGTAAGAGTGTTGGCTAGAAACAGGGAGACCTGAGCAAATCCCCGTTCAGCCATGAAACTCACTGGGTGACTCTGGGCCGTGCACTTCTCTCTCAGTCTAACCTGCCACACAGGGCTGCTGTGAGGATCAACCTAACCATATCCACCACTCTGAGCTTCTTGGAGGAAGAGCAAGCTATAAATGTGAAAATAAATGAATAAAAGACCGCAAGAGAGAGTGTGCATGGCACCTGGAAGGGGAAGATGGGCAGTATCAGCACCAGCCTCTGCTGTGTGTGTGGCGGGGGGACTTGCAAGGATGGCACTGTGCTGCTTCAGCACCAGGCCTGGCCAGAGAGTGGGGCCAGTATGGAGGGCAGTGCTGTGATTCACCTCAAGCAGCCGGTTGCAATGGTGGGTCAGCCTGAGTGGGTGGGATCATTGCAGAGCCCAGGAAAGCTTTGCTGCCTCGGGCGATTCAGCACCGTAGACAGCAGATGCTCCGGCAGTTCAGCACCCTGGACAGCAGCAGTCCGCTCTGTGGAATATTCCCAGTTCTCACCCTGTTGGCTCCAGACACATCCTTAGTTTTGCTGATGGTTATCAACTGTACAATATGTACACGATGCAGACATAAACACACTGACCTTGAGTTCCCTGAGTACTCGGATGCATATAGAGCATCCCCATATATCTCAATGGACGGAGGTGATGAGGGAGGCGATCACCTCCTGGGTGTGCTGGGCTCATTGTAGGGAGAACTTTGATAAACTGGAAAAGCTTCAAAGGAAGGCAACAATATGGGGAGGAGTTTGAAAACCGAGTCCCATGAGGAACAGTTGAAGGCGATGGGTATGGTTAGCTTGGAGAAGAAAAGACTAAGCGGAGATATGGTCGCTCCCTGCAAATATCTAAAGCAAGCAGTGATGCCCCTAGGTAATTTTGGAGCCTGGACCTAAATATTATTATTATTATTATTATTATTATTATTATTATTATTATTATTATTATTATTATTTAGTTATTTATTTACACAGTCAGACAGGTGTTATTGACTGGTTTGTTTTATACAAACATCGAGTCCCTCCCAAGGACCTGGGATGGCTGAATTTTATTATCAATGTTTTTGCTGCTGTTATACATGTTGTCACAGCATATAGGCTGTTCCCAGTCAAGTTGCTTTTTGTAATTGGTTGATGGTGATTTCTGTGGCCCCTATGGTGATGCGGTGCTCTTCAAGTTGTTTTGGAATTGCTCCTAGGGTGCCAATGACCACTGGGATTATTTTGGTCTTTTTCTGCCACAGCCTTTCAATTTCAATTTGTAGATCTTTGTATTTGGTGATTTTTTCTATTTCTTTTTCTTCTATTTTGCTATCCCCTGGTATTGCTATGTCGGTTATTTTAACTTGTTTTTCTTTCTTCTCGACTACAGTTATATCTGGTGTATTGTGTGGCAGATGTTTGTCTGTTTGTAGGCGGAAGTCCCATAATATTTTTGCATCTTCCTTTTCTACCACTTTTTCAGTTTTATGGTCCCACCAGTTTTTGGCTACAGGTAGCTTGTATTTTTTGCAGATGTTCCAGTGTATCATCCCTGCTACCTTGTCATGCCTTTGTAGTCAGTCTGTGTGATCTTCTTACAACAGCTGATTAGGTGGTCCACTGTTTCATCTGTTTCTTGCGGCACTTGCTGTTTGTTGTTGATTTTTCTACTTTTGCTCTTATTGTATTTGTTCTTAGTGCCTGTTTTGTGCAGCCAGTATTAAACCCTCTGTTTCTTTCTTCAAGTTGCCATTCTTAGGCCACTGCCAGGTCTTGGTGATGTCTGATTTTCCACTTATATTGTGCAAATATTGACTATGCAGTGGCTTATTTTTCCATTTTTCTCCTCGGTTCTTGACTTGTTCTTTCTTGTAGGCCTACTTTGTTTCATTTGTGTTGAATAGTTTCTCGTTATTGACCATTTGAAGTGCATCTTCTTCACTGTCCTTGATATATTCTTCTAGGCCTCTTTTCTCCTCCTCTACTGTTTGATGGACTTGCTGCATTCCTCTTCCACCTGATCTGTGAGGGAGGTATAGCCTATCTACATCAATGCGGGGGTGCAGAGCATGATTGATGGTCATTATTTTCCTGGTCTTATGATCTAGCGTCTCTAGCTCTGCCTTGGTCCAGTCTGTTATTCCTGCACTGTATCTGATAACAGGTATAGCCCAGGTGTTTATGGCTTGTATGGTGTTCCCGCCATTGAGTTTGGACTTGAGGATTTTTCTAACTCTCCTGATGTATTCACTTCCAATTTTTCTTTTAACTTCAGTGTGTGCGATGTTATCAGCCTGGAGAATGCCCTAATATTTGTAAGGTTCTTTTTCTTCCAGGTTCTTGATGTTGCTTCCATTGGGCAGTTCTATTCCTTCTGTTTTTGTTATTTTTCCTCTGTTCATTATTAATGCAGCACACTTGTCTAGTCCAAACTCCATTGCTATATCGCTGCTGAATATATTATTATTTATTTACACAGATAGACAGGTGTTACTACTGGTTTGTTTTATCCCGACATTGAGTCCTTCCCAAGGACCTGGGATGGCTGGATTTTATTATCAATGTTGTTGCTGTTATTATAGATATTGTTGCAGAATATAGGCTGTTCCCAGTAAAGATCCTTTTTGTAATTGGCTGATGGTGATTTCTGTAGCCCCTTATGGTGTTGAGGTGCTCTTCAAGTTATTTTGGAATTGCACCTAGAGCGCCAATTACCACTGGGATTGTTTTGGTATTGGTATTATTATTATTATTATTATTATTATTATTATTATTATTATTATTTCGGTTTCTATATCGCCCTTCCAAAAATGGCTCAGGGTGGTTTACACAGAGAAATAATAAATTTCTCTGACTTGCCATAAGACTGCTTCCTACGTTCCTAAACTCAGTTCCTTCACATTTTATTTTTATCCTAGACCTCTTTGACATGCTTGCAACCACCTAGTTGGAATGTTTCCATTGAAAAGAGTCAAAAATTGCTTAGGCCATTTATGAACAGCAGAGATTACCATATCTCAAACCAATAGCATGCATGAAAGAGGAGTGGTGTCATCTTTTACTCTCCTGGTGTGGCTCATAAATTAATGTAAATGTTATTTTGCGACAGCAGCCGGTAAAGATCATCCATAAATCTGCATTCCAAATCGAGTGATTTTGCACTGAGACAATCGCAGTAAATTGATCTAATTCAGACTGAGCCCCGGTGACACTTTGAAGCAGTCTCTGGATTGATGGAGAAAGATTCCTGGTGAGCAACAAACTTGCTGGAGGAATTCATCTCCAATACAGCTCCTCCATTCATAGAACAAATAGAAATGCTCCTGGTTTTGATAGTGGATGCCTTCACTTCTCTACATAATCACCCAGCCTAACTTTTTAATATTTCCCTTGTGCAAAGTTTCATTAAACTGCGTGTTCAGTTTGGTCTATGTATCCCCTCCAATGGATAGTAAACAATAAACAGCAGTGTTAATAATTTATTGGGCTGCACTCCAAGAAATCCTGCTTTCTAGAATATGATTTGGACCACAAAGGGAATTGTGGCAATGGGGAGTGAAATAGAGCTACAAAGAAAGGTTTGCATGAGAATCAGGTACCTCACAGTCTGCAGCGATTTGATGTGTGTGTGTATGTATTCACCTTTCAGTGACTGCAGCATGGAATGATGCGCATTTAAGATAGCTATTAAAGATCAGAGAGGAATTTCATATTATCCCATTATTTTAATGTATATGCATATGGCCATCAGTAATACTTTACCTGGCAATCTGTATAATTTAAAAGCAGACAATGGGGGAATAGGAGACTGGGGGTCCCTGCCATCAAGGAGCTTACAATTTAAAAGTAGTCAGTGGGAAAATCTTCATTGTGAGGTCTCCAACAAATAACATAAGAACATTTCTGCTGCTTCAGGCTCAGCTTTGGCTTCAGGAATTTAGTCTAGGAAAAGAGTGTTTAGTCAGACTTCATGCCAGGAATTTATATCTATTTGTGTGTTTGCTAAGCATTGTCCTAAATATCTGTTCTTTGCAAATGAGTAACAAAGCTTTCAAAGTGTGCCTCCCAAGAATCATCTGGGCACTTTTGAAGTATTCTTGTATCCAACTAAGTATTTTTAAGTGTATCTAAAAAGCTAAAAACCTCAGATGGAACTAGTCTGTAGTGATTATAATAAAAAATCTTTTCCCCTGTTCTTTACTTTTTACAAGCCTCCAAGGATTGGTTATTAACCCAGCAGGAGAAATGGGGGCTAGAAGGGGGATTTTGAGAGCTTGGCCAAATTAACAATTAACTCCACGTGCAGGCAGATGCCTGGGGGAACAATTGGATTTATACACTTGCTTGTTAGCGAGGGGGAAAAGGTGATTGGGGATCTTTGATCACACCAGTTCCAATTCAGAGTAGCCCGTAGGAGAGATTTGGTGGCAGCAGTAATTTCACTACCAGAACTTCTGGGTTTACCAGAATCTTTTTTTTAGCTTTCTGGGTTTTGAAAGTTAAGGAGTTTTAATGGTTCATTGGCAGATTCTCTGAGCACACTGTGGAAATGACTCATCACTGTTAGGAGTCAATCCTGAGCTAGTTGACTGAGGAGGCTGCTAATAGCTGGTTAAAACCAGTTTATTCTGGTTCAGCCAGTTTATTCATTAACTGACCTGAGTCACGAAAAGAAATTTTCACACACCAGTTTTCCACAATTTGTCTAAGCTCCCTTTCAAGCCATCCAAGTTGGTGGCCACCACCACATCCCATGGCAGACAATTCCATAGATCAATTATGCACTGTGAGAAAAAGTCCTTCCTTTTGTCTGGGAAACCATTTGCCAGGGACACCGTAGCAGTTCGTTCCCTGCATTGAGCGGGGGTGGGACTAGAAAACCTCTAAGTACCCCTTTTGGTGACTTCCCAGCAAGACATCTCCAGGGACCGAGGGAGAATCCCAACCAGCAGCACGGGAGGAGACTTTTATCCAGCCTCAGCCTGGCAACAGAGGCAGATTAATCATGCCCCATACATGGCAGGTATATGGAACAATATCACACAATATCCTTAATTTCACATGCTAGCAAAATAATGCTCAGGATCATCCAATGCAGATTAGAGCCCTATGTGGAAAGGGAAATGCCGGATGTTCAAGCTGTTTTCAGAAAAGGCCAAGGAACAATCATTGCTGGTACATGCTGGATAATGGAGAAAGCCAAAGAATACCAAAAAGAGGTCATATGTGCTTCATTGACTACAGAAAAGCCTTCAGTTGCATTGATCATGTCAAGTTGTGGAATATCCTTAGGAAAATGGGCATCCCAGAAAATCTCATTGTTCTCATGAGAAACCTATAGACAGGAAAGGAAGCCAGAGTCCAGACAGAACATGGTGGAACAGACTGGTTCCAGATCGGCCAAGGAGTAAGACAAGGCTGTATACTTCCTCCTTATTTATTCAGCTTATATGCTGAACATATACTAAGAGAAGCTGGATTGGAAGAAGATGGGCGTAATTTTAAAGTTGGAGGAAGAAACATCAGTAACCTGAGCTACACTGATGGCTCTGCACTCTGATAGCTGAGAATGCAGATGATCTGCAAGCTCTAGTAATGAAAGTCAAGGAGCGAAGTCAAGTGAAAAAATGGGACTGCGACTAAATGTCAAGAAGACTAAACTAATGACAGCAGGTACAGCAACCAGCCCCAGAACTGAGAATGAAGACATTGAAGTGGTGGATAGCTTCTGCCTTTGAGGAGAGACTCCTGCCTGGAACCTTGGAGAGCTGCTGCCAGTCAGACAGAGCTAGGTGGACCAAGGGCCGGACGCGTTGTTGTGAGGGCACTGCCTATGTCCCTTTGCCCCTCTGTCCACTACCACAGTAAGGGGAGGGAGGGTCAGAGGGGAGCCTCTTCTTGTGAGGGCCCCATGAATCCGGAACCAGACCTAGGGTTGCAACTGAAACTCTTCCTGGAGATTTCTGCTCCTGCCTCCACAATCCTGGAGTGCTGGCAACTCCCACCAGTCCTGCCTGCTGCACTTGGTGGTTCACAAGTTATGGATGTGGTGGATATGAGGTCATATGATGTGACTGTCAGTATCAGGGCCTAAATTAGGACCTTATTTTTAACAAAGCATCCAATTCAAGCTGAGCCTGTATAATAGTCTTACGTGGAACACCAGTCAGCTGTCTGCTGTTGAAGATGACGGGATTGCATGGCTAAACATTTATTTTCAGAGTCTGATGAATAATTTATTTATGCAGTGCCATCAATGCACATTTTTAGCACAATCCAGAGAGTAGAACTAAAATCCCAACAACTAAATTAAGAAATGAATAGAAACTTAAATTGCATTTTTAATGGAGATGACAGTGTTAATTATATTTAACTTGGATATAAATCCAATCAAAATCAATAGACTTACTTGTATGGGATTGGGTCATTAGCATGAAAGAGATTTCTTTGCCTAGAACAGGGTCCCCAGCAGGGAGCATTAGTACCCCGGGGACTCTGCCTCCCCACGCTGCAGCTGCACTATTTGTTCCCCACATGAGGATCGCTGACTTGAAGCCAACCCACCATTAGCAAAGTGTCCACTGCAGAAGGGGAGAAGGTGAGGACACCGCCCCCTCGCTCCTGATTGGCCAGCTGTGTGCTGAAGTTGAGCATGCCCCTCCCCTCCGCCTGACTGACAGGCTTCAGAAAATTAGCACTGAATACTCCCATAGAATTTAATAGGACATATACACTTGTCCTATTAATTTCAGTGAGACTGCTAATGAGTAACTTAGTCTGGATGTGAGCCTGTGTGTGTGTGTGTGTGTGTGTGTGTGTGTGTGTGTGTGTGTGTGTAAGACAAACACACACATTTAAATGTTACAGTTACAGGCTTTTCCAGTCACTGGCTGACCTCCAGCAGTGGCAAACCTAATCAGGCAGAACTGGGGAGGCTGAAAATTAAAATTATTTAGGAAAAACATATAGTAGCCTGAGCCTCCTCCTCATCTGGGAAGTGGGAAAGAGGCACAAATCAATCCTGCTGGCTGTTTTTTGTGTGTGCCATCATTTGCCTAGTAGAATCTGCATGACAGCAGAAACAGAAGTGATGAGTACTGTTAAGCTAAAGTACTAGCTCCTCTTTACAACCCCCTTGCACCCACCCCGCACCCACCCCACGTGTGCCTGCCTAACCCTAACCGGCCGTCTGGAGTCTCCCAATAGAGGCTGGATTTTGTCAGCCTCTCCTGAGCACATGGTGGTGTTGCAACTGGAACCAGCATCACGCTGTGGTTAGAGTGCTGGACTAGGACTGGAGAGACCCAAGTTCAAATCTCCATTCAGCCATGAGACTTACCAGTCACTTCTCTCTCAGCCTAACCTGCTTCACAGGATTGTTGTGAGGAGAAACTCAAGTATGTAGTACACCGCTCTGGACTCCTTGGAGGAAGAGCGGGATATAAATGTAAAAATAAATAAAAATATAAATAAATAAATACAATGAATGAACAATATATTTTCATGATTGGTTGTTGGCTTCTGATAGATGATCTATTTATTGTATTTTATTTATTTGAGCCTCAAAGCCTCATAGGACGCATCACCACTGACCTCCAGACCAATTAATGGAACAAGTAAACCAGGGGCGTAGCAAGGTTGGAGTGGGCCCAGAGACTAGATTTTAAAATGCCCCCCCCCGCCCTCACTGAAGCTCAGCTCATGAAGTAAAGAAATCTTAATTAAGGCTGAATAGTGGTAACATATATATCCTATGTGCCACAATAGAACATCATCCTGAATTATTTTTTTAAAGGTTTTGTAAATTGTGGATGATGCACGTCATTGAATGGTACTAGAGAAAGAGATGCTGTTCTGGTAGCTCCAGGTCTTCACACTCCCATCAGTTTCGGAGGATGAATCCAACTGAAGGAAGCCCGGGCGGGTGCGTGACTGGGGGAGTCAGTCATGTGACTTGCCTCGGGGGGGCAAGGCAATGGGCCCCCAGACAACTGTCTCCCCTTGCCCTATGATAGTTACACCCCTGAAGTACGCGTCAAGAAAATATACAAGAGAGAGAGAGAGAGTGTGTGTATGTGTGTGTGTGTGCGCGCGCACATGCGCACACATAAGGAACCAGCAGTGCCATTTTCTGCTCTTTGGAGAAAAGGTGGAATAAAATGAAATAAATTTTACTCTCTGCTAGGTCAGGGGTCCCTGGCCTTTTCAATTAAAATAAGTGTGCCCCTTCTGTAGCAAACCTTCAGCTCAGGTTCCCCACAGAGATTGTGCTTGTATGGGTGGGTGCATGCGTATGATATTTTTCAGTGAAATTTTTACTTTTTTTCTGGTGTGCAACCATATGCAAGTGGTGCTTTTAGCATTCCTGAGCCTTCTGGCGCTGCCCACAGATGTGGCAGACGCTACTTTTAAGAAAGAGAAACACCCCACTGCTGCCTCACCATTGATTTAGGTAAGCTCTCTTCCCCCTCACACTTCAAGAACATGTTGTGTGTGTCCCCCTCCCAAAAGTGAGAGGAGTTTAACCTGACAAAACCATGCAAATTGCCACAAATTTGGCAAATTGGAGGAAATTTCACCCACAGCTCTACTTCAGAGTCCACATGCAGAGGCTCTGATGTCACATCACAAGCAACAGATTGATAGTGTAAACAGAAAACATCCGGCATGATTAAAACAGTTGCAGACGCACTTCTGTTTTTCCTTAGGAAACGTTCCTGACAGCCTCGTGTAAAAACAATGGCGTCTCCCCCACACACGTCCCCTGTGGATGACGACTCTGTGTTCCATCAAATCTCCTCATCTCACGCAAGTATTAACATGGAAGCCAGACAACCAGCCAAAGAAATAGTGGGATGGCAGTCAACAGAGATGCAGGCGTTTCATATATTTTAATGAATCCGCTGTAAGGAAAGATTAGCCCAGTAATGTACATTCGCCCAGGTTTTGACACTGCAGTGTATGCCTCAGCGCCTGTGAATTAGATACACGGTCCTCCTGTCTGAGCAAAACCTTGAGAAGCCTTTGCTGTGATTTATAAGGCTCATCATCTCTTTGCAAGCTGTGTGCGCTGGATCGGTGCCAGAGCCATTTACAAGAAAATAGGACCAGCTCTCTCTGGCGAGTAAATATCCATTTATAATGGCTAATTATCCTCTTGACCTTTTAGAGCTGCAGATATACAACAACAATAAAGAGCATCAGACGGACACCTTGCCACAGTCGAGGAGATGGAGAACACCACCTGAGTTGGACTTGAAAGGGTATGGAGATCAGGAAGACATATCTGCCCAGGGAGCCTGCAGGTTTCTTTCTGCCAGGGGGCAAAATCTGCTTCCCACCCACTCCATTGCATCTTTGATTTCTCCTTAGAGAAATCCAGCTCAGGTTTACCAAACACTGCCCTGTCCCTTCTTGTCATGACTTTTGATTGTAATTTTTAATGTCACCTTATTTACATGTAATTGTACACTGCCTGGAGTCTTTGGAGTGGGCTGTATATTAATGCTGCTAATAAATAAATAAATAAATAATGTCAGCACTGGGTTGTGGGTGACCCCTGGTGGAGGGTTGGTCAGAACCTGAAGTTGGGACCAGGAAGAGAGCCCAGCACAGAAGCAGGAGTGCTAAGTCAGCAAAGAGGCCCCTTTTCAAGTGGGGGGTTTTCTTTCTGCTCAGCGGTGAGGGGGGAGGCAACAGGCTCCATTCAGCCCCAGCACAGCTGAACCCCTCCAGTGACTGCTGCTGGCATCTGCCTCATGTTTCTTCTTGGAGTGTGATCCCTTTTGGGCCAGGGATCCGTCTTTTATATTTAGATGTACTGTTGTTGTTACTTGTAAACAGCTTTGAGAACTTTGTTGGAAAGTGATAGATAAATATCCATAGTAGTAGTAGTAGTAGTAGTAGTAGTAGTAGTAGTAGTAGTAGTAGTAAAGTGAAGGAACTGTCCAGGAACTGGAGTCAGGAACCAAGCCAGGAGTCAACACCAAAGGGCCAAAACCCTTGTGCTTATGTTATTGTTATTGTTAACCACCCAGAGATGAAAGTTTGGGGTGGTGTACAAATTTCATTGATAGATAGATAGATAGATAGAACTGAGATTTGAGACACGCCCCTCGCCTGGGCAGCTCCCGCCCCTGTCCCTGCTGCCCACTCCCAGGCAGACAGATGCATCACAGGCCGGCAGCGGGGAGTGGGTCGCTGAAATAAGAGCCTCCCCATCTCTGACAACTTTTAAAAAGTCCCTAAAGGCTCATTTTTTTACCCAAGCTTTTTAACTTGACTGTGCTTTTAAAATGTTTGAAGGTTTTCATTTTTAATTTGTTCTGTGTTGTTGTAAACTGCCCAGAGACAGAAGTTTGGGGTAGTCTACAAATCCAAGAAATCAATCAATCAAACAAACAAACAAACAAACAAACAAATAATGTGTACCAGCTGAATGTCAGAGTGAGAGGCCAAGTTGTGCAGGAACCAGGAGACTTTCAAACTGAGGCAAGGGCGGAGATCAGGCAAGAAGCTTTTATATCTTCCCTGTCCCAGAAGGAGCCATAGAACAGCCTTTTGGGCAGGGTCAGTCTAAGACAGAGTTGAACAACTTTGGCTCTCCTGCAGATGTTGGACCAAACTCCCAATATCCCTGCCTCTTGGCCACTGTGATGAGGGATTATGGGAGTTGTAGCCAACAACAGCTGGAGGGCCAAAGCTGTGCAGCCCTGGTCTAGGACCTGAGAACACTATGCCTTGCACAGCTGTTGCAGTTCACTCATTGGCCACATGGGGCAGTGGTATGCAGGTTCTGATCCACAGCCTTTACCCAGCTCCGGCTTGACATTAGTAAGTCCCATTCATTGAGTCATGACTAATTTATCGAATTGATTCCAGTGATGCTTAGTCACAACTAAGCAGTGTGGATGTTGCACGTGGTTTTTAAGCCAGTTTGAATCCATCTGCCTGCTGCAGAACTCCCCTGAGGACAGCTGCATCCAATGTCTCTTGAACGAGATCAAAATCTTGGCAGCTGTTCTTTTCGTAATCGGTGGGGGGGGGCTTCCATTCACTTCTGAATACAAAATGCAAAGTCCTATTTGCAATCCAGCTTTTGACAAGCTAATACGATTTGCTAGGCTCTAAATAAAATATCAGCTTCTCCTGTGACTCATGGGGAGTTTTTGTCATTGCAACCCACGGCCCCTCTACTGCCTTATCAATAAATGCTTTTGTTCTGAATGGAGCCACAGATTCAAAGGATTGCATTTGTCTAAGTCTCCTGCTGACCCAACGCCCCCCTCTCTCCCCCTCCCCATGACTTTTGGCAGCACTGCTTTCAAATGCAAGGAAGGTATTTCTGGTTCAAACCTTTTTTGAACAGAGCAAGACAAAAAATAGGGCTGCAATGATGAATCAATTATTCATTTGTTTTATTTTATTTTGATCAGCTAAAAAGGTCCCTCCAGTTTGGGGTCAGGGTAGGAGCGCAGGGGAGCCCCAGTCCCATCTCTAGCACCCCCACAGAGCCCCTGTTGGAGTCCACACACAACCAAGCCAGCCACGGTATCTGTTGTTGACATCAACCGCAGGAAGTTCCACCCTGCTCCTTCATGGCCAATGGGAGGGCAGCCCCACTGAAGCTTTCCCATTCTGCTAGCAGCACAAAGCATGCTGGGAAGGCAGAGGCAGTCTTGGAGGACCTTCCTAGATGGGCGCCTTTAACACTTCTGATGATATATTTCCCAACCCAAGAGAGAAACAGAGGCAGAAGGAGCAGGAGGCAGATGCACCACAGCCCAAATGCTTCAGCTTCAAGATCATAGAGTGTGTTTTGCAGAGGAGTGTGTTCCTTGCCGATGGCTGCTCTGGATGCAGAACTCTATGGTTGTCAAGCGGGGGAGGGCAGGCAAGATGCTGCTTGACCAAGCAGAAGAAGTGCATGAGTTCTCATGACCAGAGAATCAAGGTACGAGGGCTCCTCCACCCTCAGTGGAAAGTTGGGCAGGAAAGTTGGGTTACCCTGCATTGAGCAACCTGAGCTGGAGGGATTTGCATGAGATCTCACAATCATGCAACGGTAGGTAGCCCAGTTCCTACCTTTATTTTGATCGTCGTGTGAATCAGCCTTTAGGTTCACATACTAATATCACACTTCTATAAGAACATTTTGTGCATGCATCAGGGGAGAAACAATATTCAGTGCTCCCTCTTCCCTTTGCTGCTCTGATGCTCTTCCACGATGCCCCTGAGGGCTGGGGCACCTTCAGAGACACAGGGCAGGTTCTCAAGATTCACTTGCAGCTGAATGTTGGGAGGAGATAGCACACATCCTCCTGTGAATCTCAGCTGGAGTGATCATGAGCTACATAAAACCAGGATGGATTCCAGCTTGGTGCAATCCTGAGTCAACATTTAACTGCAATCATTAATCTTAGATCTGATCTACGATGGTTAAACGTCAGCTTGGCACTGTGCGAACCTGGAATCTGCCCTGTTTTTATGCAGCACCCTATCACTCCAGTCGAGATTAATGGGATCACACCGCCTCCTCTTCCCAACTTTCAGCAGCCAACATTGTAAGAACCTGCCTATAACTCCAGGGGGTACTGGAGAGAAAGGGGGAATATGTGAAAATGCCCCCCTCACTTGTGCACATGAAACTTTCTTACACACATATGATGTTAAGCAGTTTGGGAGCCATAATTATTGTTATCCTGGAGATTTTAATGGCTTGATGTTGTTAAAAAATATTGGAAAAGGTATTGGGGAGAGAACATCTCCAGGAATAGCTTTAGAGTTGGCAACCTGAGCATGTCCACTCCCAAACAAAAGGTAGCAGCAAAGACAGGAATTTCTGCTCTTTCTAGCCCTGGGCTTATTTTGTGTGAAAAGTGCACTTATTAATCAGTCCTATGCTGCCCATAGAGAATAATATCCAGCTTCCAGGGGGTTCCAGTGTCCCTACTCGAAATTCAGCCTGTGTGTTGCTCTAGCCCTGGTCAATTTCTATGGTTCTCACCCAAAGTGAAAGTTGAAGCCTGAAATAAAAATAATTGTTTCTTTACCACGAGATACATTTAACACAGGTGTTCTCAAATGTGGGTCCTCATATGTTGTTGGACTATAACTCCCATCATCCCATTAATGGCACTGTGGCTGGAGATGATGGGAGTCGTAGTCCAACATCATCGGGGGACCCAACAGATGCCTTTCAAGTTAACATGGTTATTAGCAGAAGTCCTTCCAAGCGGTTGGAGCCATATCGTCCTTACAAGATCTGTCACTTCCCACTATGTGAAGTATTCACTTTCTCTCCCTCCTCTACAAGGAAAATACAGCAAAATTATCTCCTATCCATCCACATCAAAGGCTGCAAACCAAAACGAAACATGACAGATTTACAAATGCAGAGGCTATTCCATTTATTATTTAATGTTTGCAGTAAATATTTGCATGACCTGATGGAGGAGGGATCGCTGTACAATAACTCATAGCTCTGCCTCCTGACAAATTATATGGAAGGTGGATTTTCTGGTCTAGAGGATACAGCCTTCAACCTGATTTTCATCAACAGCTGCTATGGTGGTGAACTTGCATCTGGGCTGGACCCCTTCAGCCTCCATGGGGGGCCTCCCATGGCCTTATACTCCTCTGTTATTAGTACAAGGACTGTACAAAGTCCTCTTCACCATGTTCTCTTCTCTTCACCCGCCCCCAGACCACTGGGAAGTGGGTTCCAGCACACACCAGGCTGCGTTGCTTGGTGAGCAGCAGGGCTGCGTGGAGAGGCATGATGTGGCGCTCGCTGTCCTTGCAGACACCCAGGCGTCCCACAGGGATTCCGTTCCTCTCCAACTGTGCCCCAGGTTACAGTTCACACCTCTGGCAAGGCCCCTCCCTTAAGTAATGTCGTTACCTGCAGGATGAGGGGTAGAAGCACTCCTTGCCACTTCCAGGTGCTGTTAAGAACCAGTAGCAGTAGCACTCCAGCCCTTCCTCGCTCAGCCAGCCAAGAGTTGGGCAACCCTTTTAATCCACAGAAACAAGCAGTCTAGTGCACGCTTTGTCTAGAATACAGGGTGGGCTACGCTCTCTTCTCCTGCGAAATCGGCAGTCGATTGCAGCAACAGCCACAGATGTCTGTGGACCTCAAGGCCCACTAGCAGAAAGCTCTTGAAAAAGTCACTTCGAAGACAGCTGATGGTTCTAACCTGTTGACATGCAGGGAGTCCCACCTTCTCTTCCCGGCATTCAAGCGCCATTCCAGAGCCATAAATGACCTTTAAAAGGTGAAGTCTTTCCGTCGCCAGGCCTGTAAAGGTTTAGGTAGCCTTGGAGAGAGACAAGGATGGCAGCAGGCACAATGGCCGAGGAAAGATCCCCCCCCACCCCCGCCCCCCTTTCTCTTCCCACCACTCACTAATCCAGGATCAGGCACTCATTCTTAGGTAGTGGATGCCACCTGGGAATCTCGCTCTGCTATATTACATGAATAAAGCACAGCAAAGGGATCCCGTTTTTATTGCTGAAGGTTTCTCGAGATAGAGGGTTTACACGCTTCATCCTTAACATAAATTTCATTCGGAATTACTCATGAATTACGAACAGCTTAATGCCAATCTGTCACACCCTATAGGAGAAGCAAATGCATCTTCTCTTTGTAATTGGGAAAGCTGTAAATAAAAATGGGTGGGAGGAACTCTGGAGAAATAATAGATGCAAATAACCTACTGTCTCATTCTACTTGGTATACGGAAGAACTGTGGGGGCTGAAGTGGCGAGAGAGACGACTGGAGCACAAGAGGAGGAAGACTCGACTCGAATCTGACAGATTGCAACATTTGAAGATCTATGCTCAGGCAATACGTGTGGCAAAGAACCGATTCTTTTCTGCCCATAATGCATCTGCAAGTTCACGTCCGGCGGAGTTGTTCAGGGTTGTGAGAGGGCTAGTATGTGCCCCTCCTCCCTGGAATCAGAATCTGGAACCATCGATTACCCGCTGTGATGTGTTTAACGAATTCTTTGTGAGGGAAAATCTCTTGTATCTGGGCCGACTTAGACTCGTTCTGCACAATTACTTCAGTGTCTGATGTGGAGGTGCCCAGCGAATCCTCTTGTGTGGTTAGGTTGGATCAGTTCCAGTTCGTGATTCCTGAAGACGTGGACGAGCTGCTTGGAGCGATGCGACCTACCACCTGTTCCCTTGACCCTTGCCTGACATGGCTTATACTATCTTGCAGGGGGGTTGTTGTAGAAAGCCTGGTAGATATCATAAATGCCTCTCTGGGGGAGGGCAGGATGCCTCCTTGTCTTGAGGAAGCAATTATTAGACCACTTTTGAAGAGGCCTGCCTTGGATACCTCAAAGTTGAGTAACCCTAACCCTAACCCTAACTACAGGCCTGTCTCCAACCTTCCATGGTAGGACAAGGTAATTGAAAGGGTGGTGGCCTCCCAACTCCAGGCAGTCTTGGAGGAAACTGATTAGCTGGACCCATTTCAGATTGGCCTTCAGGCAGTCTATGGGGTGAAGACTGCCTTGGTCAGCCTGATGGATGATCTCCAATTAGGAACTGATAGAGGGAGTGTGACTCTGTTGGTCCTCTTGGATCTCTTGGCAGCTTTCGATACTATCGACCATAGTATCTTTCTGGAGCATCTGAGGGGATTGTGGGTGGTATGCACTGCTTTGCAGTGGTTCTGCTCCTACCTCTCGGGCAGATTCCAGATGGTGTCTCTTGGAGACTGTTGTTCTTCAAAATCTGAACTTCTGTATGGTGTCCCTCAGGGCTCCATATTGTCTCTGATGTTGTTTAACATCTACATCAAACTACTGGGAGAGATCATCAGGGGATTTGGTGCATGGTGCTATCGGTATGCTGATGACACCCAAATCTATTCATCCATGTCAGTATCATTGGGAGAGGGCATAACCTCCCTAAATGCCTGTCTGGAGTCAGTAATGGGCTGGATGAGGGATAACAAACAAAGACTGAATCCAGATAAAACGGAGGTACTCATTGTTCGGGGTCAAAACTTGCAAAAGGATGGGGTCACACTTCCCCAGAAGGAACAGGTTTGCAGTCTGGGGGTATTTCTGGATCCAAGCCTCTCCCTGGTGTCTCAGGTCGATACAGTGTCCAGAGATGCTTTCTATCAGCTCTGGCTGATATGCTGGCTGGGTCCATTTCTTGAGATAATCGACCTCAGAACAGTGGTACATATGCTGGTAACCTCCAGACTGAATTACTGCAATGCGCTCTATGTGAGTCTGCCCTTGTATGTAGTCTGGAAACTTCAGTTGGTCCAGAATGCGGCAGCCAGGTTGGTCCCTGGGTCATCTTGGAGAGACCATATTACTCCTGTACTGAAAGAGCTACACTGGCTGCTGACATGTTTCTGGGCAAAATACAAGGTGCTGGTTATAACCTATAAAGCCCTAAACAGCTTGGGCCCTGAGTATTTAAGAGAATAGCTTCTTTGTCATAACCCCCACCGCCCACTGAGATCATTAGGAGAGGTCCATCTGCAGTTGCCACTGGCTCGTCTGGTGGCTACTCGGAGTCAAGCCTTCTCTGCCACTGTCCTGAGGCTTTGGAACGCATTCCCTGTCAAAATAAGAGCCTCCTCATCTCTGACTATTTTTTAAAAAAATCTTTAAAGATGCATCTGTTAACCCAGGCTATTAATTAAATACTGAGGTGGGCCTCATGATGAGGGTTGTGCGTTCTGTATTTTTTCCTGTTTTGTTTTTGGCCCGAATCCGAAACACCCCCGTTTTGTTCTTTGTTCGAAATCAGCCAATCCAAAAACACCCGAATTTTCTTCTTTGTTCAAAATTGCAAAATCCAAATCCAAAACATTTTGGATTTTGAAAAATGGCCCCAGGGAAAAACTAGTGCGTGGGGGTGGTAGTGCCCAATGGGTGGAAACTACCACCCAAATTTCAGAGGAATTGGGCAAAGGGCTGATTTTTGGTGAAATTTTGAAGTATAGGATTTTTCCTATAGGGAAGGTTTCAGCAAAAGTATAGCTTCAGCAAAAGTATAGCAAAAGTATAGCTTTTCAGCAAAAGTATAGCTTTCCCCTGGGGAAAGGGGTGGCCCAAAGCAGAGTAGGGTGGGTGGTAGTGCCCAGTGGGGGCAAGGAAGCTGCCAGAATTATTTCAAAGGAATTGGGCAGAGGGATGATTTTTAAAGATGTAATGGAGTTTGCACGTCTGTAAAGTTCTTCCCCCTAGGGAATGATGGACCTCCATAATTCCTGCCCCATAACTGCACTTGGGGGGCACCAGGGTGGCCCAGAGCAAGTGGTGGTGTAGAGCACACAGGGTTGCTAATCCATGGGGTACTGGGTTCTGTCGTTTCTGAGATGTTTGAGTATAGATTCAGATTCTCTGGTAGCATGTAAGTGTGGATTCATGGTTTGTCATTGAAAATCTCATATGCTACCAGAGAATCTACACTCAGAACACCTCAGAAACAACATAACCCAGCACCCCATGGGTTAGCAACCCATGGAGGTGGTTGGCACCCTGTGTGCACTACACCACCACTCGCTCCCAGCTACCCCAGTGCCCCCCAGGTGGAGTTATGGGTCTTCTGAAACCTCCTTTATTCCCTGGGGGGGGACCTTAAAGAAGCGTAACCTTCAACAATTCCTAAGAAATCAGCCCTTTGCCCTAATCCTTTGGAATAGGGCAAGTGGCAGGCACCCCTTGGGGCACTGCCACCCAACCCACTGTTTTGCCCCTCAGGCCCCCTTTCTGCCCCGAATCTGCCCCAAAGACATGTCAACTTCAGAAATTCTTTAAAAATCAGCCCTTTTCCCAATTCCTTTGGAATCTGGGTGGCAGCAGGCATCCATTGGAGCACTACCACCTGAACCACTCTTATGCCCCCAAAGCCCCCTTTATGCCCCCTTTATGCCCCCTTTATGCCCCAAATCCACCCCAAATAACATCAACATCACACATTAACAACAGCAGAGCTTTGGAAAAAATCGGGCAGATTTCCAAAGGTCATTCACATTCACATCCCTCCCGCCCAAAATGCAATTGACCTATACACAACAGTGTGAAACAACAACAATGAAATGAACACTGTCCCACTGGGCAATGAGGGTAAAATGTATCCTTAAATTTGCTTAAAAGGAATAAGGAGGCAATTGCCAGCAGATCAGCCCATGCTTTCGCTGGCCAGTCTGTGGGCTGGAAGGGCTGGAAATTCAAAGAGATGTCAAAACTCAAAATGGAGACTGAAGGAGAAGGACTTTTTGCGATTGCAAAATGGAGTTCCAAAACAGCCGAAACAACAAAACATTTTGTATCCGAAACAGGGACGTTTTGTTTTGGCTACAAAATTTTCTGTTTTGAGCATTGGGTGTTTTGTTTCAGCTACTAAACAGCCGAAATTTATTTACACAGTCAGACAGGTGTTATTGACTGGTTTGTTTTATCCAGACATCGAGTCCTTCCCAAGGACCTGGGATGCCAGAATTTTATTGTCAATGGTTATAGATATCGTCACAGAATATAGGCTGTTCCCAGTAAAGCTGCTTTTTGTAATTGGCTGATGGTGATTTCTGTGGCCCCTAAGGTGTTGAGGTGCTCTTCAAGGTCTTTTGGGACTGCACCCAGGGCGCCAATGACCACTGGGATTATTTTGGTCTTTTTCTGCCACAGCCTTTCAATTTCAATTTGTAGTTCTTTGTATTTGGTGATGTTTTCTATTTCTTTTTCTTCTATTCTGCTATCCCCTGGTATTGCTATGTCAATTATTTTCACTTGTTTTTCTTTCTTCTCGACTACAGTTATATCTGGTGTATTGTGTTTCAGATGTTTGTCTGTTTGTAGTCGGAAGTCCCATAATATTTTTACATCTTCATTTTCTTCAACTTTTTCAATTTTATGGTCCCACCAATCTTTGGCTACAGGTAGCTTGTATTTTTTGCAAATGTTCCAGTGTATCATCTCTGCTATCTTGTCATGCCTTTGTTTGTAGTCAGTCTGTGCGATCTTTTTACAACAGCTGATTAGGTGGTCCACTGTTTCATCTGCTTCTTTACAAAGGCTGCACTTGCTGTTTGTTGTTGATTTTTCTACTTTTGCTCTTATTGTATTTGTTCTTAGTGCCTGTTCCTGAGCAGCCAGTATTAAACCCTCTGTTTCTTTCTTCAAGTTGCCATTCTTAAGCCATTGCCAGGTCTTGGTGATGTCTGATTTTCCACTTATATTGTGCAAATATTGACCATGCAGGGGCTTCTTTTTCCATTTTTCTGCTTGGTTCTTGACTTGTTCTTTCTTGTAGGCCTACTTTGTTTCATTGGTGTTGAATAGTTTCGCGTTATTGACCATTTGAAGTGCATCTTCTTCACTGTCCTTGATATATTCTTCAAGGCCTCTTTTCTCCTCCTCTACTGTTTGATGGACTTGCAGCATTCCTGAGCTGTGAGGGAGGTATAGCCTATCTACATCAATGCGGGGGGTGCAGAGCATGATTGATGGTCATTATTTTCCTGGTCTTACGATCTAGCGTCTCTAGCTCTGCCTAGGTCCAGTCTGTTATTCCTGCACTGTATCTGATAACAGGTATAGCCCAGGTGTTTATGGCTTGTATGGTGTTCCCGCCATTGAATTTGGACTTGAGGATTTTTCTAACTCTCCTGATGTATTCACTTCCAATTTTTCTTTTAACTTCAGTGTGTGCGATGTTATCAGCCTGGAGAATGCCCAAGTATTTGTAGCATTCTTTCTCTTCCAGGTTCTTGATCTTGCTTTCATTGGGCAGTTCTATTCCTTCTGTTTTTGTCATTTTTCCTCTTTTCATTATTAATGCAGCACACTTGTCTAGTCCAAACTCCATAGCTATATCGCTACTGAATATACGGACAGTGCTTAGCAGAGATTCAATTTCTGACTGGGACTTTACATACAACTTCAGATCGTCCATGTACAGCAGATGTTTGATTTTACTTGATGTTTTAGATGTTTGGTATTCAAGGCCTGTTTTGTTTAGTATTTGTGAAAGTGGGGTCATGGCAATTACAAACAACAGAGGGGATAGTGAGTCCCCTTGGAAAATGCCTCTTCTAATGCTAACCTGTCCAAGTGTCTCACCATTGATTGTAAACTGTGTACTCCACATGCTCATTGCTTTTTTTTTAAATAAATATCTGAATGTTTTTGCTGACACCAGTTGTTTCTAAGCATTTTAGTATCCATGTGTGAGGCAATGAATCGAAGGCTTTCTTGTAGTCAATCCATGCAACACTTAGATTGGTTTTTCTTCTCTTGCAATTTTCTAAAATCATTTTGTCAATCAGCAGCTGGTCTTTTGTGCCTCTGGTGTTCGGGCAATTTCCTTTCTGTTCAACTGGAAGCTGTTTGTTAGTTAATAAGTGTTGCATCACTTCATCTGCTATTATTCCAGTTAATAATTTGAACATGGTTGGCAGGCAGGTTATCGGTCTATAATTACTTGGAACTTGCTGTTTGTGGTGAATTATTATTATTATTATTATTATTATTATGTTCTGTTGTGAACCACCCAGAGACATAAATTTTGGGTGGTATACAAATATATTAGATAGATAGACAGACAGATAGATACTACCGGTAATTATATTCGTGGACACGCAGGTTTGGTAAAGGTGTGTCCATTTCTCAACCCCAGCACAGTGGTGTGGGTTTTCTTTCATCCCAGAACTGTAGAGCTGGGGTGGGGTGGGGGGGACCTGGGCCGTCTTCCCGTCCAGAATCTGGCTCAGGGGGCAGAAGGAACTGCTAGCACCTCCCTGACAGATGGCCTCACAACCTCGCTTTGGAAATCCCTAGTGAAGGAAAGCCAGGCACTGCATGAGGGAGACTGGCCCACTGCCAAGCAGATTTTACTGGGAAGAAATCCCTCCCCATGTTTAGCCCCAGTCGGCTTCCTTGTCATTCCAACCCATTTGCTCTAGTCCTGCCCTCAGGTAGGCGCCCCAGAGGTCATGCCTCCACTCTTCCGTCCGCCTGGCAGCCCTCCTTCAGGTCTTTGGAGCTCCTCTCATTATATCCCCACCCCTTGGGCTTTCCTTCTCCAGGGTCACACACCCAGCTCCTTCAACGGCTTCTCATAGAACTTGGTTTCCAGAGCCTTCACCATCTTGGTTGTCTGTCTCTGAACGTGTCCCCAAGTATTAATGTCCTTTTCGAAAATGAAACATCCAGAAACAGACACAGTATTCTAAGTGGGGCCTGACCAGAATAAAACAGAGTGAACTAGAGCCCTGTTCAGGCACAACCCTGCTGCACCTGTGTTCTTGTCTGCACACTCACACACCATGCTAATGTTGGCAACCCACATTAAATCTAGATTCAAACAACTGTGTGAATAGGCCTACTATCTATAAGGTTTCCAATCCCTTAACTGGCTTCCTTCCAAGGTTTCCAAATAGCGCCCCCCCCCCCCCCCCCGCTGCTTAAAACATAATTGTAAGTATTTCTCTTAATTTAAAGCCAGGATCTCGCTTGTCAGCTGCAAAATGCCAATTTAATCATACATGCTCAGAAGCCTGGGCCTGAGATGGTTAGTTTAAATTTAAAAGCACTAGATTTTTCAAATATACAGCTTCAAGTGGACACACTATTTAATCTGAGCACAGGCAAAGGGACTTGCGAGCTGTCCTCCAATAACCATTTGCTGGATTTATTTCAGAGCTGATATTTCATGTACAGCCCACTCTGCTGTCTTATTAACTCACTATAAATAAAACATTCAACACGGCTCTGCTTTAGCAATTTGTTGCCTTCCATCAAAGCTTGCCAGCAGTCTTATTAAAATCCATTTGGAAACAAGCTAGATGCAAGACCTGGGTGTTCCATCAGCCCTCCCACCTCACAGGAACAAATCCTGTTCTCAGTGGCATCAATTACTTACTTCTCACTCTCCCTTTTGACATTCACAGCTTCTATTTTGAAGCATAACAGGAACTTTTCCGGGGTAACCATCCAATGACAGCTTCTTCAGCAGGAGGGGGAGATACCTTTCAGTCTCCATTGCCAACTGAACAAGGGCCCAAACTCGACATGGTGTGGAAATCCATGACTGAGTCTCCAATTTATCTCTTTTTTCAATTTCATTACAAGGAGCCATGGGCACCCTGATTGGACCAGGGCTCCAGGGCTGGGGAGTGAGGATTTAATACAGAGAGAGAAATTCCCTGACGAAAATCACCCCTGAAGCGGCTTTTAGCTATGGAGGGGGAGAGTATCAGTGACAGGGCATCTGCGTGGCATGCAAAACACCCCAGGTTCACTCCCTGGCAGCATCTCCAGGGAAGGCTGGGAAAGCCTCCTGCCTGGAACCTTGGAGAGCCGCTGCCAGTCAGAGTAGCCAATTCTGAGTTAGCTGGACCACGGTCTGACTCGGTATAAGGCAGCTTCCTATGTTCATCAGGTGCGTTTATAGCTCAGCGGCAGAGTGCCTGCTTTATATGCAGAAGTCCCCGGTTCAGTCCCTGGCGGCATCTCCAGGTTGGGCTGGGAGAGACTCCTGCCTGCAACCTGGGAGAAGCCGCAGCCGCGGGAAGTGCTGCTCACATGTAGTCCAAATGCAGACCAAGGTGATCCCTGCTTAGCAAATTCATGCTCACTACTGCAAGGCCAGCTCTCCCCCATCCAAAGACAGTCACTGCCAAGTGGCCAGCATCTAAGTTGAACAGAAGTTCGCCATCTCTTCCCTTGACACCAAGCTAAAGTATTAAAATGCAACAAATATTTATATACCGCTTTTCAACAAAAGTTCCCAAAGCTGTTTACATAGATATAAGTAATAAATAAAATGGCTCCCTGTCCCCAAAGGGCTCACAATCTGAAAAAAGAAACATAGGAGAGAGAGACCAGCACAGCCACTGGAGAGATGCTGTGCTAGGGATGGATAAGGCCAGTTGCTCTCCCCCCTGCTAAATATAGAGAATCACCACTTTATAAAGGTGCCTCTTTGAACAGTTAGCAGGGGTAGTTCCATTACAATATGTCCACTGCATACTAAAGAAATAAAGTATTGTAAAGGCTACAGAGAACGTTTAACAATATTTTTGACTTTAGCAAAATGAGATTCTCATGCCTTGGAATGTTGATTATTTATTGCTCTTTGAAGGCTGTTAGGCTAATTTTATTTAAATGACTACCCACTGTCAGGCTCCATTAATGTATATTATTGATATTTCTCCTGCATTCTGTTTTACCCCAAAGTCAATTTTATAGCAGCAATATATGAACTCACTACCTGCAATTTGTTTTTATGGTTACTAATTTGTTACAGCTGTTCAGCATCGCAGCCTCGTTAATAATATACAGCAATATGGAGACACTCTTTTTTAAATGAGCTATTCAGCTTGACTTAAAACAAAGCTGTCAAAAAACCTTGCTAACTGGGCAATGAGGCAACTTTGAAAGGGCTGGAAGAGGCACCTCTCATATTAAGCCGGGGGGGGGGGGAGCAACTGTTCCTGTCCAGCTCAGCACGGCATCCCACCCTGTGTGCCTTTTGCTGCTGCTGGCTCCTTCGTGATTCCTTTTCAGATAGTGAGCCCTTTGGGAGCAGAGAACCAACTTCCTCTCACTGAGCAGCAGTGCAGCCACCCACTGCACTGGGGTAGGCCAAGCATCCTCCTCCTCCTCTTCGGAGCAGTGTGAAATCCTCGGTGGGTTCAGGGGCTGCCCCAACGGCTCAGCTGAACCACCTCTCAGACTCCCCACACACCATTAAGGGATGCACCACAAGGACAGCAGGAGGACAGGCAGGGTAGAAATCGCAGTGTGCACCCCTGCAGCCCATTTAATCCTATGGGCGGGTGTTGGGGTGGAGAAGCATCCAAACCAGCCCAGGGAGATAAATCTCCAGGTGAGCCCCACAGCAGATGGCTTCCATTCTGTCCCGTTCGATAGCATCAACCGAATCGGGTTCCCTGAGCCAAGCCTGGAGGAGCACAAACTGGGTGCGTCCTCAAAACATGATGGATTAATCCTCTTGCACGTTACTTTGTTTTCATTATAGAGTCATTCAAGCCTGCAGTAATAACTAGAGTGCAATGCCTTTTGCACATCAAGGAAACACTGCATTCGAGCTGAGATATGCTAACGACACACTTGAGGAGCAAATGCGTTCTGCTGACTTTTTGCTGGCTATAAGAACGTTGTCCTTGCAGTAATAAACTTGTGTCGATTGGAGGGTGACAAGGGAAATCAGAGCTGCAGCATTACAAGAAGTGGATTGTGTGTGTGTGTGTTTACTAGAAAATGCAAAACAAGTATCGAGCTGACCACATTGCTCCTTTTGCAAATCACTGATAAAGGGGAGATCGGGATTAGCGGCGCATTGCAAATTCTCCATTTGGAAAGAGAAACATGACCATGCGAATAATACTGACTGGGAAATATCCAGAAGTAAACACTTCAGAATATGCAGGGGCTTGAACATGTTTTCAGGCCAGGAAGGAGCTGGAGCAGAGAGAGCACGGAAGTCCTGCTGGAAAGAAAGAAGCCGTATAATAACCAAGGAAGCTCGGCTCAAGCACCCAGCAGGTATGAAGGCACAGCAAGTTGCCGCCCGCTAGCCTCGGGTCAACCCGTTTCATTGCAGCTTCATGTCTAGACTTGCATGGGTTTTTAAAAGGAATGCCTGGCTTTTTAAAATACTTGTAGGGACCCCAAATGACTCTCTTGCCCAGGACGCCCCCCAAACCCTAGAGTATCCACCCACATTTTCAAAAATTTATGCGTTTATTTTATTGTGGTGGGTATTGTTGTTGTCCACCACCTAGAGTCTTTGGAGGAGGCGCTATACATTTAACTCAATCGATCAAGCAGTCAGTTTGGAAGCTGTGCACAGTCCCGTTTTGTGACCACCTGTGAGTAAAATGCAAGGCACTGGGTAGGGAAGTGAGCATGCCATGTGTAAGGCTCATGCTGGGGAGCGGGCTTGTCCGGAGCCCTCCTCCCCGGCCGGCTGACGCTTGATAGATGCCCACGACCCACCCAGCCTAGCGTGTTTTTAGTCGCGCGCACGTGATCGCAAAACGGGAGCGCCCACAACTCCCGATCGTAGGTAGGATGCTTGTCCTACCCTCTTGCTGGTGGTGAGAACCAGGTGCCTGTCTTTTCAAGAGCCAGAAAGGGGTGCGGGAGGGAGGAGGCAGCGCAGAGCCAGCAGCGGGGCAACTGGGTAAAGGTCCATCTGGATTCTTACCTGGAGACAGAGGCGTAACTATAGGGGGGGCAGGGGGGGCATGTGCCCCGGGCGCCATCTTTTCTGGTCACATGGGGGGCACCGCCATGACCAAATTTTTTTTTTAAAAATTAAATTTTTGTTAATACAAATGTTTCCTGCTCAGTGCAGCAGCACTGCAGCAGTCAAGGGAGCGCGTCGGTGCCCCCTTCCCCATGAGCGGTCCCTTCCACGCCGCCTGCGCCCCCCCCCCATTGCTTTGCTGGCGCCTGGCAGCCAGTCAGTGGCCTGGCTTGGCGGCGGCGGTGGGCGCTTGTGAGGAAAAACCTAAGTATAATGTAGTATGTTGGGGGGGCGATGGGGGGCGCAGTGGGGGGGCGCCATTTCAGTGCTTGCCCCGGGCGCTGTTTTCCCTAGTTACGCCTCTGCCTGGAGAAGAGCCTCTCAGGGTCCTCCTGGGGTCCTCCTCCTCCCAGAAGGAGGAGAAGCATGCTCCAACTAAGACCCCCAACCCAGGGGCATAACAAGGCTGGGGTGGGCCCAGAGACAAAATTTTAAAATGGGCCCCTCGCTGATACACACACACTTCACAATATATAGTCATGAGACTTGCCTCTCTGGGGGGCCCCTTGAAGCGTGGCCCCCCCCAGGCAGCCGTCTCCCCTTGCCTAATAGTAGTTACGCCCCTGCCCCAACCCCAAAGGATTCCTCTTAAATTAAAGGGGTTGGTACATTTCTATCCCGCTCTTCCTCCAAGGAGCCCAGAGCGGTGTCCATGGTTACGATTATCCTCACAACAGCCCTGTGAGGTAGGTTAGGCTGAGAGAGAAGTAACAGGCCCAGAGTCACCCAGTGAGTTTCACGGCTGAGTTGGGATTTGAATTCAGGTCTCCCCAGTTCCTCCACCTGCTAAAAGTGAAGCCTGGTTGTCCCACTGAGGACATGATAACTGAGCAAAGAGGCACATTTAAAGTAGCAATTCTCTTTTATTCAGCAGGGGGAGAACAAGTACAGAGAGTGGCCCCCCAACCCCCCCAACCCCCCCTCCTCCTTGTCCACACAGCCTTCCACCCTCTTCCCCTCCTCATGGTGGCTGCCATTATTTGGCTGACAGCTGCAGCTAGTGACAAAATAAAGGCATCGTAGTTGAAGCAGCCCCAGCAGTGCAACCAGTGTACAGAAGTCCCCAGATGCGGTTGGACTACAAGTCGCATCTTCCTCAGCCACAATGCCCTTTTCAGATGATGGGAGTTGTAGTCCAACAGCAGCTGGGGACCCCAGGTTAGAAACCCCTGGTGTACAGTGTATGCACATGTAGAGCTGTACACATGTAAAGCTACTCATGTGTTACGTTCAATGCACGTGTGGGAATTGTGCATGTCCTAATTATTCGCTTTTAAAATGCCTCTGGGTACCAGTTGCAGGGGAGTTACAGCGAGAGAGAGGGCCTGCCCTCAACTCCTGCCTGTGGTCTTCCCAGAAGCATCTGGTGGGCCACTGTGTGAAACAGGATGCTGGACTAGATAGGCCTTCTTGGGCCTGATCCAGCAGGGCTGTTCTTATGTTCTTACTAGTAATTTTAAGCCCGTTAAAATAACAGGCGCTAGCAGGGTTGTGTAGCTTTTCACATGTATGTATGGAGCTTTGGTCGATTGGGGGGGTGTGTGTGCTTGTGTGTTACTTTGTGTGCCGTTTGATGTGTTTGCCGCCCAGAGTGTTGTCCGCTGATCCCGCCTCTACCCTCCCTGCGGCATGGCTGGTCCTCCTGCCGCCGCCTCTACCTTCCCCCCGGCTTGCCCGGTCGTGTTGCCTCGGCGTGTTTGTGGCTGGGCTGGACCCGCCGCCGCCCAGAGTGTTGCCCGCCAATCCCGCCTCTAAACACCCCGCGGCATGGCCGGTCCTGTTGCCGCCGCCTCTACCCTCCCCCCGGCTTGTCCGGTCGCGTTGCGGCCGCCAACATGGCTGCCTGGTGCCGGCGGTCGTGTCTCCCTCGGCGTGTTCTGGGCATGCCCAGAACAGCCGAGGGAGACACAAACGCACACAATCCAATGAAGACACGGACGCACACCAGGGACTTTATTATAGAGGATGTAACCCGTGTACAGTCAAGCTTGCATAGAGACACCTGTATGCACATCTGAACATTGTTGTATGCTTTGGAAACATGACGTCCTCTTTCAGGGCCCTTTACGAAGAAGGCGGAGAAGTGGAGATGGGGGGGGGGCTACCAGGGGAGGGTTGAGGGGAGGAAATGGCACAGCGTGCCCCTTGCAGGCTGGAGGTGGGGAAATCAGCAGTGGAGAGGATCTGGGCAGGAGGGGCAATTGGCACATGGTGCAAAGGCTCTTCTCACCAAAAAAAAAAAAAAGTTCAGCAATCTTGGGAACATACAGTTTGTTTTCAGGCAGCAAATCTGTAAGTCTGCATGATCTTCCTCAAGGTAGACCCTGCATCACCACGAGACCTTTCACCTTCATTCAGATCACTCTCCATCAGGGCCAGCCCAATCATAGAGGTGAACCAGCATGGTGTAGTGGTTAGAGTGCTGGACTAGGACCGGGGAGACCAGAGTTCAAATCCCCATTCAGCCATGAAACTAGCTGGGTGACTCTGGGCCAGTCACTTCTCTCTCAGCCTAACCTACTTCACAGGGTTGTTGTGAAAGAGAAACTCAAGTATGTAGTACACCGCTCTGAGCTCTTTGGAGGAAGAGCGGGATATAAATGTAATAATAATAACAACAACAACAACAACAACTAGGCAGTTGCCAAGAGCGTCAATCTTTAAGGAGTCCCAAATCAGACACAAGTGATTTTTCCCCTGTTTAACATTCTAGGTAAATAAAATCTGCAGATGCAACATTCTGTAGATCACTGTACATATTTGTTCTATTACCTGAAACATGCAAAAGGCATACTTTTGTCAAGCTTTATTGGTTGGATTCACTCTCTCACACACTCAAACTGATGTGAGCTCTCAGCATCTCATGATGAGATGATGTCATCACATGTGAATGCCAAGTAAAGACAAGCAAATGTGCATCCTAAGCTTCTTGTTTTGCTGTATATTGAAGGTGGGGAGGGTGCCAAAGTCAGATTTGCTTAGGGCATCAAACATCCCATGGGCCAGCCCTGTTCTCTTTCCCTAAATTCCAGATTGGCTCCAAATCTTCCTCTGTCCCCATTCTCTTAGCTTTCAATGCCTCATTCCAAAGGAAGGAAAGAGAGATTTCCAGCTATCAGCCGCTTATTAGCTCCCGTTCATGAAAATCAGCTGATCATCTTGCACTATTAGCCAGCCATCAATCTAACAGAGGATGGTTTCCCCTTCATAACAAGATGTTCTGATCCTACTTCAGGAGAAGCAATGATTGGGGTAAAATTCTCCGTTTGCAAACAGGAGCTGCATAAATCCTGCATCATTATCTTCTTCACTGCTTCCTGTGAACTTAAGAGCACAACAATTCTGTCTTGTGAAATTAATTCCCTCTCAGTCTGCTAGACTGGAAATGGCTGCTTAGCCTGAGCATGGTTTGTCTGCTTCTTGAGTGGATGATAAACGACCTAGAAGATCTTGCGATAACATTGCAAGCACCAAAACACACTGTCATTGCAAGCCTGAAGATCTCTTTATCTCCAATATGATTTGTATATTGCATTTTCTCCTTGGACAAATAAATCACCTCTTTTCTCAATTTGCATTTTCATCCTGTTCACTACAACGTCATCATAGCATTATCAGCTCCCATTCCAAGATAACACAGTTGGAGAGGATGTTATCCATCCATCCTTGGGGGAGTTTATGTCACTCACAACCATAACTCAGTGCCAAGTGGGGCTTATATGCAACATTATCTTCATTTGTGCTGTCTAGAGATGTAAGTTTGGGGCAGTATACAAATATGTCAAATAAATAAATAAATAAATAAATAAATAGAACAAGAGACCCAGACTTCTATATGAATCACTGCCCAGTGCTTTCATCATCACACTGTACCTTCACTCATTGCATCTCTTCATAAAGAGGTGGATTCACCATTGAATATGCAGGCCTGGCCAAAGCCCTTAATTATGCACAGCAGCCTTCTTCACTCACTTCTCTACCCAAGGACAAGAAGCAAAAGCCAGTGTGTGAGTGGGAGATCCCTCCAGCCTCCCAGGAGCCAGGCCAACATGGTAGCTTCCTGCCTAGCCAGGATTGGGGCTGCGTGAGACCATGTGTGCAGGAAGGCGCTGGGCGATCTCCCCTGCAGAGTTCAGCTGGCCTCGTCTGGCCCGTCTCCACAGCCACGTCTTTTCTGCCACATGGTCTCAGGCAGGAAGAGAAAACTAGCCTGGAAATCTGACCAGGAGGTTTGGTCTAATCCAAAAGAGAAACATTTTTGAAGAGGAATCTGGTCCATTTTCTGAATAGCTTTGAAAATGAAGCACAATCACACTTCATTAATAAAGTAAATAAACTGACAGCATTAACTACCTTCCCTCTGTAAATACCAAATGTACAGCAAACTCCTTGCTCCCTTCATCGTGGTCTTAGGCAATCCTTTGCTCTCCCAAACCAGGTGGTCTAGAGCCACCCCTTCAGGTGTCAGCCACTGCCAAGGACCCCGGGCCTTCAGAAGGACCCACTGCCAAGCGCTGGGAACCACCTCTGTGCCCACAGCCTTTGTGCCCTGAGGGTGGAATGACTCCCCAAAGCCCTTCCAGGTAGGAGGGGACACATGGAGGGTAGTAGTGTGCCCAGTTTGTCCCCTGAAACCTGGAACTGGCCCTGTGCCTTCCCAAGAGGGTTAACTTCTTGTAGGTTGTAATTTAAACCCCCCAGTTAATTAGCAGAGCACTAAAGAAGCTCCCCACTCCAGTTACAGAGTAGAATGCAGAGTTTAGTTGTTGCAGATACTTAGAGAAGACACATGGAGAGTCTTGTAGGATCAAAATACGAAGCAGATATATTGGTGAAGTACACTTTGAGTAGGAAAGTCCTAATCCTTAATCTAAAGAATGACATAATGAATAGGTAGGGGGAGGGAAGAGATGTTTCCATCTACTGTCTAAGAGGAAAGGAAGGGATTCTGGCTCTCACAGGAAATCCCTGAAGAGTCAGATCAGGGGTCATAGAGTAGAGACAGGTAGACCAGCTAGTGGTCCTTAGTAGGGATGTGCGAAACGTTTCGGGTACAGAACGATCTGTACCTGAAACGGCCGATTTCAGGTGATTCGGATCCGAACTGAATCACCCTCGAAGCCCCCTGAAATTATTCGGATCCGAAACGAATCAGCCGTTTTGGATCCAAAATATTTGTTGTTTTGGCCCTCCATTTTGTGGCCGATAAATGCCTTCTTCTTCCCCCTCCATTTTGAGCAATGACATCAATTTGAATTTCCCACCTTTTTGCCTCCCATTGACTTCAATGCAAAAAGGTCTGATGTGATGTCTACTCGAATTTCGAGTCCCAGGGCCAAAAGAGTGGGGTGGGGTGGTAGTGCCTAATGGGTGGAGGCTACCACCCCAATTTCAGAGGGATTGGGCAGAGGGCTGATTTTTGGTGAATTGTTGAAGTTTACGCGTCTTGAAGGTTTTTCTTCATAAGGTGGTTTAATGGAGGTTTCAGCAGCCCCATAAGTGCACTTGGGGGGTGCTGGGGTGGCCCAGAGCAAGTGGTGGTGTAGTGCACATAGGTTGCCAACCACCCCTATGGGTTTCTAACCCATGGGGTACAGGGTTCTGTTGTTTCTTAGATGTTCTGAGTGTAGATTCTATGATAGCAAATGAGAGTGGATTCATGGTGTCTCATTGAAAATCTCATTTGCTATCATAGAATCCACACTCAGAACACCTCAGAAGCAACAAAACTCCAACAAATGAAATCACCAAAAATCAGCCCTCTGCCCAAATCCTTTGAAAAAATTCAGGTAGCTTCCTTGCCCCTACCCTGCACTACCACCAACCCCACACCGCTCTAGGCCACCCCTTTCCCCCCAACGTGAAGCGATAAACCCTCCATTATACCTAATGGGGGGAAACCTTAAAAACGTGTAAACTTCAGAAATTCACCAAAAATCAGCCCTCTGCCCAATCACTCTGAAATTGGGGTGGTAGCCTCCACCCATTGGGCACTACCACCCCACCCCACTCTTTTGGCCCCAGGACCTGTTTTTTAATCTGAATCGATTCAGATTTGGATTAATTCGGATCCAAATCGAATCAGGGGTGATTTGGATGGGCCAGATTCGGATCCAAAACAGAACGGGGGTGTTTCGATTTGGATCTGAATCAAAACACCGAAAATCCAAATTGCACACCCCTAGTCCTTAGGATAGTTGGTGCAAAAGGTGCCAGGTGTTTTCAAAAAACACCTGAAAACCCATCTTTTCACCCAAGCTTTCTCAGCTTCCTAAATTTTGGGGGTTTTAACATCTGGTTTATTTTAAAATTGAAAACCCGATCTTGGGATTTTAATCACTGTAATTGTTTAATTGTTTTAAAATGTTTTAAAATTAATTGTTATATTGTTTTTAATTTGTTTTAGCTCTTTACTGTTTTAGTGGTGTGTTTTAATTGTAAACCGCCCTGAGCCATTTTGGAAGGGTGGTATACAAATCAATCAAACAATCAAACAATCAAACAAACAAACAACAAACAAACAAACTCCATCTCCAACACAAGAGTGGTGATCTGCCAGATCTGCCAGTCAATAAGGGGATGTGGCAAATCTCTGATAAAACTCTTGGAGGTAGGAGGGGGATCCTGACACTGTCAGCTTGCCAACTCCTGATGATGGTGGATGGTGGATGTTGCAGGAATGTCCGGCTGGGGGGGGTAGCAGGCTTCCTCGGCCCAGCCTCTCCGGATGCTCACGACGCAGAGGAGGAGGCAGAAGCCGGTGGCTCTCCCAGATCTCCATGCTGCTCCTATTCTTTCCTGACACATCATCTCGAACAGGAAGAGGGAACTAGCTTTGAAAGCAGACTGACAGGTTTGGCCTAATCCCAAAAGGCAGTGTTTTCTAAGAGGAAGCCAGCTCATTTTCTGAATAAGTTTTAAATGTCAAGCAAGCTTCATTAATAAGATAATGAACTAATACTGATCATGAGATATTGTTAGAAACTTGTGTGGAAGCTTTAAAAGCCCTGACGATTCCCATCTGGAAAGGCTCACCGCTGCACTTTTCCTACTCAAGATTTCAGAAGATTCACGTGATCAGACACTGCAGCAACATTTTGATGCTTTAGACCGCATCATCTTTCCTCTAACCTTTTAATGTTTTAAGGCTGCCAGGTGTCACTAAAGAACTCACCTCCGTTTCAGTCTGCTACTGATAGACACTTAACCCTTTGTTTCTGTGTCTTAAACAACCCCAGAGAGAAAGAGGCTCTGCAAACCGAAGGGAGCCCTTCAGCAAGGACAGAAGAGCCCTGCTGGATCAGGCCCCCCAAGGAGGCCCGTCTAGTCCAGCCTCCTGTTTTGCACAGTGCCCCCCCCCACCAGAGGCCTCTGGGGAGCAGCCCTCAGGCAAGATGGTTACTCCAGTTTAATGACCAGCCATCATTAAACCTGAGAGTATTTCCCACCCCTGCTGCTGCTGCTGCTGTGTGTTGCCAACCATCCACATCTGAAGGTTATTTCCACAATATGAGCTGCTTTAAACCGAGCCCTGGAAGAGATGCAAGAATGCAATAAGAGGCAGTACAATTCTGATGTCATTGTCTCACTGAAGTGACAAAGGTCGCCTTGCAACTCCACTCCACTCCGACCCAACAACGCCACTGCTTCAGAGGATGGTTTGGGATGTTCTCAACCATTCTAAAAGGCAAAACAGAGTCTTTCCCAGCCCTACCTGGAGAGGCCACTAGGGACTGAACCTGGGACCTTCTGCCTGCCACGGAGCTCGGGCCCCATCTGGGGCCCCATCTCACAGCACTCACATGTAGCCACCCATCCAAATGCAAAACAGGGCAGGCCCTGCTTGGCCAAGGGGACAAGCCATGTTTGCTCCCACCAGAGCAGCCCCTTTGTCTTGGGAGCGGAGATCTCCAACGAATCTTAGAGCTCCCTCCTCGTCCAGGGCCCTTCCTTCCCAGGGAAATCTGAAAGCATTCCTTTTGAGCATCCTTTCCTTCCTCTTATTCCTGCCCACCACCGCCACCAATTGTGTTTTATTTGTTTGTCACAAGCCCCTGCATTGAGAGTAGATAAGATTAATGTCGCTTAATCCACGAGAGGATGTGAACTGAAAAGAATATATGAATTCATTTATTTTCATTAGACCAAGACAGCAAGAAAGTTATGTCAGAGGAGAAAGATTAATCTGCAACCAGAATCAACAGCAGAGAGAGATTAATGCTCCGATTTGGCAAAGCATTTGATAGCAGAGAGTTAACCCATCAACTTAAACCCAGTGGGGCTGGAAAGGAGGTGTTCATGCTCAGAGGAGTTTTCCCCCCACGTCAAGAATGCTGTTTTTTTAAAGACTCCAGATGACATAGGCGATTCAAACCGAGAGGGCGTGCTGACGCCAAGCTGGGGGACCTGACAGACAGAGCTCTGTGTCTCTGTTGCTGCCAGAGGCCTGAAGGCCTCCCAGAAGGGCTTCCCCATCTCTGGCAGCTTTTCAAAGGTCATAGGAACAGAGGAAACTGCCATATACTGAGTCAGACTGTTGGTCTATCTAGGTCAGTATTGTCTTCACAGACTGGCAGTGGCTTCTCCAAGGTCGCAGGCAGGAATCTCTCTCAGCCCTATCTTGGAGAAGCCAGGGAGGGAACTTGAAAGCCAGGGAGGGGTATTTGAGGGACCGCCTGCTCCCAAGGGTTGCTGCCCGCTTGACAAGGACATCTGAGGGGGCCCTGCTCCGGGTGCCAACAATGAGGGAGGCCCGGCTTTCGTGCACTCGGGACAGGGCCTTCTCTGTTGCTGCCCCTAGACTCTGGAATGCTTTCCCAGTGGCCATTCGTTCCTCAGACTCCGTCACGGCTTTTAGAAAGCTTTTAAAGACTTGGCTTTTTACCCAGGCTTTTACATGATCGTTTTTACTGCGGCTTCTCTGTTTTTCATCTGTTATCTGTTGTCATGTTTTTATGCTTGTTTATATGTTTTTAGCTTGATGTTTTTATTGCTTGATGTTTTTACTGCTTTTATTTTATGTTTTAATTTTTGTAAACCGCCTTGGGGTTTTCTTTTAACGAAAGGCGGTATAGAAATGTAAAAATAAAATAAATAAAAATAAAATAAACCTTCTGCTCTTCCCAGAGTGGCTTCACCCTGTTGCGGGAAAAACCTCTAGAATCTAGTGTTCCTGTTTGATTCAGCCACTGGCTTTCATCCTCCTATCCCACGGAGGGAATGGATAGGGAATGGGGTGTCTTGCCAGAACCAAAGAGGATTAGGCTCAGTTCTCGCCGATATACTTGCTGTCTAACTGAATGGAGTCAAACAACAAGGGTGCGTTGCTCAAAAAAGCTTTTATTTCATGTCATGAAAGGCACGAGTATCATCAGAGAGCATCTGGCTGATACTGCGTGCCCAAGCCATACAGGTGGCTAGTTTTTATAGGTCTCAAACATGCAAGCATATCAACAAAGCGATTAATACATGTTATTAGTTATTAAACTTATATATTCCAGAGGCGTCATCTAGAGCCTGAGATAAGTTAGTACCTGGCGTTTATGACAACTTTAATCCCTATGGTATCTCTTCGTACCAGCAAGACCCTCTTTCTGCTGACTGAGGAATTTAGCTAATGGCCTGTGTTTGACCACTCCTGGTACCTGTTATCTCTGGTGGGCTTCTCAACCCACATTCTTGAGAGGGGGCCTCCTGCTCTTGACTTTGGCCTCTGTTACTGAGAGGCTTCTCAACTCTGTGCAACTTGCTGGCTCTATACTCCATTAGGGATATGAACCAAACTTTCCTGAATTATACTTTGATACATACTTTTATATACTTATTTGTAGGCCTGGATTAAACAATTCGTTATCAATCCCCTGAGGGGAATATCTTACAGTGCTCACATGTCTAGTCTCCCATTCAGATGCAACCAGGGCAGACCCTGCTTAGCTATGGAAACAAGTCATGCTTGCTACCACAAGACCAGCTCTCCTCTCCTCTAAGGATGCATTGCATCACCCAAGCTTTTTAACTAGAATCGTGGCTTTAAATAGTTTTAATGCTTTAACTTTTGTTTGAATTTGTTTTATGTTGCTTCAGACCACTGAGAGATGTAAATTTGGGGCAGTGTACAAATGTAATACATAAATAAACAGCTGACGCCTGAGAAGACAGAATCAATCTTTGTTCCAATCTGGACAGTTTTGAATACTGGTCCAAAACAACAACAAAATGAAGTTCAGTGAAGGCAGATATAAAGTTCTGCATATGGGCAAGAAAAATCAAATGCACAAGTACAACACTGGGGAGGCCCGACTTGGCAGGAGAAGGCCTGAAAAGGACCCCCCAGGTGTCTCAGGGGACAGCAAGTGGAGCACGAAGCCGAAGCGTGATGCAGCTGCACAAAACACAAGTGCAATCCAAGGCTGCATTAACAGGAATAGAGTGTCCAGCGAGTGGAAATCATCATCATCCCTCTCTGCTGTGCACTGGTCAGATCTGACACGGAATACTTGGACCACTTCAGATCCTTGCCTTTTAAGGAGGACATCGATCCAGTGCAGGAGGACAGTGCAGAGGGGGGCAGCCAGGATGGGGAGGTGTCTGGAACTCAAGCCCTTTGAGGGATGGGTGAAGGAGCCAGGTCCTTTGATCCTGTAGAAGAGACAACTCGGGGAGAGGTGAGAGCCATCTTCAAATCTCTGAGGGTGGCCACTTTGTCTAAGGAGGAGCAGACTTGTTCTTGGCTGCCCCTGAGGACAAGATGAGATCCGACAGGTTGAAATTACAGGAAGCCGGTTTAAACTAGACATTAGGAAGAACTTCTCAGCTGTGAGAGCTGTTTGACAGTGGAACAGTCTGCCACAGGCAGTGGTGAGCTCTCCTTCAGTGGAGGCTGGACAGGCAGGGGTTGCGACAGGAGGCCTCCAAGGCCCCTTCCAACTCCAGCATGCTCTGGCCAAGCCTCTGCTAAGCTTGAAAACGGAGGTGATGCGCTGCAGGGTAGTGATGCGCTGCAGGGTCCCGCAGGCCGCCCTGCGCCACCTGTGCTGTTGTGGGCATCTAGGGCACTGGTGCTGCCCCAGAGCAGCTTGCTTGCCCTTCTCGGAACTTGTTGCATGGATCAGGGTCCTCCTCCTCCGGTGTCAGCTGTTTGTTTATTATACTTGTACACTGCCCCAAACGTATGTCTCTCTCGGTGGTTTACAACATCCTGAAACCAATTCAGAATTGCACAGTTGCACTAGTATTTGCACAAGTGTGTTTGCCCAGTTTTACACATGCAGGGCTGACCCTGGGGTTTCTGAGGCCCCCACCTGAAATATGACTCCCTCCTACCCCTGCTTCTGTTACAACTATACTCTGCACTGTGTGTAATATAATTTTAAGTGAAGGCGGGGGCACCAAGGTCATACTTGGCGGCAGCAAGCACTGTCTGGGGAGGCGGTGAGGAAGCGGATGAGACCTCAAGACTCACCAGATGTCCCACTCCACTGCCCAGCTCTGCGTGGAGTCCACCCCAGCCCAACCCCCAGCCCCCACCCACCCAGCCGGCTAGTGCGCATTCACGGCAGCCATTTGAGGAGTCAGTCCAGCGAAACCTGCACATGGCTGGCCCCTCACCTGGCTAGGCTGCAGGCTGCACAGTGGGCGATGGGGGTACTCTGCACAGAGCAGAGCCGAGGTGCAGGGGGTGGGGGGTAGCAGCAGGGTATTTTACAAGAAGTATAATCGGCTTCCTTACCACCCCCACCACCCCAGGTGCCAGTACAAATCACTGAGGCTCTTCACTGTGGGGTGTGTGGCAGTAGCATCAATGAATCCCCCCCCATTTGGCATGCTAGGTAACCCCCTAGGCCTGCCTACTGCATGGGCTGGCCCTATACATCTTGGCACAATACTGGTAGCAATACTTAGACAGGGGCAGCAGCACGGGAGGGACAGAACAGCTCCTGGCCCATGGCCGATCACATCTGCCCAGCCACTGTCTCCACGGGACCTGTTATGTTGTGAGAGGGATACAGGAGTCATTTCATCCTTTTGCTGCTGCTGTTGGCTTCTTTTTTTAATTGGTTTTCCCTCTCCTTTTCTTCCAATAATCAAGAGAAAATATTTTTTAAAAGGGAGACTCTGTGGTATCAATCTCCTTCTGATAGTTTTATTTGTCTGAAGGTCTCAAGGGTAATAACTTTATTACAGGTGGTAAAATAATTGGCATCCTATTGGAAAGGAATGAAATCTGGTTGCTACCTGTTGCATTATGGATGCAAACCTTTCCCCGTTGGAGCCAATCAGATGGTTGCAGTTGGTGATTCTGACAACTTTTGAAGATTCTGGGAATTTGGTGGAAACATAAACTATATGTTTCATCCAAGATGGGGGGGTAACAAGACTCTGGAGGATTTCATCTCTAGTGCCTGAGGAGATAAACTTATGATACTTTCTGGCAAATTTCCAGGAGAGCATTATCCAGAAGGATGAAAATTCTTCATACAGATGAGCAAACCAATCTCAGCTTGTAGGTTTCGTAGCATCAGACCTAATGTTTCAAGAAAACCCAGAGAAGATTCTAAAATAATTCTAATTTATTGTGAATAACTTTTCTTGTGTGATTTTTTTTAAATTTCTGAAGCATTTAATAGAGTGAAAATAATTTACAGTAACTGTCTTATCCGTCTAGCTCAGTATTGTCTACACTGACTGGCAGTGACTTCCCAACGTTCCCGGCAGGAGTCTCTCCCAGCCCTACCTGGAGATGCTGCCAGGGAGTGAACCTGGGACCTTCTGCATGCCAAGAACATGCTCTTCCACTGAGCTATGCCTCTATCCTCAACTGATCAATGACTCAATAGTGTAGTGCCGCAACTTGGCTAAACCAAAAGTTGTCTGGTCATATTATGGTCAGTTTCATCGATATGAGTATCTATCAATTCCCACCCATCTCTGCCAATGAAATGAGCACAGCCTAAATAGCTGTCATTTCAGCATAAGTCCTCCATCTGGATTGCAAAGAGAAAAGGCTGTGGTTTTCCATGGTTGTCAAACTGATCTCTCTCCAGAACGGAGAGGAACAGATTTCCTTAACATAACTGCACTTTGATTGAAAACAAACCTCACTCCTTTTTACAAGAACAAATGCCCAGGCCAGAGGTGTCTAATTTTCATTTGCTATGCACTGACAATTGACTTCATGTTGCAATTTAATACCTGTGAAGCTTTATCATTATAATTTGCTTGTCAGAGAAGCAAACTAGAATCAAGTTCCCTGTTTGGTTTCATTAGAATGACTCCTCTTTGTGTTTTCACATGCCTAGAGCATCAGAATTGTGAACAGCCCACAGACACTCATGCCTTGTTCCACGAAAAGAGAAAACTGAAATGCCACAAGCCAACACAGGGGTCAGAGGATATTGCATCTGACACGTGACTCTTTATTCCCCCCTTTATTCCCTCTTTATTCTTCTTGGCTTTGACTCGTGACTTCAGTTCCAATTCACAGCTTGCCTCCCATTTCTGGGAATATTCTCTGAAGCCTTATTATTTATTTAACATATTTAATTATCACAGGAGTTCCCATCCTTGGGTCTCCAGCAGTGATCCCTGTGGAGGGATTCCCAAATGTTGGTGACCACAACTCCCAGCCCCCCTCTTCCCTAACTACGCCCCTGCTGCCTGGGGCTCTGCATGCAAAGCAGATGTTCTTCCCCGGGAGACCACAGTGGCCTCTCTGCTCTTGATCACCTCTCTAGCCAACCAAGAGCAGCACAGCAAGCTTTTAAATTAACATACCTTATTCTGCCAGGAAGCATGGTTGAAAGACCAGCAGCGGGGCCACCACCATGCTTCTGTGGCAGACCTGGGATTTGATGAGAAAGAAAGAAAGAAAGAAAGAAAGAAAGAAAGAAAGAAAGAAAGAAAGAAAGAAAGAAAATAAGGAGGGCAGGGCCAAAATACAAAACCAACAACAACAAACCCCAAAACAGAGCTTGGTGAATCTCAAGCAGGTGCCGAGTCAGCATCCCAAAGCATTTCAATGCCATCTTGGCCTAGCTTTGCTTTGCAGTTGAGAGGCCGTGTGGCACAGTGGTTAGATCAGGGCTTCCCCCGACCCCAAGGACCTCCACCTGCTGTTTGGAGTACAACACCAGAGCCTATGCATCTATTTAATTACATTTATATCCCACTCTTCCTCTGAAGAACCCAGAGTGGTGTACATGGCTACGTTTATCCTCACAACGCCCCCGTGAGGTAGGTTTGGTTGGGAGAGAAGTGCTGGCCCACAGGGCACTGGAGCATGCTCAGTATGGTTAAATGAAGCTCCTTTTCGTTTTCTGCCCAAAACCCCTATCAGATTTTCATGCAGATTAAAATATCAAAGAGATGCAATCCAGATTCAGCAAAAAAAATCACATGTGATTGGATGTGCAATTATGTAAGGAGCCCAACAGCTTCGGGTGAGGGGCGGGCCTGGGGCGGAGGAGGCTGGGGGTTCCCGGCCCTTTCTCCCTGGGGCGGGCAGGGGTATACTCGTGAGTCAGATCGGCCGCAACCCAAAACTTGGCCTAAAAAAAGCCAAATCTGGTAACAGAGCCGCCCATTCCTTCCTCTCCTTCTCCTCCTGGAGCCTCGCTGGGCCCGGTGGCCGGCCGGTCGCCCGGGGCGGGGCGGGGCGAGCTCAGGAGGGAGGCGGCGGCGGCTGCTGCTGCTCCCCGGGCCGCCTCACGGCATCCTCTCCTCCTCCTCCTCCCGCCCCCCCCCCAGGCTGAACCACCCGCTCCTGCCCCGTCCAACCGGCTCCAGGCCAAGGTGGCTCCGTCTCCGGCGTCAGGTGAGTTGATGGGCCGAGCGAGGCTGCTGTGCTGCTCAGGGCAACCCAGCCACCAACCCACCCGGCTCTCCCTGCAGGCCCCGAGCACCTCCTCCGACTGGCCGGCAAGTGCTTCAGCTACGTGGAGTCCATGTAAGTGGTTGCTGGGGGGGGTGGGGTGGGGTGGGGCGGGGCTGTGTGGGGGGGGGCAGAGCAAGCGCCCGAGGCCCCCCCCCCGCAGCTGGCTGTGTCCTTTGGGCTCCTCAGGTACAAGTATGACTTCTGCCCCTTCCACAACGTCACTCAGCACGAGCAGACCTTCCGGTGGAATGCCTACAGTGGGATCCTCGGGTAAGGAGAGCCTGGCCTAGTCCAGGGCCTGCCGCCTTGTCTTCCTTGATACTGTTCTTCGGGTCTTGGGAGTTTAGCCTCACACACGTGCAAATCACACGTGCCCTCAAAACACAGAAATAGCAAGCCAGAACGTGCTGCCTGTGAGCAGGACTCTTCTCCTCTGAGCAAGGCCATTGTGCCAAATTGCAGCTGAGGTTCCCTGCGCCTTTCTGCCCTTGTTCTCTGCACTGTAGAGGGGACAGAGACGTTTTAGCTGCTTTGTCTGTCAGTACTGGTTTCGATTCTGCTTTATTAGTGGTGATCTTTATGGGGTGGAGAAACAAGGTTGATGGAGACTGTAGAGAGAGACTGGGAGACAAGCAGGTACTGAGGCAAGTGCGTGTCTTGTAGTGAAGGGATACGTCCCAGTCAGAAAGAGAATGGAGGAGGTGGATAAATTCAGGTTAGTAAACACTATGAGAGTAGCTGTTTTTAGCAAGTTGGCTGTATTGAAAAAGAGTCCTTTAGACTCTAAAGTTTAGAGTTTGCAAGGAGAGCAGATAAAAGTAGCAAGTTTGAACGAATAATGTGATTCTTTAGTCCCCCACTCCTAGAAAATGTACACAGAACATTGACGTTCCTGTACAAAAGATTTGCACTAGAAATTTCCTTTTGATGTTTGCTTGTGCCATACAGAATGCTTAACAAAACCAAAGCATTTTCTGCTCTCCTAGAATCTGGCATGAATGGGAAATTGAAAACAACACATTTGTTGGCATGTGGATGAGACACGGAGATTCATGTGAAGCCAGGAACAGACAGACAAAGGTACAACAATATGACTCACTAATAAAACAAAGAAACCCTTATTCAAACCTATGGTGCAGTTACACCTGGAGTACTGCGGAGAATTCTGGTCACCACATCTAAAAAGGGACATTGTCGAACTGGAAGAGGTGCAGAAGATGGTAACCAAGATGATCAGGGGCCTGGAGCACCTTTCTTATGAGGCAACGTTACAACATAAGAACAGCCCTGCTAGATCAGGCCAAAGGCCCATCTAGTCCAGCATCCTGTTTCACACAGTGGCCCACCAGATGCCGCTGGAAGCCTACAGGCAGGAGTTGAAGGCATGCCTCCTGCTTTTACTCCCCTGCAACTGGTACTCGGAGGCATCCTGCCTTGGAGCCTGGAGGTGGCCTATAGTCCTCTGACTAGGAGCTGTTGTTAGATCTCTTCTCCATGAAGTTATCCAAACCCCTCTTAAAGCCACCCAGGTTGTTGGCCGTCATTACATCTTGTGGCAGAGAGTTCCACAAGTTGAGTATGTGTTGTCTGAAAAAGTACTTCCGTTTGTTGGTCCTAGATTTCCTGGCAATCAGTTTCATGGGATGACCCCTGGTTTTAGTGTTATGTGAGATGGAGAAGAATTTCTCTGTCCACTTTCTTCACTCCGTGCATGATTTTATAGACCTTGATCATGTCTCCCTGCAGTTGTATAGGTGGGCCTCCTTGGGCCTGATCCGGCAGGGCTGTTCTTATGTTCAAAGAAGTCTTTCAGTGGTGTTTTCTGCAAGGCTCTAAAGCGATCCTAAGTCTCACCATGACACTTTTCCAAAATGCTTCATTGTTTATGTGGAGTAGAGGAAGCTGCCGTCTGCTGAGTCAGATGGGCCACCGAGCTCAGTACTGTCAGTCAACTGGCTGGCAGTGCCTCTCCAGGGCCTCAGGCAGTGTGAGGTCTTCCTCAGTCTTTTTCCTAGTGGCTCTTTTCGTTGGGGGTGGAACTAGGGACCTTCTACTTGCAAAGTAGGTGCACTGAGCTGGTGTAGCTCAATACTTCACCTCTTCTTCAGAAGGCTCCCCCACAGACGACGACCGCTTTTCAACAATAGTTTCCAAAGCAGTATATATAGAGAAATAATAAATAAATAAGATGGGTCCCTGTTCCCAAAGGGTTCACAATCTAAAAAGAAACATAAGACAAGAGGCAATGTTTGGGGATTTTTTCTGAATGAAGCACTTTGCTAATATTGGAAGAGGTAAAAGGTCCTGTAGCAGCTTTCTGCTAATCTGTGTCTACTTGCTAAATGTACCATACTGCATCTGGGGCAAAAAAAGCAGAGGGTATTACTTGTATTTAATGGGAACAATGAAGCTCCTTTCCTTAATGCTCTAGCAATACTTGCTGCTTGCTGGTTAACAAGTTAACAAGTGGTTCCTGCTGAAATGGGGCTTGGATTCAACATGAAGCCAGCCACAGTGACATATTAACCTGTTCTCACGAGTTTTCCATTTTTCTGCTTCCCAGGTTCTTCTTGTGTGTGGAACCAGCAACAGATTGGCTCACGTATCTGAACCCAGCACTTGTGTTTATTCTCTCACATTTGAAACGCCACTGGTTTGTCATCCACACTCTCTCTTAGGTAAGGTAAGGTAAATAACTCTGTGGGTGTGAATTTGGAAGGGTTAGGGAATGATGTTCACTTGCGCTGAAACTTTAACATTGTATATGTCTGAAATGCCCATCATTCCCTAGTCTAGGAAGTCTTGTTATGCCAGCACCAGTAGAGCTGAGCTCGGCTGTCCTCACTACAGTGGGACTGAGAGATCTCCCGCTGCTGGTTTCAGAATCTACCTCCTTTCGAGGCGATGAAAAGGCCTCCTTCGCCACAGCAGCCCTTGAGTGGCATTCTGCTAAATAACAGTGCAGTACTTTGTTACTGTGATGGCAGCGGCTGCCTATGCTGGTGTAACTTCTGTGTGATGGTGTCACAGGACGCGCGCCAGTGCTGCACACATTCTGGCTGGCCGTGCTGCCCTGCACTTAGGAGGGAAGGCGAGACCTTAGCTGTGGCATCCTGGTGAGCTTGGGGAATGCACCAAGGTGCTCAGCATGACTCTGGGGCACACCACATCCTCCTCCTCCTTTACTCAAAGGTGCGGGAGGGGAGGCGGTCTCCTCTTGAGCCTTGGAGCAACAGCTTCTTGCTTTTGTAGCCTCTCCGTGAAGGCCGTGTGGGGCTGCTTCCACAGCCTCATGTCCAGCTCCAACCACTTTGGCCCCTGGCGCCAGCAGGATCATGCCCCTAGTCTCACGGTTTTGCAGGTGGCACTCCAGTGCTGGTAGCACATGGGGACGTGACAGCAGCGGGTGTACATGGCAGGTGGGCCACAATCCAGTTTTCGCTTGCCTGAGAGTAAGTGAGCAGAGGATTGGGCTGGAAAGCAGCAGCCAGAGTAGCAGAGCGGATTCAGGGACAGGGTTCTTCTCTTTCCCAGTGTACCCTTCCTTGCCTGAAGTGCTTCGGAGAAAGTGGGATGAAGCAGAGCAGTTGCTGTACGAGGAGCTCATCACCCAGCAGGTTGGTTTGCACAGCTTGAGGGCCTGAATGCAGCCACCTTTCTTCCCTCAGAGAGTCCCTCCCTGCTAGTGGAGGAGGGGTCCCCTCAAGCAGTGGGTTGGTGGAAGCAACTGCTGCCTCACCCCACCTGGACCCCCAAATGTGTTCTTGTCTGGCACGCCAGCCACCTCCGCTCAACCCTTTGCTGGATTTTTTTTTAAGAAATAAGGAATATTTCTTTTTGAGAAAACTTAGTTTAAAAGGAAACCTAAGCTTAAAACAAACATATCAACACCCACACTTCTGATCCAGGCTTCCTGCAATGGGCACCTCCACCCTATTTGCATTCAGATTCAGCTTTTTATTCCTTATCCCGCCTATTACCATCTGCAAACCAGCATTTAGGGAGGTTATTCCATTTCCTGATGAAGCTGACATGTTGAAATAGATTTGGGTGTTGTCAGCATACCTACAGCACTCTGCACCAAGTCTCTTGATGATCTCCCCCAGTGGTTTCATACAGATGTGAAAAAGCATTAGAGACCGTATGGGACTCTGTGGGATTCCATATAACATCTCGCTTTGAAAAGCAACAGTCCGCCTGTACCTCTCAGGCAGAGTTCAGATGCTGTCACTTGGAGACATCTTCTGAAATCTGCCCAAGAGGTACAAACAGAGCCATTGTAAAACAGTGCCTCCCCACTCAACCTTCTCAGGCAATCCAAGAAGATACCATGGTCAATGGTATCGCAAGCCGCAGAGGGATCCAAAGGACCAACAGAGTGTCACTCCCTTGGTCAGTTCCCAGTGAGAGCTCATCCATCAGGCCAACTAAAGCAATATGTCTCCACCGCAGTCTGCCTGAAAATCAATTTGATATGTTGTGAAAAATAAGGTTTAATTTGGTATTTTTGTTTTCTAGGGATACAAGAAAAGGCTACGAGAGATATTTGAAGAAGCCAGATTTTTAAAATCAACAAGACGGAGTGGGAGTGAGAGAGAACATCAAACACGGCAACATCTGGAATTTGACTCCATAGAAAAGTGCAACAAGGTGCACAGCGGGTGGCTGATGGGCTTTGTGGCTGCTGCAGCTGGCCTGCGTTCTGCTCTCTTGGCTGTTCACAGAGAGTCTCCCTAACAACGGGAGGTGGCGGATGGGCGTGTTCCAGGCTGCAAAGCCACCACCAGGCTTCAGGGACTGCTGCCTCCCAACTGGAGTAATGGTGGCTAAGACCTGCTATTTGTGAAGAACCCCAGAGTTGGGAGGGCCCTAACTGTTGTTACCACTACTACAATTACAAATATTGATCACTTTCAACAAAAGTTCTCAAAGGTTTACATAGAAAAATTAATGGGTCACTGGTTTGGCTTCTTATGTTGAGCTGCCTAATTGTAGGATAAATTAGATCCGATTTCCTAGAAAGAATCACTGCCCTGATTCAACAAGTCCACCTTCATACTACTTGTTTCCGTGTCTGAAGCTTTTCTGCTCGGGCAGCTTGTGTGTGCTGCCATTGTGTAAATGGCTGATATGGTGGTGAGAAAGAACTCCCCTTTCTTTTTCTAGGAGTACCAACAACTTTCTAAAGATGTACAGAAACTTATAGAATTATTAACTCAGCATGGAGTTGTATATGAAGCAGTCTTGAGTAAGTTTCACAATTCTTTTTCTCCCCTTCTTGATAGATCATCCAACATTAAGGTGGCAACCCTGTCAACATTTCTGGGGAAATAAATGATTTTGAGCTCAGTAAGAGCTCCTTAAAAGTAAGAAGACACAGAATCAGGCTGCAAGTCTTTGTGGTTAGACCACACACAGGCACACGTTACATCAGAAGAAAAGGGATGTTCAAAGGCAGCTTCTGTCTCTATCTCCGTATTGGGGGCAGGGGAGCCAAAAATGCCTCTGGCTGTTCCCATCCTGGAAGTGGACAGCTTCTCTGGAGTCCTTTTCTGTAGAGTGGATTGGAAGGACTCTGAATCACTCCTTTCTGAGGCCTTACGATAAAACGTGTGGTTGCTTTGCTTGAAAGCTTCAGCAGTGGAGGATAAATCCTCGCTTGGGGCTTTCAGCCTGCACCAGTTGAGAGCATTTGGACCTCTCTAGTCTGGGTGCTACGTGAACTGTCATCAGGCTGCTTGCTTCCTTTTGTTCTCTCCTTAGCAGAAGACTGAGCAGTGTCATAGCAAGGGCAGAGAGGGCTTGTATTCACAGGGGCGGCCCTTCCTTCAACAGCGGCGCCTTGCCACTGCTCCTGCTGTTGGCGGTGCCTTGCTAGCACTGTCCCTCCTGCCACCCGTTCTGCTTGCTGCTGCTGCTTGCCAGCCGGCTGACAGAGCAGTGAGATCTGGAAGGGCCCTGTTCCTCTCTGAACCTGCCAGCTTCTGACCAGCCCACAAGCCAGCTGGGAGTGAAGTGTGCACGTGCACCCTGATGCAAACACAGAGTGCATATGCACCCTCCGTTCCCAGACAGCTCATGGGCCGGTCAGAAGCAGGAAGATGTGTTCCTCTCTGGAGGCAGGAGCAAGGCCCTTCCAGCATCTGACTGGTCCACCAGCTGGTCCAAGCAGCAGTGGGTGCTAGGAATGGGGTGGAAGTTCTGAATGGCGAGGCCCCCAGCAGCCCATGTTCTCTGCTCCAGAGACGGACTAGCTATTGTGTCCTGGCGAGCAGGCCACTCTTGTACGGAGTTGGGGCCATGAGGGATCACTCAGTTTTGGCCATTCTTGTCTTTGATTTAACGGATGCAGTATTTGTGCACTTATTGGAGTGTGTGTTTTAATGAAACATTAAATTGTGGGAACCAATCCATGCCTCATGGGTGTCCCTGATAAGATCATGCAGACTGAAATGTGCTAATGTGAGTTCAGCTATAGGCAATCATTCTCTGTTTTCTAGGTGGAAACCATCATAAGCATGTCGCTCAGGCACTAGTGACGGAAAAGCCACCTCTTACCACCAGTTCACAGGTTGATCGGCACCTGCACGGAGACACAGGCATTGGGAGGGACGCCCTGTGAGGAAATTCTACCTGGAAATGCTCAGCACAGAATCTCTCATGGCAATGGATTTCATCCCCATTATGTGGTTCTCTGAACCCTTCCTTGAGGAGAGAACTGGTTACATCGGAGACGATGTTCTTTGCAGGCCAGCATCTGATGTACTTTCAAATCTGCTTCTGGTTCGAGGCTTGTCCTGCACTGGGGTGAAGTGAGGTGGGGCCCTCGGCTCGTCTTCTGCCTGGAGAAGCACAGCCGGCCTGCTGGGGGCCTGGGCTTGTGCTTTGCAAGGGTCTGCTCTGGTGCCTCAGGCCAGAGGAACTGCCAACTGCTTCCAGGCCTGGTGACTAGTGTGCGCTCCAGCTCCCTTCAGTGGAGACTCTGACCTCATGCTGCTGCCCCCCACCCCACCCCCGCAAAGAGCTGCCTGCGCTTGGTGGGAGGTTTTGCCCAGCAAAAGGTGTCTTTGATGCAACAAGACCTTGTCTGGGGATTTTTAAATAAAGATGCAGAGCTGAAAGCATGTGCCGTGTTCCACAAAGGTACTTTTCCCCGCTCACTTGGCCTGGTCTTGCCCTTTGTGGCCCTATCTGGACCTCTTCTGACACATTTCTAGTTGAAGAGCTGATTTCTGTGTGGTGAAATGCACTGGTTGGTATGAGAAATCTCTGCTCTCACAGCTCTTCTGTATTACTACTGAAACTATTTGCATATTTAAGGTGAAGTCTTGATTTCTTGATACTTGGCCATCCAGTCTGCACTGTGGTAAAGATCCTGCTTTGCCTTCTTGCTCCCTTAGCAGAAGACTGGCTGGCCCTCCTTGCTGAACTCCAAAATACTTTTTGAAAGCTTCCTTGGCTCTGCTTGCAGGCCTGGCCTCCACACGTGGAGCGGAAGCACACGCATCCCAGGGCCTAAAGTATGAATGAGTCTATGAGAGTAGACTATGAGAGATGTCCCCAGAGGACTATAAACTTGCATGTGTTTCCAGAGAGCCACATCAACGCTGCTTCCACTTCCCTTTCGCCATATGCAGTCTCCAGCAATGGTGCCAGGAGTGGCTGTACTAAGGAGTCCGTTTATTTTCCTTCCCCCTTATTTTCAATTTCTGTACACTGTTGCTGTCTTTTTTAGTGTCAACAACTTCGTGGAGTGGATGTTTCTTAAAGCCACTGTGAGCAAAGTAGGACCGAAAAGGGTCATTGCGAGATCGGGCACCACCTGGCCAGTTACTCCAGTGCTCTAGACCCTCCCTGCTCCTCTGAGATGTGTGTTTTTCTCCTTGAGTGCCAGCCAAATTGATAGGAATTGTAGGTAGGAATAGGCTTGTGAAGATATACTGGATTGGTGCTTGCAGTTGGTAGCTGCCTGGGAGCCAGCAACCCTGGCTTCATGTCCTCCGTGGGGTGCTAAGGGAGCTATCGCTGCTCCCTAAGGAATTGCATTTGGAAAGTTAATGCTGTGCCTAAACTTGAGCCAGAGGCGGCAGGCAAGCCCTTCTACACTTCCGCTTCCTATTTATCACTTCCGCCAGAGACCGTAAGCTCTACATGCGCACTTCCTTTGCATCACTTCCGCTGGGGGGACGCAGCCACGCAAGCCGCTCTCCAGTTCCGCTTCCGAGCGAGGAACCAGAAGTTGTGCGTCTGTGTTTCCAGTTCGGTGTTCACGGCTTCCTGTGCCACAGGTAACCATGGCGACCGAGAGTCCCTGGCCTGGCCTCTGGCCCCTTCCTTCCCCCGTTTCTAGGGGGCCGCCCAGGCCGGGCCGGCCGCTGTCTCCGCTCTGCGTGCCGGGCAGTTCTGGGGGCCCCGAAAAAGACCAGGAGGGCTCCCCCCCACGCCCCGTCCCTCGCTCTGGGGGAGGTCACTCGAGCCCCGCGGCGGCGGCAGCAGCAGCTCCTGCAGCCCCCCAAGGTTGGGGGCGGCCCCTCCTCCCGCTGTGCTTGCTGAGCCTGCGCTGCCTCCACGGAGCTGCTTTCAGTGGTGGTGGGGAGGAGGAGGAGCAGCTCCCTTGAATGGATGGATGCGGGCAGAGCTGGGCCCGGCCCCTCTTCCCCTCCCTTCCCCTCTCCCTCCCCTCCCCTCCCCTTCTCCTCCTCCCCTCTTCCCCCTCTCCCCCTCCCCCTCCTCCTCCTCTCCCACCTTCATCTTGTCCTCCTCCCCCCTGTCTTCCTTTCTCCCTTTCCTCCTCCCTCTCCAGTCAGTGACAGAGGAGAGAGCCGGCTGCTTTGCATCCATTGTGCTGGAGCCAGAGCAATTGCTCTTGGCATTCTGGGCTTCTGCTGCCTTCTCGAGAAGATCAGATCCATGGTTAGATGCCCCCCCCCCGCCTTCTGGGATGCTGCTGAGAGAGCTGGCGTGGCCCAGTGGAGGGGGTCCCAGCCCCTGCCTAGAGAGAAGGAGGCCCGAGGAGGAGACGCTGACTCTGCCGGCTGGTCCTGGGCAAGGCCCACCCCTGCTCTTCTTGCCTGAGAGCAGGGCTGTCGCTGTAGCGGAGGGAGGAGGACCCGAGTGCTGGCCCTGCCAGCTGTGATGGCCCTGCAGAAGTCCTTCCGTGCCGGCTGCAGGGCACACATCCTCCCACAGAGTCTGTCACGCTTGCCCTGCTAGCAAGCACAGCCAGATGAGGATCTGGCAATGATGCTAGGTGATGTTAGGAGCACTAGATGCTAGTGCTGGAATCTAGATGATGCCAGATTATCAAGATTCCAGGTGATCAGATGATCTAGATCAGGGATTCTCAATGTTGGGTCTCCAGATGTTATTGAACTTCAACTCCCATAATCCCAAGCCCCAGAGGCCTTTGGTTGGGGACTGTGGGAGCTGAAGTCCAATAACATCTGAGAACCCAACGTTGAGAATCCCTGATCTAGATGATGCTAGCAATCACGGTCAGTTGAGGACCAGAGTGCTTGCAGAAGTCCCTCCGTGCCGGCTGCGGGGCACATCCTCCCACGGAGGCTTCCTGCTTGTTTCTTGTGGCCGAGCTGCAGTGTGTGCCCTATGCTTTCCCCCACCCCCGCCTGGGGGTTGGCATCAGGGATTTATGCTGGAACTTTGTCATGCAGCATGTCTGTGACTCAGGCCATGGAGTGGCTGATTGAGGAAAGAGACAACCGCATCGTGGATGCGCCCCTGCCCGGCCAGCTTCTGCTAGGAAACTCTGCAGAAGCTGGAACCTCCTCCTCCACCACCACCACCACCAAGGCTGTTGCTGGGGCCAGCCTGGAAGCCAGCAGAGAGGAGCTGAAGGACGAGCTGACAGAACTCTTCAAGAAGATACGCAGGAAAAGAGAGTTCCGCGCTGATCCACAGGTACCTTGTGTGTCTTTGTGGAAGGAGGGATGTGTGTACAGCTGCCCCTGAGGTCCCACAGAGGCAGCTGGCAGTTGCCCCCTCTTGATCTTGGTCCTGTGGGTCTCTTTGCTCTCTGTCTACTTGTAAGTCCGCCTCTGGGGCTTGCTGGAGTCCTGTGGCTCTTGCTTCCTGGCTCTCAGGCTGGGCTGGGCTGCAGTGGCCCCCCACCTGGGCTTGATGTGCCTACGGCATTGGCGGCCCGGGGGCTGATGTTGGGCTGGGGCAGAGATGTGTGGTCCCAACCCTGACTGGCACAAGGATGGCAGGTGTGTTTGTGCCATTCCCGAAGCCACCGTGTTGCCCCCCCCCCGTGGTGTAGTGGTTAGAGTGCTGGACTAGGACCGGGGAGACCGGAGTTCAAATCCCCCTTCAGCCATGAGACTTGCTGGGTGACTCTGGGCCAGTCACTTCTCTCTCAGCCTAGCCTACTTCACCGGGTTGTTGTGATGAGAAAGTCAAGTACAGTGGTCCCTCGACTTACAAACTACTCGACATAAGTATTTTTCGAGTTACAAACGGCAGTTTTAGATCCGGTTTTAGATGCGGTTTTTTCGACTTACAAATTTTTAGATGGGGTTTCCTCGACTTACAAATTTTTAGATGGGGTTTCCTCGACTTACGAATTTTACATGCGGTTTCCTTGACTTGCCTGCCTGTTTACTGCCTGTTTATTCTTGAAAAGAAATGTTCCTGTGCAGTTTGCAAGCCTTACTGGGGGTCTGGGTCTTTTTCTAGGCTCCGGAACGCATTAATCCGTTCCCAATGCATTCCTATGGGAAACCGCTTTTCGACTTACAAATTTTTCGACTTACAAATGTGCATTCGGAATGGATTAATTTCATAAGTAGAGGGACCACTGTATGTAGTACACCGCTCCGGGCTCCTTGGAGGAAGAGCGGGATATAAATGTAAAAATAAATAAATAAATAGTGATAGCTGAGCTATGAGCCAGACCACACATGGTAACAAGAGGTTTGGCAGACAGAAAATAGGGTGTGCATGGCTGTGCCACTCAGCTCAGCGGGCTTGGGGAAGGGCTTCACACTGGCTGGGGCGGGGGCAAAGTCTGGGCAGCTGTCCCGTTTCTTCTCCTCCTCCCCCCAGTCCGATCCATTTGTAAACCTGCTTGCAATCGGCAATCCACACTTAGGGAGCTGGTGCCGGCCAGACTGTGTCTGCCATGAGTTTCTCGACCCCTCTGTGGATCCCTGGAGATGAGGGAGCGGGCAGGCGTTTCAGACGGGCTGAGTTTCAGACTGGCACGCCCTCACCTCCTGCCTGTGGCTTCCAGCGGCGTCTGGTGGGCCCCTGTGCGAAAGAGGATGCTGGACTAGATGGGCCTCCTTGGGCCTGATCCAGCAGGGCTGTTCTTATGAGGGGCTGCTTTCCTGAGGGGATTAATTCCGCCCTTCTCAACTGCTGCTGATCCTTGTGGGTTGCAGGCCCTGGAGGCTGTGCTGGGAGGAAGTGCTTGGCCCCGCGGCCTGGCCCATGCCTCTGTCTGCCCTTCTGGTTTCAGGCGGTCATTGCCTTGATGGAGATGGGATATGATGAGAGGGAGGTGGTGGATGCGCTCCGAGGGAACAACCACCAGCAGAACACAGTGGTGAGTGTCCCTCGTGGGGGCAGTGCCATCTTCTTTGCAGCATGACCTTTCCTAGGGATGTGCCCTCTTGACGTGTTCCATTTCTTTCTGGTCGACTGTAGTGTGAGTGGCTGCTGGGAGACCGGAAGCCCACCCCAGAGGATGTAGACCAGGGCATTGACCCTTCCAGCCCTCTCTTCCAGGCCATCCTAGAAAACCCCGTGGTACAGTTGAGACTAACCAACCCAAAAACGCTACTTGGTAAGTGCTGCAGCTCTGTGGAAAAGGCATTCAGGGTTGCCTGGCACAGGTGCATTTCTGCAGCATCGTTCCCTGCCTTGCTGGACACAGAATAGGGCTTTGCGCTGCATCGAAGGATGTAAACGTGACTGGGAAAGGCAGCGGCAGCAGCAGCAGCAGCCGCACATGGAGGCCTCTGGGCTCCTAAGCACTCAGCTGCAAAGTGGTTGGCACAGCGTCTCGGGCCAGTATTGGCAGAGGAATCTGTGGCCTCTCCAGTGGATAAGAATGTCTGCCCTTCATCAAACCAGGACAGGATCAGTTTAAACGTCGCAAGTAATGCAACAGGTTTAAGTGTGTTCGTTGCCTTTGCCGTACCTGAGAAGCCCACCAGCGAAGAGACCTCTCTGGTTTGACGAGAAGGGAGAAATGCATCTGTGCCACCGCACTGTGCCCCAGTCCCTCTTGCCGTTCGGAAGAGGTCTGTGGCCATGCCTCTGTCTCCCAGCAGGTGGCGGTGGTGAATGGGGTGTGTCTCAGGGTGTCCTTGGCCACCCTTCCAGGGATGGGGCTGTAGCTTGGCATGCGGAAGGGCCCAGTTCCCACCCCGGCAGCATCTCCCAGGCAGGGCTGGGAAAGACCCATGGCCGAGGCCCTGCTAGTCAGTGAGACCCCGAAGAGCAGCTGCTGCTAGTAGTGTAGACTGAGCTGAATGCACCGAAATAGACCCCGGGGGTGGTGGCGGGGGTGGTTTGGATTGGTGGCTCTTACCTACTTTTCTGCCCAAAGCATCTGCCTTGGCCTCCCTTTAGGAAGAGCTGAGAAGGGGTTCCACCACACAAGAGGGCCAGATCAGAGGTTTTGCCTTTTGCAGACAAGATGTTATTTTATTTTGGGCCGGGGGTAAAATCTGCCTCTCAATATGTGTGTGTTTTCTGTTACTACTTTCTTAGCTACGGTGTGCATCCCTATAAATAATTCCTAGTGTAAATAGGTTTATATTTGAATTAATTAAATTTGCATTTGGAGCTGTATATGAAAAGATTTTCTTTGGTTGGTGGTTGTTTCCTGACCAATGTCAAATTGATAGGTTGGTTTCGGGGTGTCAGAGGTCCAGCAGCGTGAATTCCCTGCTGAGGGGAAAGGTGGCCATGAGCGCGCTTCTCTCTGCTGAGGCCTCGTTGACCCCTTTCCTCAATCCAGGGAGACCTGCTTGCAAAATCAGGCTTCCACGGGGGGAGCTGATGCAGAGCAAGGTGTGGATCTGCTGCTGGTACGGATACTTGTACACCACATCTCAACAAAAGTTTCCAAAGTGCTTTACATAGAGAAATATGAATAAAGTGGCTCCCTGTCCCCAAAGGGCTCACAATCTAAAAAAAGAAACATACGATAGACACCAGCAGCAGCCACTGGAGGGAGGCTGTGTTGGGGATGGGCAGGGCCAGTGGCGCTCGATGGACCCAGAAGGCATGGATCTGGGTGATGGAGCTGCTTGGGCCTGCCGGACTGGCTGGAAGTGCCCTTGGAGGAGGACGGGGATGCCCTGTGCCCTGCTGTGGCCACCCGGTGCAGTGAGGACTGCACTTTGACCCCTGTAGGATCCTACCCTAACCCCTTAGAGCCTATGGAGTCAGGCGGCATATACATGAAATAATAGCATGGCCCCCGTATGCTACAGCCACTAACTAAATATGACCCCCATGTCAAAACCCTTTGAACAGCACTCCAGAGACGGGGCCTGTAATGCTGCAAATTTCCCAAATCTTCCAGACACTGAACCACACATAGGGCAAACCAATCCACCGTGCCATTTTTATTATTAATTATTATTATTATTGCATTTATATTCCACTCTTCCTCCAAGGAGCCCAGAGCAGTGTACTACATACTTAAGTTTCTCTTTCACAACAACCCTGTGAAGTAGGTTAGGCTGAGAGAGAAGTGACTGGCCCAGAGTCACCCAGCTGGTATCATGAGGCTGAATAGGGATTTGAACTCGGGCCAAATTTCTTAATGTTTCTTCACTTGTGTGCGGTGGGGTGGGGGATGGCAATCTCACGGAAAAGAATCTGCTAACTAAACTGGGGAAGCGGGGGGGGGGTGAGCAGTGATCGAATGGCAGGTGGCCCTTGAGAACTATTTCACTTGGGAAATCATCAGGCAAGTAAGCCTGGTTCATCTTCATCTCAGGGCACTGATTCCAGGCATCAGATGTTGAAGTGAGCAGATAAAGACACCCCCAAAGCTTATTTTGGGCCTGTGTTCATCTCTGAAATCTTGCAGGCCACCTCTGTGGCCACCAGTTGCAAGTACTCTCTCACCTCTGCTCGCTCCTCAGCGTGCCTGGCACTCTCCTCCTCTTGCTCTCAGGAGACCAATTCCATCACTACCTCATGGAGAAGTTAGCTGGGGGTAACTTAATACCCACCCACCCCTTTTATCACAGAAACCACTATGCGCTATATAAGCAGTAATATCACCACCTTAACTGGCACATTGCATGCTTTTTAGAGCACTAGGTCACCAATGAGCACTAATTGGTGTTGGAAGATGGAAGCCGAGAGTATAGCTATACTGAAATGTAAGCGTCGCCCGCCTAGATCAGCCCAAAGTAGGCCCATCGAGAGAGGTGAGTCTGGGGTTGCCACTGGCTCTGCCTTCTCTGCTGCTGCCCCCCCCCCCCAGGGCTTTGGGATGCGCAGCTCCCTGTTGAAAGAAGAGCCTCCCCTCTCTGGCATCTTTTAAAAAGGCACGGGAGACATTTGCTTTATTAGATTTATACTGTTAATACTTTCAATATTGGGCTTAAAATTATTTTAATGTTTTAATCATTTCAGTTTTGTTTAATTTGTAATGTTTTTACTGTACACTGCCCAGAAACACAGGTTTTGGTTGGTATATAAATGTTAAATAAATAAAAGTCACAGAATCAAAACATGCACATTTTCCACATGCAGGAAGCCTTAAGGTGCACCTCCTTAGAGGGCAGCAAGTTTTGTTTCTGCATTTCGGCGCGGGGGGGGGGGAGAGGCCGGCAGCTGCCCAGTCCCAAACCCTCCATGCTTCGCTCCCTGCTGTTGATGAAGAGCAGAGCCAAGTGGGACCTTCACGAGATGGGGGAGCGCTTGACCGGCGGAACTCCTTGCCAGGAGAGCACCAACTAGCAGCAGCAGCAGAGCGGCCCAAGGGGCGGGCAAAGCTGCTGGGGGCGGTTGTGGGGTGGAGTCGCCCTTTGCAAAGCCCCCAAAGCGTCCCAGGAAAAGCCTCCTCCGTCTGCCGCTTGCTGCGCATGCTCAGCAGCCAGAGTCCAGGAGACTCCTCCTCCTGCAGCCCAGACTAGGCAAAACCTGGCCAGGCATCCATGCTGCACGTGGGGACCCTCCTCCTGGGAACGGGTCCTGTTTCCTCCCAAGCTGCACGGAATGGGGGACACACACACACACACCGGGGGCCCCTTGCAGTTCTCCCAGGCTCGGGCCGCCCTTCAGCCGTGCAAAGTCTCTTAGCCCCGAGATCGGGGACTGCTTTGGCCAGCGGAGGAGGAGGAGGAGGAGGAGGGAAGGGCTGGAGAGGAGCCCGCCTGCCAGAGGGAGCCGCAGGAGCCAGCTGGCCCTCCAGACAGCCAATGGCTCCTTGCAGGCTGAGGGATACAGGGGCACGCGCACGCGCCGCGGTAAGAGATTCAATCGGGGGAGGGGGAACCCGCTCTGGGAGCAGCCCCCGCCTGCCTGCCTGCTTGCCTGCAGAGGGTCCCACGTTCCCTCCCTGGCAGCAGCATCGCCAAGACAGCGCTGGGAGAGACTCCTGCCTGCAGGGCAGCCTTGGAGAAGCCGCTGCTGCCCGTCTGGGTAGACGGCGCTGAGCTAGGTGGAGCAAGGGGCTGACTCGGTCGTCTACGGCAGCTGCCTCTGCTCTTAAAGATCCCTGCCCCGCACTCGCGAGGGGGTCCAGGCCAGTCCCAGAGGACTGGCAGCCCGAGCTGGCAGCAGCCAAAGATCCTTGCCCCCCCCCAGATTGCGACATGCTGCCGCCAGCTGAGTATAGACAATACGCAGCGAAGCGGACCAAGGGCCTGACTCGGCAGAAGGAACGTGCCTGCCATTGCTCGACTTTAAAAAAAGAACCACAACAAAAAAAGCCTCAGGAGAATGTGCAGCCCTTTATAGAATAACTGGAGCAGAGTGCAAAGCACGATACAGAGAAGGAGAGACCATTTTTTTAAAAAAATCACACTCTTTCCCTTTGCACCCGCCCCCCACTTGGTGCCTTCATTCCTGGGGGCTCCCATCTGCAGTGGGGTAGGGGGGAGTTCGGAAGCTGCCAGGCTATCCAAAACGGCACGGAGGCTTCAGGGCGGGCCACTGGGCATGCGCAGCCGGCGCTGCAGAGGGCGCAGAGCCGCAAAGCCTCGGCGGGGGGATTCTGGCGGGCTCTCTGCGCTCCTCCCCGCGCGCCCCTGGGAGCCGAATCCACTCCTCTGGTTGGTTGGCGGGGTGACAGGCGCATCACTGATTGGCGAGCAGCTGGACAGCGGGCTCCGCCTCGAGCGCGCCACGTTTGATGGAGAAATAATTTGAGACACCTGAGGCGGCAAAGGAGGACGAAGAGCAGGGCCGAGAAGGAGAGGTTCTCCTCAGGGAACTAGGGGGCTTCACGCCCCACATTGCAGCAGGAGGGCCAGGGCCGAGAAGGAGAGGTTCTCCTCAGGGAACTAGGGGGCTTCACGCCCCACATTGCAGCAGGAGGGCCAGGGCCGGGGAGGAGAGGTTCTCCTCAGGGAATTAGGGGGCTTCACGCCCCACATTGCCCCTACTCGGCTGCTGAGGAAGGCCAACCACAAGCCTCTAAGGGGCAGAGAAATGCTCTGAGGGAAGGCTGTCTCCCAGACAGGGCAAGGAAGGGCTCTATGCCCAGCAGTGGCTTTTGCCTCAGCATTTATTGAGAATAATTCATAAATAGGCATGGAGAAAAAGCTGTCTCTAAGCTTGCTTCTAATCCTCTGGGGGAAGGGCTGTGTGCCCACCTTTAGCTCACAGGCAAAAATTCTCTGAGGGGAGGCTCTCTCCAGGACAGAGCAAGGAAGGGCTCCATGCCCAGCCTTGGCTTTTGCTTCACCAAAATAATGATAATAAATTTCTGTTGCTTCAGAAAAAGGAGGAGGAAACCACTCAAGCCATGCTACTCAGCCAGGCTAGGGCTTTTTAAAAGAATGCTTTGTGGGAGAGTGGTGGGATTATGGTCTTCAAGACCCCTGCCAAAAACCAGTTTCTGAGGGGAAGTGAAGTTTCTGAGTGGGGAGTTCATCTCCCTGCTTTGGCTTCATCTTGTGCAATAAATAAATAAATAAATCTGAGGGAAAAGGAAGTTTCTGAGTGGGGAGTTCATCTCTCTGCTTTGGCTTCATCTTGCCAAAAGAACTCAAACCCCTTCTGTGGATGCTGCAGCCGTGCTGACGTGTGCAAAAGCCCTGCCACCTCACTGCCCACATTTGTAGCATTTGTCTGCAGAGGGCAACACGCCACAGATTCTCCCCGTCCTCAGAACACTGGGGCGCCACAGTCTTCTGCATCACGGTGAAAACCTGTCCACTCTTAGCGCGTTCTTGCTCTGTGCAGACAAATGCTAGAACTATGGGCCGCGTAGGGCAGGACTTCTGAGCGCAACGGCACAGGGGCTGTAGCAGGAAATTCCCTGAGGCCAGGGGCTGCTGTGCAACTACAGACTGGCCCTTTTAGTCTGAGAAAACTGGGTGCGACCTGAGGCTCCTTTATTCTCCCAACAGCTGTGTATGGCAGCATAATTCCTAAGAGAGTGGCTGGCTTGAATGGAACACCCTCCCTGCGCATTAAAAGGCTTAGGCTTCTAGATACTCAGAACACTTTTCTGAGGCAGCATAAGCTCTAATTTTCAGGCAGGCTTGTATGGAACATGCTTCAGGCTTCTTAATTCTCAAGAGAAGAGAGGATTCTCTTTATAGTCTCTCAAATTCTTTTTAATGAGTTATATCTTTCATATTTGTGAATGGCATAGAGCTATCTGGATGAGGGGTATAGACACTTAATGAAAGAATGAATAAATAAAACAGCTGTGGGAGTCAACATAATCTCAAAAATGGGGGCTGGCTTGTATGCATAATAGAAGCACCAGGATGCTTTATAACTGCCAACTTTATAGGGAAGGATAATCTCAAATTTAGAACCTATCTTTAACTGAAAATTTTTCATGTGTGTTCTCTCCCCACAACATCGCTTGGAGGACAATTTAGCAAAAAGAAACGGAGTTGGTGCATGTGTCCCTATGACCCACAGACCGGAGTGCTGCTCTTGGAGCATTTGTTCCTCTCCAGAGGCCAACGTGGCAGGTAAGGCTCCAAAAAGAGAATGCTAATTGTACAGGAGAAAATTGACCAGAATAGAATCCCTAGCTGTATCATTGCATTTTGGGATGAGACCTTTCTTCAGAGGACTGAAGAAAGGGTACCTCAAATGTTCCTCCGATATATATTATGGATTATTTTATTTTTTCCATTTTATATCCCACTCTTCCTCCAAGGAGCCCAGAGCGATGTACTACAGACTTAGGTTTCTTTCTCACAACAACCCTGTGAAGTAGGTTAGGCTGAGAGAGAAGTGACTGGCCCAGAGTCACCCAGCAAGTCTCATGGCTGAATGGGGATTTGAACTCCGGTCTCCCCGGTCCTAGTCCAGCTCCATTGGGAGCACATACAACACGACAAACACATCACAACACGAAACGGCAGCATCTCTAAAATGGTGGCTGCCTTGAATGGAAGAGGCTTCATGCCTCTTCAAGCAGCTTTGGGGGAATTGCCAAGAAGAGACACAATACCATATACAGGTTGTATTCTGCCATTAAGAGAACACGTTTCACGCGTGTTGGGAGCTTCAAGCTTCTTTAGTTCCGCAACGCTTTTCTTGGGCTGCATACACTCTAGGAATTTAGCTGCCTTGAACGGGAGAGACTTCATGCCTCTTCCATTGCATCCCCTCGACAACCCTGCGTGGCAAACCGGGCCAGAAGAAACGGAGTCGGCGCATGTGTCCCTACGACCTCCAGGCCGGAGTGCAGCTCTTGGAGCATTTTCTCCTCCCAAGGGGCCAACGTGGCAGGTAAGCCTCAAAGATACTGACTGGAGCAAGCTAAAGAGAAAACCATATATGAAAAAAAGAATTCTCAACATGTGAGACCATATAACAGAAAAAAATCTCAAGCTCTACCAGCACCTTCTAAGATAAGGCTCTTCATCAGGACTGGAGAATATATATACAAAACACATTGATAGTCACAAGATAATATAAAACTGAAACAACTGTTTAAAGCATGTTATTCCAGAACTCTTATATGTTCTCATTAGGCCATCTTTACATATTAGAAGATAAGCATGTAATATTGCCAAAACTTCAAAATAAAATACCTAGTTTCTTTCCCAACAGATTTCACAAAAGGCGGCAACCACACACAAGCCAAGGAAGGAGGAAAAGAGTCTCATGGAAGAACCAAGAGGCAGCGACACACAAGCCACAAAGGAATTAAAAGAGCCGATGACGATGCACAAGATAGCCAAAGCAAGGGCTGTTTTCCCCACCGCCCTGAATGCTCTGTCAATCCAGGGTCCATCAGTAGAAACTTCAGGCTGCTTTGTTCTCTCACCACCTGTGGAAGGCAGCATGATCTCTCATTCTGTGGCTGCCTGGAATGAAACACGCTTCATGTATGTTACAAGCTTCAGGCGTCTTTATTCTCCCAACAGCCTTGTCAAGCTGGATATCCTCTAAGATGGAGACTGCCTTTAACAGGACACACTTCATGTGTGCTGCATGCTCAGCAGCCCTTTGTGCCATGTTTGGAAAGAAGAAACAGAGTTGGCACACATTTGCAATGACCTCCATGCCGGAGTGGGGATTTTGGAATGTTTTTTCCTCCCAAGAGGCCTGTGTGGGAGGCAGGATCAAAGACGGGCTGGACCAAGGTAAAGGGATCCCACCCCCGTCAAAAATAGAACTCCCAGGGTGGTGTAAGAGACAATCGAACAGGAACTAGACTAATACCTGCTATGATGAGGCTCTTCAGCAGAGCACTGAAGAATCTATACCAAATAGGTGTTGTTATGGCTGACAAAGCAGACTAGGTTTCTCAGTAGTTACCCCTCAATGGTTACTCTAAAGGATGACTCAATTTCAGTAGGGGTTGCATTGGGTAATTTGGCCAGGATGTCAGCGGGTATTCATTATGCATTGATTTTTGCAAGATGAGATGAAACGGCTGTGAAACTAGTTACCAAGAAATCAAAGATTTCATCCTTAGTGAACTTCTCATATTCTAACAGAAGAATGTGGTATTGCTCACACTTTATAATCAACTAGTATTTTCAAGCCCGTTATGATAACGGGCGCTAGCTTTCTATCCCGTCTTTTCTGTCTCTCTCTCTCTCTCTTTCTGTCTCTTTTTCCCCCCCTTGTCCCCCCCCCTCTTTTTGTTTTTTGTTTTGTTGTTGTCTCTGTTTTTGTTCTTCCTTATTTTGCTTTTACTTTTTTTGGGGGGGGGTGGATGAATAACGGCCAAAATGGCCCATGAGAAGGTGGCCGCCCCCGCCTATCGCCCTCCCGCACACCCAGCTGCCGGAGCCCACCTTACCCGCTCCAGCCCAAAGGAGAAGAGAGGAACTCGGGAACAGAGCTACTCTCGGTGTTAAGCTGCTGCCCATACTGTCGCAATGGACGCAATAGGCGTCCTTTGCGTCCATAGCGGCAGTTTGAGCAGTGACTTAGCACAGAGAGGAGCTCTGCTCGTGAGCTCCTCTCTTTTCCCTCGGGCTGGAGCGGGTAAGGTGGTCTTCGGCAGCTGGGAGGGCGATAGGCGGGGGCGGCGACCTTCTCATGGCCCATTTTGGCCCTTAATCTTTTTTGGGGGGGAGCGAGGAAGGTGATTTTGGGCAGCTGGGAGGGCGGGTGAGCAGGCGGCGGCGGCGGCTGTGAGCGGGCGGGGGCCTCGTTGGCGGCTTTGCCGCCACCTCGCCCAGCTTCATTTTGGGCAGCTGGGAGGCCGGGTGAGCAGGCGGGGGCGACGGCTGTGAGCGGGCGGGGGCCTCGTTGGCGGCTTTGCTGCCACCTCGCCCAGCTTCCCTGTCCCCCGTCTTGGTCTTCCCCCGTCGCCATTGCCCTCGCCTTTTTCAGGGCGGCCGCTTCTGGTTGCCTCGGCCTCCTCTTGCCGTGCCTCAGCTCATGGCCGAGGCGGCGGCTCTGCCGCCGCCTTGGCCACTTTCCCCCGCCGCCACACACCGGCTAATGGCCGCCCGTGGCTGTGGGACACTGGTGTCTGAGGTCCTGTGTCCCTTGGGCTCTTCTGGGCCTGCGCTTCGCGCAGGCCCAGAACAGCCCAGGGAGGCAGGGACGCAGATCCCCAACGTTCCAAAGCCACGGCCACTCACTTAGCCTTTTATTATATAGGATGACATGCCTTTTTCTCTTCCAGTGGGATTCAAGAAAGAGCACAAGGAATGAGGAGGACACAGAGGACAAGACAAGCTGACCTGATCAATCTTGTGACGAGGAGGCGCATTGTCCGAGAATTGAAGTATTCAACATAGTTATTCAGTTTTGCTCATGATAGTTCTTCAATTTTATTCAAAATATAAATATGTGTAAATACTGAGCATACATATTTATTTCACACTGATTGTTACAAGAGAATGTAAAAATGAAACTGTGAAAAGTATATTCACCAAGCTTTGCTCACACTTCATATAAATGACTTGACTTGTTCTATTCCAGCAGATTTCATGAAAGAGCTGAAGGAGCGAGGACAAGACAAGCTGTCTCAATCTCTTTCGTGATGAGGCTTCATCAGAGAACTGAAGAACATATACAAAATATAAAGATGTATACAAATACTGAGCATACTTATTTATTACATACCGATTGTCACAGGAGAATAGAAAAATGAAACTCTGAAAATGTATTACTCAGGAAATCTAAGGTGTCATCCTTCATAAATGCCTCATACTCTAACATCATGTGGATTTGCTCACACTTCAAATAAATTATGTAACTTGTTCTTTCCCAAAGGATTTCAAAAACAGACCAGTGGAGGCGACAAGAGACAAGCCACGCCAAGCAAAACTGCATTACCCTTTTAGGGTTTTTTTTCAGATTGGTCTCAAAACGAGTGGCTGGCTGCCGCAAATAGAGGCTTCAAGCGAGAGTTGATTTTGTCCTTGACCCTGTGAGGTAAGTTAGCCTGGAATAATATGTGCTGGCTTCAAGGGTTCATGCCTAAAAAATAAGAATACATTTGTTTAAATTGTTTGTATCCTGTCTATTCAAGAGCCTTAAACAACCATCTCTTCAGCCTGGCTTTTAATGATATCTTGTTTTAATCTTAATTTTAATTAGATTTAATCTGTTTTAAATGTTTCTTGATTTTAATTGTTTTATTTTGTGTTTTTTTATTTTAATGTAAACCAGCCTGAGCCAATGAATGAATGAATGAATGAATGAATGAATGAATGAAATAATAAATATTCAACAAAATGCTATTCAGGGCTGCTTGCCCTCTCTTAAATGAAAACAACAACCACCCCCTACTAAATGCAAAACAACAACAAAACCCACTATTAAATGCAAGCTCCCACACTACTAAATTAAAAAAAAACACTACTAAATGCAACAACCCCCCGCAAAGCCCACTACTAAATGGGAAAAAACCCCACCACTAAATGCACACACTCCACTAATAAATGCAAAAAAAAAAAATTCACTACTAAATGCAATAAAACAGAAGATAAAATAGACAAGAAAAAAGAGCATTCACAACTAAAAACTGAGTATTCTAAACAGGAGTTAAAAAAACAACCACCATTGGCTCTGTTCACCAGCCATTCTCATTGAACTCTGTTGGTACATTACTCGTCAGGTTTTTTCACCCGTCAGGCATCCTTTTTCACTTGACACAGATGGGTAGACTAGTGGATTTTCTGAGCCCTGATTCTAAACTTGGATTGGAGAAAAATGGAATTTTTTCTTGGTGCAGATCTCCTGACCTAGCTGCTTTGCGTGAGTATTTGTTCAGTGAATCTGAAAAAACTATTATTGTGATGTTTGAAACTAACATTTAACACATTTGTTAAAGATTTGTGGTAATGTTTTATTTTGAAACATGAATTATTTGAAATGATGAAAGAATGTTAATATGCCTATATATTCTCTTTTTACCCAGCAGGTTGACTTGTATACAGTGCCACGTGGATGGTGCATAAATCCCTGCCAAGGAGGATATTGCAAGAAATCGGAAATGTATAAAAGTGGCTACTGTCAGAGGGGTATATATTAACCTATGTCTAGATATGCTTTTGATTTTCTTTTCCCCTAGCAATCAATCAATGTATCTATAGACCAGAAAAATTTCCCCTAGCAGACTGATTTACATAGACGGCCATGTGGATTGTGGGTAAATCCCTACTTAGGAGGTTATTTGAAGAAATCCAAAGTGTATAAAAGTGGCTGATATCAAAGAGGTATGTATCAACTCCTATTTAGATGTTTTTACTCCCTTATTAGGATGCTAGATATACAGTTAAGGTGACTCTATTTAAAAGTCTTCTGTCTGGATGATTTTCCTCTCAAAAGAGACTTGTGCTGACAGGCTGAAAGTTGCTCTTACAATAAGTGATGTAGGGACATAGGAGCTGAAGTCCTATGGTCAGGGTGAAGTGCTGGTAACCTCTCCCCTGTAGCCTCCAAAGAAAGAGGAGAACTTTCTGCAACTGGAAGAAAAAAGATGAAGTCTGAAGAAAAGATTCACTGTGGAAGGAGCGGTCGGCTTGCCATGGACTGTGATGCTTTCTTGCTCCACGTTATTGATAGCCAGTTTAATTTATTGTTACCTTTAAATTGTTGTTCTGTATGTGAGCGTTCTGTGCATTCAGTATTTCTGTAAAGCCTTTGTGTAGAACCCGGGTTCTTCCTTTTGTAATGTATTTTAAATGTATGGAGAATTTTTGTTGTAGCTGCTACACTTCTGATCAAACCTATGATGTTGAAGAGCAATTCTGACAAGATGCAAAACAAGGGAGCCTTCTTCCTTAAATCCATGTGGTAAATCCACGGGGGCTGCTCCAAGGACAGCAATATCTGACATTTTGTTTGACAGAGAATCCCACAAGTGGATGATGCGTTGTGTGAAAAAGTGTTTGTTTGTTGGTTCTAGAGGTGGTTCCTATCCAATTGCCTGGGATGACCTCTGGTTCTAGTGTGATGTGAGAGGGAGAAGAATTTCTCTCCATCCTCTTTCTCCACCCTATGCCTGATTTTATAGACCTCTATCATGTCTCTCCGCCGTTGTCTTTTTTCTAAACCAAATAGCCCCAGGTGTTGTAGCCTTGCCTCATAAGAAAGGTGCTCTAGGCCCCTGGTCATCATGGTTGCCCTCTTCTGCACCTTTTCCAGTTCTACCATGTCCTTTCTCCTTGGGGTTTTTTGTCCCAATGTGTATCACTTTACACTTGCCAACACTGAAGTGCATTTGCCACTTTGTCACCCACTCACCCAGTGTGGAGAGATCCTTTTGGAGCTCCTCACAATCCGTTGTTGGATTTCACTACCCGAAAGAGTTTGGTACCAGCTGCAAATTTGGCCACCTCGCTGCTTACCCCTGCGTCTAGATCAGGGATTCTCAAACTTGGGTCCACAGATGTTTTTGGACTTCAACTCCCATAATCCCCAACCAAAGGCCACTGGGGCTGGGGATTATGGGAGTTGAAGTCCAAAAACATCTGAGGACCCAAGTTTGAGAATCCCTGTTCTAGAGCATTTCTAGGGCAGGGTCTTCCCTTGGGGGCCAGAGAACCGACCAAGCCCTCTTCAGTGCAGCACCCTTCCCCTGCCCTCCCCTTTCCCACCCTGAGGAAGGTCTCTGTGGGTTCCTTCCAAGCACTCCATCCTCCCCCTCCTGATTGGGGGCCTCACAGACCAAGGGCAGGTGTGGGGTTCTTCTGGTGGGCCTTTCCACAGACTCTCTGGCACGTCCAAGACCAACATGTCAGCCTTAGGAAGCACCTGTGAGAGAACAGCTTCTGTTTTCTCCCAGTGTGAGAACTTCTGGCTGTCATGGGGTGTAGCACGTGCTGTGAAGGTGGGAGAGGAAAGAAGGAAAGCCTTCCAGCACCAGGGCAAGGTGGAATTAAACGGCTCTCCTTCACTTAAGCTGCCCCCATTGAGGTGGGAGACCATTTGAGAGGCCTCATCCTTGGTCCCCCCCTCCTTGCCCTTTTTATCTTGAACAGCCTGGCAAGGCAGGCTCAGCTGAGAGAGAGAGCGGGGAGCCCAGAGCCAGCTGTGTGACTTAGTGGGGATTTGAAGCGGGGTGTGTCTTTGCCTCTAACCATTGCCCCACTCGGTGCTGCCAGCATAAGGCTCAGCATGCAAAGAGAGCCAGCAGGGGGAGGCAGCCTCCAGCACCCCGATGTTCCTGAACTACAACTCCCAGCATTCCCAGGCAGGGCATCCTGGGAGTTGCAGGCCAGTCACAGCCGGAGTCCTGCTCCTGAATCTGAAATATTCAACAGTCCAAAAAGACAGAACAAGGTGGAGGGAGCAATTCCCGGCAGCAGGGAAAACACAGGAAGGGATGGGAAAGGAAACGGTGCAGGAAAGCGCCAGGGGAAGCTGCCTTGTGCGGATGAGTCGGGACCTTGGGCTATCTGGCTCAGGACTGTGCTCTGACCGGCAGCAGCTCTCCAAGGTTTTAAGCAGGACTCCCTCCCAGGCCCACAAGTTACTGGGAGAAGCTTCCAGGCATTGAAGCTGGGTCCCCCTCCTGCAGGCCAAGCCGGGGCTAGTCTAGGGCTGCGCATCATCCCTGCAGGGGCATCTCTCTCGCAGGGCCCCCCCCCCCCCCGGCAGTCTCTCATTCAAATGCTAAGCGGAGCCGGCAGGGGAGGGAGCCCGGAGGAGAACAGCAGCAGCCGTGGTTAGGGGGTGGGTGGGGTGGGGGCTTCACCCAAGGAAAGCCCTTCGGGAGAACTGTGCGGCGCCTGCTGCGCTTGCATGGAGAGCGTGGGGAGGCAGGCTGCGTGCGCAGCTCGGGGGTCCAGGCAGGGTTGCTTTCTGGCTCACGGGCTGGACCCGCTCCTCCGCCTGCCACCTGCAAAAGCACCTGCGCATGCTCAGCAGCGAGAGTGCATGAGCGAGACTCCTGTAGCCTCGACTAGGCAAAACCTCGACAGACATCCATGCTGCACGTGGGGACCTTCCTCCTCCTCCTGGGGACGGACCCTGTTCCCTCCCAAGCTGCACGGAATGGAGGCGGGGAACACACCGGGGGGCCCTTTGCTGTTCTCCCAGGCTCGGGGCGCCCTTCAGCTGTGCAAAGTCTCTTAGCCCCGAGATCGGGGACTGTCTTTGGCCAGAGGGGTGTGTGGAGTGAAGATTTGGGGATGCTGGAGAAGGAGCCCGCCTGCCATAAAGAGGCAGCTGTGGAAAGCGATTCCCAACCTTGGGTTCCCAGGTGTTCTTGGACTTCAACTCCCAGAATCCCCAGCCCCAATGGCCTATGGTTGGGGATTGTGGGAGTTGAAGTCCAATAACGTCTGAGGACCCAGCGTTGGGAATCCCTGCTCCAGACAGCCAATGCCTCCTTGTCTGGGCGCTGCCCCGCACCCCCCTCCTCGTCACGTGGCCCAAAGGAGGAGGAGGCTCCCCTCCTCTCCTGGCAAAAAATCCCCGGCTAGCTTGGCACAGAACCATCCTTTAACTGGTGATTCTCTTCATTGAGCAGGAGGAGAGCAGCTGGCCCTCTCCACCCCCTCACAGCATCCCTCCAGTGGTTGCCGCTGGTGTCTATCTTGTGTTTCTTTTTTAGATTGTGAGCCCTTTGGGGACAGGCGGCCATCTTATTTATTGATTCTTTCTCTGCGTATACCGCCCTGAGCCCTTTTTGGAAGAGCGGTATAGAAATCGAGTAAATAATAATTTATAATAAAAATGATAATGATGGGGGCGGAGCCCAGGAGTTGGCGGAGAGAGGCGAGGGCCTGACGTCACCGGCTCCGCGCCATCGGGGAGGAAGGAGCCAATGGCCGCCAAGGTCATGCCCCTTCCCCCCGTCGCCGGGTGACGTCAGAAGCCAGCGCCCAGGGCCTGTCAGTCTCTAGGGAGAGGCGGGGCGCCTCGTGTCGGTCGGAGCTTCCGCTTCCGCCACCTCCTCGGTGCCCGCCGGGATGGCGCCGCGGCTGCCGCTGGAGAAGGCGGCCTGGCGCCGGGTCGAGACGGTGCCCACCTCCCGCGTCGCCCTCCGGCCTTGCCCCCGCGGAGCCCGCAGGCGGGTGAGTGGAGGAGGGGTCTCCTGCGCCCCCGGGCCCCGCCTGCCTGCCTGCCTGCCTGGGGCTGCCCCTCGCTCGGCCAGAGGGAATGGGGCTGGGGGGAGGAGAGGGAGGGCTGCCTGCCTGGGTTTGGCGGCCCCTAGAAGGTGGTGGGGGTGGGCAAGTCCCCTCAGGGGCAGGATCCCCGGGGCTGCCCGTGGGGAGGTCTCGCTCTAAGCAGCAGCAGCAGGAGGAGGATCTGGGGGTGGGGGTGGGGGTGGCTGCCCAAGGCCCCCAGGAGGTGGACCCAGAGAGGCTGCCTGTGTGAGCCCGGCCAGGGCTTCCCCTGAGGGGATGGAGCTGCTCTGGGGAGGGTCAGGGCTCCGAGGCCAGTGCCGTTTCCCAAGGGTTGGCCCGCTGGAGAGGGTCTTGCTTCTGCGCAGCTCCTCTCCCTCTGTCTGTCTGCCTGTCTTCTCTGGGGCCCCAGCCCAGCCTCCTCCCCACAGAGGAGCTGTAGGTGCCTCAGTCTGTGGGGTGCGGCGTGGCCCCAGGCGCTCTCAGTGTCCGTGGGCTCCCTGGTCCTTCCCATGAGGACTTCTGCCTGCCGCTGAGGGGGTTTCCAAAAGTCCATGAAAGCTTCTGCTAAAAGGAAATTTGTCTTCAAGGCAACACCAGCTGTTTAGTCTGCTGCAGCAAGACCCCCCCCCCAGCACATTTATTTGAAATATTTCTGTACCACCCAAAACTTGAGTCTGGGTGGTTTACAATTAAAATCATTTAAAATCTTAAATCAGTTAACAATTGAAATCATGTTAAAGACTAAAAACATTTAATTGCTCTTACCATTAATTGTTTTGCAGCACCTTAGTTGTGAAGTTCACTGTGCGCCCACCCACCCCCCACCCCCCGCGCGCGCTTAGCTTACTGGGAGATGAACAAGCTTGCCTGTGCAGGGCTGGCCCTGGGCAGAGAGGGTGGGCCGGAAGCCAGACAGACCACCAGTCCTATCCCCACCACTTCAACATTTGCCGAGAGAGAATCTGGCTCCTGAGAGAGTTTCCTGGACATCTTGACTAATACAGTGAAGGAGCTTTGGCAGTTCAGAGCTTCCAGGCAGCCGCCTTTGGGTCTTGAGACGGGGAAGCAGGAGAAGAGCTGGAAACATGGGGTGGGGCACAGTCCCCACAGGGTGTGTGCACACGTGTGTCTGTCCACATCTGTCTTCTCCAAAGTGGCGGCAAAGGCAGGGAGCGTCAGACTGGTGGGGTGTTGCAGCAGCTGGGAATGTGGCTCTTCTGGGGTGAATGGGGGTCGTTTAAGGAGATAGCTGCCTTCTGCCCCAACCAAGCAGTTCTCTAGAACAGGGAGGGAGGAAGATGAGCATTTCTACAGCATGCTAAGAGCACAAAACAACTGCCCCCCACCTCCAGTCTGGCTCTCCATTTCTCTCTCTCTCAGATGTGGCCTTGTGAGGAGGAATGTCACTGTGAACCACACGCTTCAAGGAAGGGCTTTTTGAACCAGGATGCAGCCTGCAGCTACGCTTAGGAACATGGCAGCTGGCAAAAGTGGTGCTGCAACCCCTTCTGTGCTGCTGACACACAAGAGAAAAACCTTCTTTCCATCCTGGGCCTTTTGCCCAAGAAATCTCAAGAACCTAGAACTTATGTGCAAAGCATTTCTAAATGGAAGAAGTGAAAACCCCACCAGCTCTTTACTCACTAAATACTTTTTGTTGCCTCTGTGTATCTCTTGTTGGACTCCCCTTGAAGCTAAAGATGTGAAGTGCCATTTGTACCCTGGGTCTCTCACCAAACAACTCTCAAGCCTGCAAAGTTTCTTGGCAAAGCAAAGCGTCTCTAGTTGGAAGAAGTGACAGCCCCAGAAGTCACCAATCCTGATGTTTCACTTTGGGAAATTTGAGTGAAATGTTAGTTGGCCTTATTGTCTAATCTTACTCTTGATTACTTCTTTTTAGGCAAATAAGATAATAAATTGCCTTGGTACTGAACTTTTATCTTGAATGGCACAAGGAGGGCGAGTAGGAGATTGGGGCTGAATATTAAAAGAATTTCTAATTTCAACCCATTGCTCTAATTGTTATTGCTCTCCGGATAAAGGACACTGCTAAAGGAAGAGTTTAATAAGGATATAAAGGAGTCTAGTAAGGATTAAAGAACTAATCCCTATGCTTTGGCACATTATACTCCCCCACCCCACTTTATAAGCATGTAATATGCTTAGTAAGATATCTGGATGAGAGGGGGGGAGAGCCCTGAACGTAAACATTTAGTAGTTCTTTCATGCTTTCTTCACATTTGTAACTGGATTCATTTACTCCCTAGTTCTGGGAGAGAGGGAACATTGGTTTTGGTTCTCCTCACTCTTTTGTAGAATTCTGTTTAACATTGTCTTAGTTGGTTTAACCTGGTTACTTTTCTCTCTCACCTTTTTGGTGGTGATTTGGAGGATGGGGAGGGAAGGATAGTTCCTGGGTTTAGTTATGAATGTATTTCAATGCTAACAGTTTCTGCCAAAGATGATGTATTTCGACTCAAGGCCTATGATATAACATTAGTCCAATTGGTTATAGCACTTGCAGTTGTTGACATGGGTAATCTGTCCTTTAAAGATGGGTGATTTAAATATTTTTTCAGTTAATTGTAATGGCTTAGTTTCTTATCAAACATTCTAAGGTGTTTAAAACAAAGGACAGATATAATTTTTCTTCAAGAAACACGTACTAAAAGAGGAACAACAACATTGTTTAGTTTAATTATCCTCATCAGGGATAGCAGCTGGAAGCTCGAAGTCCAAAGGAACTGCCACGTTGTTTTCCCCAAATTGCTGATTTACACCCTTGAAAGACTATAAAGATTCTTTTGGTCAGTTTGTATATATTGAGGGCACATTTTTGGATAAACCCTTGTTACTGTGTTCCATATATGCCCCAAATACTCTGTCACTGAAAATCTCTTTTAAAAACTTCAAAGTATTAAGATTCAAGATTGGATAAATGGGTGTGGTTTTAACTTAACCATAAACCCTGCTTTGGATAGGTCAGCCTCCAAGTATACTCCCAACATTTCTACTTCTAAGTTCCCTATAGCATATCTCTCTAAGGAAGCTAATTTGGTGGTTCCTTGGCAGTTGTTACACCCAGGGGAAGGGGATTACACATTCTTGTCTGCCAGACATGAAACTTGTTCTAGGATTGATTATGTTCTCATCTCCAGTTCCCTACAGAATGATATTCAAGATGCTATTAGTGATAAAATTTGGACAGATCACAATTGGATAATATGCTCATTAAGTTTTGAAAGTTCTAATAACCCAATTTCTTGGTTGAAAACTTATTTATTATACAATAAAGATATATGCAAAACATTGGAAGATTGACTTTTAATTTAACTCGGATTGTTGATTCAGCCCAGCCACAATTTGGGAAGCATTTAAAGCAATATTTCATGGAAAGGGGATTAACCAGCTGCATACACTTCCAGGCTCCAGAACTGTAAAAATTAAGAATATTATAATAATAAACCAAGCAAAAACATATATGCTGAACATAAAGAAATAAAGCCGAACCTCCTATTAGAATCACACTCTATTAGAAAACAGCTACTCTTTCTTTGGCAAATGATGAAAGAGGTGCTAAAGCAAGCAAAGTTCTAGTTAAGTGCATAAGCAAGAAAAGGCAGTCCAAAGCCATCAGATTGATTCCATCTACAAACCATGCCAAATGAATGGTTTGCTCCGTAGACATCTCCAGAAAGTTTGAAAAGTTTTATCATAATTTACAGTCCTCTGAATTACCCACTTCAGATAATACATCTAACTTTTAAACCAATTCCATCTCTTCGAAATTAATTCCGACACATACAGCAGACTATTCCATTGACTGGCAGCAGACTGCATCTGGAAACCTATTAAAAGGTAAGTCCACCCCTTACTTAGATACTAGATACCCAATACTGCCCCTCAGAAGAGCCCTGGGACTCCACACACTCAGCAGGGCTTCTGCTCCCTCTTCCTTCCCCATCAGCCCTGGCAGCAAAAGGATCGACACAACAGATTAGAGCAAACACAGAGACCTTACCTGGTTGGTCAAGGCCAGCTTTCCTCCTAACAGGTCTACTCCAGTGGAGTTGCTGGAGCAGCAAAGGGAGCCTGTGAACTGACTGATGGCTTATAAAGAGTCATAGCCCCGCCCCTTCCTGTCTGCTGAGGCCTCCTTGGGAGTAGGGCTAAACTGAGGAAGGGGCGGGCCTTTCAATGAGTACATAAGCTTTCCATTCACAGTGGTGCATCACAACTTCAGCAGTTCTACCACAGAGCTTGTGGTGGTCAGTGGTGTGCCTGAGCCAGCTCAGGGAGGGTTGGAGTCTGGCTTGAGGATTCTTCTGAAGCAGCTGACTAGCTGGCTTTTATTGCAAGACAGAGAACACAAGATCTCTTCATTGATCCTGCAAGGTAATTATATTTCTAAGTTGCTTTTAAAAGGGCTGATCCTATTGAGTCTCTGCTTTATCTGGTTCCTCCACCCTGTTGAAGGGGTTGCTGGTTTTAAGTTGACTGGCACTCCCCCTGTTCCTGCCTAGTAAAATGTCTTTATTGGACATGGCATGATACTGGAGTAGAACATTGTTGCCTACTTAGAAGCTCCAACACGAAACTTCTCTGACTGAGTTTAGTATTTAAAGCTTCTATCCTAGAAGTTCTAACAAGTAAAACTGAAGTACTGGTGTTTCTTCAGTTCCCCCCACTCCTTAGTACAGCCACAAAGGTCATTCTCATGACTGGCTCTATGCCAGTAGGGCAGCCCTACCTGGGTCTAGCCATGAGAAGACGCCCCAGGATCAGCAAGAGCGTGCCTGCCAGCTAAGTCAAGAGAAGAACATCTTAGTCTGCCAGCTCCCTTCCCGTTCCCCACAGTCGGAGTAAATCTCCTCCTACAGTAAGGGGGAAAGGCTTGTTGTACCTGGTGTGCTGGCTGAGTGTTGCTGCAGGGCCATCGATTCTGAAAGGGAAGCCGACCTTCCATCTTCAGTCACAGTGACTTGCAGGAATGGAGCAGGCAGCTTCTCCACCTCGGTCTCTGGTCCAGACTGGCCAAATCTTGTCTTAACACATCAGGGTCGATCTCCAGTCTAAAGGCAAAGAGCTTGCTTGGGTCCTTGGGGTATCTTTCCTGATGGGCCTGTGCAGGAGAAGGGGAGGCCGGCTGTGATGTCTTCTCAGGAGTATGGATGAATTGAAGAGCCATGGGCTCACTTCACACCAGCCCTGAACTGGTCCAATAGTCTGTGATCTCAGCTGCCTTGCTTCTTTGCCTAATGTTGGTTGAGAGAGCATGTAAGGATTTGTCTTGCTTGTGCAGGACATTACTGAAGTCCTCTGTGCTTGTCAAGGAAAAAGTGCCTCGGAGAACTATCTCCCCTCTGCCTGTGCTCACAGGGCTCCCACTTGGAGCTGGCACTTGCTCTTGAAGGGTCAATTCCAGGTGCCTGCTCATTAGCTTCAGCCAACAGGGAGACTTGCTGTTAGGAAGCCAGGAGTTTCAATCTTGGGTTTAGCTGCAAGGGTTGTGTGAAGTAGAGGATCTGATCACTTCAGCCCAAGAATCAGCAGAGAAATGAGTCTGATGTCCAGGTTTGCCTCCACTTGCTTTGAGTTCTCCCAGAAGCCAGAGAAATCAGGCCTTTCCTGCTCCAAAATATGCCTATTTCAGCTTTCCAAAATGTGAAATGTCTAGTAGAACCATGAAGGACATATGCATGATTCTATATGTTGCAAGAGGATACCAGTGGCTAATGCAATAATCTGAGGTGGAAGGCCCTCGAGAAAGTTGAAGCTTTATTAACTTGTATGTCAGTGCAATATCCCAGACATATGTACTGTTGCTCTGTGGAGGGCAATACTGGATCTTTCCAGTGATATGGCTCTTCTGTTCTGGCCAGTGTTGAACTATAGGCCAAGAAGACTTCATAATTAACTGCATCATCTTCTGACTGTACCCCTAGTAAAGCTAGTTGGGGATCTGGCTGTAAGTTGTATCCCAGTATTGGTATATTCTACTGAGCTGCAAAGTGGCAAATGCCAACGATGAGTTAATGTTAAAGTATTTTCTGTCACTGTGGCAGAGGTTGATTTGCATGGTCAATGTTGGACCAGAGACCAACAAGGATAACTTGTCTTAAGTCTAATTCCTTTACAGCTTTCAGCCCAATTAAAGGAGTATTTAAGTAAACCATAAATACTAGCGATCATCTTCTTGGGTTTGTGTGATCTGTAAAATCGGATGCCTGAGTGCTTGTGATCCTACAGATTGATTGGACATAAACTGAATTGGTTTCAGTTAACCTCACCTGCATTATTTTTCAGCTGTGAATGAGTCTGTTCACCTTTGTCCTTAGCTATGTAGAGTTCTCATTTCCCCCCCTCCTTTAAATTGATCTGTTTTGAGGGATCAGAAGATGCTGTGCGATAGAGGTGGTCACGGTGGCACTGGGTTGTTAAGCCATTTCCCCCATACACGTTGTGCCTTTGAGCTAAGGACTGATAGATTGCCTTATAACTCTTTGCCATTCTGATGGCAGCATTGTCTGTTCAGGAGATGTTTCCATTCCCACCCACTGCTGGGAGTTATCCCCCTTAATTTTATAGATGCATAACTGGAATCTAATGCATCACTGGCTCACGTAGCTAAACTGGTGATCCTTTTCCTGATGCATTAGTCTTCTAAGGGTTTCAGTGCATGGCCCACAGTGCTGATAGCTTTTTTTCCGCATTGCCCCAAGGATTGCTAAGTCAGGATCTTGCACAGCATTGTTAGCAGCTGTATCCTTGTTCAATTGTGATTTTCCCGCTGTTGCCATTTTGGAGGCCATCATGCTGCTTGGCAGGCTCTTTGCTGCTGCTGCTGTTTTGCTTTCAACATCAACGTTTAGGGTTCCATTTTAGTAACCATGTGACTTGTTTATCACACAGCTTGTTCTGTTTTAGTATTGCTGCTAACAGTTGGGCCTGCTGAGTTCTTATATAAATCCTGGCATGGGAAAGAGCTTTTGGGCTAAGCAGCCATCTTGCCCAGTGTCTAGCTACACCCCCAGACTGCTGTTCTTGAGTAGTCCTATAGAGTCTCATAGTCTGGATGTCACTCCAGCTGCAGAATAGGTGACTGTGGCTTTAAGCTGCAGAGGGCCTCTAGCAAGAAGCGTTCAGCTGGAGATGGGATGGGGAAGCGGGGAGGAGCCCAGTGCAGCTCCCGTCTGGGTGTGTTTGCAAGTGTGGTGGTGTGGCTCGGGTGGTCAGTGCCATTTGGCCCTCTTGGGTTTGCTTCTGTTCCCAAACATAGTTATGTGCTCCTTCCTTTCCTCTGTTTTTTTCAGTGGCTTTTTCCAAAGAGCTGCTTGGTGGTGTTGGCTTGTGTTCTTGGCTTAACTTTAACCAGTTAATGGATGGGATTGAGGCAGCTGCTTGATGGTGGCGTAGGAGTGGGGAGACCCCTTCAGCCATGACACTCATTGGGTTAACCTGGGCCAGTGGCTCCTGCACAGCCCACTTAACAGGGATCTTGTGAGGATTGTGGACTGCCTAGAGGAAGGACAGGATAGCCAGGTCTGCATAGCTCTCTTTATCCTGTCTTGTGAACTTGGGATGCCTGAGACCAGTAGTGCATTTTCATACCATGCTCCCAACACTCTTTCGAGTGGAATGACTTAGTCCTCCTACATTGACTGGGTGCTCAATTAGCATCAGGACATAGCAGAACCTGTTGCTGTAAGGCAGACAAAAGTCTTGGCCTCAGAGGGAGGGAGGGCAGTGCAGCTGAAGCTGGTTTGTAGTAGGTGGGTGTGTGTGTTCACCAGCCTGTCAGTCTAAGCTCAGAAATGCTGCAGTCTGCTAGTCCTCTGGTTGTCTCTGCTGCTTCCTAACATCAAGGGACAAGGTGCAGGACAACTCTTCTCCCATCCCAGTTTGTGAGAGTCAAAATCCACTGGCAGCCTGGTAGCACCAGAGCTTGGCCATGAAGCAGTGCAGTGTTCACTGCAAAAGCCACAAAGGTGTGGATGTCTGTGTATTGCTCTGGGGATTGGTGCCTGTCCTAAATTCTGAAAGGCTGGGTAATTGGGTTAAAACATCTGGCTCAGTTTTCTGGGTGCTTAATGAAGCTCTGCCTTGTCTTTGCATTCAGGGGTTTGTGGATGCTGGACCAGTGTGGCACAATATCTTGAGAACTGTACAGCACTGGGCCAATATACCAATTCAGGCATGGGATTTACTAAGCTACCCTGGGCCAGTCACTGCATGTCTCAAATGTAGGACTCTGATCTAGCAAGAGGACAATCTTTCTAGTTTGCCCCCCAAATCAGCAGCTAACACTGATTTGTTGCTCCCTTTGTAGCATTTTCCATTGAAGGGGTGTTGGTGGTCATACTGCTGATCTCTTGAATCTAGTACTTAAAGCTAGAACAAACCAGGACTTTCTCGTGCTCCCCCATGTTACATCCTTATTGGCCCAGGTCAGAACGTAGGGCTGTAACCCTGCACTAAAAAGTCCCAACACTAAAAAGCTCTCAACTGTACTGTGTACTAAAGCACAGTCTACATGCTCATAGGCCTTCACTTTGTATGTCAGGTTAGAATCGGGAGTTACCCAGTTCAAAAAAGCTTGTCTCTTTTCAGGGAGTTCTGGGGATGGGGCCCTAGGCTGGTAGCCAAGTGTTCTGCTTTTCCAAGTGGTGCCCACTTGGGATCCTTCAGATGGCCCCAAGGCTTGCAGCAGAGATGGGGGTCTCATGAGTGAGTTCTGCAGAGGACAACTGTCCTTCCTTGCCTATACAAGCATTGGAATAAATGTCTGTTGGGATGCAGAGAAGGAGAACTGACCCCTGCTAACTGGGCAAAGAGGCACCTTTTACCGTGGTGATTCTCTTTATTTAGCAGAGGGAGAGTAACTTGCCCTATCCACCCCAGCACAGTACTTCCAGTGACTGTAGCTGGGGTCTATCTTATGTTTCTTTTTAGAATGTGAGCCCTTTGGGGACAGGGTTCCATCTTATTTGTTTGTTATTTCTCTGTGTAAACCGCCCTGAGCCATTTTTGGAAGGGCGGTATAGAAATCGAATAATAATAACAACTGTACTGCAGGTGCCTTCCTGTGTAGCTTTTAAAGGCTCCCCACTTTTCAGTTTGTAATTTATGTCCCAGACTTGCCTTCACTTAGAGTGCTGCTGCCAAAAACCAGATCAGGAGCCTTTATTCCTCCTGCAGAGAAGCTCAAATGACCCAAAGGGACAAAGTGCTTCTCCCTCCATAGGTGGCTGTAGTATTTTGCCTTGAAAGACTGGAAGTTCCCTCCATGAGAACCTGGGAGGACAAGGATGGCCTCCTGTGCTGTTCTGCAGAGAGGTAAGGGGTGTGTGTGTGCGTCCTGATCTTGAGAGCAAAGTCAACTTCTGGCAGTGGGTGAAGCAAGCCAACTCTCTGTTGTGGACTAGGGAGAAGATAGCTTAGCGGCACTAAAAGCCTTTCCTTGTCTATGGCCCTGTGGGTAGGCAAGGGCCAGTATTTTTCATTTCATTTTTACATTTCATATCCTGCTCTTCCTCCAAGGAGCCCAGAACAGTGTACTGCATACTTAAGTTTCTCCTCACAACAACGCTAACCACTATACCACCCTGGCTCTCCAGTAATCCCCATAAGCAGAGTTCCATAACCAAGTTAGCTATTACCGCCCCAGCCCTCAGGCCATACTGTTGCCTCTCTGTGTGGTGCACCAGCCCCTCCAGCCTTGCCAGAACTGGTGTTCAGATGAGCACTATAGGCAGATGTGAGTAACCGCTGGCATTTTGGTGATTCAAAAGGGGAGTGGCCATTCTTGGTCCCAGTCGTCTTTAGTGTGCAAGTGGTTACTTGTGCCCCAGCACGGTTTATGCCTGTTAAGTCTGCATGTGTTTCATAGCTGTAACCTCCATCTCTTTGGCAGGAGCAGCCTTCGATGGTGAGCAAAGAAGCAGTAGCGCAGTCCCCTCTCGGGAGCAGCACCAGGCTCTAGAATGCTGCCATGAATGTCTTCAACTCGCTGCATTGTATGTATTGAAGAGATTGGATATGCTGCACTTGTTGATGTAAGTATCTCCATGGAAGGTTACAAGGAAATGCTCCAACATGCCCCAAGAAACTGCCACAACCAAGCCACTATCATCAAACCTAAAGCCCCAATAAACCAACTTATAAACCTGAAGCCTCCCAAATAAACCACCACAACTGATAAACCTGAAGCCCCGATAAACCAACTAACCCAAAGCCCCGATAAATAAACCCACTGCCCAGCCAATAAAGTGAAATGCTCATGATGCAGCTTGTGGGAGAGACTTTTACTGCAGTATTCTGCAGCTTCAGAGAAGTACATAACTGGACCAAATCCTGTGGGAGTGAGGTAAGTTTTCACTGTCCCATTAGAAGATCTGCCAGTGGACTCGCATTCCTGTGTAAAGCAGTAGGAAGGTTGTTGCAGTTGCAACACATGCAGTCATCCAGTGGAGTGTGCTGTTGGCTAAGATAATCAGCACACTGACAGGTGTGACAATACTTAATTACTTGCTTAGGTTTTTCCTCTTGGGTAGTGGGGTGTTCACTTATTAACTGAGAGGAGGACTATGCCTTGCAGTTCATTCTCTGGCCAAGGATTGAAGTTGTAATGCTAAATGGTGCTCCAAAGATACTGTAAGTTAAACATGCATGTGTGTCAAAAACCTTTCCCCTGAACTTCAAAAGAAAAGATCAGTGTCTGGAATCCTGAGAGGTGTAAACAAGGACTGCACAAAGGCCTTCATCCACAATGCTCCAGTGATGGGAGTGAAGAACCAGGTATGGCTGCTATTCTACTGACACCACTGTCCCCTGCCACTGGAATTGGAAAACCCTTGATCCCAGCATCCACAGCTCAACCATCTGTCATGGACGGTTGAGCAGTGAGTGTTGGGATCATGGGTTTTCCAATTCCAGCACTAGGGAATGGTGGTGCAGAACCTATCTCACAGAGATTTTAGAATTTCTGTGGGGTTCTTAGAATTTCTGTGGGGTTCTTAGAATTTCTGTGGGGTTCTTAGAATTTCTGTGGGGTTCTTAGAATTTCTGTGGGGTTCTTAGAATTTCTGTGGGGTTCTTAGAATTTCTGTGGGGTTCTTAGAATTTCTGTGGGGTTCTTAGAATTTCTGTGGGGTTCTTAGAATTTCTGTGGGGTTCTTAGAATTTCTGTGGGGTTCTTAGAATTTCTGTGGGGTTCTTAGAATTTCTGTGGGGTTCTTAGAATTTCTGTGGGGTTCTTAGAATTTCTGTGGGGTTCTTAGAATTTCTGTGGGGTTCTTAGAATTTCTGTGGGGTTCTTAGAATTTCTGTGGGGTTCTTAGAATTTCTGTGGGGTTCTTAGAATTTCTGTGGGGTTCTTAGAATTTCTGTGGGGTTCTTAGAATTTCTGTGGGGTTCTTAGAATTTCTGTGGGGTTCTTAGAATTTCTGTGGGGTTCTTAGAATTTCTGTGGGGTTCTTAGAATTTCTGTGGGGTTCTTAGAATTTCTGTGGGGTTCTTAGAATTTCTGTGGGGTTCTTAGAATTTCTGTGGGGTTCTTAGAATTTCTGTGGGGTTCTTAGAATTTCTGTGGGGTTCTTAGAATTTCTGTGGGGTTCTTAGAATTTCTGTGGGGTTCTTAGAATTTCTGTGGGGTTCTTGTTAGGTAACCCGTTTCCTGGTTTGTCTCCGGGGTGGGGGGCACCAAAGGCGGCTGCGCCTGTGGCCCAGCCTAGTCTTTAGAGTTTTGGTGTTTTTGCGCCTTTCTCAGGTTAAAATGTGCGTTTCAGGGTGTTTGTGTGCGTTTCTGAGGTTAAAGTGCGCGTTTCAGGGTGTTTGTGTGCGTTTCTGAGGTTAAAGTGCGCGTTTCAGGGTGTTTGTGTGCGTTTCTGAGGTTAAAGTGCGCGTTTCTGGGTGTTTGTGCGCGTTTCAGAGTGTGCGCGTTTTAGGGTGTTTTTGCGCGTTTCTGAGGTTAAAGTGCATGTTTCAGGGTCTTTGTGCGCGTTTCAGGGTGTTTTTGCGCGTTTCTGAGGTAAAAGTGTGTGTTTTTCAGTGTTTTTGCACGTTTCTGAGGTAAAAGTCCATGTTTTAAGGTGTTTTTTCATGTTTCTGAGGTAAAAGTGCAGGTTTTTCAGTGTAACTTTGCAACGTTGCCCCATTGTAACTTTGCAACGTTGCCCCATTGTAACTTTGCAACGTTGCCCCATTGTAACTTTGCAACGTTGCCCCATTGTAACTTTGCAACGTTGCCCCATTGTAACTTTGCAACGTTGCCCCATTGTAACTTTGCAACGTTGCCCCATTGTAACTTTGCAACGTTGCCCCATTGTAACTTTGCAACGTTGCCCCATTGTAACTTTGCAACGTTGCCCCATTGTAACTTTGCAACGTTGCCCCATTGTAACTTTGCAACGTTGCCCCATTGTAACTTTGCAACGTTGCCCCATTGTAACTTTGCAACGTTGCCCCATTGTAACTTTGCAACGTTGCCCCATTGTAACTTTGCAACGTTGCCCCATTGTAACTTTGCAACGTTGCCCCATTGTAACTTTGCAACGTTGCCCCATTGTAACTTTGCAACGTTGCCCCATTGTAACTTTGCAACGTTGCCCCATTGTAACTTTGCAACGTTGCCCCATTGTAACTTTGCAACGTTGCCCCATTGTAACTAAAATTTTTTTAACTGAAAGACAAAGGGGCAATGGGTGGATGGGACAAAGGTACAAAGAGTCGAAGGGGCAATGGGGCAATGGGGCAATGGGGCAATGGGGCAATGGGGCAATGGGGCAATGGGGCAATGGGGCAATGGGGCAATGGGGCAATGGGGCAATGGGGCAATGTTGCAAAGTTACACAGAAAAATGTGCACTTTTACCTCAGAAGCGCAAAAACACCTTAAAACGCGCATTTTTACCTCAGAAACGTGCAAAAACACCTTAAAATGCGCGTTTTTACCTCAGAAACGCGCAAAAACACCTTAAAACGCGCGTTTTTACCTCAGAAACGCGCATTTTTACCTCAGAAACGCACAAAAACACCTCAAAACGCGCACTTTAACCTCAGAAACGCGCAAAAACACCTTAAAAGGCGCACGGTTAGGGTTAGGGTTAGGGTTAGGGTTTGAGGTAAAAGTGTTTCTGAGGTAAAAGTGCGCGTTTTGAGGTGTTTCTGCGCGTTTCTGAGGTAAAAACGCGCGTTTTGAGGTGTTTTTGCGCGTTTCTGAGGTAAAAATGCGCATTTCTGAGGTAAAAATCCATGTTTCTGAGGTAAAAATGCACATTTTAAGGTGTTTTTGCGCGTTTCTGAAGTTAAAATGCACGTTTCTGAGGTAAAAACGCGTGTTTTAAGGTGTTTTGGCGCGTTTCTGAGGTAAAAACGCGCGTTTTAAGGTGTTTTGGCGCGTTTCTGAGGTAAAAACGCGCGTTTTAAGGTGTTTTGGCGCGTTTCTGAGGTAAAAATGCGCGTTTTAAGGTGTTTTTGCGCGTTTCTGAGGTAAAAATGCGCGTTTTAAGGTGTTTTTGCGCGTTTTAAGGTGTTTTTGCGCGTTTCTGAGGTAAAAATGCGCGTTTCTGAGGAAAAAATGCGCATTTTAAGGTGTTTTTGCGCGTTTCTGAGGTAAAAACACGCGTTTTAAGGTGTTTTTGCGCGTTTCTGAGGTAAAAATGCGCGTTTTAAGGTGTTTTTGCGCGTTTCTGAGGTAAAAATGCGCGTTTCTGAGGTAAAAGTGCGCGTTTTAAGGTGTTTTTGCGCGTTTCTGAGGTAAAAGTGCGCGTTTTAAGGTGTTTTTGCGCGTTTCTGAGGTAAAAGTGCGCGTTTTAAGGTGTTTTTGCGCGTTTCTGAGGTAAAAGTGCGCGTTTTAAGGTGTTTTGCGCGTTTCTGAGGTAAAAATGCGCATTTCTGAGGTAAAAGTGCGCGTTTTAAGGTGTTTTGCGTGTTTCTGAGGTAAAAGTGCGCGTTTTAAGGTGTTTTTGCGCGTTTCTGAGGTAAAAGTGCGCGTTTTAAGGTGTTTTTGCGCGTTTCTGAGGTAAAAGTGCGCGTTTTAAGGTGTTTTGCGCGTTTCTGAGGTAAAAGTGCGCGTTTTAAGGTGTTTTTGCGCGTTTCTGAGGTAAAAGTGCGCGTTTCTGAGGTAAAAGTGCGCGTTTTAAGGTGTTTTTGCGCATTTCTGAGGTAAAATTGCGCATTTCAAGGTGTTTTTGCGCATTTCTGAGGTAAAAGTGCGCGTTTTAAGGTGTTTTTGCGCGTTTCTGAGGTAAAAATGCGCGTTTCTGAGGTAAAAGTGCGCGTTTTGGTGTTTTTGCACGTTTCTGAGGTAAAAATGCGCGTTTTAAGGTGTTTTTGCGCGTTTCTGAGGTAAAAATGCGCGTTTTAAGGTGTTTTTGCGTGTTTCTGAGGTAAAAATACGCGTTTCTGAGGTAAAAATGCGCGTTTTAAGGTGTTTTTGCGCGTTTCTGAGGTAAAAATGCGCGTTTCTGAGGTAAAAATGCACGTTTTAAGGTGTTTTTGCGCATTTCTGAGGTAAAAATGCGCGTTTCTGCGGTGAAAATGCGCATTTCTGAGGTAAAAGTGCGCGTTTTAAGGTGTTTTTGCACGTTTCCGAGGTAAAAGTGCGCATTTTAAGGTGTTTTTGCGCGTTTCTGAGGTAAAAATGCGCGTTTCTGAGGTAAAAGTGCGCGTTTTAAGGTGTTTTTGCGCATTTCTGAGGTAAAAATGCGCGTTTTAAGGTGTTTTTGCGCGTTTCTGAGGTAAAAATGCGCATGTCTGAGGTAAAAGTGCGCGTTTTAAGGTGTTTTTGCGCGTTTCTGAGGTAAAAATGCGCGTTTCTGAGGTAAAAGTGCGCGTTTTAAGGTGTTTTTGCGCGTTTCTGAGGTAAAAATGTGCGTTTTAAGGTGTTTTTGCGCGTTTCTGAGGTAAAAATGCGCATTTCTGCGGTGAAAGTGCGCGTTTTAAGGTGTTGCACGTTTCTGAGGTAAAAGTGCGCGTTTTAAGGTGTTTTTGCACGTTTCTGAGGTAAAAATGCGCGTTTCTGAGGTAAAAATGCGCATTTCTGAGGTAAAAGTGCGCGTTTTAAGGTGTTTTTGCACGTTTCCGAGGTAAAAGTGCGCATTTTAAGGTGTTTTTGCGCGTTTCTGAGGTAAAAATGCGCGTTTCTGAGGTAAAAGTGCGCGTTTTAAGGTGTTTTTGCGCGTTTCTGAGGTAAAAATGCGCGTTTTAAGGTGTTTTTGCGCGTTTCTGAGGTAAAAATGCGCGTTTAAAGGTGTTTTTGCGCGATTCTGAGGTAAAAATGCGCATGTCTGAGGTAAAAGTGCACGTTTTAAGGTGTTTTTGCGCGTTTCTGAGGTAAAAATGCGCGTTTCTGAGGTAAAAGTGCGCGTTTTAAGGTGTTTTTGCGCGTTTCTGAGGTAAAAATGCGCGTTTTAAGGTGTTTTTGCGTGTTTCTGAGGTAAAAATGCGCGTTTTAAGGTGTTTTTGCGCGTTTCTGAGGTAAAAATGAGCGTTTTAAGGTGTTTTTGCGCGTTTCTGAGGTAAAAATGCGCGTTTCTGAGGTAAAAATGCGCGTTTCTGAGGTAAAAATGCGCGTTTTAAGGTGTTTTTGCGCGTTTCTGAGGTAAAAATGCGCGTTTCTGAGGTAAAAATGCGCGTTTTAAGGTGTTTTTGCGCATTTCTGAGGTAAAAATGCGCGTTTAAAGGTGTTTTTGCGCGTTTCTGAGGTAAAAATGCACATTTCTGAGGTAAAAGTGCGCGTTTTAAGGTGTTTTTGCGCGTTTCTGAGGTAAAAATGCGCGTTTCTGAGGTAAAAGTGCGCGTTTTAAGGTCTTTTTGCGCGTTTCTGAGGTAAAAGTGCGTGTTTCTGAGGTAAAAATGCGCGTTTTAAGGTGTTTTTGCGCGTTTCTGAGGTAAAAATGCGCGTTTCTGAGGTAAAAGTGCGCGTTTTAAGGTGTTTTTGCGCGTTTCTGAGGTAAAAATGCGCGTTTTAAGGTGTTTTGCGCGTTTCTGAGGTAAAAGTGCGCGTTTTAAGGTGTTTTTGCGCGTTTCTGTGGTAAAAATGCGCGTTTCTGAGGTAAAAATGCGCTTTTTAAGGTGTTTTTGCGCGTTTCTGAGGTAAAAATGCGCGTTTCTGAGGTAAAAATGCGCGTTTTAAGGTGTTTTTGCGCGTTTCTGAGGTAAAAATGCGCGTTTTAAGGTGTTTTTGCGCGTTTCTGAGGTAAAAGTGCGCGTTTTAAGGTTTTTTTGTGCGTTTCTGAGGTTAAAATGCGCGTTTCTGAGGTTAAAATGCGCGTTTCTGAGGTTAAAATGCGCGTTTCTGAGGTAAAAATGCGCGTTTCTGAGGTAAAAATGCGCGTTTTAAGGTGTTTTTGCGCGTTTCTGAGGTAAAAATGCGCGTTTTAAGGTGTTTTTGCGCGTTTCTGAGGTAAAAATGCGCGTTTCTGAGGTAAAAATGCGCGTTTTAAGGTGTTTTTGCGCGTTTCTGAGGTAAAAATGCGCGTTTCTGAGGTAAAAATGCGAGTTTTAAGGTGTTTTTGCGCGTTTCTGAGGTAAAAGTGCGCGTTTTAAGGTGTTTTTGCGCGTTTCTGAGGTAAAAGTGCGCGTTTTAAGGTGTTTTTGCGCGTTTCTGAGGTAAAAATGCGCGTTTCTGAGGTAAAAATACGCGTTTTAAGGTGTTTTTGCGCGTTTCTGAGGTAAAAATGCGCGTTTTAAGGTGTTTTTGCGCGTTTCTGTGGTAAAAATGCGCGTTTCTGTGGTAAAAATGCGCGTTTTAAGGTGTTTTTGCGCGTTTCTGAGGTAAAAATGCGCGTTTCTGAGGTAAAAATGCACGTTTTAAGGTGTTTTTGCGCGTTTCTGAGGTAAAAATGCGCGTTTCTGAGGTAAAAGTGCGCGTTTTAAGGTGTTTTTGCGCGTTTCTGAGGTTAAAATGCACGTTTCTGAGGTTAAAATGCGCGTTTTAAGGTGTTTTTGCGCGTTTCTGAGGTAAAAATGCGCGTTTCTGAGGTAAAAATGCGCGTTTCTGAGGTAAAAATACGCATTTTAAGGTTTTTGCGCGTTTCTGAGGTAAAAATGCGCGTTTTAAGGTGTTTTTGCGCGTTTCTGAGGTAAAAATGCGCGTTTCTGAGGTAAAAATGCGCGTTTTAAGGTGTTTTTGCGCGTTTCTGAGGTAAAAATGCGCGTTTCTGAGGTAAAAGTGCGCGTTTTAAGGTGTTTTTGCGCGTTTCTGAGGTAAAAATGAGCGTTTCTGAGGTAAAAATGCGCGTTTCTGAGGTAAAAGTGCGCGTTTTAAGGTGTTTTTGCGCGTTTCTGAGGTAAAAATGCGCGTTTTAAGGTGTTTTTGCGCGTTTCTGAGGTAAAAATGCGCATGTCTGAGGTAAAAGTGCGCGTTTTAAGGTGTTTTTGCGCGTTTCTGAGGTAAAAATGCGCGTTTCTGAGGTAAAAATGCGCGTTTTAAGGTGTTTTTGCGCGTTTCTGAGGTAAAAATTGCGTTTTAAGGTGTTTTTGCGCGTTTCTGAGGTAAAAATGCGCATTTCTGCGGTGAAAGTGCGCGTTTTAAGGTGTTGCACGTTTCTGAGGTAAAAGTGCGCGTTTTAAGGTGTTTTTGCGCGTTTCTGAGTTAAAAATGCGCGTTTCTGAGGTAAAAATGCGCGTTTCTGAGGTAAAAGTGCGCGTTTTAAGGTGTTTTTGCACGTTTCCGAGGTAAAAGTGCGCATTTTAAGGTGTTTTTGCGCGTTTCTGAGGTAAAAATGCGCGTTTCTGAGGTAAAAGTGCGCGTTTTAAGGTGTTTTTGCGCGTTTCTGAGGTAAAAATGCGCGTTTTAAGGTGTTTTTGCGCGTTTCTGAGGTAAAAATGCGCGTTTAAAGGTGTTTTTGCGCGTTTCTGAGGTAAAAATGCGCATGTCTGAGGTAAAAGTGCGCGTTTTAAGGTGTTTTTGCGCGTTTCTGAGGTAAAAATGCGCGTTTCTGAGGTAAAAGTGCGCGTTTTAAGGTGTTTTTGCGCGTTTCTGAGGTAAAAGTGCGCTTTAAGGTGTTTTTGCGCGTTTCTGAGGTAAAAATGCGCGTTTTAAGGTGTTTTTGCGCGTTTCTGAGGTAAAAATGAGCGTTTTAAGGTGTTTTTGCGCGTTTTAAGGTGTTTTTGCGCGTTTCTGAGGTAAAAATGCGCGTTTTAAGGTGTTTTTGCGCGTTTCTGAGGTTAAAATGCGCGTTTCTGAGGTAAAAATGCGCGTTTTAAGGTGTTTTTGCGCGTTTCTGAGGTAAAAATGCGCGTTTAAAGGTGTTTTTGCGCGTTTCTGAGGTAAAAATGCGCATTTCTGAGGTAAAAGTGCGCGTTTTAAGGTGTTTTTGCGCGTTTCTGAGGTAAAAGTGCGCGTTTTAAGGTGTTTTTGCGCGTTTCTGAGGTAAAAATGCGTGTTTCTGAGGTAAAAATGCGCGTTTTAAGGTGTTTTTGCGCGTTTCTGAGGTAAAAATGCGCGTTTCTGAGGTAAAAGTGCGCGTTTTAAGGTGTTTTTGCGCGTTTCTGAGGTAAAAATGCGCGTTTTAAGGTGTTTTGCGCGTTTCTGAGGTAAAAGTGCGCGTTTTAAGGTGTTTTTGCGCGTTTCTGTGGTAAAAATGCGCGTTTCTGAGGTAAAAATGCGCTTTTTAAGGTGTTTTTGCGCGTTTCTGAGGTAAAAATGCGCGTTTCTGAGGTAAAAATACGCGTTTTAAGGTGTTTTTGCGCGTTTCTGAGGTAAAAATGCGCGTTTCTGAGGTAAAAATGCGCGTTTTAAGGTGTTTTTGTGCGTTTCTGAGGTAAAAATGCGCGTTTAAAGGTGTTTTTGCGCGTTTCTGAGGTAAAAATGCGCATTTCTGAGGTAAAAATGCGCGTTTTTGAGGTAAAAATGCGCGTTTTAAGGTGTTTTTGCGCGTTTCTGAGGTTAAAATGCGCGTTTCTGAGGTAAAAGTGCGCGTTTTAAGGTGTTTTTGCGCGTTTCTGAGGTAAAAATGCGCCTTTCTGAGGTAAAAATGCGCCTTTCTGAGGTAAAAATGCGCGTTTCTGAGGTAAAAATGCGCGTTTTAAGGTGTTTTTGCGCGTTTCTGAGGTAAAAGTGCGCGTTTTAAGGTGTTTTTGCGCGTTTCTGAGGTTAAAATGCGCGTTTCTGAGGTAAAAATGCGCGTTTTAAGGTGTTTTTGCGCGTTTCTGAGGTAAAAATGCGCGTTTCTGAGGTAAAAATGCGCGTTTCTGAGGTCAAAGTGCGCGTTTTAAGGTGTTTTTGCGCGTTTCTGAGGTAAAAATGCGCGTTTCTGAGGTAAAAGTGCGCGTTTTAAGGTGTTTTTGCGCGTTTCTGAGGTTAAAATGCGCGTTTCTGAGGTAAAAGTGCGCGTTTTAAGGTGTTTTTGCGCGTTTCTGAGGTAAAAATGCGCGTTTCTGAGGTAAAAATGCGCGTTTCTGAGGTAAAAATACGCGTTTTAAGGTGTTTTTGCGCGTTTCTGAGGTAAAAATGCGCGTTTCTGAGGTAAAAATGCGCGTTTTAAGGTGTTTTTGCGCGTTTCTGAGGTAAAAATGCGCGTTTCTGAGGTAAAAGTGCGCGTTTTAAGGTGTTTTTGCGCGTTTCTGAGGTAAAAATGCGCGTTTTAAGGTGTTTTTGTGCGTTTCTGAGGTAAAAATGCGCGTTTCTGAGGTAAAAGTGCGCGTTTTAAGGTGTTTTTGCACTTTTCTGAGGTAAAAATGTGCGTTTCTGAGGTAAAAGTGCGCGTTTTAAGGTGTTTTTGCGCTTTTCTGAGGTAAAAATGCGCGTTTTAAGGTGTTTTTGCGCGTTTCTGAGGTAAAAATGCGCGTTTTAAGGTGTTTTTGCGCATTTCTGAGGTAAAAATGCGCGTTTCTTAGGTAAAAATGCGCGTTTTAAGGTGTTTTTGTGCGTTTCTGAGGTAAAAATGCGAGTTTTAAGGTCTTTTTGCGCGTTTCTGAGGTAAAAATGCGCGTTTTAAGGTGTTTTTGCGCGTTTTAAGGTGTTTTTGCGCGTTTTAATGTGTTTTTGCGCATTTCTGAGGTAAAAATGCGCGTTTCTGAGGTAAAAATGCGCGTTTTAAGGTGTTTTTGCGCGTTTCTGAGGTAAAAGTGCGCGTTTTAAGGTGTTTTTGCGCGTTTCTGAGGTAAAAATGCGCGTTTCTGAGGTAAAAATGCAAGTTTTAAGGTGTTTTTGCGCGTTTCTGAGGTAAAAATGCAAGTTTTAAGGTGTTTTTGCGCGTTTCTGAGGTAAAAATGCGCGTTTTAAGGTGTTTTTGCGCGTTTCTGAGGTAAAAGTGTGCGTTTTAAGGTGTTTTTGCGCATTTCTGAGGTAAAAGTGCGCGTTTTAAGGTGTTTTTGCGCATTTCTGAGGTAAAAGTGCGCGTTTTAAGGTGTTTTTGCGCATTTCTGAGGTAAAAATGCGCGTTTTAAGGTGTTTTTGCGCATTTCTGAGGTAAAAATACGCGTTTTAAGGTGTTTTTGCGCGTTTCTGAGGTAAAAATGCGCGTTTTAAGGTGTTTTTGCGCGTTTCTGTGGTAAAAATGCGCGTTTCTGTGGTAAAAATGCGCGTTTTAAGGTGTTTTTGCGCGTTTCTGAGGTAAAAATGCGCGTTTCTGAGGTAAAAATGCGCGTTTTAAGGTGTTTTTGCGCGTTTCTGAGGTAAAAATGCGCGTTTCTGAGGTAAAAGTGCGCGTTTTAAGGTGTTTTTGCGCATTTCTGAGGTTAAAATGCACGTTTCTGAGGTAAAAATGCGCGTTTTAAGGTGTTTTTGCGCGTTTCTGAGGTAAAAATGCGCGTTTCTGAGGTAAAAATGCGCATTTCTGAGGTAAAAATGCGCGTTTCTGAGGTAAAAATGCGCGTTTCTGAGGTAAAAGTGCGCGTTTTAAGGTGTTTTTGCGCGTTTCTGAGGTAAAAATGCGCGTTTTAAGGTGTTTTTGCGCGTTTCTGAGGTAAAAATGCGCATGTCTGAGGTAAAAGTGCGCGTTTTAAGGTGTTTTTGCGCGTTTCTGAGGTAAAAATGCGCGTTTCTGAGGTAAAAGTGCGCGTTTTAAGGTGTTTTTGCGCGTTTCTGAGGTAAAAATTGCGTTTTAAGGTGTTTTTGCGCGTTTCTGAGGTAAAAATGCGCATTTCTGCGGTGAAAGTGCGCGTTTTAAGGTGTTGCACGTTTCTGAGGTAAAAGTGCGCGTTTTAAGGTGTTTTTGCGCGTTTCTGAGTTAAAAATGCGCGTTTCTGAGGTAAAAATGCGCGTTTCTGAGGTAAAAGTGCGCGTTTTAAGGTGTTTTTGCACGTTTCCGAGGTAAAAGTGCGCATTTTAAGGTGTTTTTGCGCGTTTCTGAGGTAAAAATGCGCGTTTCTGAGGTAAAAGTGCGCGTTTTAAGGTGTTTTTGCGCGTTTCTGAGGTAAAAATGCGCGTTTTAAGGTGTTTTTGCGCGTTTCTGAGGTAAAAATGCGCGTTTAAAGGTGTTTTTGCGCGTTTCTGAGGTAAAAATGCGCATGTCTGAGGTAAAAGTGCGCGTTTTAAGGTGTTTTTGCGCGTTTCTGAGGTAAAAATGCGCGTTTCTGAGGTAAAAGTGCGCGTTTTAAGGTGTTTTTGCGCGTTTCTGAGGTAAAAGTGCGCGTTTTAAGGTGTTTTTGCGCGTTTCTGAGGTAAAAATGCGCGTTTTAAGGTGTTTTTGCGCGTTTCTGAGGTAAAAATGAGCGTTTTAAGGTGTTTTTGCGCGTTTTAAGGTGTTTTTGCGCGTTTCTGAGGTAAAAATGCGCGTTTTAAGGTGTTTTTGCGCGTTTCTGAGGTAAAAATGCGCGTTTCTGAGGTAAAAATGCGCGTTTTAAGGTGTTTTTGCGCGTTTCTGAGGTAAAAATGCGCGTTTAAAGGTGTTTTTGCGCGTTTCTGAGGTAAAAATGCGCATTTCTGAGGTAAAAGTGCGCGTTTTAAGGTGTTTTTGCGCGTTTCTGAGGTAAAAGTGCGCGTTTTAAGGTGTTTTTGCGCGTTTCTGAGGTAAAAATGCGTGTTTCTGAGGTAAAAATGCGCGTTTTAAGGTGTTTTTGCGCGTTTCTGAGGTAAAAATGCGCGTTTCTGAGGTAAAAGTGCGCGTTTTAAGGTGTTTTTGCGCGTTTCTGAGGTAAAAATGCGCGTTTTAAGGTGTTTTGCGCGTTTCTGAGGTAAAAGTGCGCGTTTTAAGGTGTTTTTGCGCGTTTCTGTGGTAAAAATGCGCGTTTCTGAGGTAAAAATGCGCTTTTTAAGGTGTTTTTGCGCGTTTCTGAGGTAAAAATGCGCGTTTCTGAGGTAAAAATGCGCGTTTCTGAGGTAAAAATACGCGTTTTAAGGTGTTTTTGCGCGTTTCTGAGGTAAAAATGCGCGTTTCTGAGGTAAAAATGCGCGTTTTAAGGTGTTTTTGTGCGTTTCTGAGGTAAAAATGCGCGTTTAAAGGTGTTTTTGCGCGTTTCTGAGGTAAAAATGCGCATTTCTGAGGTAAAAATGCGCGTTTTTGAGGTAAAAATGCGCGTTTTAAGGTGTTTTTGCGCGTTTCTGAGGTTAAAATGCGCGTTTCTGAGGTAAAAGTGCGCGTTTTAAGGTGTTTTTGCGCGTTTCTGAGGTAAAAATGCGCGTTTCTGAGGTAAAAATGCGCGTTTCTGAGGTAAAAATGCGCGTTTTAAGGTGTTTTTGCGCGTTTCTGAGGTAAAAATGCGCGTTTCTGAGGTAAAAGTGCGCGTTTTAAGGTGTTTTTGCGCGTTTCTGAGGTTAAAATGCGCGTTTCTGAGGTAAAAATGCGCGTTTTAAGGTGTTTTTGCGCGTTTCTGAGGTAAAAATGCGCGTTTCTGAGGTAAAAATGCGCGTTTCTGAGGTCAAAGTGCGCGTTTTAAGGTGTTTTTGCGCGTTTCTGAGGTAAAAATGCGCGTTTCTGAGGTAAAAGTGCGCGTTTTAAGGTGTTTTTGCGCGTTTCTGAGGTTAAAATGCGCGTTTCTGAGGTAAAAATGCGCGTTTTAAGGTGTTTTTGCGCGTTTCTGAGGTAAAAATGCGCGTTTCTGAGGTAAAAATGCGCGTTTCTGAGGTAAAAATACGCGTTTTAAGGTGTTTTTGCGCGTTTCTGAGGTAAAAATGCGCGTTTCTGAGGTAAAAATGCGCGTTTTAAGGTGTTTTTGTGCGTTTCTGAGGTAAAAATGCGCGTTTCTGAGGTAAAAGTGCGCGTTTTAAGGTGTTTTTGCACTTTTCTGAGGTAAAAATGTGCGTTTCTGAGGTAAAAGTTCACGTTTTAAGGTGTTTTTGCGCTTTTCTGAGGTAAAAATGCGCGTTTTAAGGTGTTTTTGCGCGTTTCTGAGGTAAAAGTGCGCGTTTTAAGGTGTTTTTGCGCATTTCTGAGGTAAAAATGCGCGTTTCTTAGGTAAAAATGCGCGTTTTAAGGTGTTTTTGTGCGTTTCTGAGGTAAAAATGCGAGTTTTAAGGTCTTTTTGCGCGTTTCTGAGGTAAAAATGCGCGTTTTAAGGTGTTTTTGCGCGTTTTAAGGTGTTTTTGCGCGTTTTAATGTGTTTTTGCGCATTTCTGAGGTAAAAATGCGCGTTTCTGAGGTAAAAATGCGCGTTTTAAGGTGTTTTTGCGCGTTTCTGAGGTAAAAGTGCGCGTTTTAAGGTGTTTTTGCGCGTTTCTGAGGTAAAAATGCGCGTTTCTGAGGTAAAAATGCAAGTTTTAAGGTGTTTTTGCGCGTTTCTGAGGTAAAAATGCGCGTTTTAAGGTGTTTTTGCGCGTTTCTGAGGTAAAAATGCGCGTTTTAAGGTGTTTTTGCGCGTTTCTGAGGTAAAAGTGTGCGTTTTAAGGTGTTTTTGCGCATTTCTGAGGTAAAAGTGCGCGTTTTAAGGTGTTTTTGCGCATTTCTGAGGTAAAAGTGCGCGTTTTAAGGTGTTTTTGCGCATTTCTGAGGTAAAAATGCGCGTTTTAAGGTGTTTTTGCGCGTTTCTGAGGTAAAAATACGCGTTTTAAGGTGTTTTTGCGTGTTTCTGAGGTAAAAATGCGCGTTTTAAGGTGTTTTTGCGCGTTTCTGTGGTAAAAATGCGCGTTTCTGTGGTAAAAATGCGCGTTTTAAGGTGTTTTTGCGCGTTTCTGAGGTAAAAATGCGCGTTTCTGAGGTAAAAATGCGCGTTTTAAGGTGTTTTTGCGCGTTTCTGAGGTAAAAATGCGCGTTTCTGAGGTAAAAGTGCGCGTTTTAAGGTGTTTTTGCGCATTTCTGAGGTTAAAATGCACGTTTCTGAGGTAAAAATGCGCGTTTTAAGGTGTTTTTGCGCGTTTCTGAGGTAAAAATGCGCGTTTCTGAGGTAAAAATGCGCGTTTCTGAGGTAAAAATACGCGTTTTAAGGTGTTTTTGCGCGTTTCTGAGGTAAAAATGCGCGTTTTAAGGTGTTTTTGCGCGTTTCTGAGGTAAAAATGCGCGTTTTTGAGGTAAAAATGCGCGTTTTAAGGTGTTTTTGCGCGTTTCTGAGGTAAAAATGCGCGTTTCTGAGGTAAAAGTGCGCGTTTTAAGGTGTTTTTGCGCGTTTCTGAGGTAAAAATGCGCGTTTCTGAGGTAAAAATGCGCGTTTTAAGGTGTTTTTGCGCGTTTCTGAGGTAAAAATGCGCGTTTTAAGGTGTTTTTGCGCGTTTCTGAGGTAAAAATGCGCGTTTCTGAGGTAAAAGTGCGCGTTTTAAGGTGTTTTTGCGCGTTTCTGAGGTTAAAATGCGCGTTTCTGAGGTAAAAATGCGCGTTTTAAGGTGTTTTTGCGCGTTTCTGAGGTAAAAATGCGCGTTTCTGAGGTAAAAATGCGCGTTTCTGAGGTAAAAATACGCGTTTTAAGGTGTTTTTGCGCGTTTCTAAGGTAAAAATGCGCATTTCTGAGGTCAAAGTGCGCGTTTTAAGGTGTTTTTGCGCGTTTCTGAGGTAAAAATGCGCGTTTCTGAGGTAAAAGTGCGCGTTTTAAGGTGTTTTTGCGCGTTTCTGAGGTAAAAATGCGCGTTTCTGAGGTCAAAGTGCGCGTTTTAAGGTGTTTTTGCGCGTTTCTGAGGTTAAAATGCGCGTTTCTGAGGTAAAAATGCGCGTTTTAAGGTGTTTTTGCGCGTTTCTGAAGTAAAAATGCGCGTTTCTGAGGTAAAAATGCGCGTTTCTGAGGTAAAAATACGCGTTTTAAGGTGTTTTTGCGCGTTTCTAAGGTAAAAATGCGCGTTTCTGTGGTAAAAATGCACGTTTTAAGGTGTTTTTGCGCGTTTCTGAGGTAAAATTGCGCGTTTCTGAGGTAAAAATGCGCGTTTTAACGTGTTTTTGCGCGTTTCTGAGGTAAAAATGCGCGTTTCTGAGGTAAAAGTGCGCGTTTTAAGGTGTTTTTGCGCGTTTCTGAGGTTAAAATGCACGTTTCTGAGGTAAAAATGCGCGTTTTAAGGTGTTTTTGCGCGTTTCTGAGGTAAAAATGCGCGTTTCTGAGGTAAAAGTGCGCGTTTTAAGGTGGTTTTGCGCGTTTCTGAGGTAAAAATGCGCGTTTTAAGGTGTTTTTGCGCGTTTCTGAGGTAAAAATGCGCGTTTCTGAGGTAAAAATGCGCGTTTTAAGGTGTTTTTGCGCGTTTCTGAGGTAAAAATGCGCGTTTCTGAGGTAAAAGTGCGCGTTTTAAGGTGTTTTTGCGCGTTTCTGAGGTAAAAATGCGCGTTTTAAGGTGTTTTGCGCGTTTCTGAGGTAAAAGTGCGCGTTTTAAGGTGTTTTTGCGCGTTTCTGTGGTAAAAATGCGCGTTTCTGAGGTAAAAATGCGCTTTTTAAGGTGTTTTTGCGCGTTTCTGAGGTAAAAATGCGCGTTTCTGAGGTAAAAATGCGCGTTTCTCAGGTAAAAATACGCGTTTTAAGGTGTTTTTGCGCGTTTCTGAGGTAAAAATGCGCGTTTCTGAGGTAAAAATGCGCGTTTTAAGGTGTTTTTGTGCGTTTCTGAGGTAAAAATGCGCGTTTAAAGGTGTTTTTGCGCGTTTCTGAGGTAAAAATGCGCATTTCTGAGGTAAAAATGCGCGTTTTTGAGGTAAAAATGCGCGTTTTAAGGTGTTTTTGCGCGTTTCTGAGGTTAAAATGCGCGTTTCTGAGGTAAAAGTGCGCGTTTTAAGGTGTTTTTGCGCGTTTCTGAGGTAAAAATGCGCGTTTCTGAGGTAAAAATGCGCGTTTCTGAGGTAAAAATGCGCGTTTTAAGGTGTTTTTGCGCGTTTCTGAGGTAAAAATGCGCGTTTCTGAGGTAAAAGTGCGCGTTTTAAGGTGTTTTTGCGCGTTTCTGAGGTTAAAATGCGCGTTTCTGAGGTAAAAGTGCGCGTTTTAAGGTGTTTTTGCGCGTTTCTGAGGTAAAAATGCGCGTTTCTGAGGTAAAAATGCGCGTTTCTGAGGTCAAAGTGCGCGTTTTAAGGTGTTTTTGCGCGTTTCTGAGGTAAAAATGCGCGTTTCTGAGGTAAAAATACGCGTTTTAAGGTGTTTTTGCGCGTTTGAGGTAAAAATGCACGTTTCTGAGGTAAAAGTGCGCGTTTTAAGGTGTTTTTGCGCGTTTCTGAGGTTAAAATGCGCGTTTCTGAGGTAAAAATGCGCGTTTTAAGGTGTTTTTGCGCGTTTCTGAGGTAAAAATGCGCGTTTCTGAGGTAAAAATGCGCGTTTCTGAGGTAAAAATACGCGTTTTAAGGTGTTTTTGCGCGTTTCTGAGGTAAAAATGCGCGTTTCTGAGGTAAAAATGCGCGTTTTAAGGTGTTTTTGCGCGTTTCTGAGGTAAAAATGCGCGTTTCTGAGGTAAAAGTGCGCGTTTTAAGGTGTTTTTGCGCGTTTCTGAGGTAAAAATGCGCGTTTTAAGGTGTTTTTGTGCGTTTCTGAGGTAAAAATGCGCGTTTCTGAGGTAAAAGTGCGCGTTTTAAGGTGTTTTTGCACTTTTCTGAGGTAAAAATGTGCGTTTCTGAGGTAAAAGTGCGCGTTTTAAGGTGTTTTTGCGCTTTTCTGAGGTAAAAATGCGCGTTTTAAGGTGTTTTTGCGCGTTTCTGAGGTAAAAATTGCGTTTTAAGGTGTTTTTGCGCGTTTCTGAGGTAAAAATGCGCATTTCTGCGGTGAAAGTGCGCGTTTTAAGGTGTTGCACGTTTCTGAGGTAAAAGTGCGCGTTTTAAGGTGTTTTTGCGCGTTTCTGAGTTAAAAATGCGCGTTTCTGAGGTAAAAATGCGCGTTTCTGAGGTAAAAGTGCGCGTTTTAAGGTGTTTTTGCACGTTTCCGAGGTAAAAGTGCGCATTTTAAGGTGTTTTTGCGCGTTTCTGAGGTAAAAATGCGCGTTTCTGAGGTAAAAGTGCGCGTTTTAAGGTGTTTTTGCGCGTTTCTGAGGTAAAAATGCGCGTTTTAAGGTGTTTTTGCGCGTTTCTGAGGTAAAAATGCGCGTTTAAAGGTGTTTTTGCGCGTTTCTGAGGTAAAAATGCGCATGTCTGAGGTAAAAGTGCGCGTTTTAAGGTGTTTTTGCGCGTTTCTGAGGTAAAAATGCGCGTTTCTGAGGTAAAAGTGCGCGTTTTAAGGTGTTTTTGCGCGTTTCTGAGGTAAAAGTGCGCGTTTTAAGGTGTTTTTGCGCGTTTCTGAGGTAAAAATGCGCGTTTTAAGGTGTTTTTGCGCGTTTCTGAGGTAAAAATGAGCGTTTTAAGGTGTTTTTGCGCGTTTTAAGGTGTTTTTGCGCGTTTCTGAGGTAAAAATGCGCGTTTTAAGGTGTTTTTGCGCGTTTCTGAGGTAAAAATGCGCGTTTCTGAGGTAAAAATGCGCGTTTTAAGGTGTTTTTGCGCGTTTCTGAGGTAAAAATGCGCGTTTAAAGGTGTTTTTGCGCGTTTCTGAGGTAAAAATGCGCATTTCTGAGGTAAAAGTGCGCGTTTTAAGGTGTTTTTGCGCGTTTCTGAGGTAAAAGTGCGCGTTTTAAGGTGTTTTTGCGCGTTTCTGAGGTAAAAATGCGTGTTTCTGAGGTAAAAATGCGCGTTTTAAGGTGTTTTTGCGCGTTTCTGAGGTAAAAATGCGCGTTTCTGAGGTAAAAGTGCGCGTTTTAAGGTGTTTTTGCGCGTTTCTGAGGTAAAAATGCGCGTTTTAAGGTGTTTTGCGCGTTTCTGAGGTAAAAGTGCGCGTTTTAAGGTGTTTTTGCGCGTTTCTGTGGTAAAAATGCGCGTTTCTGAGGTAAAAATGCGCTTTTTAAGGTGTTTTTGCGCGTTTCTGAGGTAAAAATGCGCGTTTCTGAGGTAAAAATGCGCGTTTCTGAGGTAAAAATACGCGTTTTAAGGTGTTTTTGCGCGTTTCTGAGGTAAAAATGCGCGTTTCTGAGGTAAAAATGCGCGTTTTAAGGTGTTTTTGTGCGTTTCTGAGGTAAAAATGCGCGTTTAAAGGTGTTTTTGCGCGTTTCTGAGGTAAAAATGCGCATTTCTGAGGTAAAAATGCGCGTTTTTGAGGTAAAAATGCGCGTTTTAAGGTGTTTTTGCGCGTTTCTGAGGTTAAAATGCGCGTTTCTGAGGTAAAAGTGCGCGTTTTAAGGTGTTTTTGCGCGTTTCTGAGGTAAAAATGCGCGTTTCTGAGGTAAAAATGCGCGTTTCTGAGGTAAAAATGCGCGTTTTAAGGTGTTTTTGCGCGTTTCTGAGGTAAAAATGCGCGTTTCTGAGGTAAAAGTGCGCGTTTTAAGGTGTTTTTGCGCGTTTCTGAGGTTAAAATGCGCGTTTCTGAGGTAAAAATGCGCGTTTTAAGGTGTTTTTGCGCGTTTCTGAGGTAAAAATGCGCGTTTCTGAGGTAAAAATGCGCGTTTCTGAGGTCAAAGTGCGCGTTTTAAGGTGTTTTTGCGCGTTTCTGAGGTAAAAATGCGCGTTTCTGAGGTAAAAGTGCGCGTTTTAAGGTGTTTTTGCGCGTTTCTGAGGTTAAAATGCGCGTTTCTGAGGTAAAAATGCGCGTTTTAAGGTGTTTTTGCGCGTTTCTGAGGTAAAAATGCGCGTTTCTGAGGTAAAAATGCGCGTTTCTGAGGTAAAAATACGCGTTTTAAGGTGTTTTTGCGCGTTTCTGAGGTAAAAATGCGCGTTTCTGAGGTAAAAATGCGCGTTTTAAGGTGTTTTTGTGCGTTTCTGAGGTAAAAATGCGCGTTTCTGAGGTAAAAGTGCGCGTTTTAAGGTGTTTTTGCACTTTTCTGAGGTAAAAATGTGCGTTTCTGAGGTAAAAGTTCACGTTTTAAGGTGTTTTTGCGCTTTTCTGAGGTAAAAATGCGCGTTTTAAGGTGTTTTTGCGCGTTTCTGAGGTAAAAGTGCGCGTTTTAAGGTGTTTTTGCGCATTTCTGAGGTAAAAATGCGCGTTTCTTAGGTAAAAATGCGCGTTTTAAGGTGTTTTTGTGCGTTTCTGAGGTAAAAATGCGAGTTTTAAGGTCTTTTTGCGCGTTTCTGAGGTAAAAATGCGCGTTTTAAGGTGTTTTTGCGCGTTTTAAGGTGTTTTTGCGCGTTTTAATGTGTTTTTGCGCATTTCTGAGGTAAAAATGCGCGTTTCTGAGGTAAAAATGCGCGTTTTAAGGTGTTTTTGCGCGTTTCTGAGGTAAAAGTGCGCGTTTTAAGGTGTTTTTGCGCGTTTCTGAGGTAAAAATGCGCGTTTCTGAGGTAAAAATGCAAGTTTTAAGGTGTTTTTGCGCGTTTCTGAGGTAAAAATGCGCGTTTTAAGGTGTTTTTGCGCGTTTCTGAGGTAAAAATGCGCGTTTTAAGGTGTTTTTGCGCGTTTCTGAGGTAAAAGTGTGCGTTTTAAGGTGTTTTTGCGCATTTCTGAGGTAAAAGTGCGCGTTTTAAGGTGTTTTTGCGCATTTCTGAGGTAAAAGTGCGCGTTTTAAGGTGTTTTTGCGCATTTCTGAGGTAAAAATGCGCGTTTTAAGGTGTTTTTGCGCGTTTCTGAGGTAAAAATACGCGTTTTAAGGTGTTTTTGCGTGTTTCTGAGGTAAAAATGCGCGTTTTAAGGTGTTTTTGCGCGTTTCTGTGGTAAAAATGCGCGTTTCTGTGGTAAAAATGCGCGTTTTAAGGTGTTTTTGCGCGTTTCTGAGGTAAAAATGCGCGTTTCTGAGGTAAAAATGCGCGTTTTAAGGTGTTTTTGCGCGTTTCTGAGGTAAAAATGCGCGTTTCTGAGGTAAAAGTGCGCGTTTTAAGGTGTTTTTGCGCATTTCTGAGGTTAAAATGCACGTTTCTGAGGTAAAAATGCGCGTTTTAAGGTGTTTTTGCGCGTTTCTGAGGTAAAAATGCGCGTTTCTGAGGTAAAAATGCGCGTTTCTGAGGTAAAAATACGCGTTTTAAGGTGTTTTTGCGCGTTTCTGAGGTAAAAATGCGCGTTTTAAGGTGTTTTTGCGCGTTTCTGAGGTAAAAATGCGCGTTTTTGAGGTAAAAATGCGCGTTTTAAGGTGTTTTTGCGCGTTTCTGAGGTAAAAATGCGCGTTTCTGAGGTAAAAGTGCGCGTTTTAAGGTGTTTTTGCGCGTTTCTGAGGTAAAAATGCGCGTTTCTGAGGTAAAAATGCGCGTTTTAAGGTGTTTTTGCGCGTTTCTGAGGTAAAAATGCGCGTTTCTGAGGTCAAAGTGCGCGTTTTAAGGTGTTTTTGCGCGTTTCTGAAGTAAAAATGCGCGTTTCTGAGGTAAAAATGCGCGTTTCTGAGGTAAAAATACGCGTTTTAAGGTGTTTTTGCGCGTTTCTAAGGTAAAAATGCGCGTTTCTGTGGTAAAAATGCACGTTTTAAGGTGTTTTTGCGCGTTTCTGAGGTAAAATTGCGCGTTTCTGAGGTAAAAATGCGCGTTTTAACGTGTTTTTGCGCGTTTCTGAGGTAAAAATGCGCGTTTCTGAGGTAAAAGTGCACGTTTTAAGGTGTTTTTGCGCGTTTCTGAGGTTAAAATGCACGTTTCTGAGGTAAAAATGCGCGTTTTAAGGTGTTTTTGCGCGTTTCTGAGGTAAAAATGCGCGTTTCTGAGGTAAAAGTGCGCGTTTTAAGGTGGTTTTGCGCGTTTCTGAGGTAAAAATGCGCGTTTTAAGGTGTTTTTGCGCGTTTCTGAGGTAAAAATGCGCGTTTCTGAGGTAAAAATGCGCGTTTTAAGGTGTTTTTGCGCGTTTCTGAGGTAAAAATGCGCGTTTCTGAGGTAAAAGTGCGCGTTTTAAGGTGTTTTTGCGCGTTTCTGAGGTAAAAATGCGCGTTTTAAGGTGTTTTGCGCGTTTCTGAGGTAAAAGTGCGCGTTTTAAGGTGTTTTTGCGCGTTTCTGTGGTAAAAATGCGCGTTTCTGAGGTAAAAATGCGCTTTTTAAGGTGTTTTTGCGCGTTTCTGAGGTAAAAATGCGCGTTTCTGAGGTAAAAATGCGCGTTTCTCAGGTAAAAATACGCGTTTTAAGGTGTTTTTGCGCGTTTCTGAGGTAAAAATGCGCGTTTCTGAGGTAAAAATGCGCGTTTTAAGGTGTTTTTGTGCGTTTCTGAGGTAAAAATGCGCGTTTAAAGGTGTTTTTGCGCGTTTCTGAGGTAAAAATGCGCATTTCTGAGGTAAAAATGCGCGTTTTTGAGGTAAAAATGCGCGTTTTAAGGTGTTTTTGCGCGTTTCTGAGGTTAAAATGCGCGTTTCTGAGGTAAAAGTGCGCGTTTTAAGGTGTTTTTGCGCGTTTCTGAGGTAAAAATGCGCGTTTCTGAGGTAAAAATGCGCGTTTCTGAGGTAAAAATGCGCGTTTTAAGGTGTTTTTGCGCGTTTCTGAGGTAAAAATGCGCGTTTCTGAGGTAAAAGTGCGCGTTTTAAGGTGTTTTTGCGCGTTTCTGAGGTTAAAATGCGCGTTTCTGAGGTAAAAGTGCGCGTTTTAAGGTGTTTTTGCGCGTTTCTGAGGTAAAAATGCGCGTTTCTGAGGTAAAAATGCGCGTTTCTGAGGTCAAAGTGCGCGTTTTAAGGTGTTTTTGCGCGTTTCTGAGGTAAAAATGCGCGTTTCTGAGGTAAAAATACGCGTTTTAAGGTGTTTTTGCGCGTTTGAGGTAAAAATGCACGTTTCTGAGGTAAAAGTGCGCGTTTTAAGGTGTTTTTGCGCGTTTCTGAGGTTAAAATGCGCGTTTCTGAGGTAAAAATGCGCGTTTTAAGGTGTTTTTGCGCGTTTCTGAGGTAAAAATGCGCGTTTCTGAGGTAAAAATGCGCGTTTCTGAGGTAAAAATACGCGTTTTAAGGTGTTTTTGCGCGTTTCTGAGGTAAAAATGCGCGTTTCTGAGGTAAAAATGCGCGTTTTAAGGTGTTTTTGCGCGTTTCTGAGGTAAAAATGCGCGTTTCTGAGGTAAAAGTGCGCGTTTTAAGGTGTTTTTGCGCGTTTCTGAGGTAAAAATGCGCGTTTTAAGGTGTTTTTGTGCGTTTCTGAGGTAAAAATGCGCGTTTCTGAGGTAAAAGTGCGCGTTTTAAGGTGTTTTTGCACTTTTCTGAGGTAAAAATGTGCGTTTCTGAGGTAAAAGTGCGCGTTTTAAGGTGTTTTTGCGCTTTTCTGAGGTAAAAATGCGCGTTTTAAGGTGTTTTTGCGCATTTCTGAGGTAAAAATGCGCGTTTCTTAGGTAAAAATGCGCGTTTTAAGGTTTTTTTGTGCGTTTCTGAGGTAAAAATGCGAGTTTTAAGGTCTTTTTGCGCGTTTCTGAGGTAAAAATGCGCGTTTTAAGGTGTTTTTGCGCGTTTTAAGGTGTTTTTGCGCGTTTTAATGTGTTTTTGCGCATTTCTGAGGTAAAAATGCGCGTTTCTGAGGTAAAAATGCGCGTTTTAAGGTGTTTTTGCGCGTTTCTGAGGTAAAAGTGCGCGTTTTAAGGTGTTTTTGCGCGTTTCTGAGGTAAAAATGCGCGTTTCTGAGGTAAAAATGCAAGTTTTAAGGTGTTTTTGCGCGTTTCTGAGGTAAAAATGCGCGTTTTAAGGTGTTTTTGCGCGTTTCTGAGGTAAAAATGCGCGTTTTAAGGTGTTTTTGCGCGTTTCTGAGGTAAAAGTGTGCGTTTTAAGGTGTTTTTGCGCGTTTCTGAGGTAAAAGTGCGCGTTTTAAGGTGTTTTTGCGCATTTCTGAGGTAAAAGTGCGCGTTTTAAGGTGTTTTTGCGCGTTTCTGAGGTAAAAGTGCGCGTTTTAAGGTGTTTTTGCGCGTTTCTGAGGTAAAAATACGCGTTTTAAGGTGTTTTTGCGCGTTTCTGAGGTAAAAATACGCGTTTTAAGGTGTTTTTGCGCGTTTCTGAGGTAAAAATGCGCGTTTTAAGGTGTTTTTGCGCGTTTCTGTGGTAAAAATGCGCGTTTCTGTGGTAAAAATGCGCGTTTTAAGGTGTTTTTGCGCGTTTCTGAGGTAAAAATGCGCGTTTCTGAGGTAAAAATGCGCGTTTTTAAGGTGTTTTTGCGCGTTTCTGAGGTAAAAATGCGCGTTTCTGAGGTAAAAGTGCGCGTTTTAAGGTGTTTTTGCGCATTTCTGAGGTTAAAATGCACGTTTCTGAGGTAAAAATGCGCGTTTTAAGGTGTTTTTGCGCGTTTCTTAGGTAAAAATGCGCGTTTCTGAGGTAAAAATGCGCGTTTCTGAGGTAAAAATACGCGTTTTAAGGTGTTTTTGCGCGTTTCTGAGGTAAAAATACGCGTTTTAAGGTGTTTTTGCGCGTTTCTGAGGTAAAAATGCGCGTTTTTGAGGTAAAAATGCGCGTTTTAAGGTGTTTTTGCGCGTTTCTGAGGTAAAAATGCGCGTTTCTGAGGTAAAAGTGCGCGTTTTAAGGTGTTTTTGCGCGTTTCTGAGGTAAAAATGCACGTTTCTGAGGTAAAAATGCGCGTTTTAAGGTGTTTTTGCGCGTTTCTGAGGTAAAAATGCGCGTTTTAAGGTGTTTTTGCGCGTTTCTGAGGTAAAAATGCGCGTTTCTGAGGTAAAAGTGCGCGTTTTAAGGTGTTTTTGCGCGTTTCTGAGGTTAAAATGCGTGTTTCTGAGGTAAAAATGCGCGTTTTAAGGTGTTTTTGCGCGTTTCTGAGGTAAAAATGCGCGTTTCTGAGGTAAAAATGCGCGTTTCTGAGGTAAAAATGCGCGTTTCTGAGGTAAAAATACTCGTTTTAAGGTGTTTTTGCGCGTTTCTAAGGTAAAAATGCGCATTTCTGAGGTCAAAGTGCGCGTTTTAAGGTGTTTTTGGCGCGTTTCTGAGGTAAAAATGCGCGTTTCTGAGGTAAAAATACGCGTTTTAAGGTGTTTTTGCGCGTTTCTGAGGTAAAAATGCGCGTTTCTGAGGTAAAAGTGCGCGTTTTAAGGTGTTTTTGCGCGTTTCTGAGGTTAAAATGCGCGTTTCTGAGGTAAAAATGCACGTTTTAAGGTGTTTTTGCGCGTTTCTGAGGTAAAAATGCGCGTTTCTGAGGTAAAAATGCGCGTTTCTGAGGTAAAAATACGCGTTTTAAGGTGTTTTTGCGCGTTTCTAAGGTAAAAATGCGCGTTTCTGTGGTAAAAATGCACGTTTTAAGGTGTTTTTGCGCGTTTCTGAGGTAAAATTGCGCGTTTCTGAGGTAAAAATGCGCGTTTTAAGGTGTTTTTGCGCGTTTCTGAGGTAAAAATGCGCGTTTCTGAGGTAAAAGTGCGCGTTTTAAGGTGTTTTTGCGCGTTTCTGAGGTTAAAATGCACGTTTCTGAGGTAAAAATGCGCGTTTTAAGGTGTTTTTGCGCGTTTCTGAGGTAAAAATGCGCGTTTCTGAGGTAAAAGTGCGCGTTTTAAGGTGGTTTTGCGCGTTTCTGAGGTAAAAATGCGCGTTTTAAGGTGTTTTTGCGCGTTTCTGAGGTAAAAATGCGCGTTTCTGAGGTAAAAATGCGCGTTTTAAGGTGTTTTTGCGCGTTTCTGAGGTAAAAATGCGCGTTTCTGAGGTAAAAGTGCGCGTTTTAAGGTGTTTTTGCGCGTTTCTGAGGTAAAAATGCGCGTTTTAAGGTGTTTTTGCGCGTTTCTGAGGTAAAAATGCGCGTTTTAAGGTGTTTTTGTACGTTTCTGAGGTAAAAATGCGCATTTCTGAGGTAAAAAATGCGCGTTTTAAGGTGTTTTTGCGCATTTCTGAGGTAAAAATGCGCGTTTTAAGGTGTTTTTGCGCGTTTCTGAGGTAAAAATGCGCGTTTCTGAGGTAAAAGTGCGCGTTTTAAGGTGTTTTTGCGCTTTTCTGAGGTAAAAATGCGCGTTTTAAGGTGTTTTTGCGCGTTTCTGAGGTAAAAATGCGCGTTTTAAGGTGTTTTTGCACGTTTCTGAGGTAAAAATGCTCGTTTCTGAGGAAAAAATGCGCGTTTTAAGGTGTTTTTGCGCGTTTCTGATGTAAAAATGCGCGTTTTAAGGTGTTTTTGCGCGTTTCTGAGGTAAAAATGCTCGTTTCTGAGGTAAAAGTGCGCGTTTTAAGGTGTTTTTGCGCGTTTCTGAGGTAAAAATGCGCGTTTCTGAGGTAAAAATGCGCGTTTTAAGGTGTTTTTGCGCGTTTCTGAGGTAAAAGTGCGCGTTTTAAGGTGTTTTTGCGCGTTTCTGAGGTTAAAGTGCGCGTTTTAAGGTGTTTTTGCGCGTTTCTGAGGTAAAAGTGCGCGTTTTAAGGTGTTTTTGCGCGTTTCTGAGGTAAAAATGCGCGTTTCTGAGGTAAAAATGCGCGTTTTAAGGTGTTTTGCGCGTTTCTGAGGTAAAAGTGTGCGTTTTAAGGTGTTTTTGCGCGTTTCTGAGGTAAAAGTGCGCGTTTTAAGGTGTTTTTGCGCGTTTCTGAGGTAAAAATGCGCGTTTTAAGGTGTTTTTGCGCGTTTCTGAGGTAAAAATGCGCGTTTTAAGGTGTTTTTGCGCGTTTCTGAGGTAAAAATGCGCGTTTTAAGGTGTTTTTGCGCGTTTCTGAGGTAAAAATGCGCGTTTTAAGGTGTTTTGCGCGTTTCTGAGGTAAAAATGCGCGTTTTAAGGTGTTTTTGCGCGTTTCTGAGGTAAAAATGCGCGTTTTAAGGTGTTTTTGCGCGTTTCTGAGGTAAAAATGCGCGTTTCTGAGGTAAAAATGCGCGTTTTAAGGTGTTTTTGCGCGTTTCTGAGGTAAAAATGCGCGTTTTAAGGTGTTTTTGCGCGTTTCTGAGGTAAAAATGCGCGTTTCTGTGGTAAAAATGCGCATTTTAAGGTGTTTTTGCGCGTTTCTGAGGTAAAAATGAGCGTTTCTGAGGTAAAAATGCGCGTTTTAAGGTGTTTTTGCGCGTTTCTGAGGTAAAAATGTGCGTTTTAAGGTGTTTTTGCGCGTTTCTGAGGTAAAAATGCGCGTTTCTGAGGTAAAAGTGCGCTTTTTAAGGTGTTTTTGCGCGTTTCTGAGGTTAAAATGCGCGTTTCTGAGGTAAAAATGCGCGTTTTAAGGTGTTTTTGCGCGTTTCTGAGGTAAAAATGTGCGTTTTAAGGTGTTTTTGCGCGTTTCTGAGGTTAAAATGCGCGTTTCTGAGGTAAAAATGCGCGTTTTAAGGTGTTTTTGCGCGTTTCTGAGGTTAAAATGCACGTTTCTGAGGTAAAAATGCGCGTTTTAAGGTGTTTTTGCGCGTTTCTAAGGTAAAAATGCGCATTTCTGAGGTCAAAGTGCGCGTTTTAAGGTGTTTTTGCGCGTTTCTGAGGTAAAAATGCGCGTTTCTGAGGTAAAAGTGCGCGTTTTAAGGTGTTTTTGCGCGTTTCTGAGGTAAAAATGCGCGTTTCTGAGGTAAAAATGCGCGTTTTAAGGTGTTTTTGCGCGTTTCTGAGGTCAAAGTGCGCGTTTTAAGGTGTTTTTGCGCGTTTCTGAGGTAAAAATGCGCGTTTCTGAGGTAAAAGTGCGCGTTTTAAGGTGTTTTTGCGCGTTTCTGAGGTAAAAATGCGCGTTTCTGAGGTAAAAATGCACGTTTTAAGGTGTTTTTGCGCGTTTCTGAGGTAAAATTGCGCGTTTCTGAGGTAAAAATGCGCGTTTTAAGGTGTTTTTGCGCGTTTCTGAGGTAAAAATGCGCGTTTCTGAGGTAAAAGTGCGCGTTTTAAGGTGTTTTTGCGCGTTTCTGAGGTTAAAATGCACGTTTCTGAGGTAAAAATGCGCGTTTTAAGGTGTTTTTGCGCGTTTCTGAGGTAAAAATGCGCGTTTCTGAGGTAAAAGTGCGCGTTTTAAGGTGGTTTTGCGCGTTTCTGAGGTAAAAATGCGCGTTTTAAGGTGTTTTTGCGCGTTTCTGAGGTAAAAATGCGCGTTTCTGAGGTAAAAATGCGCGTTTTAAGGTGTTTTTGCGCGTTTCTGAGGTAAAAATGCGCGTTTCTGAGGTAAAAGTGCGCGTTTTAAGGTGTTTTTGCGCGTTTCTGAGGTAAAAATGCGCGTTTTAAGGTGTTTTTGCGCGTTTCTGAGGTAAAAATGCGCGTTTTAAGGTGTTTTTGTACGTTTCTGAGGTAAAAATGCGCATTTCTGAGGTAAAAATGCGCGTTTTAAGGTGTTTTTGCGCGTTTCTGAGGTAAAAATGCGCGTTTTAAGGTGTTTTTGCGCGTTTCTGAGGTAAAAATGCGCGTTTCTGAGGTAAAAGTGCGCGTTTTAAGGTGTTTTTGCGCTTTTCTGAGGTAAAAATGCGCGTTTTAAGGTGTTTTTGCGCGTTTCTGAGGTAAAAATGCGCGTTTTAAGGTGTTTTTGCACGTTTCTGAGGTAAAAATGCTCGTTTCTGAGGTAAAAATGCGCGTTTTAAGGTGTTTTTGCGCGTTTCTGAGGTAAAAATGCGCGTTTTAAGGTGTTTTTGCGCGTTTCTGAGGTAAAAATGCTCGTTTCTGAGGTAAAAGTGCGCGTTTTAAGGTGTTTTTGCGCGTTTCTGAGGTAAAAATGCGCGTTTCTGAGGTAAAAATGCGCGTTTTAAGGTGTTTTTGCGCGTTTCTGAGGTAAAAGTGCGCGTTTTAAGGTGTTTTTGCGCGTTTCTGAGGTTAAAGTGCGCGTTTTAAGGTGTTTTTGCGCGTTTCTGAGGTAAAAGTGCGCGTTTTAAGGTGTTTTTGCGCGTTTCTGAGGTAAAAATGCGCGTTTCTGAGGTAAAAATGCGCGTTTTAAGGTGTTTTGCGCGTTTCTGAGGTAAAAGTGTGCGTTTTAAGGTGTTTTTGCGCGTTTCTGAGGTAAAAGTGCGCGTTTTAAGGTGTTTTTGCGCGTTTCTGAGGTAAAAATGCGCGTTTTAAGGTGTTTTTGCGCGTTTCTGAGGTAAAAATGCGCGTTTTAAGGTGTTTTTGCGCGTTTCTGAGGTAAAAATGCGCGTTTTAAGGTGTTTTGCGCGTTTCTGAGGTAAAAATGCGCGTTTTAAGGTGTTTTTGCGCGTTTCTGAGGTAAAAATGCGCGTTTCTGAGGTAAAAATACGCGTTTTAAGGTGTTTTTGCGCGTTTCTGAGGTAAAAATGCGCGTTTTAAGGTGTTTTTGCGCGTTTCTGAGGTAAAAATGCGCGTTTTAAGGTGTTTTTGCGCGTTTCTGAGGTAAAAATGCGCGTTTCTGTGGTAAAAATGCGTATTTTAAGGTGTTTTTGCGCGTTTCTGAGGTAAAAATGAGCGTTTCTGAGGTAAAAATGCGCGTTTTAAGGTGTTTTTGCGCGTTTCTGAGGTAAAAATGTGCGTTTTAAGGTGTTTTTGCGCGTTTCTGAGGTAAAAATGCGCGTTTCTGAGGTAAAAGTGCGCTTTTTAAGGTGTTTTTGCGCGTTTCTGAGGTTAAAATGCGCGTTTCTGAGGTAAAAATGCGCGTTTTAAGGTGTTTTTGCGCGTTTCTGAGGTAAAAATGCGCGTTTCTGAGGTAAAAATGCGCGTTTCTGAGGTAAAAATGCGCGTTTTAAGGTGTTTTTGCGCGTTTCTAAGGTAAAAATGCGCATTTCTGAGGTCAAAGTGCGCGTTTTAAGGTGTTTTTGCGCGTTTCTGAGGTAAAAATGCGCGTTTCTGAGGTAAAAGTGCGCGTTTTAAGGTGTTTTTGCGCGTTTCTGAGGTAAAAATGCGCGTTTCTGAGGTAAAAATGCGCGTTTTAAGGTGTTTTTGCGCGTTTCTGAGGTCAAAGTGCGCGTTTTAAGGTGTTTTTGCGCGTTTCTGAGGTAAAAATGCGCGTTTCTGAGGTAAAAGTGCGCGTTTTAAGGTGTTTTTGCGCGTTTCTGAGGTAAAAATGCGCGTTTCTGAGGTAAAAGTGCGCGTTTTAAGGTGTTTTTGCGCTTTTCTGAGGTAAAAATGCGCGTTTTAAGGTGTTTTTGCGCGTTTCTGAGGTAAAAGTGCGCGTTTTAAGGTGTTTTTGCGCGTTTCTGAGGTAAAAATGCGCGTTTCTGAGGTAAAAATGCGCATTTTAAGGTGTTTTTGCGCGTTTCTGAGGTAAAAGTGTGCGTTTTAAGGTGTTTTTGCGCGTTTCTGAGGTAAAAGTGCACGTTTTAAGGTGTTTTTGCGCGTTTCTGAGGTAAAAATGCGCGTTTTAAGGTGTTTTTGCGCGTTTCTGAGGTAAAAATGCGCGTTTCTGAGGTAAAAATGCGCGTTTTAAGGTGTTTTTGCGCGTTTCTGAGGTAAAAATGCGCGTTTCTGAGGTAAAAGTGCGCGTTTTTAGGTGTTTTTGCGCGTTTCTGAGGTAAAAATGCGCGTTTTAAGGTGTTTTTGTGCGTTTCTGAGGTAAAAATGCGCGTTTCTGAGGTAAAAGTGCGCGTTTTAAGGTGTTTTTGCACTTTTCTGAGGTAAAAATGTGCGTTTCTGAGGTAAAAGTGCGCGTTTTAAGGTGTTTTTGCGCTTTTCTGAGGTAAAAATGCGCGTTTTAAGGTGTTTTTGCGCGTTTCTGAGGTAAAAATGCGCGTTTTAAGGTGTTTTTGCGCATTTCTGAGGTAAAAATGCGCGTTTCTGAGGTAAAAATGCGCGTTTTAAGGTGTTTTTGTGCGTTTCTGAGGTAAAAATGCGAGTTTTAAGGTCTTTTTGCGCGTTTCTGAGGTAAAAATGCGCGTTTTAAGGTGTTTTTGCGCGTTTTAATGTGTTTTTGCGCATTTCTGAGGTAAAAATGCGCGTTTCTGAGGTAAAAATGCGCGTTTTAAGGTGTTTTTGCGCGTTTCTGAGGTAAAAGTGCGCGTTTTAAGGTGTTTTTGCGCGTTTCTGAGGTAAAAATGCGCGTTTCTGAGGTAAAAATGCAAGTTTTAAGGTGTTTTTGCGCGTTTCTGAGGTAAAAATGCGCGTTTTAAGGTGTTTTTGCGCGTTTCTGAGGTAAAAATGCGCGTTTTAATGTGTTTTTGCGCGTTTCTGAGGTAAAAATGCGCGTTTCTGAGGTAAAAATGCGCGTTTTGATGTGTTTTTGCGCGTTTCTGAGGTAAAAATGCGCGTTTTAAGGTGTTTTTGCGCATTTCTGAGGTAAAAATGCACGTTTCTGAGGTAAAAATGCGTGTTTTAAGGTGTTTTTGCGCATTTCTGAGGTAAAAATGCGTGTTTTAAGGTGTTTTTGCGCGTTTCTGAGGTAAAAATGCGCGTTTTAAGGTGTTTTTGCGCGTTTCTGAGGTAAAAATGCGCGTTTTAAGGTGTTTTTGCGCGTTTCTGAGGTAAAAATGCGCGTTTCTGAGGTAAAAATGCGCGTTTTCATGTGTTTTTGCGCGTTTCTGAGGTAAAAATGCGCGTTTCTGAGGTAAAAGTGCGCGTTTTAAGGTGTTTTTGCGCGTTTCTGAGGTAAAAATGCGCGTTTTAAGGTGTTTTTGCGCGTTTCTGAGGTAAAAATGCGCGTTTTAAGGTGTTTTTGCGCGTTTCTGAGGTAAAAATGCGCGTTTCTGAGGTAAAAATGCGCGTTTTGATGTGTTTTTGCGCGTTTCTGAGGTAAAAATGCACGTTTCTGAGGTAAAAATGCGTGTTTTAAGGTGTTTTTGCGCGTTTCTGAGGTAAAAATGCGCGTTTTAAGGTGTTTTTGCGCGTTTCTGAGGTAAAAATGCGCGTTTTAATGTGTTTTTGCGCGTTTCTGAGGTAAAAATGCGCGTTTCTGAGGTAAAAGTGCGCGTTTTAATGTGTTTTTGCGCGTTTCTGAGGTAAAAATGCGCGTTTCTGAGGTAAAAGTGCGCGTTTTAAGGTGTTTTTGCGCGTTTCTGAGGTAAAAATGCGCGTTTTAAGGTGTTTTTGCGCGTTTCTGAGGTAAAAATGCGCGTTTAAAGGTGTTTTTGCACGTTTCTGAGGTAAAAATGCGCATTTCTGCGGTAAAAATGCGCGTTTTAAGGTGTTTTTGCGCGTTTCTGAGGTAAAAATGCGCGTTTAAAGGTGTTTTTGCGCGTTTCTGAGGTAAAAATGCGCATTTCTGAGGTAAAAGTGCGCGTTTTAAGGTGTTTTTGCGCGTTTCTGAGGTAAAAATGCGCGTTTCTGAGGTAAAAGTACGCGTTTTAAGGTGTTTTTGCGCGTTTCTGAGGTAAAAATGCGCGTTTTAAGGTGTTTTTGCGCGTTTCTGAGGAAAAAATGCGCGTTTCTGAGGTAAAAGTGCGCGTTTTAAGGTGTTTTTGCACTTTTCTGAGGTAAAAATGCGCGTTTCTGAGGTAAAAGTGCGAGTTTTAAGGTGTTTTTGCGCTTTTCTGAGGTAAAAATGCGCGTTTTAAGGTGTTTTTGCGCGTTTCTGAGGTAAAAATGCGCGTTTCTGAGGTAAAAATGCGCGTTTTAAGGTGTTTTTGCCCGTTTCTGAGGTAAAAATGCGTGTTTTAAGGTGTTTTTGCGCGTTTCTGAGGTAAAAATGAGCGTTTTAAGGTGTTTTTGCGCGTTTTAAGGTGTTTTTGCGCATTTCTGAGGTAAAAATGCGCGTTTCTGAGGTAAAAATGCGCGTTTTAAGGTGTTTTTGCGCGTTTCTGTGGTAAAAGTGCGCATTTTAAGGTGTTTTTGCGCGTTTCTGAGGTAAAAATGCGCATTTCTGAGGTAAAAGTGCACGTTTTAAGGTGTTTTTGCACGTTTCTGAGGTAAAAATGCGCGTTTTAAGGTGTTTTGCGCGTTTCTGAGGTAAAAATGCGCGTTTTAAGGTGTTTTTGCGCGTTTCTGAGGTAAAAATGCGCGTTTCTGAGGTAAAAATGCGCGTTTTAATGTGTTTTTGCGCGTTTCTGAGGTAAAAATGCGCATTTCTGCGGTGAAAGTGCGCGTTTTAAGGTGTTGCACGTTTCTGAGGTAAAAGTGCGCGTTTTAAGGTGTTTTTGCGCGTTTCTGAGGTAAAAATGCGCGTTTCTGAGTTAAAAATGCGCATTTCTGAGGTAAAAGTGCGCGTTTTAAGGTGTTTTTGCACGTTTCCGAGGTAAAAGTGCGCATTTTAAGGTGTTTTTGCGCGTTTCTGAGGTAAAAATGCGCGTTTTAAGGTGTTTTTGCGCGTTTCTGAGGTAAAAATGCGCATTTAAAGGTGTTTTTGCGCGTTTCTGAGGTAAAAATGCGCATTTCTGAGGTAAAAGTGCCCGTTTTAAGGTGTTTTTGCGCGTTTCTGAGGTAAAAATGCACGTTTCTGAGGTAAAAGTGCGCGTTTTAAGGTGTTTTTGCGCGTTTCTGAGGTAAAAGTGCGCGTTTTAAGGTGTTTTTGCGCGTTTCTGAGGTAAAAATGCGCGTTTAAAGGTGTTTTTGCGCGTTTCTGAGGTAAAAATGCACGTTTTAATGTGTTTTTGCGCGTTTCTGAGGTAAAAGTGCGCGTTTCTGAGGTAAAAATGCGCGTTTTAAGGTGTTTTTGCGCGTTTCTGAGGTAAAAATGCGCGTTTCTGAGGTAAAAGTGCGCGTTTTAAGGTGTTTTTGCGCGTTTCTGAGGTAAAAATGCGCGTTTTAAGGTGTTTTTGCGCGTTTCTGAGGTAAAAATGCACGTTTTAAGGTGTTTTTGCGCGTTTCTGAGGTAAAAGTGCGCGTTTCTGAGGTAAAAATGCGCGTTTTAAGGTGTTTTTGCGCGTTTCTGAGGTAAAAATGCGCGTTTAAAGGTGTTTTGCGCGTTTCTGAGGTAAAAATGCGCATTTCTGAGGTAAAAGTGCGCGTTTTAAGGTGTTTTTGCGCGTTTCTGAGGTAAAAATGCGCGTTTCTGAGGTAAAAATGCGCGTTTTAAGGTGTTTTTGCGCGTTTCTGAGGTAAAAATGCGCGTTTTAAGGTGTTTTTGCGCGTTTCTGAGGTAAAAATGCGCGTTTTAAGGTGTTTTTGCGCGTTTCTGAGGTAAAAATGCGCGTTTAAAGGTGTTTTGCGCGTTTCTGAGGTAAAAATGCGCATTTCTGAGGTAAAAGTGCGCGTTTTAAGGTGTTTTTGCGCGTTTCTGAGGTAAAAATGCGCGTTTCTGAGGTAAAAGTGCGCGTTTTAAGGTGTTTTTGCGCTTTTCTGAGGTAAAAATGCACGTTTTAAGGTGTTTTTGCGCGTTTCTGAGGTAAAAATGCGCGTTTTAAGGTGTTTTTGCACGTTTCTGAGGTAAAAATGCTCGTTTCTGAGGTAAAAATGCGCGTTTTAAGGTGTTTTTGCGCGTTTCTGAGGTAAAAATGAGCGTTTTAAGGTGTTTTTGCGCGTTTCTGAGGTAAAAATGCTCGTTTCTGAGGTAAAAGTGCGCGTTTTAAGGTGTTTTTGCGCGTTTCTGAGGTAAAAATGCGCGTTTCTGAGGTAAAAATGCGCATTTTAAGGTGTTTTTGCGCGTTTCTGAGGTAAAAGTGCGCGTTTTAAGGTGTTTTTGCGCGTTTCTGAGGTTAAAGTGCGCGTTTTAAGGTGTTTTTGCGCGTTTCTGAGGTAAAAGTGCGCGTTTTAAGGTGTTTTTGCGCGTTTCTGAGGTAAAAATGCGCGTTTCTGAGGTAAAAATGCGCGTTTTAAGGTGTTTTGCGCGTTTCTGAGGTAAAAGTGCGCGTTTTAAGGTGTTTTTGCGCGTTTCTGAGGTAAAAGTGCGCGTTTTAAGGTGTTTTTGCGCGTTTCTGAGGTAAAAATGCGCGTTTTAAGGTGTTTTTGCGCGTTTCTGAGGTAAAAATGCGCATTTTAAGGTGTTTTTGCGCGTTTCTGAGGTAAAAATGCGCGTTTTAAGGTGTTTTTGCGCGTTTCTGAGGTAAAAATGCGCGTTTTAAGGTGTTTTGCGCGTTTCTGAGGTAAAAATGCGCGTTTTAAGGTGTTTTTGCGCGTTTCTGAGGTAAAAATGCGCGTTTCTGAGGTAAAAATACGCGTTTTAAGGTGTTTTTGCGCGTTTCTGAGGTAAAAATGCGCGTTTTAAGGTGTTTTTGCGCGTTTCTGAGGTAAAAATGCGCGTTTTAAGGTGTTTTTGCGCGTTTCTGAGGTAAAAATGCGCGTTTCTGTGGTAAAAATGCGCATTTTAAGGTGTTTTTGCGCGTTTCTGAGGTAAAAATGAGCGTTTCTGAGGTAAAAATGCGCGTTTTAAGGTGTTTTTGCGCGTTTCTGAGGTAAAAATGTGCGTTTTAAGGTGTTTTTGCGCGTTTCTGAGGTAAAAATGCGCGTTTCTGAGGTAAAAGTGCGCTTTTTAAGGTGTTTTTGCGCGTTTCTGAGGTTAAAATGCGCGTTTCTGAGGTAAAAATGCGCGTTTTAAGGTGTTTTTGCGCGTTTCTGAGGTAAAAATGCGCGTTTCTGAGGTAAAAATGCGCGTTTCTGAGGTAAAAATACGCGTTTTAAGGTGTTTTTGCGCGTTTCTAAGGTAAAAATGCGCATTTCTGAGGTCAAAGTGCGCGTTTTAAGGTGTTTTTGCGCGTTTCTGAGGTAAAAATGCGCGTTTCTGAGGTAAAAGTGCGCGTTTTAAGGTGTTTTTGCGCGTTTCTGAGGTAAAAATGCGCGTTTCTGAGGTAAAAATGCGCGTTTTAAGGTGTTTTTGCGCGTTTCTGAGGTCAAAGTGCGCGTTTTAAGGTGTTTTTGCGCGTTTCTGAGGTAAAAATGCGCGTTTCTGAGGTAAAAGTGCGCGTTTTAAGGTGTTTTTGCGCGTTTCTGAGGTAAAAATGCGCGTTTCTGAGGTAAAAGTGCGCGTTTTAAGGTGTTTTTGCGCTTTTCTGAGGTAAAAATGCGCGTTTTAAGGTGTTTTTGCGCGTTTCTGAGGTAAAAGTGCGCGTTTTAAGGTGTTTTTGCGCGTTTCTGAGGTAAAAATGCGCGTTTCTGAGGTAAAAATGCGCATTTTAAGGTGTTTTTGCGCGTTTCTGAGGTAAAAGTGTGCGTTTTAAGGTGTTTTTGCGCGTTTCTGAGGTAAAAGTGCACGTTTTAAGGTGTTTTTGCGCGTTTCTGAGGTAAAAATGCGCGTTTTAAGGTGTTTTTGCGCGTTTCTGAGGTAAAAATGCGCGTTTCTGAGGTAAAAATGCGCGTTTTAAGGTGTTTTTGCGCGTTTCTGAGGTAAAAATGCGCGTTTCTGAGGTAAAAGTGCGCGTTTTTAGGTGTTTTTGCGCGTTTCTGAGGTAAAAATGCGCGTTTTAAGGTGTTTTTGTGCGTTTCTGAGGTAAAAATGCGCGTTTCTGAGGTAAAAGTGCGCGTTTTAAGGTGTTTTTGCACTTTTCTGAGGTAAAAATGTGCGTTTCTGAGGTAAAAGTGCGCGTTTTAAGGTGTTTTTGCGCTTTTCTGAGGTAAAAATGCGCGTTTTAAGGTGTTTTTGCGCGTTTCTGAGGTAAAAATGCGCGTTTTAAGGTGTTTTTGCGCATTTCTGAGGTAAAAATGCGCGTTTCTGAGGTAAAAATGCGCGTTTTAAGGTGTTTTTGTGCGTTTCTGAGGTAAAAATGCGAGTTTTAAGGTCTTTTTGCGCGTTTCTGAGGTAAAAATGCGCGTTTTAAGGTGTTTTTGCGCGTTTTAATGTGTTTTTGCGCATTTCTGAGGTAAAAATGCGCGTTTCTGAGGTAAAAATGCGCGTTTTAAGGTGTTTTTGCGCGTTTCTGAGGTAAAAATGCGCGTTTTAAGGTGTTTTTGCGCGTTTCTGAGGTAAAAATGCGCGTTTCTGAGGTAAAAATGCGCGTTTTAAGGTGTTTTTGCGCGTTTCTGAGGTAAAAATGCGCGTTTCTGTGGTGAAAATGCGCATTTTAAGGTGTTTTTGCGCGTTTCTGAGGTAAAAATGAGCGTTTCTGAGGTAAAAATGCGCGTTTTAAGGTGTTTTTGCGCGTTTCTGAGGTAAAAATGTGCGTTTTAAGGTGTTTTTGCGCGTTTCTGAGGTAAAAAATGCGCGTTTCTGAGGTAAAAGTGCGCTTTTTAAGGTGTTTTTGCGCGTTTCTGAGGTTAAAATGCGCGTTTCTGAGGTAAAAATGCGCGTTTTAAGGTGTTTTTGCGCGTTTCTGAGGTAAAAATGTGCGTTTTAAGGTGTTTTTGCGCGTTTCTGAGGTTAAAATGCGCGTTTCTGAGGTAAAAATGCGCGTTTTAAGGTGTTTTTGCGCGTTTCTGAGGTTAAAATGCACGTTTCTGAGGTAAAAATGCGCGTTTTAAGGTGTTTTTGCGCGTTTCTAAGGTAAAAATGCGCATTTCTGAGGTCAAAGTGCGCGTTTTAAGGTGTTTTTGCGCGTTTCTGAGGTAAAAATGCGCGTTTCTGAGGTAAAAGTGCGCGTTTTAAGGTGTTTTTGCGCGTTTCTGAGGTAAAAATGCGCGTTTCTGAGGTAAAAATGCGCGTTTTAAGGTGTTTTTGCGCGTTTCTGAGGTCAAAGTGCGCGTTTTAAGGTGTTTTTGCGCGTTTCTGAGGTAAAAATGCGCGTTTCTGAGGTAAAAGTGCGCGTTTTAAGGTGTTTTTGCGCGTTTCTGAGGTAAAAATGCGCGTTTCTGAGGTAAAAATGCACGTTTTAAGGTGTTTTTGCGCGTTTCTGAGGTAAAATTGCGCGTTTCTGAGGTAAAAATGCGCGTTTTAAGGTGTTTTTGCGCGTTTCTGAGGTAAAAATGCGCGTTTCTGAGGTAAAAGTGCGCGTTTTAAGGTGTTTTTGCGCGTTTCTGAGGTTAAAATGCACGTTTCTGAGGTAAAAATGCGCGTTTTAAGGTGTTTTTGCGCGTTTCTGAGGTAAAAATGCGCGTTTCTGAGGTAAAAGTGCGCGTTTTAAGGTGGTTTTGCGCGTTTCTGAGGTAAAAATGCGCGTTTTAAGGTGTTTTTGCGCGTTTCTGAGGTAAAAATGCGCGTTTCTGAGGTAAAAATGCGCGTTTTAAGGTGTTTTTGCGCGTTTCTGAGGTAAAAATGCGCGTTTCTGAGGTAAAAGTGCGCGTTTTAAGGTGTTTTTGCGCGTTTCTGAGGTAAAAATGCGCGTTTTAAGGTGTTTTTGCGCGTTTCTGAGGTAAAAATGCGCGTTTTAAGGTGTTTTTGTACGTTTCTGAGGTAAAAATGCGCATTTCTGAGGTAAAAATGCGCGTTTTAAGGTGTTTTTGCGCGTTTCTGAGGTAAAAATGCGCGTTTTAAGGTGTTTTTGCGCGTTTCTGAGGTAAAAATGCGCGTTTCTGAGGTAAAAGTGCGCGTTTTAAGGTGTTTTTGCGCTTTTCTGAGGTAAAAATGCGCGTTTTAAGGTGTTTTTGCGCGTTTCTGAGGTAAAAATGCGCGTTTTAAGGTGTTTTTGCACGTTTCTGAGGTAAAAATGCTCGTTTCTGAGGTAAAAATGCGCGTTTTAAGGTGTTTTTGCGCGTTTCTGAGGTAAAAATGCGCGTTTTAAGGTGTTTTTGCGCGTTTCTGAGGTAAAAATGCTCGTTTCTGAGGTAAAAGTGCGCGTTTTAAGGTGTTTTTGCGCGTTTCTGAGGTAAAAATGCGCGTTTCTGAGGTAAAAATGCGCGTTTTAAGGTGTTTTTGCGCGTTTCTGAGGTAAAAGTGCGCGTTTTAAGGTGTTTTTGCGCGTTTCTGAGGTTAAAGTGCGCGTTTTAAGGTGTTTTTGCGCGTTTCTGAGGTAAAAGTGCGCGTTTTAAGGTGTTTTTGCGCGTTTCTGAGGTAAAAATGCGCGTTTCTGAGGTAAAAATGCGCGTTTTAAGGTGTTTTGCGCGTTTCTGAGGTAAAAGTGTGCGTTTTAAGGTGTTTTTGCGCGTTTCTGAGGTAAAAGTGCGCGTTTTAAGGTGTTTTTGCGCGTTTCTGAGGTAAAAATGCGCGTTTTAAGGTGTTTTTGCGCGTTTCTGAGGTAAAAATGCGCGTTTTAAGGTGTTTTTGCGCGTTTCTGAGGTAAAAATGCGCGTTTTAAGGTGTTTTGCGCGTTTCTGAGGTAAAAATGCGCGTTTTAAGGTGTTTTTGCGCGTTTCTGAGGTAAAAATGCGCGTTTCTGAGGTAAAAATACGCGTTTTAAGGTGTTTTTGCGCGTTTCTGAGGTAAAAATGCGCGTTTTAAGGTGTTTTTGCGCGTTTCTGAGGTAAAAATGCGCGTTTTAAGGTGTTTTTGCGCGTTTCTGAGGTAAAAATGCGCGTTTCTGTGGTAAAAATGCGCATTTTAAGGTGTTTTTGCGCGTTTCTGAGGTAAAAATGAGCGTTTCTGAGGTAAAAATGCGCGTTTTAAGGTGTTTTTGCGCGTTTCTGAGGTAAAAATGTGCGTTTTAAGGTGTTTTTGCGCGTTTCTGAGGTAAAAATGCGCGTTTCTGAGGTAAAAGTGCGCTTTTTAAGGTGTTTTTGCGCGTTTCTGAGGTTAAAATGCGCGTTTCTGAGGTAAAAATGCGCGTTTTAAGGTGTTTTTGCGCGTTTCTGAGGTAAAAATGCGCGTTTCTGAGGTAAAAATGCGCGTTTCTGAGGTAAAAATGCGCGTTTTAAGGTGTTTTTGCGCGTTTCTAAGGTAAAAATGCGCATTTCTGAGGTCAAAGTGCGCGTTTTAAGGTGTTTTTGCGCGTTTCTGAGGTAAAAATGCGCGTTTCTGAGGTAAAAGTGCGCGTTTTAAGGTGTTTTTGCGCGTTTCTGAGGTAAAAATGCGCGTTTCTGAGGTAAAAATGCGCGTTTTAAGGTGTTTTTGCGCGTTTCTGAGGTCAAAGTGCGCGTTTTAAGGTGTTTTTGCGCGTTTCTGAGGTAAAAATGCGCGTTTCTGAGGTAAAAGTGCGCGTTTTAAGGTGTTTTTGCGCGTTTCTGAGGTAAAAATGCGCGTTTCTGAGGTAAAAGTGCGCGTTTTAAGGTGTTTTTGCGCTTTTCTGAGGTAAAAATGCGCGTTTTAAGGTGTTTTTGCGCGTTTCTGAGGTAAAAGTGCGCGTTTTAAGGTGTTTTTGCGCGTTTCTGAGGTAAAAATGCGCGTTTCTGAGGTAAAAATGCGCATTTTAAGGTGTTTTTGCGCGTTTCTGAGGTAAAAGTGTGCGTTTTAAGGTGTTTTTGCGCGTTTCTGAGGTAAAAGTGCACGTTTTAAGGTGTTTTTGCGCGTTTCTGAGGTAAAAATGCGCGTTTTAAGGTGTTTTTGCGCGTTTCTGAGGTAAAAATGCGCGTTTCTGAGGTAAAAGTGCGCGTTTTTAGGTGTTTTTGCGCGTTTCTGAGGTAAAAATGCGCGTTTTAAGGTGTTTTTGTGCGTTTCTGAGGTAAAAATGCGCGTTTCTGAGGTAAAAGTGCGCGTTTTAAGGTGTTTTTGCACTTTTCTGAGGTAAAAATGTGCGTTTCTGAGGTAAAAGTGCGCGTTTTAAGGTGTTTTTGCGCTTTTCTGAGGTAAAAATGCGCGTTTTAAGGTGTTTTTGCGCGTTTCTGAGGTAAAAATGCGCGTTTTAAGGTGTTTTTGCGCATTTCTGAGGTAAAAATGCGCGTTTCTGAGGTAAAAATGCGCGTTTTAAGGTGTTTTTGTGCGTTTCTGAGGTAAAAATGCGAGTTTTAAGGTCTTTTTGCGCGTTTCTGAGGTAAAAATGCGCGTTTTAAGGTGTTTTTGCGCGTTTTAATGTGTTTTTGCGCATTTCTGAGGTAAAAATGCGCGTTTCTGAGGTAAAAATGCGCGTTTTAAGGTGTTTTTGCGCGTTTCTGAGGTAAAAGTGCGCGTTTTAAGGTGTTTTTGCGCGTTTCTGAGGTAAAAATGCGCGTTTCTGAGGTAAAAATGCAAGTTTTAAGGTGTTTTTGCGCGTTTCTGAGGTAAAAATGCGCGTTTTAAGGTGTTTTTGCGCGTTTCTGAGGTAAAAATGCGCGTTTTAATGTGTTTTTGCGCGTTTCTGAGGTAAAAATGCGCGTTTCTGAGGTAAAAATGCGCGTTTTGATGTGTTTTTGCGCGTTTCTGAGGTAAAAATGCGCGTTTTAAGGTGTTTTTGCGCATTTCTGAGGTAAAAATGCACGTTTCTGAGGTAAAAATGCGTGTTTTAAGGTGTTTTTGCGCATTTCTGAGGTAAAAATGCGTGTTTTAAGGTGTTTTTGCGCGTTTCTGAGGTAAAAATGCGCGTTTTAAGGTGTTTTTGCGCGTTTCTGAGGTAAAAATGCGCGTTTTAAGGTGTTTTTGCGCGTTTCTGAGGTAAAAATGCGCGTTTCTGAGGTAAAAATGCGCGTTTTCATGTGTTTTTGCGCGTTTCTGAGGTAAAAATGCGCGTTTCTGAGGTAAAAGTGCGCGTTTTAAGGTGTTTTTGCGCGTTTCTGAGGTAAAAATGCGCGTTTTAAGGTGTTTTTGCGCGTTTCTGAGGTAAAAATGCGCGTTTTAAGGTGTTTTTGCGCGTTTCTGAGGTAAAAATGCGCGTTTCTGAGGTAAAAATGCGCGTTTTGATGTGTTTTTGCGCGTTTCTGAGGTAAAAATGCACGTTTCTGAGGTAAAAATGCGTGTTTTAAGGTGTTTTTGCGCGTTTCTGAGGTAAAAATGCGCGTTTTAAGGTGTTTTTGCGCGTTTCTGAGGTAAAAATGCGCGTTTTAATGTGTTTTTGCGCGTTTCTGAGGTAAAAATGCGCGTTTCTGAGGTAAAAGTGCGCGTTTTAATGTGTTTTTGCGCGTTTCTGAGGTAAAAATGCGCGTTTCTGAGGTAAAAGTGCGCGTTTTAAGGTATTTTTGCGCGTTTCTGAGGTAAAAATGCGCGTTTTAAGGTGTTTTTGCGCGTTTCTGAGGTAAAAATGCGCGTTTAAAGGTGTTTTTGCACGTTTCTGAGGTAAAAATGCGCATTTCTGCGGTAAAAATGCGCGTTTTAAGGTGTTTTTGCGCGTTTCTGAGGTAAAAATGCGCGTTTAAAGGTGTTTTTGCGCGTTTCTGAGGTAAAAATGCGCATTTCTGAGGTAAAAGTGCGCGTTTTAAGGTGTTTTTGCGCGTTTCTGAGGTAAAAATGCGCGTTTCTGAGGTAAAAGTACGCGTTTTAAGGTGTTTTTGCGCGTTTCTGAGGTAAAAATGCGCGTTTTAAGGTGTTTTTGCGCGTTTCTGAGGTAAAAATGCGCGTTTCTGAGGTAAAAGTGCGCGTTTTAAGGTGTTTTTGCACTTTTCTGAGGTAAAAATGCGCGTTTCTGAGGTAAAAGTGCGAGTTTTAAGGTGTTTTTGCGCTTTTCTGAGGTAAAAATGCGCGTTTTAAGGTGTTTTTGCGCGTTTCTGAGGTAAAAATGCGCGTTTCTGAGGTAAAAATGCGCGTTTTAAGGTGTTTTTGCGCGTTTCTGAGGTAAAAATGCGCGTTTTAAGGTGTTTTTGCGCGTTTCTGAGGTAAAAATGAGCGTTTTAAGGTGTTTTTGCGCGTTTTAAGGTGTTTTTGCGCATTTCTGAGGTAAAAATGCGCGTTTCTGAGGTAAAAATGCGCGTTTTAAGGTGTTTTTGCGCGTTTCTGTGGTAAAAGTGCGCATTTTAAGGTGTTTTTGCGCGTTTCTGAGGTAAAAATGCGCATTTCTGAGGTAAAAGTGCACGTTTTAAGGTGTTTTTGCACGTTTCTGAGGTAAAAGTGCGCGTTTTAAGGTGTTTTTGCGCGTTTCTGAGGTAAAAATGCGCGTTTCTGAGTTAAAAATGCGCATTTCTGAGGTAAAAGTGCGCGTTTTAAGGTGTTTTTGCACGTTTCCGAGGTAAAAGTGCGCATTTTAAGGTGTTTTTGCGCGTTTCTGAGGTAAAAATGCGCGTTTTAAGGTGTTTTTGCGCGTTTCTGAGGTAAAAATGCGCATTTAAAGGTGTTTTTGCGCGTTTCTGAGGTAAAAATGCGCATTTCTGAGGTAAAAGTGCCCGTTTTAAGGTGTTTTTGCGCGTTTCTGAGGTAAAAATGCACGTTTCTGAGGTAAAAGTGCACGTTTTAAGGTGTTTTTGCGCGTTTCTGAGGTAAAAGTGCGCGTTTTAAGGTGTTTTTGCGCGTTTCTGAGGTAAAAATGCGCGTTTAAAGGTGTTTTTGCGCGTTTCTGAGGTAAAAATGCACGTTTTAATGTGTTTTTGCGCGTTTCTGAGGTAAAAGTGCGCGTTTCTGAGGTAAAAATGCGCGTTTTAAGGTGTTTTTGCGCGTTTCTGAGGTAAAAATGCGCGTTTCTGAGGTAAAAGTGCGCGTTTTAAGGTGTTTTTGCGCGTTTCTGAGGTAAAAATGCGCGTTTTAAGGTGTTTTTGCGCGTTTCTGAGGTAAAAATGCACGTTTTAAGGTGTTTTTGCGCGTTTCTGAGGTAAAAGTGCGCGTTTCTGAGGTAAAAATGCGCGTTTTAAGGTGTTTTTGCGCGTTTCTGAGGTAAAAATGCGCGTTTAAAGGTGTTTTGCGCGTTTCTGAGGTAAAAATGCGCATTTCTGAGGTAAAAGTGCGCGTTTTAAGGTGTTTTTGCGCGTTTCTGAGGTAAAAATGCGCGTTTCTGAGGTAAAAATGCGCGTTTTAAGGTGTTTTTGCGCGTTTCTGAGGTAAAAATGCGCGTTTTAAGGTGTTTTTGCGCGTTTCTGAGGTAAAAATGCGCGTTTTAAGGTGTTTTTGCGCGTTTCTGAGGTAAAAATGCGCGTTTAAAGGTGTTTTGCGCGTTTCTGAGGTAAAAATGCGCATTTCTGAGGTAAAAGTGCGCGTTTTAAGGTGTTTTTGCGCGTTTCTGAGGTAAAAATGCGCGTTTCTGAGGTAAAAGTGCGCGTTTTAAGGTGTTTTTGCGCTTTTCTGAGGTAAAAATGCGCGTTTTAAGGTGTTTTTGCGCGTTTCTGAGGTAAAAATGCGCGTTTTAAGGTGTTTTTGCACGTTTCTGAGGTAAAAATGCTCGTTTCTGAGGTAAAAATGCGCGTTTTAAGGTGTTTTTGCGCGTTTCTGAGGTAAAAATGAGCGTTTTAAGGTGTTTTTGCGCGTTTCTGAGGTAAAAATGCTCGTTTCTGAGGTAAAAGTGCGCGTTTTAAGGTGTTTTTGCGCGTTTCTGAGGTAAAAATGCGCGTTTCTGAGGTAAAAATGCGCATTTTAAGGTGTTTTTGCGCGTTTCTGAGGTAAAAGTGCGCGTTTTAAGGTGTTTTTGCGCGTTTCTGAGGTTAAAGTGCGCGTTTTAAGGTGTTTTTGCGCGTTTCTGAGGTAAAAGTGCGCGTTTTAAGGTGTTTTTGCGCGTTTCTGAGGTAAAAATGCGCGTTTCTGAGGTAAAAATGCGCGTTTTAAGGTGTTTTGCGCGTTTCTGAGGTAAAAGTGCGCGTTTTAAGGTGTTTTTGCGCGTTTCTGAGGTAAAAGTGCGCGTTTTAAGGTGTTTTTGCGCGTTTCTGAGGTAAAAATGCGCGTTTTAAGGTGTTTTTGCGCGTTTCTGAGGTAAAAATGCGCGTTTTAAGGTGTTTTTGCGCGTTTCTGAGGTAAAAATGCGCGTTTTAAGGTGTTTTTGCGCGTTTCTGAGGTAAAAATGCGCGTTTTAAGGTGTTTTGCGCGTTTCTGAGGTAAAAATGCGCGTTTTAAGGTGTTTTTGCGCGTTTCTGAGGTAAAAATGCGCGTTTCTGAGGTAAAAATACGCGTTTTAAGGTGTTTTTGCGCGTTTCTGAGGTAAAAATGAGCGTTTCTGAGGTAAAAATGCGCGTTTTAAGGTGTTTTTGCGCGTTTCTGAGGTAAAAATGTGCGTTTTAAGGTGTTTTTGCGCGTTTCTGAGGTAAAAATGCGCGTTTCTGAGGTAAAAGTGCGCTTTTTAAGGTGTTTTTGCGCGTTTCTGAGGTTAAAATGCGCGTTTCTGAGGTAAAAATGCGCGTTTTAAGGTGTTTTTGCGCGTTTCTGAGGTAAAAATGCGCGTTTCTGAGGTAAAAATGCGCGTTTCTGAGGTAAAAATGCGCGTTTTAAGGTGTTTTTGCGCGTTTCTAAGGTAAAAATGCGCATTTCTGAGGTCAAAGTGCGCGTTTTAAGGTGTTTTTGCGCGTTTCTGAGGTAAAAATGCGCGTTTCTGAGGTAAAAGTGCGCGTTTTAAGGTGTTTTTGCGCGTTTCTGAGGTAAAAATGCGCGTTTCTGAGGTAAAAATGCGCGTTTTAAGGTGTTTTTGCGCGTTTCTGAGGTCAAAGTGCGCGTTTTAAGGTGTTTTTGCGCGTTTCTGAGGTAAAAATGCGCGTTTCTGAGGTAAAAGTGCGCGTTTTAAGGTGTTTTTGCGCGTTTCTGAGGTAAAAATGCGCGTTTCTGAGGTAAAAGTGCGCGTTTTAAGGTGTTTTTGCGCTTTTCTGAGGTAAAAATGCGCGTTTTAAGGTGTTTTTGCGCGTTTCTGAGGTAAAAGTGCGCGTTTTAAGGTGTTTTTGCGCGTTTCTGAGGTAAAAATGCGCGTTTCTGAGGTAAAAATGCGCATTTTAAGGTGTTTTTGCGCGTTTCTGAGGTAAAAGTGTGCGTTTTAAGGTGTTTTTGCGCGTTTCTGAGGTAAAAGTGCACGTTTTAAGGTGTTTTTGCGCGTTTCTGAGGTAAAAATGCGCGTTTTAAGGTGTTTTTGCGCGTTTCTGAGGTAAAAATGCGCGTTTCTGAGGTAAAAGTGCGCGTTTTTAGGTGTTTTTGCGCGTTTCTGAGGTAAAAATGCGCGTTTTAAGGTGTTTTTGTGCGTTTCTGAGGTAAAAATGCGCGTTTCTGAGGTAAAAGTGCGCGTTTTAAGGTGTTTTTGCACTTTTCTGAGGTAAAAATGTGCGTTTCTGAGGTAAAAGTGCGCGTTTTAAGGTGTTTTTGCGCTTTTCTGAGGTAAAAATGCGCGTTTTAAGGTGTTTTTGCGCGTTTCTGAGGTAAAAATGCGCGTTTTAAGGTGTTTTTGCGCATTTCTGAGGTAAAAATGCGCGTTTCTGAGGTAAAAATGCGCGTTTTAAGGTGTTTTTGTGCGTTTCTGAGGTAAAAATGCGAGTTTTAAGGTCTTTTTGCGCGTTTCTGAGGTAAAAATGCGCGTTTTAAGGTGTTTTTGCGCGTTTTAATGTGTTTTTGCGCATTTCTGAGGTAAAAATGCGCGTTTCTGAGGTAAAAATGCGCGTTTTAAGGTGTTTTTGCGCGTTTCTGAGGTAAAAGTGCGCGTTTTAAGGTGTTTTTGCGCGTTTCTGAGGTAAAAATGCGCGTTTCTGAGGTAAAAATGCAAGTTTTAAGGTGTTTTTGCGCGTTTCTGAGGTAAAAATGCGCGTTTTAAGGTGTTTTTGCGCGTTTCTGAGGTAAAAATGCGCGTTTTAATGTGTTTTTGCGCGTTTCTGAGGTAAAAATGCGCGTTTCTGAGGTAAAAATGCGCGTTTTGATGTGTTTTTGCGCGTTTCTGAGGTAAAAATGCGCGTTTTAAGGTGTTTTTGCGCATTTCTGAGGTAAAAATGCACGTTTCTGAGGTAAAAATGCGTGTTTTAAGGTGTTTTTGCGCATTTCTGAGGTAAAAATGCGTGTTTTAAGGTGTTTTTGCGCGTTTCTGAGGTAAAAATGCGCGTTTTAAGGTGTTTTTGCGCGTTTCTGAGGTAAAAATGCGCGTTTTAAGGTGTTTTTGCGCGTTTCTGAGGTAAAAATGCGCGTTTCTGAGGTAAAAATGCGCGTTTTCATGTGTTTTTGCGCGTTTCTGAGGTAAAAATGCGCGTTTCTGAGGTAAAAGTGCGCGTTTTAAGGTGTTTTTGCGCGTTTCTGAGGTAAAAATGCGCGTTTTAAGGTGTTTTTGCGCGTTTCTGAGGTAAAAATGCGCGTTTTAAGGTGTTTTTGCGCGTTTCTGAGGTAAAAATGCGCGTTTCTGAGGTAAAAATGCGCGTTTTGATGTGTTTTTGCGCGTTTCTGAGGTAAAAATGCACGTTTCTGAGGTAAAAATGCTGTTTTAAGGTGTTTTTGCGCGTTTCTGAGGTAAAAATGCGCGTTTTAAGGTGTTTTTGCGCGTTTCTGAGGTAAAAATGCGCGTTTTTAATGTGTTTTTGCGCGTTTCTGAGGTAAAAATGCGCGTTTCTGAGGTAAAAGTGCGCGTTTTAATGTGTTTTTGCGCGTTTCTGAGGTAAAAATGCGCGTTTCTGAGGTAAAAGTGCGCGTTTTAAGGTATTTTTGCGCGTTTCTGAGGTAAAAATGCGCGTTTTAAGGTGTTTTTGCGCGTTTCTGAGGTAAAAATGCGCGTTTAAAGGTGTTTTTGCACGTTTCTGAGGTAAAAATGCGCATTTCTGCGGTAAAAATGCGCGTTTTAAGGTGTTTTTGCGCGTTTCTGAGGTAAAAATGCGCGTTTAAAGGTGTTTTTGCGCGTTTCTGAGGTAAAAATGCGCATTTCTGAGGTAAAAGTGCGCGTTTTAAGGTGTTTTTGCGCGTTTCTGAGGTAAAAATGCGCGTTTCTGAGGTAAAAGTACGCGTTTTAAGGTGTTTTTGCGCGTTTCTGAGGTAAAAATGCGCGTTTTAAGGTGTTTTTGCGCGTTTCTGAGGTAAAAATGCGCGTTTCTGAGGTAAAAGTGCGCGTTTTAAGGTGTTTTTGCACTTTTCTGAGGTAAAAATGCGCGTTTCTGAGGTAAAAGTGCGAGTTTTAAGGTGTTTTTGCGCTTTTCTGAGGTAAAAATGCGCGTTTTAAGGTGTTTTTGCGCGTTTCTGAGGTAAAAATGCGCGTTTCTGAGGTAAAAATGCGCGTTTTAAGGTGTTTTTGCGCGTTTCTGAGGTAAAAATGCGCGTTTTAAGGTGTTTTTGCGCGTTTCTGAGGTAAAAATGAGCGTTTTAAGGTGTTTTTGCGCGTTTTAAGGTGTTTTTGCGCATTTCTGAGGTAAAAATGCGCGTTTCTGAGGTAAAAATGCGCGTTTTAAGGTGTTTTTGCGCGTTTCTGTGGTAAAAGTGCGCATTTTAAGGTGTTTTTGCGCGTTTCTGAGGTAAAAATGCGCATTTCTGAGGTAAAAGTGCACGTTTTAAGGTGTTTTTGCACGTTTCTGAGGTAAAAGTGCGCGTTTTAAGGTGTTTTTGCGCGTTTCTGAGGTAAAAATGCGCGTTTCTGAGTTAAAAATGCGCATTTCTGAGGTAAAAGTGCGCGTTTTAAGGTGTTTTTGCACGTTTCCGAGGTAAAAGTGCGCATTTTAAGGTGTTTTTGCGCGTTTCTGAGGTAAAAATGCGCGTTTTAAGGTGTTTTTGCGCGTTTCTGAGGTAAAAATGCGCATTTAAAGGTGTTTTTGCGCGTTTCTGAGGTAAAAATGCGCATTTCTGAGGTAAAAGTGCCCGTTTTAAGGTGTTTTTGCGCGTTTCTGAGGTAAAAATGCACGTTTCTGAGGTAAAAGTGCACGTTTTAAGGTGTTTTTGCGCGTTTCTGAGGTAAAAGTGCGCGTTTTAAGGTGTTTTTGCGCGTTTCTGAGGTAAAAATGCGCGTTTAAAGGTGTTTTTGCGCGTTTCTGAGGTAAAAATGCACGTTTTAATGTGTTTTTGCGCGTTTCTGAGGTAAAAGTGCGCGTTTCTGAGGTAAAAATGCGCGTTTTAAGGTGTTTTTGCGCGTTTCTGAGGTAAAAATGCGCGTTTCTGAGGTAAAAGTGCGCGTTTTAAGGTGTTTTTGCGCGTTTCTGAGGTAAAAATGCGCGTTTTAAGGTGTTTTTGCGCGTTTCTGAGGTAAAAATGCACGTTTTAAGGTGTTTTTGCGCGTTTCTGAGGTAAAAGTGCGCGTTTCTGAGGTAAAAATGCGCGTTTTAAGGTGTTTTTGCGCGTTTCTGAGGTAAAAATGCGCGTTTAAAGGTGTTTTGCGCGTTTCTGAGGTAAAAATGCGCATTTCTGAGGTAAAAGTGCGCGTTTTAAGGTGTTTTTGCGCGTTTCTGAGGTAAAAATGCGCGTTTCTGAGGTAAAAATGCGCGTTTTAAGGTGTTTTTGCGCGTTTCTGAGGTAAAAATGCGCGTTTTAAGGTGTTTTTGCGCGTTTCTGAGGTAAAAATGCGCGTTTTAAGGTGTTTTTGCGCGTTTCTGAGGTAAAAATGCGCGTTTAAAGGTGTTTTGCGCGTTTCTGAGGTAAAAATGCGCATTTCTGAGGTAAAAGTGCGCGTTTTAAGGTGTTTTTGCGCGTTTCTGAGGTAAAAATGCGCGTTTCTGAGGTAAAAGTGCGCGTTTTAAGGTGTTTTTGCGCTTTTCTGAGGTAAAAATGCGCGTTTTAAGGTGTTTTTGCGCGTTTCTGAGGTAAAAATGCGCGTTTTAAGGTGTTTTTGCACGTTTCTGAGGTAAAAATGCTCGTTTCTGAGGTAAAAATGCGCGTTTTAAGGTGTTTTTGCGCGTTTCTGAGGTAAAAATGAGCGTTTTAAGGTGTTTTTGCGCGTTTCTGAGGTAAAAATGCTCGTTTCTGAGGTAAAAGTGCGCGTTTTAAGGTGTTTTTGCGCGTTTCTGAGGTAAAAATGCGCGTTTCTGAGGTAAAAATGCGCATTTTAAGGTGTTTTTGCGCGTTTCTGAGGTAAAAGTGCGCGTTTTAAGGTGTTTTTGCGCGTTTCTGAGGTTAAAGTGCGCGTTTTAAGGTGTTTTTGCGCGTTTCTGAGGTAAAAGTGCGCGTTTTAAGGTGTTTTTGCGCGTTTCTGAGGTAAAAATGCGCGTTTCTGAGGTAAAAATGCGCGTTTTAAGGTGTTTTGCGCGTTTCTGAGGTAAAAGTGCGCGTTTTAAGGTGTTTTTGCGCGTTTCTGAGGTAAAAGTGCGCGTTTTAAGGTGTTTTTGCGCGTTTCTGAGGTAAAAATGCGCGTTTTAAGGTGTTTTTGCGCGTTTCTGAGGTAAAAATGCGCGTTTTAAGGTGTTTTTGCGCGTTTCTGAGGTAAAAATGCGCGTTTTAAGGTGTTTTTGCGCGTTTCTGAGGTAAAAATGCGCGTTTTAAGGTGTTTTGCGCGTTTCTGAGGTAAAAATGCGCGTTTTAAGGTGTTTTTGCGCGTTTCTGAGGTAAAAATGCGCGTTTCTGAGGTAAAAATACGCGTTTTAAGGTGTTTTTGCGCGTTTCTGAGGTAAAAATGCGCGTTTTAAGGTGTTTTTGCGCGTTTCTGAGGTAAAAATGCGCGTTTTAAGGTGTTTTTGCGCGTTTCTGAGGTAAAAATGCGCGTTTCTGTGGTAAAAATGCGCATTTTAAGGTGTTTTTGCGCGTTTCTGAGGTAAAAATGAGCGTTTCTGAGGTAAAAATGCGCGTTTTAAGGTGTTTTTGCGCGTTTCTGAGGTAAAAATGTGCGTTTTAAGGTGTTTTTGCGCGTTTCTGAGGTAAAAATGCGCGTTTCTGAGGTAAAAGTGCGCTTTTTAAGGTGTTTTTGCGCGTTTCTGAGGTTAAAATGCGCGTTTCTGAGGTAAAAATGCGCGTTTTAAGGTGTTTTTGCGCGTTTCTGAGGTAAAAATGCGCGTTTCTGAGGTAAAAATGCGCGTTTCTGAGGTAAAAATACGCGTTTTAAGGTGTTTTTGCGCGTTTCTAAGGTAAAAATGCGCATTTCTGAGGTCAAAGTGCGCGTTTTAAGGTGTTTTTGCGCGTTTCTGAGGTAAAAATGCGCGTTTCTGAGGTAAAAGTGCGCGTTTTAAGGTGTTTTTGCGCGTTTCTGAGGTAAAAATGCGCGTTTCTGAGGTAAAAATGCGCGTTTTAAGGTGTTTTTGCGCGTTTCTGAGGTCAAAGTGCGCGTTTTAAGGTGTTTTTGCGCGTTTCTGAGGTAAAAATGCGCGTTTCTGAGGTAAAAGTGCGCGTTTTAAGGTGTTTTTGCGCGTTTCTGAGGTAAAAATGCGCGTTTCTGAGGTAAAAGTGCGCGTTTTAAGGTGTTTTTGCGCTTTTCTGAGGTAAAAATGCGCGTTTTAAGGTGTTTTTGCGCGTTTCTGAGGTAAAAGTGCGCGTTTTAAGGTGTTTTTGCGCGTTTCTGAGGTAAAAATGCGCATTTTAAGGTGTTTTTGCGCGTTTCTGAGGTAAAAGTGTGCGTTTTAAGGTGTTTTTGCGCGTTTCTGAGGTAAAAGTACACGTTTTAAGGTGTTTTTGCGCGTTTCTGAGGTAAAAATGCGCGTTTTAAGGTGTTTTTGCGCGTTTCTGAGGTAAAAATGCGCGTTTCTGAGGTAAAAGTGCGCGTTTTAAGGTGTTTTTGCGCGTTTCTGAGGTAAAAATGCGCGTTTTAAGGTGTTTTTGCGCGTTTCTGAGGTAAAAATGCGCGTTTTAAGGTGTTTTTGCACATTTCTGAGGTAAAAATGCGCGTTTTAATGTGTTTTTGCGCGTTTCTGAGGTAAAAGTGTGCGTTTCTGAGGTAAAAATGCGCGTTTTAAGGTGTTTTTGCGCGTTTCTGAGGTAAAAATGCGCGTTTCTGAGGTAAAAGTGCGCGTTTTAAGGTGTTTTTGCGCGTTTCTGAGGTAAAAATGCGCGTTTTAAGGTGTTTTTGCGCGTTTCTGAGGTAAAAATGCGCGTTTTAAGGTGTTTTTGCGCGTTTCTGAGGTAAAAATGCGCGTTTCTGAGGTAAAAATGCGCGTTTTAAGGTGTTTTTGCGCGTTTCTGTGGTAAAAGTGCGCATTTTAAGGTGTTTTTGCGCGTTTCTGAGGTAAAAATGCGCATTTCTGAGGTAAAAGTGCACGTTTTAAGGTGTTTTTGCACGTTTCTGAGGTAAAAATGCGCGTTTTAAGGTGTTTTTGCGCGTTTCTGAGGTAAAAATGCGCGTTTTAAGGTGTTTTTGCGCGTTTCTGAGGTAAAAATGCGCGTTTCTGAGGTAAAAATGCACGTTTTAATGTGTTTTTGCGCGTTTTTGAGGTAAAAATGCGCATTTCTGCGGTGAAAGTGCGCGTTTTAAGGTGTTGCACGTTTCTGAGGTAAAAGTGCGCGTTTTAAGGTGTTTTTGCGCATTTCTGAGGTAAAAATGCGCGTTTCTGAGTTAAAAATGCGCATTTCTGAGGTAAAAGTGCGCGTTTTAAGGTGTTTTTGCATGTTTCCGAGGTAAAAGTGCGCATTTTAAGGTGTTTTTGCGCGTTTCTGAGGTAAAAATGCGCGTTTTAAGGTGTTTTTGCGCGTTTCTGAGGTAAAAATGCGCATTTAAAGGTGTTTTTGCGCGTTTCTGAGGTAAAAATGCGCATTTCTGAGGTAAAAGTGCCCGTTTTAAGGTGTTTTTGCGCGTTTCTGAGGTAAAAATGCACGTTTCTGAGGTAAAAGTGCGCGTTTTAAGGTGTTTTTGCGCGTTTCTGAGGTAAAAATGCGCGTTTTAAGGTGTTTTTGCGCGTTTCTGAGGTAAAAATGCGCGTTTAAAGGTGTTTTTGCGCGTTTCTGAGGTAAAAATGCACGTTTTAATGTGTTTTTGCGCGTTTCTGAGGTAAAAGTGCACGTTTCTGAGGTAAAAATGCGCGTTTTAAGGTGTTTTTGCGCGTTTCTGAGGTAAAAATGCGCGTTTCTGAGGTAAAAGTGCGCGTTTTAAGGTGTTTTTGCGCGTTTCTGAGGTAAAAATGCGCGTTTTAAGGTGTTTTTGCGCGTTTCTGAGGTAAAAATGCACGTTTTAAGGTGTTTTTGCGCGTTTCTGAGGTAAAAGTGCGCGTTTCTGAGGTAAAAATGCGCGTTTTAAGGTGTTTTTGCGCGTTTCTGAGGTAAAAATGCGCGTTTAAAGGTGTTTTGCGCGTTTCTGAGGTAAAAATGCGCATTTCTGAGGTAAAAGTGCGCGTTTTAAGGTGTTTTTGCGCGTTTCTGAGGTAAAAATGCGCGTTTCTGAGGTAAAAGTGCGCGTTTTAAGGTGTTTTTGCGCGTTTCTGAGGTAAAAATGCGCGTTTTAAGGTGTTTTTGCGCGTTTCTGAGGTAAAATTGCGCGTTTCTGAGGTAAAAATGCGCGTTTTAAGGTGTTTTTGCGCGTTTCTGAGGTAAAAATGCGCGTTTCTGAGGTAAAAGTGCGCGTTTTAAGGTGTTTTTGCGCGTTTCTGAGGTTAAAATGCACGTTTCTGAGGTAAAAATGCGCGTTTTAAGGTGTTTTTGCGCGTTTCTGAGGTAAAAATGCGCGTTTCTGAGGTAAAAGTGCGCGTTTTAAGGTGGTTTTGCGCGTTTCTGAGGTAAAAATGCGCGTTTTAAGGTGTTTTTGCGCGTTTCTGAGGTAAAAATGCGCGTTTCTGAGGTAAAAATGCGCGTTTTAAGGTGTTTTTGCGCGTTTCTGAGGTAAAAATGCGCGTTTCTGAGGTAAAAGTGCGCGTTTTAAGGTGTTTTTGCGCGTTTCTGAGGTAAAAATGCGCGTTTTAAGGTGTTTTTGCGCGTTTCTGAGGTAAAAATGCGCGTTTTAAGGTGTTTTTGTACGTTTCTGAGGTAAAAATGCGCATTTCTGAGGTAAAAATGCGCGTTTTAAGGTGTTTTTGCGCGTTTCTGAGGTAAAAATGCGCGTTTTAAGGTGTTTTTGCGCGTTTCTGAGGTAAAAATGCGCGTTTCTGAGGTAAAAGTGCGCGTTTTAAGGTGTTTTTGCGCTTTTCTGAGGTAAAAATGCGCGTTTTAAGGTGTTTTTGCGCGTTTCTGAGGTAAAAATGCGCGTTTTAAGGTGTTTTTGCACGTTTCTGAGGTAAAAATGCTCGTTTCTGAGGTAAAAATGCGCGTTTTAAGGTGTTTTTGCGCGTTTCTGAGGTAAAAATGCGCGTTTTAAGGTGTTTTTGCGCGTTTCTGAGGTAAAAATGCTCATTTCTGAGGTAAAAGTGCGCGTTTTAAGGTGTTTTTGCGCGTTTCTGAGGTAAAAATGCGCGTTTCTGAGGTAAAAATGCGCGTTTTAAGGTGTTTTTGCGCGTTTCTGAGGTAAAAGTGCGCGTTTTAAGGTGTTTTTGCGCGTTTCTGAGGTTAAAGTGCGCGTTTTAAGGTGTTTTTGCGCGTTTCTGAGGTAAAAGTGCGCGTTTTAAGGTGTTTTTGCGCGTTTCTGAGGTAAAAATGCGCGTTTCTGAGGTAAAAATGCGCGTTTTAAGGTGTTTTGCGCGTTTCTGAGGTAAAAGTGTGCGTTTTAAGGTGTTTTTGCGCGTTTCTGAGGTAAAAGTGCGCGTTTTAAGGTGTTTTTGCGCGTTTCTGAGGTAAAAATGCGCGTTTTAAGGTGTTTTTGCGCGTTTCTGAGGTAAAAATGCGCGTTTTAAGGTGTTTTTGCGCGTTTCTGAGGTAAAAATGCGCGTTTTAAGGTGTTTTTGCGCGTTTCTGAGGTAAAAATGCGCGTTTTAAGGTGTTTTGCGCGTTTCTGAGGTAAAAATGCGCGTTTTAAGGTGTTTTTGCGCGTTTCTGAGGTAAAAATGCGCGTTTCTGAGGTAAAAATACGCGTTTTAAGGTGTTTTTGCGCGTTTCTGAGGTAAAAATGCGCGTTTTAAGGTGTTTTTGCGCGTTTCTGAGGTAAAATTGCGCGTTTCTGAGGTAAAAATGCGCGTTTTAAGGTGTTTTTGCGCGTTTCTGAGGTAAAAATGCGCGTTTCTGAGGTAAAAGTGCGCGTTTTAAGGTGTTTTTGCGCGTTTCTGAGGTTAAAATGCACGTTTCTGAGGTAAAAATGCGCGTTTTAAGGTGTTTTTGCGCGTTTCTGAGGTAAAAATGCGCGTTTCTGAGGTAAAAGTGCGCGTTTTAAGGTGGTTTTGCGCGTTTCTGAGGTAAAAATGCGCGTTTTAAGGTGTTTTTGCGCGTTTCTGAGGTAAAAATGCGCGTTTCTGAGGTAAAAATGCGCGTTTTAAGGTGTTTTTGCGCGTTTCTGAGGTAAAAATGCGCGTTTCTGAGGTAAAAGTGCGCGTTTTAAGGTGTTTTTGCGCGTTTCTGAGGTAAAAATGCGCGTTTTAAGGTGTTTTTGCGCGTTTCTGAGGTAAAAATGCGCGTTTTAAGGTGTTTTTGTACGTTTCTGAGGTAAAAATGCGCATTTCTGAGGTAAAAATGCGCGTTTTAAGGTGTTTTTGCGCGTTTCTGAGGTAAAAATGCGCGTTTTAAGGTGTTTTTGCGCGTTTCTGAGGTAAAAATGCGCGTTTCTGAGGTAAAAGTGCGCGTTTTAAGGTGTTTTTGCGCTTTTCTGAGGTAAAAATGCGCGTTTTAAGGTGTTTTTGCGCGTTTCTGAGGTAAAAATGCGCGTTTTAAGGTGTTTTTGCACGTTTCTGAGGTAAAAATGCTCGTTTCTGAGGTAAAAATGCGCGTTTTAAGGTGTTTTTGCGCGTTTCTGAGGTAAAAATGCGCGTTTTAAGGTGTTTTTGCGCGTTTCTGAGGTAAAAATGCTCATTTCTGAGGTAAAAGTGCGCGTTTTAAGGTGTTTTTGCGCGTTTCTGAGGTAAAAATGCGCGTTTCTGAGGTAAAAATGCGCGTTTTAAGGTGTTTTTGCGCGTTTCTGAGGTAAAAGTGCGCGTTTTAAGGTGTTTTTGCGCGTTTCTGAGGTTAAAGTGCGCGTTTTAAGGTGTTTTTGCGCGTTTCTGAGGTAAAAGTGCGCGTTTTAAGGTGTTTTTGCGCGTTTCTGAGGTAAAAATGCGCGTTTCTGAGGTAAAAATGCGCGTTTTAAGGTGTTTTGCGCGTTTCTGAGGTAAAAGTGTGCGTTTTAAGGTGTTTTTGCGCGTTTCTGAGGTAAAAGTGCGCGTTTTAAGGTGTTTTTGCGCGTTTCTGAGGTAAAAATGCGCGTTTTAAGGTGTTTTTGCGCGTTTCTGAGGTAAAAATGCGCGTTTTAAGGTGTTTTTGCGCGTTTCTGAGGTAAAAATGCGCGTTTTAAGGTGTTTTTGCGCGTTTCTGAGGTAAAAATGCGCGTTTTAAGGTGTTTTGCGCGTTTCTGAGGTAAAAATGCGCGTTTTAAGGTGTTTTTGCGCGTTTCTGAGGTAAAAATGCGCATTTAAAGGTGTTTTTGCGCGTTTCTGAGGTAAAAATGCGCATTTCTGAGGTAAAAGTGCCCGTTTTAAGGTGTTTTTGCGCGTTTCTGAGGTAAAAATGCACGTTTCTGAGGTAAAAGTGCACGTTTTAAGGTGTTTTTGCGCGTTTCTGAGGTAAAAGTGCGCGTTTTAAGGTGTTTTTGCGCGTTTCTGAGGTAAAAATGCGCGTTTAAAGGTGTTTTTGCGCGTTTCTGAGGTAAAAATGCACGTTTTAATGTGTTTTTGCGCGTTTCTGAGGTAAAAGTGCGCGTTTCTGAGGTAAAAATGCGCGTTTTAAGGTGTTTTTGCGCGTTTCTGAGGTAAAAATGCGCGTTTCTGAGGTAAAAGTGCGCGTTTTAAGGTGTTTTTGCGCGTTTCTGAGGTAAAAATGCGCGTTTTAAGGTGTTTTTGCGCGTTTCTGAGGTAAAAATGCACGTTTTAAGGTGTTTTTGCGCGTTTCTGAGGTAAAAGTGCGCGTTTCTGAGGTAAAAATGCGCGTTTTAAGGTGTTTTTGCGCGTTTCTGAGGTAAAAATGCGCGTTTAAAGGTGTTTTGCGCGTTTCTGAGGTAAAAATGCGCATTTCTGAGGTAAAAGTGCGCGTTTTAAGGTGTTTTTGCGCGTTTCTGAGGTAAAAATGCGCGTTTCTGAGGTAAAAATGCGCGTTTTAAGGTGTTTTTGCGCGTTTCTGAGGTAAAAATGCGCGTTTTAAGGTGTTTTTGCGCGTTTCTGAGGTAAAAATGCGCGTTTTAAGGTGTTTTTGCGCGTTTCTGAGGTAAAAATGCGCGTTTAAAGGTGTTTTGCGCGTTTCTGAGGTAAAAATGCGCATTTCTGAGGTAAAAGTGCGCGTTTTAAGGTGTTTTTGCGCGTTTCTGAGGTAAAAATGCGCGTTTCTGAGGTAAAAGTGCGCGTTTTAAGGTGTTTTTGCGCTTTTCTGAGGTAAAAATGCGCGTTTTAAGGTGTTTTTGCGCGTTTCTGAGGTAAAAATGCGCGTTTTAAGGTGTTTTTGCACGTTTCTGAGGTAAAAATGCTCGTTTCTGAGGTAAAAATGCGCGTTTTAAGGTGTTTTTGCGCGTTTCTGAGGTAAAAATGAGCGTTTTAAGGTGTTTTTGCGCGTTTCTGAGGTAAAAATGCTCGTTTCTGAGGTAAAAGTGCGCGTTTTAAGGTGTTTTTGCGCGTTTCTGAGGTAAAAATGCGCGTTTCTGAGGTAAAAATGCGCATTTTAAGGTGTTTTTGCGCGTTTCTGAGGTAAAAGTGCGCGTTTTAAGGTGTTTTTGCGCGTTTCTGAGGTTAAAGTGCGCGTTTTAAGGTGTTTTTGCGCGTTTCTGAGGTAAAAGTGCGCGTTTTAAGGTGTTTTTGCGCGTTTCTGAGGTAAAAATGCGCGTTTCTGAGGTAAAAATGCGCGTTTTAAGGTGTTTTGCGCGTTTCTGAGGTAAAAGTGCGCGTTTTAAGGTGTTTTTGCGCGTTTCTGAGGTAAAAGTGCGCGTTTTAAGGTGTTTTTGCGCGTTTCTGAGGTAAAAATGCGCGTTTTAAGGTGTTTTTGCGCGTTTCTGAGGTAAAAATGCGCGTTTTAAGGTGTTTTTGCGCGTTTCTGAGGTAAAAATGCGCGTTTTAAGGTGTTTTTGCGCGTTTCTGAGGTAAAAATGCGCGTTTTAAGGTGTTTTGCGCGTTTCTGAGGTAAAAATGCGCGTTTTAAGGTGTTTTTGCGCGTTTCTGAGGTAAAAATGCGCGTTTCTGAGGTAAAAATACGCGTTTTAAGGTGTTTTTGCGCGTTTCTGAGGTAAAAATGCGCGTTTTAAGGTGTTTTTGCGCGTTTCTGAGGTAAAAATGCGCGTTTTAAGGTGTTTTTGCGCGTTTCTGAGGTAAAAATGCGCGTTTCTGTGGTAAAAATGCGCATTTTAAGGTGTTTTTGCGCGTTTCTGAGGTAAAAATGAGCGTTTCTGAGGTAAAAATGCGCGTTTTAAGGTGTTTTTGCGCGTTTCTGAGGTAAAAATGTGCGTTTTAAGGTGTTTTTGCGCGTTTCTGAGGTAAAAATGCGCGTTTCTGAGGTAAAAGTGCGCTTTTTAAGGTGTTTTTGCGCGTTTCTGAGGTTAAAATGCGCGTTTCTGAGGTAAAAATGCGCGTTTTAAGGTGTTTTTGCGCGTTTCTGAGGTAAAAATGCGCGTTTCTGAGGTAAAAATGCGCGTTTCTGAGGTAAAAATACGCGTTTTAAGGTGTTTTTGCGCGTTTCTAAGGTAAAAATGCGCATTTCTGAGGTCAAAGTGCGCGTTTTAAGGTGTTTTTGCGCGTTTCTGAGGTAAAAATGCGCGTTTCTGAGGTAAAAGTGCGCGTTTTAAGGTGTTTTTGCGCGTTTCTGAGGTAAAAATGCGCGTTTCTGAGGTAAAAATGCGCGTTTTAAGGTGTTTTTGCGCGTTTCTGAGGTCAAAGTGCGCGTTTTAAGGTGTTTTTGCGCGTTTCTGAGGTAAAAATGCGCGTTTCTGAGGTAAAAGTGCGCGTTTTAAGGTGTTTTTGCGCGTTTCTGAGGTAAAAATGCGCGTTTCTGAGGTAAAAGTGCGCGTTTTAAGGTGTTTTTGCGCTTTTCTGAGGTAAAAATGCGCGTTTTAAGGTGTTTTTGCGCGTTTCTGAGGTAAAAGTGCGCGTTTTAAGGTGTTTTTGCGCGTTTCTGAGGTAAAAATGCGCATTTTAAGGTGTTTTTGCGCGTTTCTGAGGTAAAAGTGTGCGTTTTAAGGTGTTTTTGCGCGTTTCTGAGGTAAAAGTGCGCGTTTCTGAGGTAAAAATGCGCGTTTTAAGGTGTTTTTGCGCGTTTCTGAGGTAAAAATGCGCGTTTAAAGGTGTTTTGCGCGTTTCTGAGGTAAAAATGCGCATTTCTGAGGTAAAAGTGCGCGTTTTAAGGTGTTTTTGCGCGTTTCTGAGGTAAAAATGCGCGTTTCTGAGGTAAAAATGCGCGTTTTAAGGTGTTTTTGCGCGTTTCTGAGGTAAAAATGCGCGTTTTAAGGTGTTTTTGCGCGTTTCTGAGGTAAAAATGCGCGTTTTAAGGTGTTTTTGCGCGTTTCTGAGGTAAAAATGCGCGTTTAAAGGTGTTTTGCGCGTTTCTGAGGTAAAAATGCGCATTTCTGAGGTAAAAGTGCGCGTTTTAAGGTGTTTTTGCGCGTTTCTGAGGTAAAAATGCGCGTTTCTGAGGTAAAAGTGCGCGTTTTAAGGTGTTTTTGCGCTTTTCTGAGGTAAAAATGCGCGTTTTAAGGTGTTTTTGCGCGTTTCTGAGGTAAAAATGCGCGTTTTAAGGTGTTTTTGCACGTTTCTGAGGTAAAAATGCTCGTTTCTGAGGTAAAAATGCGCGTTTTAAGGTGTTTTTGCGCGTTTCTGAGGTAAAAATGAGCGTTTTAAGGTGTTTTTGCGCGTTTCTGAGGTAAAAATGCTCGTTTCTGAGGTAAAAGTGCGCGTTTTAAGGTGTTTTTGCGCGTTTCTGAGGTAAAAATGCGCGTTTCTGAGGTAAAAATGCGCATTTTAAGGTGTTTTTGCGCGTTTCTGAGGTAAAAGTGCGCGTTTTAAGGTGTTTTTGCGCGTTTCTGAGGTTAAAGTGCGCGTTTTAAGGTGTTTTTGCGCGTTTCTGAGGTAAAAGTGCGCGTTTTAAGGTGTTTTTGCGCGTTTCTGAGGTAAAAATGCGCGTTTCTGAGGTAAAAATGCGCGTTTTAAGGTGTTTTGCGCGTTTCTGAGGTAAAAGTGCGCGTTTTAAGGTGTTTTTGCGCGTTTCTGAGGTAAAAGTGCGCGTTTTAAGGTGTTTTTGCGCGTTTCTGAGGTAAAAATGCGCGTTTTAAGGTGTTTTTGCGCGTTTCTGAGGTAAAAATGCGCGTTTTAAGGTGTTTTTGCGCGTTTCTGAGGTAAAAATGCGCGTTTTAAGGTGTTTTTGCGCGTTTCTGAGGTAAAAATGCGCGTTTTAAGGTGTTTTGCGCGTTTCTGAGGTAAAAATGCGCGTTTTAAGGTGTTTTTGCGCGTTTCTGAGGTAAAAATGCGCGTTTCTGAGGTAAAAATACGCGTTTTAAGGTGTTTTTGCGCGTTTCTGAGGTAAAAATGCGCGTTTTAAGGTGTTTTTGCGCGTTTCTGAGGTAAAAATGCGCGTTTTAAGGTGTTTTTGCGCGTTTCTGAGGTAAAAATGCGCGTTTCTGTGGTAAAAATGCGCATTTTAAGGTGTTTTTGCGCGTTTCTGAGGTAAAAATGAGCGTTTCTGAGGTAAAAATGCGCGTTTTAAGGTGTTTTTGCGCGTTTCTGAGGTAAAAATGTGCGTTTTAAGGTGTTTTTGCGCGTTTCTGAGGTAAAAATGCGCGTTTCTGAGGTAAAAGTGCGCTTTTTAAGGTGTTTTTGCGCGTTTCTGAGGTTAAAATGCGCGTTTCTGAGGTAAAAATGCGCGTTTTAAGGTGTTTTTGCGCGTTTCTGAGGTAAAAATGCGCGTTTCTGAGGTAAAAATGCGCGTTTCTGAGGTAAAAATACGCGTTTTAAGGTGTTTTTGCGCGTTTCTAAGGTAAAAATGCGCATTTCTGAGGTCAAAGTGCGCGTTTTAAGGTGTTTTTGCGCGTTTCTGAGGTAAAAATGCGCGTTTCTGAGGTAAAAGTGCGCGTTTTAAGGTGTTTTTGCGCGTTTCTGAGGTAAAAATGCGCGTTTCTGAGGTAAAAATGCGCGTTTTAAGGTGTTTTTGCGCGTTTCTGAGGTCAAAGTGCGCGTTTTAAGGTGTTTTTGCGCGTTTCTGAGGTAAAAATGCGCGTTTCTGAGGTAAAAGTGCGCGTTTTAAGGTGTTTTTGCGCGTTTCTGAGGTAAAAATGCGCGTTTCTGAGGTAAAAGTGCGCGTTTTAAGGTGTTTTTGCGCTTTTCTGAGGTAAAAATGCGCGTTTTAAGGTGTTTTTGCGCGTTTCTGAGGTAAAAGTGCGCGTTTTAAGGTGTTTTTGCGCGTTTCTGAGGTAAAAATGCGCATTTTAAGGTGTTTTTGCGCGTTTCTGAGGTAAAAGTGTGCGTTTTAAGGTGTTTTTGCGCGTTTCTGAGGTAAAAGTACACGTTTTAAGGTGTTTTTGCGCGTTTCTGAGGTAAAAATGCGCGTTTTAAGGTGTTTTTGCGCGTTTCTGAGGTAAAAATGCGCGTTTCTGAGGTAAAAGTGCGCGTTTTAAGGTGTTTTTGCGCGTTTCTGAGGTAAAAATGCGCGTTTTAAGGTGTTTTTGCGCGTTTCTGAGGTAAAAATGCGCGTTTTAAGGTGTTTTTGCACATTTCTGAGGTAAAAATGCGCGTTTTAATGTGTTTTTGCGCGTTTCTGAGGTAAAAGTGTGCGTTTCTGAGGTAAAAATGCGCGTTTTAAGGTGTTTTTGCGCGTTTCTGAGGTAAAAATGCGCGTTTCTGAGGTAAAAGTGCGCGTTTTAAGGTGTTTTTGCGCGTTTCTGAGGTAAAAATGCGCGTTTTAAGGTGTTTTTGCGCGTTTCTGAGGTAAAAATGCGCGTTTTAAGGTGTTTTTGCGCGTTTCTGAGGTAAAAATGCGCGTTTCTGAGGTAAAAATGCGCGTTTTAAGGTGTTTTTGCGCGTTTCTGTGGTAAAAGTGCGCATTTTAAGGTGTTTTTGCGCGTTTCTGAGGTAAAAATGCGCATTTCTGAGGTAAAAGTGCACGTTTTAAGGTGTTTTTGCACGTTTCTGAGGTAAAAATGCGCGTTTTAAGGTGTTTTTGCGCGTTTCTGAGGTAAAAATGCGCGTTTTAAGGTGTTTTTGCGCGTTTCTGAGGTAAAAATGCGCGTTTCTGAGGTAAAAATGCACGTTTTAATGTGTTTTTGCGCGTTTTTGAGGTAAAAATGCGCATTTCTGCGGTGAAAGTGCGCGTTTTAAGGTGTTGCACGTTTCTGAGGTAAAAGTGCGCGTTTTAAGGTGTTTTTGCGCATTTCTGAGGTAAAAATGCGCGTTTCTGAGTTAAAAATGCGCATTTCTGAGGTAAAAGTGCGCGTTTTAAGGTGTTTTTGCATGTTTCCGAGGTAAAAGTGCGCATTTTAAGGTGTTTTTGCGCGTTTCTGAGGTAAAAATGCGCGTTTTAAGGTGTTTTTGCGCGTTTCTGAGGTAAAAATGCGCATTTAAAGGTGTTTTTGCGCGTTTCTGAGGTAAAAATGCGCATTTCTGAGGTAAAAGTGCCCGTTTTAAGGTGTTTTTGCGCGTTTCTGAGGTAAAAATGCACGTTTCTGAGGTAAAAGTGCGCGTTTTAAGGTGTTTTTGCGCGTTTCTGAGGTAAAAATGCGCGTTTTAAGGTGTTTTTGCGCGTTTCTGAGGTAAAAATGCGCGTTTAAAGGTGTTTTTGCGCGTTTCTGAGGTAAAAATGCACGTTTTAATGTGTTTTTGCGCGTTTCTGAGGTAAAAGTGCACGTTTCTGAGGTAAAAATGCGCGTTTTAAGGTGTTTTTGCGCGTTTCTGAGGTAAAAATGCGCGTTTCTGAGGTAAAAGTGCGCGTTTTAAGGTGTTTTTGCGCGTTTCTGAGGTAAAAATGCGCGTTTTAAGGTGTTTTTGCGCGTTTCTGAGGTAAAAATGCACGTTTTAAGGTGTTTTTGCGCGTTTCTGAGGTAAAAGTGCGCGTTTCTGAGGTAAAAATGCGCGTTTTAAGGTGTTTTTGCGCGTTTCTGAGGTAAAAATGCGCGTTTAAAGGTGTTTTGCGCGTTTCTGAGGTAAAAATGCGCATTTCTGAGGTAAAAGTGCGCGTTTTAAGGTGTTTTTGCGCGTTTCTGAGGTAAAAATGCGCGTTTCTGAGGTAAAAGTGCGCGTTTTAAGGTGTTTTTGCGCGTTTCTGAGGTAAAAATGCGCGTTTTAAGGTGTTTTTGCGCGTTTCTGAGGTAAAATTGCGCGTTTCTGAGGTAAAAATGCGCGTTTTAAGGTGTTTTTGCGCGTTTCTGAGGTAAAAATGCGCGTTTCTGAGGTAAAAGTGCGCGTTTTAAGGTGTTTTTGCGCGTTTCTGAGGTTAAAATGCACGTTTCTGAGGTAAAAATGCGCGTTTTAAGGTGTTTTTGCGCGTTTCTGAGGTAAAAATGCGCGTTTCTGAGGTAAAAGTGCGCGTTTTAAGGTGGTTTTGCGCGTTTCTGAGGTAAAAATGCGCGTTTTAAGGTGTTTTTGCGCGTTTCTGAGGTAAAAATGCGCGTTTCTGAGGTAAAAATGCGCGTTTTAAGGTGTTTTTGCGCGTTTCTGAGGTAAAAATGCGCGTTTCTGAGGTAAAAGTGCGCGTTTTAAGGTGTTTTTGCGCGTTTCTGAGGTAAAAATGCGCGTTTTAAGGTGTTTTTGCGCGTTTCTGAGGTAAAAATGCGCGTTTTAAGGTGTTTTTGTACGTTTCTGAGGTAAAAATGCGCATTTCTGAGGTAAAAATGCGCGTTTTAAGGTGTTTTTGCGCGTTTCTGAGGTAAAAATGCGCGTTTTAAGGTGTTTTTGCGCGTTTCTGAGGTAAAAATGCGCGTTTCTGAGGTAAAAGTGCGCGTTTTAAGGTGTTTTTGCGCTTTTCTGAGGTAAAAATGCGCGTTTTAAGGTGTTTTTGCGCGTTTCTGAGGTAAAAATGCGCGTTTTAAGGTGTTTTTGCACGTTTCTGAGGTAAAAATGCTCGTTTCTGAGGTAAAAATGCGCGTTTTAAGGTGTTTTTGCGCGTTTCTGAGGTAAAAATGCGCGTTTTAAGGTGTTTTTGCGCGTTTCTGAGGTAAAAATGCTCATTTCTGAGGTAAAAGTGCGCGTTTTAAGGTGTTTTTGCGCGTTTCTGAGGTAAAAATGCGCGTTTCTGAGGTAAAAATGCGCGTTTTAAGGTGTTTTTGCGCGTTTCTGAGGTAAAAGTGCGCGTTTTAAGGTGTTTTTGCGCGTTTCTGAGGTTAAAGTGCGCGTTTTAAGGTGTTTTTGCGCGTTTCTGAGGTAAAAGTGCGCGTTTTAAGGTGTTTTTGCGCGTTTCTGAGGTAAAAATGCGCGTTTCTGAGGTAAAAATGCGCGTTTTAAGGTGTTTTGCGCGTTTCTGAGGTAAAAGTGTGCGTTTTAAGGTGTTTTTGCGCGTTTCTGAGGTAAAAGTGCGCGTTTTAAGGTGTTTTTGCGCGTTTCTGAGGTAAAAATGCGCGTTTTAAGGTGTTTTTGCGCGTTTCTGAGGTAAAAATGCGCGTTTTAAGGTGTTTTTGCGCGTTTCTGAGGTAAAAATGCGCGTTTTAAGGTGTTTTGCGCGTTTCTGAGGTAAAAATGCGCGTTTTAAGGTGTTTTTGCGCGTTTCTGAGGTAAAAATGCGCGTTTCTGAGGTAAAAATACGCGTTTTAAGGTGTTTTTGCGCGTTTCTGAGGTAAAAATGCGCGTTTTAAGGTGTTTTTGCGCGTTTCTGAGGTAAAAATGCGCGTTTTAAGGTGTTTTTGCGCGTTTCTGAGGTAAAAATGCGCGTTTCTGTGGTAAAAATGCGCATTTTAAGGTGTTTTTGCGCGTTTCTGAGGTAAAAATGAGCGTTTCTGAGGTAAAAATGCGCGTTTTAAGGTGTTTTTGCGCGTTTCTGAGGTAAAAATGTGCGTTTTAAGGTGTTTTTGCGCGTTTCTGAGGTAAAAATGCGCGTTTCTGAGGTAAAAGTGCGCTTTTTAAGGTGTTTTTGCGCGTTTCTGAGGTTAAAATGCGCGTTTCTGAGGTAAAAATGAGCGTTTCTGAGGTAAAAATGCGCGTTTTAAGGTGTTTTTGTGCGTTTCTGAGGTAAAAATGTGCGTTTTAAGGTGTTTTTGCGCGTTTCTGAGGTAAAAATGCGCGTTTCTGAGGTAAAAGTGCGCTTTTTAAGGTGTTTTTGCGCGTTTCTGAGGTTAAAATGCGCGTTTCTGAGGTAAAAATGCGCGTTTTAAGGTGTTTTTGCGCGTTTCTGAGGTAAAAATGCGCGTTTCTGAGGTAAAAATGCGCGTTTCTGAGGTAAAAATACGCGTTTTAAGGTGTTTTTGCGCGTTTCTAAGGTAAAAATGCGCATTTCTGAGGTCAAAGTGCGCGTTTTAAGGTGTTTTTGCGCGTTTCTGAGGTAAAAATGCGCGTTTCTGAGGTAAAAGTGCGCGTTTTAAGGTGTTTTTGCGCGTTTCTGAGGTAAAAATGCGCGTTTCTGAGGTAAAAATGCGCGTTTTAAGGTGTTTTTGCGCGTTTCTGAGGTCAAAGTGCGCGTTTTAAGGTGTTTTTGCGCGTTTCTGAGGTAAAAATGCGCGTTTCTGAGGTAAAAGTGCGCGTTTTAAGGTGTTTTTGCGCGTTTCTGAGGTAAAAATGCGCATTTCTGAGGTAAAAGTGCGCGTTTTAAGGTGTTTTTGCGCTTTTCTGAGGTAAAAATGCGCGTTTTAAGGTGTTTTTGCGCGTTTCTGAGGTAAAAGTGCGCGTTTTAAGGTGTTTTTGCGCGTTTCTGAGGTAAAAATGCGCGTTTTAAGGTGTTTTTGCGCGTTTCTGAGGTAAAAATGCACGTTTTAAGGTGTTTTTGCGCGTTTCTGAGGTAAAAGTGCGCGTTTCTGAGGTAAAAATGCGCGTTTTAAGGTGTTTTTGCGCGTTTCTGAGGTAAAAATGCGCGTTTAAAGGTGTTTTGCGCGTTTCTGAGGTAAAAATGCGCATTTCTGAGGTAAAAGTGCGCGTTTTAAGGTGTTTTTGCGCGTTTCTGAGGTAAAAATGCGCGTTTCTGAGGTAAAAGTGCGCGTTTTAAGGTGTTTTTGCGCGTTTCTGAGGTAAAAATGCGCGTTTTAAGGTGTTTTTGCGCGTTTCTGAGGTAAAATTGCGCGTTTCTGAGGTAAAAATGCGCGTTTTAAGGTGTTTTTGCGCGTTTCTGAGGTAAAAATGCGCGTTTCTGAGGTAAAAGTGCGCGTTTTAAGGTGTTTTTGCGCGTTTCTGAGGTTAAAATGCACGTTTCTGAGGTAAAAATGCGCGTTTTAAGGTGTTTTTGCGCGTTTCTGAGGTAAAAATGCGCGTTTCTGAGGTAAAAGTGCGCGTTTTAAGGTGGTTTTGCGCGTTTCTGAGGTAAAAATGCGCGTTTTAAGGTGTTTTTGCGCGTTTCTGAGGTAAAAATGCGCGTTTCTGAGGTAAAAATGCGCGTTTTAAGGTGTTTTTGCGCGTTTCTGAGGTAAAAATGCGCGTTTCTGAGGTAAAAGTGCGCGTTTTAAGGTGTTTTTGCGCGTTTCTGAGGTAAAAATGCGCGTTTTAAGGTGTTTTTGCGCGTTTCTGAGGTAAAAATGCGCGTTTTAAGGTGTTTTTGTACGTTTCTGAGGTAAAAATGCGCATTTCTGAGGTAAAAATGCGCGTTTTAAGGTGTTTTTGCGCGTTTCTGAGGTAAAAATGCGCGTTTTAAGGTGTTTTTGCGCGTTTCTGAGGTAAAAATGCGCGTTTCTGAGGTAAAAGTGCGCGTTTTAAGGTGTTTTTGCGCTTTTCTGAGGTAAAAATGCGCGTTTTAAGGTGTTTTTGCGCGTTTCTGAGGTAAAAATGCGCGTTTTAAGGTGTTTTTGCACGTTTCTGAGGTAAAAATGCTCGTTTCTGAGGTAAAAATGCGCGTTTTAAGGTGTTTTTGCGCGTTTCTGAGGTAAAAATGCGCGTTTTAAGGTGTTTTTGCGCGTTTCTGAGGTAAAAATGCTCATTTCTGAGGTAAAAGTGCGCGTTTTAAGGTGTTTTTGCGCGTTTCTGAGGTAAAAATGCGCGTTTCTGAGGTAAAAATGCGCGTTTTAAGGTGTTTTTGCGCGTTTCTGAGGTAAAAGTGCGCGTTTTAAGGTGTTTTTGCGCGTTTCTGAGGTTAAAGTGCGCGTTTTAAGGTGTTTTTGCGCGTTTCTGAGGTAAAAGTGCGCGTTTTAAGGTGTTTTTGCGCGTTTCTGAGGTAAAAATGCGCGTTTCTGAGGTAAAAATGCGCGTTTTAAGGTGTTTTGCGCGTTTCTGAGGTAAAAGTGTGCGTTTTAAGGTGTTTTTGCGCGTTTCTGAGGTAAAAGTGCGCGTTTTAAGGTGTTTTTGCGCGTTTCTGAGGTAAAAATGCGCGTTTTAAGGTGTTTTTGCGCGTTTCTGAGGTAAAAATGCGCGTTTTAAGGTGTTTTTGCGCGTTTCTGAGGTAAAAATGCGCGTTTTAAGGTGTTTTTGCGCGTTTCTGAGGTAAAAATGCGCGTTTTAAGGTGTTTTGCGCGTTTCTGAGGTAAAAATGCGCGTTTTAAGGTGTTTTTGCGCGTTTCTGAGGTAAAAATGCGCGTTTCTGAGGTAAAAATACGCGTTTTAAGGTGTTTTTGCGCGTTTCTGAGGTAAAAATGCGCGTTTTAAGGTGTTTTTGCGCGTTTCTGAGGTAAAAATGCGCGTTTTAAGGTGTTTTTGCGCGTTTCTGAGGTAAAAATGCGCGTTTCTGTGGTAAAAATGCGCATTTTAAGGTGTTTTTGCGCGTTTCTGAGGTAAAAATGAGCGTTTCTGAGGTAAAAATGCGCGTTTTAAGGTGTTTTTGCGCGTTTCTGAGGTAAAAATGTGCGTTTTAAGGTGTTTTTGCGCGTTTCTGAGGTAAAAATGCGCGTTTCTGAGGTAAAAGTGCGCTTTTTAAGGTGTTTTTGCGCGTTTCTGAGGTTAAAATGCGCGTTTCTGAGGTAAAAATGCGCGTTTTAAGGTGTTTTTGCGCGTTTCTGAGGTAAAAATGCGCGTTTCTGAGGTAAAAATGCGCGTTTCTGAGGTAAAAATACGCGTTTTAAGGTGTTTTTGCGCGTTTCTAAGGTAAAAATGCGCATTTCTGAGGTCAAAGTGCGCGTTTTAAGGTGTTTTTGCGCGTTTCTGAGGTAAAAATGCGCGTTTCTGAGGTAAAAGTGCGCGTTTTAAGGTGTTTTTGCGCGTTTCTGAGGTAAAAATGCGCGTTTCTGAGGTAAAAATGCGCGTTTTAAGGTGTTTTTGCGCGTTTCTGAGGTCAAAGTGCGCGTTTTAAGGTGTTTTTGCGCGTTTCTGAGGTAAAAATGCGCGTTTCTGAGGTAAAAGTGCGCGTTTTAAGGTGTTTTTGCGCGTTTCTGAGGTAAAAATGCGCATTTCTGAGGTAAAAGTGCGCGTTTTAAGGTGTTTTTGCGCTTTTCTGAGGTAAAAATGCGCGTTTTAAGGTGTTTTTGCGCGTTTCTGAGGTAAAAGTGCGCGTTTTAAGGTGTTTTTGCGCGTTTCTGAGGTAAAAATGCGCGTTTCTGAGGTAAAAATGCGCATTTTAAGGTGTTTTTGCGCGTTTCTGAGGTTAAAGTGTGCGTTTTAAGGTGTTTTTGCGCGTTTCTGAGGTAAAAGTGCACGTTTTAAGGTGTTTTTGCGCGTTTCTGAGGTAAAAATGCGCGTTTTAAGGTGTTTTTGCGCGTTTCTGAGGTAAAAATGCGCGTTTCTGAGGTAAAAATGCGCGTTTTAAGGTGTTTTTGCGCGTTTCTGAGGTAAAAATGCGCGTTTCTGAGGTAAAAGTGCGCGTTTTTAGGTGTTTTTGCGCGTTTCTGAGGTAAAAATGCGCGTTTTAAGGTGTTTTTGTGCGTTTCTGAGGTAAAAATGCGCGTTTCTGAGGTAAAAGTGCGCGTTTTAAGGTGTTTTTGCACTTTTCTGAGGTAAAAATGTGCGTTTCTGAGGTAAAAGTGCGCGTTTTAAGGTGTTTTTGCGCTTTTCTGAGGTAAAAATGCGCGTTTTAAGGTGTTTTTGCGCGTTTCTGAGGTAAAAATGCGCGTTTTAAGGTGTTTTTGCGCATTTCTGAGGTAAAAATGCGCGTTTCTGAGGTAAAAATGCGCGTTTTAAGGTGTTTTTGTGCGTTTCTGAGGTAAAAATGCGAGTTTTAAGGTCTTTTTGCGCGTTTCTGAGGTAAAAATGCGCGTTTTAAGGTGTTTTTGCGCGTTTTAATGTGTTTTTGCGCATTTCTGAGGTAAAAATGCGCGTTTCTGAGGTAAAAATGCGCGTTTTAAGGTGTTTTTGCGCGTTTCTGAGGTAAAAGTGCGCGTTTTAAGGTGTTTTTGCGCGTTTCTGAGGTAAAAATGCGCGTTTCTGAGGTAAAAATGCAAGTTTTAAGGTGTTTTTGCGCGTTTCTGAGGTAAAAATGCGCGTTTTAAGGTGTTTTTGCGCGTTTCTGAGGTAAAAATGCGCGTTTTAATGTGTTTTTGCGCGTTTCTGAGGTAAAAATGCGCGTTTCTGAGGTAAAAATGCGCGTTTTGATGTGTTTTTGCGCGTTTCTGAGGTAAAAATGCGCGTTTTAAGGTGTTTTTGCGCATTTCTGAGGTAAAAATGCACGTTTCTGAGGTAAAAATGCGTGTTTTAAGGTGTTTTTGCGCATTTCTGAGGTAAAAATGCGTGTTTTAAGGTGTTTTTGCGCGTTTCTGAGGTAAAAATGCGCGTTTTAAGGTGTTTTTGCGCGTTTCTGAGGTAAAAATGCGCGTTTTAAGGTGTTTTTGCGCGTTTCTGAGGTAAAAATGCGCGTTTCTGAGGTAAACATGCGCGTTTTCATGTGTTTTTGCGCGTTTCTGAGGTAAAAATGCGCGTTTCTGAGGTAAAAGTGCGCGTTTTAAGGTGTTTTTGCGCGTTTCTGAGGTAAAAATGCGCGTTTTAAGGTGTTTTTGCGCGTTTCTGAGGTAAAAATGCGCGTTTTAAGGTGTTTTTGCGCGTTTCTGAGGTAAAAATGCGCGTTTCTGAGGTAAAAATGCGCGTTTTGATGTGTTTTTGCGCGTTTCTGAGGTAAAAATGCACGTTTCTGAGGTAAAAATGCGTGTTTTAAGGTGTTTTTGCGCGTTTCTGAGGTAAAAATGCGCGTTTTAAGGTGTTTTTGCGCGTTTCTGAGGTAAAAATGCGCGTTTTAATGTGTTTTTGCGCGTTTCTGAGGTAAAAATGCGCGTTTCTGAGGTAAAAGTGCGCGTTTTAATGTGTTTTTGCGCGTTTCTGAGGTAAAAATGCGCGTTTCTGAGGTAAAAGTGCGCGTTTTAAGGTGTTTTTGCGCGTTTCTGAGGTAAAAATGCGCGTTTTAAGGTGTTTTTGCGCGTTTCTGAGGTAAAAATGCGCGTTTAAAGGTGTTTTTGCACGTTTCTGAGGTAAAAATGCGCATTTCTGCGGTAAAAATGCGCGTTTTAAGGTGTTTTTGCGCGTTTCTGAGGTAAAAATGCACGTTTAAAGGTGTTTTTGCGCGTTTCTGAGGTAAAAATGCGCATTTCTGAGGTAAAAGTGCGCGTTTTAAGGTGTTTTTGCGCGTTTCTGAGGTAAAAATGCGCGTTTCTGAGGTAAAAGTACGCGTTTTAAGGTGTTTTTGCGCGTTTCTGAGGTAAAAATGCGCGTTTTAAGGTGTTTTTGCGCGTTTCTGAGGTAAAAATGCGCGTTTCTGAGGTAAAAGTGCGCGTTTTAAGGTGTTTTTGCACTTTTCTGAGGTAAAAATGCGCGTTTCTGAGGTAAAAGTGCGAGTTTTAAGGTGTTTTTGCGCTTTTCTGAGGTAAAAATGCGCGTTTTAAGGTGTTTTTGCGCGTTTCTGAGGTAAAAATGCGCGTTTCTGAGGTAAAAATGCGCGTTTTAAGGTGTTTTTGCGCGTTTCTGAGGTAAAAATGCGCGTTTTAAGGTGTTTTTGCGCGTTTCTGAGGTAAAAATGAGCGTTTTAAGGTGTTTTTGCGCGTTTTAAGGTGTTTTTGCGCATTTCTGAGGTAAAAATGCGCGTTTCTGAGGTAAAAATGCGCGTTTTAAGGTGTTTTTGCGCGTTTCTGTGGTAAAAGTGCGCATTTTAAGGTGTTTTTGCGCGTTTATGAGGTAAAAATGCGCATTTCTGAGGTAAAAGTGCACGTTTTAAGGTGTTTTTGCACGTTTCTGAGGTAAAAATGCGCGTTTTAAGGTGTTTTGCGCGTTTCTGAGGTAAAAATGCGCGTTTTAAGGTGTTTTTGCGCGTTTCTGAGGTAAAAATGCGCGTTTCTGAGGTAAAAATGCGCGTTTTAATGTGTTTTTGCGCGTTTCTGAGGTAAAAATGCGCATTTCTGCGGTGAAAGTGCGTGTTTTAAGGTGTTGCACGTTTCTGAGGTAAAAGTGCGCGTTTTAAGGTGTTTTTGCGCGTTTCTGAGGTAAAAATGCGCGTTTCTGAGGTAAAAGTGCGCGTTTTAAGGTGTTTTTGCGCGTTTCTGAGGTAAAAATGCGCGTTTTAAGGTGTTTTTGCGCGTTTCAGAGGTAAAAGTGCGCGTTTCTGAGGTAAAAATGCACGTTTTAAGGTGTTTTTGCGCGTTTCTGAGGTAAAAATGCGCGTTTCTGAGGTAAAAGTGCGCGTTTTAAGGTGTTTTTGCGCGTTTCTGAGGTAAAAATGCGCGTTTTAAGGTGTTTTTGCGCGTTTCTGAGGTAAAAATGCGCGTTTCTGAGGTAAAAGTGCGCGTTTTAAGGTGTTTTTGCGCGTTTCTGAGGTAAAAATGCGCGTTTTAAGGTGTTTTTGCGCGTTTCTGAGGTAAAAATGCACGTTTTAAGGTGTTTTTGCGCGTTTCTGAGGTAAAAGTGCGCGTTTCTGAGGTAAAAATGCGCGTTTTAAGGTGTTTTTGCGCGTTTCTGAGGTAAAAATGCGCGTTTAAAGGTGTTTTGCGCGTTTCTGAGGTAAAAATGCGCATTTCTGAGGTAAAAGTGCGCGTTTTAAGGTGTTTTTGCGCGTTTCTGAGGTAAAAATGCGCGTTTCTGAGGTAAAAATGCGCGTTTTAAGGTGTTTTTGCGCGTTTCTGAGGTAAAAATGCGCGTTTTAAGGTGTTTTTGCGCGTTTCTGAGGTAAAAATGCGCGTTTTATGGTGTTTTTGCGCGTTTCTGAGGTAAAAATGCGCGTTTAAAGGTGTTTTGCGCGTTTCTGAGGTAAAAATGCGCATTTCTGAGGTAAAAGTGCGCGTTTTAAGGTGTTTTTGCGCGTTTCTGAGGTAAAAATGCGTGTTTCTGAGGTAAAAGTGCGCGTTTTAAGGTGTTTTTGCGCTTTTCTGAGGTAAAAATGCGCGTTTTAAGGTGTTTTTGCGCGTTTCTGAGGTAAAAATGCGCGTTTTAAGGTGTTTTTGCACGTTTCTGAGGTAAAAATGCTCGTTTCTGAGGTAAAAATGCGCGTTTTAAGGTGTTTTTGCGCGTTTCTGAGGTAAAAATGCGCGTTTTAAGGTGTTTTTGCGCGTTTCTGAGGTAAAAATGCTCGTTTCTGAGGTAAAAGTGCGCGTTTTAAGGTGTTTTTGCGCGTTTCTGAGGTAAAAATGCGCGTTTCTGAGGTAAAAATGCGCGTTTTAAGGTGTTTTTGCGCGTTTCTGAGGTAAAAGTGCGCGTTTTAAGGTGTTTTTGCGCGTTTCTGAGGTTAAAGTGCGCGTTTTAAGGTGTTTTTGCGCGTTTCTGAGGTAAAAGTGCGCGTTTTAAGGTGTTTTTGCGCGTTTCTGAGGTAAAAATGCGCGTTTCTGAGGTAAAAATGCGCGTTTTAAGGTGTTTTGCGCGTTTCTGAGGTAAAAGTGTGCGTTTTAAGGTGTTTTTGCGCGTTTCTGAGGTAAAAGTGCGCGTTTTAAGGTGTTTTTGCGCGTTTCTGAGGTAAAAATGCGCGTTTTAAGGTGTTTTTGCGCGTTTCTGAGGTAAAAATGCGCGTTTTAAGGTGTTTTTGCGCGTTTCTGAGGTAAAAATGCGCGTTTTAAGGTGTTTTTGCGCGTTTCTGAGGTAAAAATGCGCGTTTTAAGGTGTTTTGCGCGTTTCTGAGGTAAAAATGCGCGTTTTAAGGTGTTTTTGCGCGTTTCTGAGGTAAAAATGCGCGTTTCTGAGGTAAAAATACACGTTTTAAGGTGTTTTTGCGCGTTTCTGAGGTAAAAATGCGCGTTTTAAGGTGTTTTTGCGCGTTTCTGAGGTAAAAATGCGCGTTTTAAGGTGTTTTTGCGCGTTTCTGAGGTAAAAATGCGCGTTTCTGTGGTAAAAATGCGCATTTTAAGGTGTTTTTGCGCGTTTCTGAGGTAAAAATGAGCGTTTCTGAGGTAAAAATGCGCGTTTTAAGGTGTTTTTGCGCGTTTCTGAGGTAAAAATGTGCGTTTTAAGGTGTTTTTGCGCGTTTCTGAGGTAAAAATGCGCGTTTCTGAGGTAAAAGTGCGCTTTTTAAGGTGTTTTTGCGCGTTTCTGAGGTTAAAATGCGCGTTTCTGAGGTAAAAATGCGCGTTTTAAGGTGTTTTTGCGCGTTTCTGAGGTAAAAATGCGCGTTTCTGAGGTAAAAATGCGCGTTTCTGAGGTAAAAATACGCGTTTTAAGGTGTTTTTGCGCGTTTCTAAGGTAAAAATGCGCATTTCTGAGGTCAAAGTGCGCGTTTTAAGGTGTTTTTGCGCGTTTCTGAGGTAAAAATGCGCGTTTCTGAGGTAAAAGTGCGCGTTTTAAGGTGTTTTTGCGCGTTTCTGAGGTAAAAATGCGCGTTTCTGAGGTAAAAATGCGCGTTTTAAGGTGTTTTTGCGCGTTTCTGAGGTCAAAGTGCGCGTTTTAAGGTGTTTTTGCGCGTTTCTGAGGTAAAAATGCGCGTTTCTGAGGTAAAAGTGCGCGTTTTAAGGTGTTTTTGCGCGTTTCTGAGGTAAAAATGCGCGTTTCTGAGGTAAAAGTGCGCGTTTTAAGGTGTTTTTGCGCTTTTCTGAGGTAAAAATGCGCGTTTTAAGGTGTTTTTGCGCGTTTCTGAGGTAAAAGTGCGCGTTTTAAGGTGTTTTTGCGCGTTTCTGAGGTAAAAATGCGCGTTTCTGAGGTAAAAATGCGCATTTTAAGGTGTTTTTGCGCGTTTCTGAGGTAAAAGTGTGCGTTTTAAGGTGTTTTTGCGCGTTTCTGAGGTAAAAGTGCACGTTTTAAGGTGTTTTTGCGCGTTTCTGAGGTTAAAATGCGCGTTTTAAGGTGTTTTTGCGCGGTCCTGAGGTAAAAATGCGCGTTTCTGAGGTAAAAATGCGCGTTTTAAGGTGTTTTTGCGCGTTTCTGAGGTAAAAATGCGCGTTTCTGAGGTAAAAGTGCGCGTTTTTAGGTGTTTTTGCGCGTTTCTGAGGTAAAAATGCGCGTTTTAAGGTGTTTTTGTGCGTTTCTGAGGTAAAAATGCGCGTTTCTGAGGTAAAAGTGCGCGTTTTAAGGTGTTTTTGCACTTTTCTGAGGTAAAAATGTGCGTTTCTGAGGTAAAAGTGCGCGTTTTAAGGTGTTTTTGCGCTTTTCTGAGGTAAAAATGCGCGTTTTAAGGTGTTTTTGCGCGTTTCTGAGGTAAAAATGCGCGTTTTAAGGTGTTTTTGCGCATTTCTGAGGTAAAAATGCGCGTTTCTGAGGTAAAAATGCGCGTTTTAAGGTGTTTTTGTGCGTTTCTGAGGTAAAAATGCGAGTTTTAAGGTCTTTTTGCGCGTTTCTGAGGTAAAAATGCAAGTTTTAAGGTGTTTTTGCGCGTTTCTGAGGTAAAAATGCGCGTTTTAAGGTGTTTTTGCGCGTTTCTGAGGTAAAAATGCGCGTTTCTGAGGTAAAAATGCGCGTTTTAAGGTGTTTTTGCGCGTTTCTGTGGTAAAAGTGCGCATTTTAAGGTGTTTTTGCGCGTTTCTGAGGTAAAAATGCGCATTTCTGAGGTAAAAGTGCACGTTTTAAGGTGTTTTTGCACGTTTCTGAGGTAAAAATGCGCGTTTTAAGGTGTTTTGCGCGTTTCTGAGGTAAAAATGCGCGTTTTAAGGTGTTTTTGCGCGTTTCTGAGGTAAAAATGCGCGTTTCTGAGGTAAAAATGCGCGTTTTAATGTGTTTTTGCGCGTTTCTGAGGTAAAAATGCGCATTTCTGCGGTGAAAGTGCGCGTTTTAAGGTGTTGCACGTTTCTGAGGTAAAAGTGCGCGTTTTAAGGTGTTTTTGCGCGTTTCTGAGGTAAAAATGCGCGTTTCTGAGTTAAAAATGCGCATTTCTGAGGTAAAAGTGCGCGTTTTAAGGTGTTTTTGCACGTTTCCGAGGTAAAAGTGCGCATTTTAAGGTGTTTTTGCGCGTTTCTGAGGTAAAAATGCGCGTTTTAAGGTGTTTTTGTGCGTTTCTGAGGTAAAAATGCGCGTTTTAAGGTGTTTTGCGCGTTTCTGAGGTAAAAATGCGCGTTTTAAGGTGTTTTTGCGCGTTTCTGAGGTAAAAATGCGCGTTTCTGAGGTAAAAATACACGTTTTAAGGTGTTTTTGCGCGTTTCTGAGGTAAAAATGCGCGTTTTAAGGTGTTTTTGCGCGTTTCTGAGGTAAAAATGCGCGTTTTAAGGTGTTTTTGCGCGTTTCTGAGGTAAAAATGCGCGTTTCTGTGGTAAAAATGCGCATTTTAAGGTGTTTTTGCGCGTTTCTGAGGTAAAAATGAGCGTTTCTGAGGTAAAAATGCGCGTTTTAAGGTGTTTTTGCGCGTTTCTGAGGTAAAAATGTGCGTTTTAAGGTGTTTTTGCGCGTTTCTGAGGTAAAAATGCGCGTTTCTGAGGTAAAAGTGCGCTTTTTAAGGTGTTTTTGCGCGTTTCTGAGGTTAAAATGCGCGTTTCTGAGGTAAAAGTGCGCTTTTTAAGGTGTTTTTGCGCGTTTCTGAGGTTAAAATGCGCGTTTCTGAGGTAAAAATGCGCGTTTTAAGGTGTTTTTGCGCGTTTCTGAGGTAAAAATGCGCGTTTCTGAGGTAAAAATGCGCGTTTCTGAGGTAAAAATGCGCGTTTTAAGGTGTTTTTGCGCGTTTCTGTGGTAAAAGTGCGCATTTTAAGGTGTTTTTGCGCGTTTCTGAGGTAAAAATGCGCATTTCTGAGGTAAAAGTGCACGTTTTAAGGTGTTTTTGCACGTTTCTGAGGTAAAAATGCGCGTTTTAAGGTGTTTTGCGCGTTTCTGAGGTAAAAATGCGCGTTTTAAGGTGTTTTTGCGCGTTTCTGAGGTAAAAATGCGCGTTTCTGAGGTAAAAATGCGCGTTTTAATGTGTTTTTGCGCGTTTCTGAGGTAAAAATGCGCATTTCTGCGGTGAAAGTGCGTGTTTTAAGGTGTTGCACGTTTCTGAGGTAAAAGTGCGCGTTTTAAGGTGTTTTTGCGCGTTTCTGAGGTAAAAATGCGCGTTTCTGAGTTAAAAATGCGCATTTCTGAGGTAAAAGTGCGCGTTTTAAGGTGTTTTTGCACGTTTCCGAGGTAAAAGTGCACATTTTAAGGTGTTTTTGCGCGTTTCTGAGGTAAAAATGCGCGTTTTAAGGTGTTTTTGCGCGTTTCTGAGGTAAAAATGCGCATTTAAAGGTGTTTTTGCGCGTTTCTGAGGTAAAAATGCGCATTTCTGAGGTAAAAGTGCCCGTTTTAAGGTGTTTTTGCGCGTTTCTGAGGTAAAAATGCACGTTTCTGAGGTAAAAGTGCGCGTTTTAAGGTGTTTTTGCGCGTTTCTGAGGTAAAAATGCGCGTTTTAAGGTGTTTTTGCGCGTTTCTGAGGTAAAAATGCGCGTTTAAAGGTGTTTTTGCGCGTTTCTGAGGTAAAAATGCACGTTTTAATGTGTTTTTGCGCGTTTCTGAGGTAAAAGTGCGCGTTTCTGAGGTAAAAATGCGCGTTTTAAGGTGTTTTTGCGCGTTTCTGAGGTAAAAATGCGCGTTTCTGAGGTAAAAGTGCGCGTTTTAAGGTGTTTTTGCGCGTTTCTGAGGTAAAAATGCGCGTTTTAAGGTGTTTTTGCGCGTTTCTGAGGTAAAAATGCACGTTTTAAGGTGTTTTTGCGCGTTTCTGAGGTAAAAGTGCGCGTTTCTGAGGTAAAAATGCGCGTTTTAAGGTGTTTTTGCGCGTTTCTGAGGTAAAAATGCGCGTTTAAAGGTGTTTTGCGCGTTTCTGAGGTAAAAATGCGCATTTCTGAGGTAAAAGTGCGCGTTTTAAGGTGTTTTTGCGCGTTTCTGAGGTAAAAATGCGCGTTTCTGAGGTAAAAATGCGCGTTTTAAGGTGTTTTTGCGCGTTTCTGAGGTAAAAATGCGCGTTTTAAGGTGTTTTTGCGCGTTTCTGAGGTAAAAATGCGCGTTTTATGGTGTTTTTGCGCGTTTCTGAGGTAAAAATGCGCGTTTAAAGGTGTTTTGCGCGTTTCTGAGGTAAAAATGCGCATTTCTGAGGTAAAAGTGCGCGTTTTAAGGTGTTTTTGCGCGTTTCTGAGGTAAAAATGCGCGTTTCTGAGGTAAAAGTGCGCGTTTTAAGGTGTTTTTGCGCTTTTCTGAGGTAAAAATGCGCGTTTTAAGGTGTTTTTGCGCGTTTCTGAGGTAAAAATGCGCGTTTTAAGGTGTTTTTGCACGTTTCTGAGGTAAAAATGCTCGTTTCTGAGGTAAAAATGCGCGTTTTAAGGTGTTTTTGCGCGTTTCTGAGGTAAAAATGCGCGTTTTAAGGTGTTTTTGCGCGTTTCTGAGGTAAAAATGCTCGTTTCTGAGGTAAAAGTGCGCGTTTTAAGGTGTTTTTGCGCGTTTCTGAGGTAAAAATGCGCGTTTCTGAGGTAAAAATGCGCGTTTTAAGGTGTTTTTGCGCGTTTCTGAGGTAAAAGTGCGCGTTTTAAGGTGTTTTTGCGCGTTTCTGAGGTTAAAGTGCGCGTTTTAAGGTGTTTTTGCGCGTTTCTGAGGTAAAAGTGCGCGTTTTAAGGTGTTTTTGCGCGTTTCTGAGGTAAAAATGCGCGTTTCTGAGGTAAAAATGCGCGTTTTAAGGTGTTTTGCGCGTTTCTGAGGTAAAAGTGTGCGTTTTAAGGTGTTTTTGCGCGTTTCTGAGGTAAAAGTGCGCGTTTTAAGGTGTTTTTGCGCGTTTCTGAGGTAAAAATGCGCGTTTTAAGGTGTTTTTGCGCGTTTCTGAGGTAAAAATGCGCGTTTTAAGGTGTTTTTGCGCGTTTCTGAGGTAAAAATGCGCGTTTTAAGGTGTTTTTGCGCGTTTCTGAGGTAAAAATGCGCGTTTTAAGGTGTTTTGCGCGTTTCTGAGGTAAAAATGCGCGTTTTAAGGTGTTTTTGCGCGTTTCTGAGGTAAAAATGCGCGTTTCTGAGGTAAAAATACACGTTTTAAGGTGTTTTTGCGCGTTTCTGAGGTAAAAATGCGCGTTTTAAGGTGTTTTTGCGCGTTTCTGAGGTAAAAATGCGCGTTTTAAGGTGTTTTTGCGCGTTTCTGAGGTAAAAATGCGCGTTTCTGTGGTAAAAATGCGCATTTTAAGGTGTTTTTGCGCGTTTCTGAGGTAAAAATGAGCGTTTCTGAGGTAAAAATGCGCGTTTTAAGGTGTTTTTGCGCGTTTCTGAGGTAAAAATGTGCGTTTTAAGGTGTTTTTGCGCGTTTCTGAGGTAAAAATGCGCGTTTCTGAGGTAAAAGTGCGCTTTTTAAGGTGTTTTTGCGCGTTTCTGAGGTTAAAATGCGCGTTTCTGAGGTAAAAATGCGCGTTTTAAGGTGTTTTTGCGCGTTTCTGAGGTAAAAATGCGCGTTTCTGAGGTAAAAATGCGCGTTTCTGAGGTAAAAATACGCGTTTTAAGGTGTTTTTGCGCGTTTCTAAGGTAAAAATGCGCATTTCTGAGGTCAAAGTGCGCGTTTTAAGGTGTTTTTGCGCGTTTCTGAGGTAAAAATGCGCGTTTCTGAGGTAAAAGTGCACGTTTTAAGGTGTTTTTGCGCGTTTCTGAGGTAAAAATGCGCGTTTCTGAGGTAAAAATGCGCGTTTTAAGGTGTTTTTGCGCGTTTCTGAGGTCAAAGTGCGCGTTTTAAGGTGTTTTTGCGCGTTTCTGAGGTAAAAATGCGCGTTTCTGAGGTAAAAGTGCGCGTTTTAAGGTGTTTTTGCGCGTTTCTGAGGTAAAAATGCGCGTTTCTGAGGTAAAAGTGCGCGTTTTAAGGTGTTTTTGCGCTTTTCTGAGGTAAAAATGCGCGTTTTAAGGTGTTTTTGCGCGTTTCTGAGGTAAAAGTGCGCGTTTTAAGGTGTTTTTGCGCGTTTCTGAGGTAAAAATGCGCGTTTCTGAGGTAAAAATGCGCATTTTAAGGTGTTTTTGCGCGTTTCTGAGGTAAAAGTGTGCGTTTTAAGGTGTTTTTGCGCGTTTCTGAGGTAAAAGTGCACGTTTTAAGGTGTTTTTGCGCGTTTCTGAGGTTAAAATGCGCGTTTTAAGGTGTTTTTGCGCGTTTCTGAGGTAAAAATGCGCGTTTCTGAGGTAAAAATGCGCGTTTTAAGGTGTTTTTGCGCGTTTCTGAGGTAAAAATGCGCGTTTCTGAGGTAAAAGTGCGCGTTTTTAGGTGTTTTTGCGCGTTTCTGAGGTAAAAATGCGCGTTTTAAGGTGTTTTTGTGCGTTTCTGAGGTAAAAATGCGCGTTTCTGAGGTAAAAGTGCGCGTTTTAAGGTGTTTTTGCACTTTTCTGAGGTAAAAATGTGCGTTTCTGAGGTAAAAGTGCGCGTTTTAAGGTGTTTTTGCGCTTTTCTGAGGTAAAAATGCGCGTTTTAAGGTGTTTTTGCGCGTTTCTGAGGTAAAAATGCGCGTTTTAAGGTGTTTTTGCGCATTTCTGAGGTAAAAATGCGCGTTTCTGAGGTAAAAATGCGCGTTTTAAGGTGTTTTTGTGCGTTTCTGAGGTAAAAATGCGAGTTTTAAGGTCTTTTTGCGCGTTTCTGAGGTAAAAATGCAAGTTTTAAGGTGTTTTTGCGCGTTTCTGAGGTAAAAATGCGCGTTTTAAGGTGTTTTTGCGCGTTTCTGAGGTAAAAATGCGCGTTTCTGAGGTAAAAATGCGCGTTTTAAGGTGTTTTTGCGCGTTTCTGTGGTAAAAGTGCGCATTTTAAGGTGTTTTTGCGCGTTTCTGAGGTAAAAATGCGCATTTCTGAGGTAAAAGTGCACGTTTTAAGGTGTTTTTGCACGTTTCTGAGGTAAAAATGCGCGTTTTAAGGTGTTTTGCGCGTTTCTGAGGTAAAAATGCGCGTTTTAAGGTGTTTTTGCGCGTTTCTGAGGTAAAAATGCGCGTTTCTGAGGTAAAAATGCGCGTTTTAATGTGTTTTTGCGCGTTTCTGAGGTAAAAATGCGCATTTCTGCGGTGAAAGTGCGCGTTTTAAGGTGTTGCACGTTTCTGAGGTAAAAGTGCGCGTTTTAAGGTGTTTTTGCGCGTTTCTGAGGTAAAAATGCGCGTTTCTGAGTTAAAAATGCGCATTTCTGAGGTAAAAGTGCGCGTTTTAAGGTGTTTTTGCACGTTTCCGAGGTAAAAGTGCGCATTTTAAGGTGTTTTTGCGCGTTTCTGAGGTAAAAATGCGCGTTTTAAGGTGTTTTTGCGCGTTTCTGAGGTAAAAATGCGCATTTAAAGGTGTTTTTGCGCGTTTCTGAGGTAAAAATGCGCATTTCTGAGGTAAAAGTGCCCGTTTTAAGGTGTTTTTGCGCGTTTCTGAGGTAAAAATGCACGTTTCTGAGGTAAAAGTGCGCGTTTTAAGGTGTTTTTGCGCGTTTCTGAGGTAAAAATGCGCGTTTTAAGGTGTTTTTGCGCGTTTCTGAGGTAAAAATGCGCGTTTAAAGGTGTTTTTGCGCGTTTCTGAGGTAAAAATGCACGTTTTAATGTGTTTTTGCGCGTTTCTGAGGTAAAAGTGCGCGTTTCTGAGGTAAAAATGCGCGTTTTAAGGTGTTTTTGCGCGTTTCTGAGGTAAAAATGCGCGTTTCTGAGGTAAAAGTGCGCGTTTTAAGGTGTTTTTGCGCGTTTCTGAGGTAAAAATGCGCGTTTTAAGGTGTTTTTGCGCGTTTCTGAGGTAAAAATGCACGTTTTAAGGTGTTTTTGCGCGTTTCTGAGGTAAAAGTGCGCGTTTCTGAGGTAAAAATGCGCGTTTTAAGGTGTTTTTGCGCATTTCTGAGGTAAAAATGCGCGTTTAAAGGTGTTTTGCGCGTTTCTGAGGTAAAAATGCGCATTTCTGAGGTAAAAGTGCGCGTTTTAAGGTGTTTTTGCGCGTTTCTGAGGTAAAAATGCGCGTTTCTGAGGTAAAAATGCGCGTTTTAAGGTGTTTTTGCGCGTTTCTGAGGTAAAAATGCGCGTTTTAAGGTGTTTTTGCGCGTTTCTGAGGTAAAAATGCGCGTTTTAAGGTGTTTTTGCGCGTTTCTGAGGTAAAAATGCGCGTTTTAATGTGTTTTTGCGCGTTTCTGAGGTAAAAGTGCGCGTTTCTGAGGTAAAAATGCGCGTTTTAAGGTGTTTTTGCGCGTTTCTGAGGTAAAAATGCGCGTTTCTGAGGTAAAAGTGCGCGTTTTAAGGTGTTTTTGCGCGTTTCTGAGGTAAAAATGCGCGTTTTAAGGTGTTTTTGCGCGTTTCTGAGGTAAAAATGCGCGTTTAAAGGTGTTTTGCGCGTTTCTGAGGTAAAAATGCGCATTTCTGAGGTAAAAGTGCGCGTTTTAAGGTGTTTTTGCGCGTTTCTGAGGTAAAAATGCGCGTTTCTGAGGTAAAAGTGCGCGTTTTAAGGTGTTTTTGCGCGTTTCTGAGGTAAAAATGCGCGTTTTAAGGTGTTTTTGAGCGTTTCTGAGGTAAAAATGCGCGTTTTAAGGTGTTTTTGCGCGTTTCTGAGGTAAAAATGCGCGTTTTAATGTGTTTTTGCGCGTTTCTGAGGTAAAAGTGCGCGTTTCTGAGGTAAAAATGCGCGTTTTAAGGTGTTTTTGCGCGTTTCTGAGGTAAAAATGCGCGTTTCTGAGGTAAAAGTGCGCGTTTTAAGGTGTTTTTGCGCGTTTCTGAGGTAAAAATGCGCGTTTTAAGGTGTTTTTGCGCGTTTCTGAGGTAAAAATGCGCGTTTTAAGGTGTTTTTGCGCGTTTCTGAGGTAAAAATGCGCGTTTTAAGGTGTTTTTGCGCGTTTCTGAGGTTAAAATGCGCGTTTTGAGGTGTTTTTGCGCTTTTCTGAGGTAAAAATGCGCGTTTTAATGTGTTTTTGCGCGTTTCTGAGGTAAAAGTGCGCGTTTCTGAGGTAAAAATGCGCGTTTTAAGGTGTTTTTGCGCATTTCTGAGGTAAAAATGCGCGTTTAAAGGTGTTTTGCGCGTTTCTGAGGTAAAAATGCGCATTTCTGAGGTAAAAGTGCGCGTTTTAAGGTGTTTTTGCGCGTTTCTGAGGTAAAAATGCGCGTTTCTGAGGTAAAAGTGCGCGTTTTAAGGTGTTTTTGCGCGTTTCTGAGGTAAAAATGCGCGTTTTAAGGTGTTTTTGCGCGTTTCTGAGGTAAAAATGCGCGTTTTAAGGTGTTTTTGCGCGTTTCTGAGGTAAAAATGCGCGTTTTAAGGTGTTTTTGCGCGTTTCTGAGGTAAAAGTGCGCGTTTCTGAGGTAAAAATGCGCCTTTTAAGGTGTTTTTGCGCGTTTCTGAGGTAAAAATGCGCGTTTCTGAGGTAAAAGTGCGCGTTTTAAGGTGTTTTTGCGCGTTTCTGAGGTAAAAATGCGCGTTTTAAGGTGTTTTTGCGCGTTTCTGAGGTAAAAATGCGCGTTTAAAGGTGTTTTGCGCGTTTCTGAGGTAAAAATGCGCATTTCTGAGGTAAAAGTGCGCGTTTTAAGGTGTTTTTGCGCATTTCTGAGGTAAAAATGCGCGTTTCTGAGGTAAAAGTGCGCGTTTTAAGGTGTTTTTGCGCGTTTCTGAGGTAAAAATGCGCGTTTTAAGGTGTTTTTGCGCGTTTCTGAGGTAAAAATGCGCGTTTAAAGGTGTTTTGCGCGTTTCTGAGGTAAAAATGCACATTTCTGAGGTAAAAGTGCGCGTTTTAAGGTGTTTTTGCGCGTTTCTGAGGTAAAAATGCGCGTTTCTGAGGTAAAAGTGCGCGTTTTAAGGTGTTTTTGCGCGTTTCTGAGGTAAAAATGCGCGTTTTAAGGTGTTTTTGCGCGTTTCTGAGGTAAAAATGCGCGTTTTAATGTGTTTTTGCGCGTTTCTGAGGTAAAAGTGCGCGTTTCTGAGGTAAAAATGCGCGTTTTAAGGTGTTTTTGCGCGTTTCTGAGGTAAAAATGCGCGTTTCTGAGGTAAAAGTGCGCGTTTTAAGGTGTTTTTGCGCGTTTCTGAGGTAAAAATGCGCGTTTTAAGGTGTTTTTGCGCGTTTCTGAGGTAAAAATGCGCATTTTAAGGTGTTTTTGCGCGTTTCTGAGGTAAAAATGCGCGTTTTAAGGTGTTTTTGCGCGTTTCTGAGGTAAAAATGCGCGTTTTAAGGTGTTTTTGCGCGTTTCTGAGGTTAAAATGCGCGTTTTGAGGTGTTTTTGAGCTTTTCTGAGGTAAAAATGCGCGTTTTAATGTGTTTTTGCGCGTTTCTGAGGTAAAAGTGCGCGTTTCTGAGGTAAAAATGCGCGTTTTAAGGTGTTTTTGCGCATTTCTGAGGTAAAAATGCGCGTTTAAAGGTGTTTTGCGCGTTTCTGAGGTAAAAATGCGCATTTCTGAGGTAAAAGTGCGCGTTTTAAGGTGTTTTTGCGCGTTTCTGAGGTAAAAATGCGCGTTTCTGAGGTAAAAGTGCCCGTTTTAAGGTGTTTTTGCGCGTTTCTGAGGTAAAAATGCACGTTTCTGAGGTAAAAGTGCGCGTTTTAAGGTGTTTTTGCGCGTTTCTGAGGTAAAAATGCGCGTTTTAAGGTGTTTTTGCGCGTTTCTGAGGTAAAAATGCGCGTTTAAAGGTGTTTTTGCGCGTTTCTGAGGTAAAAATGCACGTTTTAATGTGTTTTTGCGCGTTTCTGAGGTAAAAGTGCGCGTTTCTGAGGTAAAAATGCGCGTTTTAAGGTGTTTTTGCGCGTTTCTGAGGTAAAAATGCGCGTTTCTGAGGTAAAAGTGCGCGTTTTAAGGTGTTTTTGCGCGTTTCTGAGGTAAAAATGCGCGTTTTAAGGTGTTTTTGCGCGTTTCTGAGGTAAAAATGCACGTTTTAAGGTGTTTTTGCGCGTTTCTGAGGTAAAAGTGCGCGTTTCTGAGGTAAAAATGCGCGTTTTAAGGTGTTTTTGCGCGTTTCTGAGGTAAAAATGCGCGTTTAAAGGTGTTTTGCGCGTTTCTGAGGTAAAAATGCGCATTTCTGAGGTAAAAGTGCGCGTTTTAAGGTGTTTTTGCGCGTTTCTGAGGTAAAAATGCGCGTTTCTGAGGTAAAAATGCGCGTTTTAAGGTGTTTTTGCGCGTTTCTGAGGTAAAAATGCGCGTTTTAAGGTGTTTTTGCGCGTTTCTGAGGTAAAAATGCGCGTTTTAAGGTGTTTTTGCGCGTTTCTGAGGTAAAAATGCGCGTTTTAATGTGTTTTTGCGCGTTTCTGAGGTAAAAGTGCGCGTTTCTGAGGTAAAAATGCGCGTTTTAAGGTACAAGTTTTAAGGTACAAGTTTTCTTTATTGATTTACAAACTACTAATATTTTACATTACGATACATTCACTAATTTAGGAATACACAGGTTAGCCATACATACCCTAATACAGTGATTAAAACCCAAGAAATACAAATTAGTCCATAGAAACAAAATTACACGTTAAACTCTCACGTGATCGGGGGAGGGACATCGATGGTCCATTTCCAACGTTTTTGCCATTCCTCCCTCGTTAAAGAGCTCCGTTCCTTTTGAACAAAACCATAGAGTCTTTTCCAGGCTAACTGCATCGTCTTTCCCGCTCCGATCTCATAGTCTCGTTTTACTTCCCCGTTACGATGCAAAAACATGGCATGCATAATGTACAGACTTGTTACCCAAAAAACATAGATCGGAACCTTCCATTTACTTTCTATCACTCTCCCTAGCCTATCCCTCTTCCTAGCCACTCCCTTACTAGGGCCTGGTGGTAGAGGATCCCCAACCTCGCCCGTGGTCAGAGCCTCCCAGGACTGCTCGCCCAATTCGGGCCATCGGAAAAGGGTCCCCGCCCTTCGCCACACTTCCTTCGCAGTCACGCAGTCTTTGAGGAAATGAGCGTGAGTCTCTATCGGAGGCGTTTCTGAAAAGGCGGTCTCCTGTTGGCAATGTATTCTGGGGCAGAGCTGTTGATCGGGCGAGAGCCACGGTTTACTCCCATTAAGGGGTAACACTCGATGGTATATCCTCCACCTAAATTCCCAAAGATGGAAGGGAAGCTCTTTTTCCTTCAAGAAAGCGACTGATTCGCCCAGCTGGTAGAAGGGTCGTGAACTCCCGGCTCGAGACAAGCCGCGCTTCCGTGCCCGTGAAAAGGGTCCCTCCGTCAGCGCCGTGTCATAAACATTCTTATTCATCTGCCGGACGGTCCGGGGCGTCCTCAATACGGTGGGTATGATTTTTCCTTTTTTCATCCATCCGATGAGATCCTCGAAATACTCCGGTACAGCTTCTTTCACCTTCCGGGTCACGTTCCCGATAAAGGCGCCTTTCTCCCACCAGTCCACTCCCCATCGGGAATTTCGCCATCCGGTGGCGAATAATGCCGCCCAGAGTCTCTGTAACAAATTCCCTCTGTCGTAGACAACGCAAAAAATCCAAATTCCAAAATTATAAGACACGAATTTGGCCAGAAAGAGAGACTGTAACGCCGGAAGAGCCAGGCCTCCCTGTTCCACCGTCTGGTAGGCCACCGCCCTGGGCAGCGGGAAGGTGCGCATTTTCCACACGAAAGCAAAAACTTGTCCCTCTACCCTCCTCAGCAGATCGGCCGGAGGGGGGTATACCGTCGCCAGATTGTGGGCCATGGGCACGAGGTAAGTTCTGACATAAACCGCCCTTTGATACATTGACAGTTTCCAGTTTTTCCACTGGGCGATTTTAGTGGTGACTTTCTTTTCCCACGCGAGCCAGTCTTCCTTCCAGATCTGATTTTTTACTCCAAATCCGAGTCCTAAAACGCGCACTGCATCTTTCCATTCTCCCAAGGTCCCTTCTTCCTCTGGGTCATCCGCGGCTCGATCCGTCACCGGCCGATAACGTAATTGGCCCTTCCCCCGATCCACTTCAACGAAGAAGCTCTTCTCCACGTTCACTTCTGAACCCGAGATGGCTCCATATTCTGCAAAAAGGTCCAGCGCCACCCGGATCTCCTTCTCCTCCGTTAAGAGCAAAGTCACGTCATCGGCGTGCGCTATAAACTTCACACGGAAGTCCCCGAGGGCCCCTTTTCCGATGTCAAGCGACGATTCTGAGGACGTCGTCGCGGTCGCCGGTTCCACTTCCTCGCGAGATCCCGGGAAGACCTCTCCCGGCGAAGGTAGGGGAATCACGAATCCAGGCAAACGGGGTTCACATTGTATTCTCCTCAAAACTGGATCCAGAGCAAAGACGTATAATAATGGACTCAGGGGGCAACCCTGGCGAACCCCCGAATGCAAGACAATACGGTCTCCTCTCCAGCCGTTTACTTGCGGAACCACGCCCGCATCTGCATACAACATCCGTACCCAGTCCACAAATCTCGAAGGAACTCCTTTGCTTCGGAGTAGTGCCCACAGATAGGTATGGTTGATCTTATCGAAAGCCTTGATCTGGTCGAGAAGTAATAGATGACCCTTCCATCGATCCTTTTCGATGGATTGAAAGACTTCCCTCACTAGACACAGAGAATCCACCATGCTTCTGCCCGGTACGGCGCTCGTCTGAAGGCTGTGGATTAGCTCCGCCGCCGTCGCCGCCAATCTCTGATTCAAGATCTTCGCCAAGATCCTGTAATCGACATTGGTCAGCGTGATGGGTCTCCAATTCTTAGGTAAAGTGATATCCCCTTTTTTGGGGAAGAAGATCAAAAGCCCGTCTGCGAAGGATCGACCGAGAGCACCCTTCTCCATACAGGAGTTGAATAACTTGACTAGTACCGGCAACAGGAGGTCCACAAATTCTTTGTAGAAGGCCCACGTCAGGCCATCCGGGCCTGGAGACGAATTTCCTTTGCCTCCCGAGATGACTTTCTTCACTTCTTCGGGCGTCACCCGTCGGACCATCGAGTCACATTGTTCCTCCGTCAAGGGCCGACCCTCTCTGGTATCCGCCATCGCGCGACAGTTCTCCAAATAGACGGTCACATCCTTTTCCTCGATGATTCGTTCCGCATACATCTTTTGGTAAAATTTAGACATGACACAGAGCATGTCTCGAGGGTCAGTTTTTAGAACTCCTTCCTCAGTCCTCAGACCTTGGAAGCCCAGATGCGGTTTTGGCATGTTCTCTTTAGCCCATTCATCTTTATCAACTAGCGCACCTCTAGTCCTGTACATCTTACTCGTCAGCCGATTCTGACGAAGTTGGTGCTGAAATCGACGGATAGTCGCTCTGCATCCCCTAAGTCTCTCCTCTTCGAAAGCCTCCCCTTTATTCATCTTATCCGTGATTCTTAACAATTGAGCAATGGCTCTTTGGTACTCTTGAACATCTTTCCTATAGATATTACTGTCAGCTAATCTCACGCACTGAGAGATCCTTCTCTTTAAGATCTCCCAGTTCCCCACGACATCTTCAGCGGCATATAACAACCGTCTTGTCTGCCGGTCCAACTCCAATAACAAAAGTGACTTAAAAATTTCGGAACTCAAATGCTTGGGTTGTAAGCGCCATAGCGATTTCCCTCTGGGCAAGACCTCTCCATAGGTACATGTGAATCCGACCATAGCGTGGTCTGACCACGGAGTCAACCTTAATTTACAGCCGTACACCTGAAAGGAGGGAGGCGCCCATAGTCTATCTAATCGGCTGGCTACTCTCGGATGGAAATAGGTGAATTTATTTTCAGACTCACATGTTTGCTTATACTTAAGAGTAAAGGCCAATTTATGAGAAATAGGAAAAAACTCAATAACATTGTGCACATCCAAAGCCTTGTCCTCTAACCCCAGAGTTCTCGATAAGTAAGATTGCAAACTACTCTCCTCTACAGTTAGAGAGCAATGTGGGGACGAAATGGGACATCCGTCTATAAAGGTCCTCCTATCCTCCGGGCGCGCCCTGTTGTTAAAATCGCCCACAACTAGTAGATGACGTCTAGTGATTGTGATATCTTTTAGTTTAGCCCATACTTTTTTCCTCAGAGAAACTTTCACCGGGGCATACACTACACACAGACGGAAGATACGATTAGATGCGCCCCATTGAGCTCCAGAAGCCTGGTCCCCAAAAATGGTAAAATCAATATACATGAGTCTCCCCGGTTCAATCTCTAACACGCTATCGATTCTCAAATTGGGGTTGTTCTTGAAAAGCACTGCCACCCCCGCATGGCCACTCCCATCATAAGACCAATAGGAGGGGCCCCACATCCATTGCTGCTGCGCCGAGAAACGCTGCCCTTCATGTTGAAAATGTGTTTCCTGAAGAACATAAATATGATAATTTAGGCGTGTTATATATCGAAAAATGTCCCGCCTTTTGTCCAAAGACTTCAGGCCACGGACATTCCAAGTTAATAAATTAAAGGGTATAGCCATAAATAAAGATAGTAATATAAAGGAAACATAAATCTTAAGGTGAACCAGGGAAACTTAATATAATAGAAATAATACAGAAGAATCATATAATCATTATCAAGAGGAGAACCCATCAATAGTAGCAGACACTTTAAGAGCAGTATAAAATCAAATATACACGAATATATATATATATACACATCAACTTCAGGGTTAAAAAGATGACGTAATATACAGCAGATTTTACAATTACCATCATTCCACTTCCTCGATGCCCTCTCGGATCGGAGAGCTACCTTCTACCCCTCCCATACCTTTTCCATATGAGAGTGTAGTCCTACTTTTAGCTGTGTGTGCATCCCGGATAAGGGACAGGGAAGGGGACAATCGGGAAGAAGGAGGGTCAGGACCGGGGTCAGGATCGGGTCCGGGAATTCCGGTAGTATGGGTAACGGTAGAGGGCTGAGGGATCACAGGGGTTTTATCACTATGCCCCACATTTTTCTCAACTTCCATACCGGATTCTAAAACAATTTCTAATGGGAAGACCTGTTCCACCTGGTCTTCCCAGTTTTTACCAGTAATCATTTCTTGAGTTTCCCCTTCCGGTAACGGGTCGTCTGCCACCTCTGGTGCATCAATTACAATTTCCTGAACAATTACTTCTGGTCCTTCAACTTCCACCCCATCCATATTAGAGACTGAGGAGTTACCCTGCATCTGTTGTTGCAGGTTCTCAATGTCCTCCACCAGTTTTGTCACCATATTTAAATGATGACAGTATTTAGAATCTATAGATCTAAAATTCTTGTTCTCTTTCTGAATTTTACTCAATACCTGGTCTAGTTTACCCACCTCTTCATCCTCACTGCCATCTCCCTTTTCTAAGGGGTTTTTTGTTCCTATCATCTCACACAATTTCTCCTTTTCTTTCCCCAAATCCTTAAGTTTATCCTTGGAGTACTGGCGAAGACTCCAGAACTCCTCCCTTTTATCTTTTTCCACTATCAATTTTTGTTGTAACTCTTTTACAAGCTCTTGTACATTCTTGTCCTCTTTCCCAGAGGTCACCAAAGGGTGTCCAGAGGGCCCATGACCACTAGATCTTGCCTTATTCATGTCCTTCATCTTTTTCTGCTTTCGTTGTTCCTTAGGAGAAGTGTTCTGTCGGCGACTAGGGGACCGGCGGGGCTCCGGTGCCTCCCCAGTGTCCTCTGGAAGGTCGTCCTCTTCAACATTCAGCACGTCAAACCTACTTGCGCCAAATGACACCGGTCCTGAGTCGTCAAGAGACTCAAACCTATTTCCCAAAGCAGGCAGAAAATCTTTCCCTCCCCCCGAGTGTCTTTTCCTTTCCCTCTTTCGTGAGGAAATTTGTGTCCACGCGGATTGCGAGGTGTCTTCTATCTCTTTGTCTCCGCCACTCCGCTCACCCGGACCCGTCGACGAAGCCGGATCCGTCTCCATCACATTCCCCTCTCGGCTCCCCGATTCTGGTTGCGGCCGCTTTTCCTGTCGCTGCGCCCTCTTCCTTCCCATCTCAGCCACTTTAGCCGCTTTTTCCGCTCTCTCCTTGTCCATCTTATTGTAATGCGCCTCCGGGCACCAGAAATATGTGTGTCCGATGCCAAGGCACAAGTTGCACCGGATACTTTTATGGCAACTTATGGTACTGTGCCCGTGCACACCACATTTGGAGCAAAGCGAAACTTGACAGTCTCTCCTGATGTGATCGTAGGCGCCACAATGGAAGCAGGCCGGAGGTTGACCACTATAGCGAAGGCTGGCCCTGTCTGACCCCAAAAAGAAATATTTTGGGAGGTGCTGCAGAGCACCAGTCTGTGGATCCGTACGAAGCGCAATAATACAGCGATATTCCCCTGTCCAGATGCCATAGGCGTCCTTGCGTTCATAAGGACCCATTAGCACCTTTACATGTCTTTCCAGCCATATTGCCACGTCTTCAGCCGGTACTGTAGTCGTCCGGAAGGCTATGGTCAGAACTCTCGTGTCCGCCTTGAATAAAGGGACTAGTTGAAAGCCTGCTAACAAATGTGGCATTAGTTTGTCTACAATTCTGCACTGCGACCAGAAACGATGATACGCTACTTGATGCCTGAGACAGACATCAATCTCCTTTGAGCCTTCCAACTGGATGACCGCACGTATCCACGGGAGTGTAAAATCCATGGCATCTATCAGAATTGATTTGATTACATACTCCCTAGTGGCTTTTTCTTCATCGGTCCCCACATAGCGCAGCCTGATGACAAAGCGCTTTTTCGGGTCTTCATTCTCATTCAGAGAATCCGGAAGTGCCGCCATCACCTCATCCTCAAGCTCAAATTGGGCTCTAGGATCCACACCACCTTCATTTGTTGTCTCACCCCGCTTCCTCGCAGCACCCTTCTGTCGTCTATCCGGGTCTGCTACTGAAGCGAAAGTACGGGGAAGTTGAGATTTTCCTTTAGAAGTATCGGACAGTCCAATTGGGTCAGTTCGTTTGGTCGTTCCTGCTCTCGGTATTAAAGTTGATCTTTCCTTTCTGGAAGATAACTCCTCAGATCCATGTGCCACTGAAGCAACAGTGGATGTCGAGCCTTCAGTCCGTCCTTCCATTACAGGTATTCTTGTCAGTTGTCCTTGAGAGGTCTTTGGCCTAGCTCCTTTTTTTGCATACATTTCTAATTCTTTCAAAAATAAAGCTTCTTCTAGGTCAACGGGAGAGTTTTCTGCCATTACAGAGGCCACTCCTCTAGTCTCTACCGAGACCTCCATCTCACCCTCTATCAGAGGCCTTGTCTGTAATTCCTGAGGCCTTGTCTGTAATTCATGAGGCCCACACGCTATCTGTTCTACAGTGTCACCCTGTCCTTTCTCAATTGGAGTCGTATTCAATTGCAGAGTCTCTTCTAGTCTAGGCCTCTTAGGTGCATTACTTCCTGAGGCATCGCCTTGTGCCACTTTCTCAACCAATAGTGATGGTTCTTGTCTTTGGTTTTCTTTATCAAGTGCCTTCCCGGATCTTAAAGATGACCTTCTGGGAGCTGTTTTAAGTTGTGATCCAGTTTCAGGTAAACTAGATTGTGTCTCCTCCAAGGATGGTCTCTCCATGCTACAGACTTCTTCTTTCCCTAATCTATCCATCAATTGTTTTATGTCAGTTTTTTTCCCTTTCAGTCTTTGTTTCAGGTAGGTTGTGATAGTGAAAAGCCAGTCCACACATTGACCCACTGACATGGGTGAGGCAGATTCTTCTGTGCCCATAGAGAAAGAAATCATATCATCAGTGGCATCTTTTGTCTGTAGAAAACGAATTATTCTTTGAAAGTCTTTTAACAGATTAGATTCACATAAGCACTTTGGGAATTGCAATACTTTTTTGGGTTTTTTCCCCACTTTTGTATTTTTTACACGTCCCTCAGTCATCAGTTTTTCCAAAATGAATGCGCTGCTATCTACCGCAAGCGCCACCTTGAGCTGAGATTTCTTATTCTCCCCCAGGAACCATTGAACAATAAGTTGGTAATCTCGTTCCAGTCTATTCCAGTGTTCAAATGTGCTTTTGTTCTTCCAAGTGGATTCAGAAACCTTTGATCTGGGTAGAGTAATATGTGCTATAAAAAAGGCCCAAAACTCAAACAGCTCAATTGAGTAATATTCTGATGTTAGCAAAAAACTTGAGACATTTCTTATATCTTTTTTCATTAAATCTTTCCATTGAGAAGATGTATATTTACCCCCCTGTTCCAAAACCAGTCTTGCTTCAGATTCTAGGAAAGCATCACTACAGAGAAAATCTTCCCAATTTTCCAAGCCTTTGGTTTTAGAGACATTCTCCTCACTTTCCTGCTGTGCATCATTTTCCTCTAACTCAGAAGCTTCATCTCCTGATAAATCATCTGATAAGTCTTCTGAAGACTCAAACTCTTTCACAGATTCATATTCTGAGAGGTTAGCATCCTCTTCTTCTATTTGTATGTCCTCAACATTTCCAGAATCCTCTCTCCTATTTTGTACAGCCTCATCAGCTACTGGTAAAGTTCCAGCATTATTATCTAAAGCACTCAGTTCAGCAATCATAGATTCATCCCTGATCTGACCCAGAGATAGGGATAAACGTTTTTTCCCTGAAAGATGAGATCTATGTTTCCCAGGAACTTCAAAATCTGTATCTTGAAACCTGGTATTCCACTCAGGGCCTTTAATAGGAGATCTGTCCCTCTGATCTTCAGCCAGACTTTCTGCACTCACAGTTTTTTGCAGCAAAGTTGAGCTGCTTAAAAACATCTTCTTAGATATTTCTTCTACGGCTTTAGCATACTCCCCAGCAGCCCCAGAGATAATCTTTTCAGGAGAAGGGGGTATAATATCAGCCATTGCTGATAGTTTTCCTGCAGAAGCCTCCACAGGTTGCATTAGTTTCTCTTTTGTTTGTATTTCAGGCCTCCCTTGCAATGGGGATAACACAGCCTCTTTTCTTTCAGCTTTTTGGGGTCCTTCACTTAGGGATCCCCCTTTCTTATTACAATCAAAAGTTTCTCCAAGCTCTTGGGGAACTATTGCTGGCTCTCCCGAAATTCTAGACGCTGGGGTTTCCTTTTGACGCGATAAAATAGAGTCTGTCCCTAGGAAATTTAGATCAGTTTTACTCACTGGTTTCACTTTTGATTGCACTTCTGTAGGCCTCATCGAAAAGGGGGGTGTAGATCCTGCACCCCTGGTCCGAAACTCTTCAGAGTGGTCTCGTTCTGACCCTAACGGATCCTCTTCCAAAACCTGTGACATCAAACCTTCGACTTCGCCCCCCAAAGGGGCATAACTATCGAAAAGAGGAGGAGACTCCAGGAGCAACAAAAAAACCCTGGCGTTTTAAGGTGTTTTTGCGCGTTTCTGAGGTAAAAATGCGCGTTTCTGAGGTAAAAGTGCGCGTTTTAAGGTGTTTTTGCGCGTTTCTGAGGTAAAAATGCGCGTTTTAAGGTGTTTTTGCGCGTTTCTGAGGTAAAAATGCGCGTCTAAAGGTGTTTTGCGCGTTTCTGAGGTAAAAATGCGCATTTCTGAGGTAAAAGTGCGCGTTTTAAGGTGTTTTTGCGCGTTTCTGAGGTAAAAATGCGCGTTTCTGAGGTAAAAGTGCGCGTTTTAAGGTGTTTTTGCGCGTTTCTGAGGTAAAAATGCGCGTTTTAAGGTGTTTTTGAGCGTTTCTGAGGTAAAAATGCGCGTTTTAAGGTGTTTTTGCGCGTTTCTGAGGTAAAAATGCGCGTTTTAATGTGTTTTTGCGCGTTTCTGAGGTAAAAGTGCGCGTTTCTGAGGTAAAAATGCGCGTTTTAAGGTGTTTTTGCGCGTTTCTGAGGTAAAAATGCGCGTTTCTGAGGTAAAAGTGCGCGTTTTAAGGTGTTTTTGCGCGTTTCTGAGGTAAAAATGCGCGTTTTAAGGTGTTTTTGCGCGTTTCTGAGGTAAAAATGCGCGTTTTAAGGTGTTTTTGCGCGTTTCTGAGGTAAAAATGCGCGTTTTAAGGTGTTTTTGCGCGTTTCTGAGGTAAAAATGCGCGTTTTAAGGTGTTTTTGCGCGTTTCTGAGGTTAAAATGCGCGTTTTGAGGTGTTTTTGCGCTTTTCTGAGGTAAAAATGCGCGTTTTAATGTGTTTTTGCGCGTTTCTGAGGTAAAAGTGCGCGTTTCTGAGGTAAAAATGCGCGTTTTAAGGTGTTTTTGCGCATTTCTGAGGTAAAAATGCGCGTTTAAAGGTGTTTTGCGCGTTTCTGAGGTAAAAATGCGCATTTCTGAGGTAAAAGTGCGCGTTTTAAGGTGTTTTTGCGCGTTTCTGAGGTAAAAGTGCGCGTTTCTGAGGTAAAAATGCGCGTTTTAAGGTGTTTTTGCGCATTTCTGAGGTAAAAATGCGCGTTTAAAGGTGTTTTGCGCGTTTCTGAGGTAAAAATGCGCATTTCTGAGGTAAAAGTGCGCGTTTTAAGGTGTTTTTGCGCGTTTCTGAGGTAAAAATGCGCGTTTCTGAGGTAAAAGTGCGCGTTTTAAGGTGTTTTTGCGCGTTTCTGAGGTAAAAATGCGCGTTTTAAGGTGTTTTTGCGCGTTTCTGAGGTAAAAATGCGCGTTTTAAGGTGTTTTTGCGCGTTTCTGAGGTAAAAATGCGCGTTTTAAGGTGTTTTTGCGCGTTTCTGAGGTAAAAGTGCGCGTTTCTGAGGTAAAAATGCGCGTTTTAAGGTGTTTTTGCGCGTTTCTGAGGTAAAAATGCGCGTTTCTGAGGTAAAAGTGCGCGTTTTAAGGTGTTTTTGCGCGTTTCTGAGGTAAAAATGCGCGTTTTAAGGTGTTTTTGCGCGTTTCTGAGGTAAAAATGCGCGTTTAAAGGTGTTTTGCGCGTTTCTGAGGTAAAAATGCGCATTTCTGAGGTAAAAGTGCGCGTTTTAAGGTGTTTTTGCGCATTTCTGAGGTAAAAATGCGCGTTTCTGAGGTAAAAGTGCGCGTTTTAAGGTGTTTTTGCGCGTTTCTGAGGTAAAAATGCGCGTTTTAAGGTGTTTTTGCGCGTTTCTGAGGTAAAAATGCGCGTTTTAAGGTGTTTTTGCGCGTTTCTGAGGTAAAAATGCGCGTTTTAAGGTGTTTTTGCGCGTTTCTGAGGTAAAAGTGCGCGTTTCTGAGGTAAAAATGCGCGTTTTAAGGTGTTTTTGCGCGTTTCTGAGGTAAAAATGCGCGTTTCTGAGGTAAAAGTGCGCGTTTTAAGGTGTTTTTGCGCGTTTCTGAGGTAAAAATGCGCGTTTTAAGGTGTTTTTGCGCGTTTCTGAGGTAAAAATGCGCGTTTAAAGGTGTTTTGCGCGTTTCTGAGGTAAAAATGCGCATTTCTGAGGTAAAAGTGCGCGTTTTAAGGTGTTTTTGCGCATTTCTGAGGTAAAAATGCGCGTTTCTGAGGTAAAAGTGCGCGTTTTAAGGTGTTTTTGCGCGTTTCTGAGGTAAAAATGCGCGTTTTAAGGTGTTTTTGCGCGTTTCTGAGGTAAAAATGCGCGTTTAAAGGTGTTTTGCACGTTTCTGAGGTAAAAATGCACATTTCTGAGGTAAAAGTGCGCGTTTTAAGGTGTTTTTGCGCGTTTCTGAGGTAAAAATGCGCGTTTCTGAGGTAAAAGTGCGCGTTTTAAGGTGTTTTTGCGCGTTTCTGAGGTAAAAATGCGCGTTTTAAGGTGTTTTTGAGCGTTTCTGAGGTAAAAGTGCGCGTTTTAAGGTGTTTTTGCGCGTTTCTGAGGTAAAAATGCGCGTTTTAAGGTGTTTTTGCGCGTTTCTGAGGTAAAAATGCGCGTTTTAAGGTGTTTTTGCGCGTTTCTGAGGTAAAAATGCGCGTTTTAAGGTGTTTTTGCGCGTTTCTGAGGTAAAAGTGCGCGTTTCTGAGGTAAAAATGCGCGTTTTAAGGTGTTTTTGCGCGTTTCTGAGGTAAAAATGCGCGTTTCTGAGGTAAAAGTGCGCGTTTTAAGGTGTTTTTGCGCGTTTCTGAGGTAAAAATGCGCGTTTTAAGGTGTTTTTGCGCGTTTCTGAGGTAAAAATGCGCGTTTAAAGGTGTTTTGCGCGTTTCTGAGGTAAAAATGCGCATTTCTGAGGTAAAAGTGCGCGTTTTAAGGTGTTTTTGCGCATTTCTGAGGTAAAAATGCGCGTTTCTGAGGTAAAAGTGCGCGTTTTAAGGTGTTTTTGCGCGTTTCTGAGGTAAAAATGCGCGTTTTAAGGTGTTTTTGCGCGTTTCTGAGGTAAAAATGCGCGTTTAAAGGTGTTTTGCACGTTTCTGAGGTAAAAATGCACATTTCTGAGGTAAAAGTGCGCGTTTTAAGGTGTTTTTGCGCGTTTCTGAGGTAAAAATGCGCGTTTCTGAGGTAAAAGTGCGCGTTTTAAGGTGTTTTTGCGCGTTTCTGAGGTAAAAATGCGCGTTTTAAGGTGTTTTTGAGCGTTTCTGAGGTAAAAATGCGCTTTTTAAGGTGTTTTTGCGCGTTTCTGAGGTAAAAATGCGCGTTTTAATGTGTTTTTGCGCGTTTCTGAGGTAAAAGTGCGCGTTTCTGAGGTAAAAATGCGCATTTTAAGGTGTTTTTGCGCGTTTCTGAGGTAAAAATGCGCGTTTCTGAGGTAAAAGTGCGCGTTTTAAGGTGTTTTTGCGCGTTTCTGAGGTAAAAATGCGCGTTTTAAGGTGTTTTTGCGCGTTTCTGAGGTAAAAATGCGCATTTTAAGGTGTTTTTGCGCGTTTCTGAGGTAAAAATGCGCGTTTTAAGGTGTTTTTGCGCGTTTCTGAGGTAAAAATGCGCGTTTTAAGGTGTTTTTGCGCGTTTCTGAGGTTAAAATGCGCGTTTTGAGGTGTTTTTGAGCTTTTCTGAGGTAAAAATGCGCGTTTTAATGTGTTTTTGCGCGTTTCTGAGGTAAAAGTGCGCGTTTCTGAGGTAAAAATGCGCGTTTTAAGGTGTTTTTGCGCATTTCTGAGGTAAAAATGCGCGTTTAAAGGTGTTTTGCGCGTTTCTGAGGTAAAAATGCGCATTTCTGAGGTAAAAGTGCGCGTTTTAAGGTGTTTTTGCGCGTTTCTGAGGTAAAAATGCGCGTTTCTGAGGTAAAAGTGCGCGTTTTAAGGTGTTTTTGCGCGTTTCTGAGGTAAAAATGCGCGTTTTAAGGTGTTTTTGAGCGTTTCTGAGGTAAAAATGCGCGTTTTAAGGTGTTTTTGCACGTTTCTGAGGTAAAAATGCGCGTTTTAATGTGTTTTTGCGCGTTTCTGAGGTAAAAGTGCGCGTTTCTGAGGTAAAAATGCGCGTTTTAAGGTGTTTTTGCGCGTTTCTGAGGTAAAAATGCGCGTTTCTGAGGTAAAAGTGCGCGTTTTAAGGTGTTTTTGCGCGTTTCTGAGGTAAAAGTGCGCGTTTTAAGGTGTTTTTGCGCGTTTCTGAGGTAAAAATGCGCGTTTTAAGGTGTTTTTGCGCGTTTCTGAGGTAAAAATGCGCGTTTTAAGGTGTTTTTGCGCGTTTCTGAGGTAAAAATGCGCGTTTTAAGGTGTTTTTGCGCGTTTCTGAGGTTAAAATGCGCGTTTTGAGGTGTTTTTGCGCTTTTCTGAGGTAAAAATGCGCGTTTTAATGTGTTTTTGCGCGTTTCTGAGGTAAAAGTGCGCGTTTCTGAGGTAAAAATGCACGTTTTAAGGTGTTTTTGCGCATTTCTGAGGTAAAAATGCGCGTTTAAAGGTGTTTTGCGCGTTTCTGAGGTAAAAATGCGCATTTCTGAGGTAAAAGTGCGCGTTTTAAGGTGTTTTTGCGCGTTTCTGAGGTAAAAATGCGCGTTTCTGAGGTAAAAGTGCGCGTTTTAAGGTGTTTTTGCGCGTTTCTGAGGTAAAAATGCGCGTTTTAAGGTGTTTTTGCGCGTTTCTGAGGTAAAAATGCGCGTTTTAAGGTGTTTTTGCGCGTTTCTGAGGTAAAAGTGCGCGTTTCTGAGGTAAAAATGCGCGTTTTAAGGTGTTTTTGCGCGTTTCTGAGGTAAAAATGCGCGTTTCTGAGGTAAAAGTGCGCGTTTTAAGGTGTTTTTGCGCGTTTCTGAGGTAAAAATGCGCGTTTTAAGGTGTTTTTGCGCGTTTCTGAGGTAAAAATGCGCGTTTTAAGGTGTTTTTGCGCGTTTCTGAGGTAAAAATGCGCGTTTCTGAGGTAAAAATGCGCGTTTTAAGGTGTTTTTGCGCGTTTCTGTGGTAAAAGTGCGCATTTTAAGGTGTTTTTGCGCGTTTCTGAGGTAAAAATGCGCATTTCTGAGGTAAAAGTGCACGTTTTAAGGTGTTTTTGCACGTTTCTGAGGTAAAAATGCGCGTTTTAAGGTGTTTTTGCGCGTTTCTGAGGTAAAAATGCGCGTTTCTGAGGTAAAAGTGCGCGTTTTTAGGTGTTTTTGCGCGTTTCTGAGGTAAAAATGCGCGTTTTAAGGTGTTTTTGTGCGTTTCTGAGGTAAAAATGCGCGTTTCTGAGGTAAAAGTGCGCGTTTTAAGGTGTTTTTGCACTTTTCTGAGGTAAAAATGTGCGTTTCTGAGGTAAAAGTGCGCGTTTTAAGGTGTTTTTGCGCTTTTCTGAGGTAAAAATGCGCGTTTTAAGGTGTTTTTGCGCGTTTCTGAGGTAAAAATGCGCGTTTTAAGGTGTTTTTGCGCATTTCTGAGGTAAAAATGCGCGTTTCTGAGGTAAAAATGCGCGTTTTAAGGTGTTTTTGTGCGTTTCTGAGGTAAAAATGCGAGTTTTAAGGTCTTTTTGCGCGTTTCTGAGGTAAAAATGCGCGTTTTAAGGTGTTTTTGCGCGTTTTAATGTGTTTTTGCGCATTTCTGAGGTAAAAATGCGCGTTTCTGAGGTAAAAATGCGCGTTTTAAGGTGTTTTTGCGCGTTTCTGAGGTAAAAGTGCGCGTTTTAAGGTGTTTTTGCGCGTTTCTGAGGTAAAAATGCGCGTTTCTGAGGTAAAAATGCAAGTTTTAAGGTGTTTTTGCGCGTTTCTGAGGTAAAAATGCGCGTTTTAAGGTGTTTTTGCGCGTTTCTGAGGTAAAAATGCGCATTTTAAGGTGTTTTTGCGCGTTTCTGAGGTAAAAATGCGCGTTTTAAGGTGTTTTTGCGCGTTTCTGAGGTAAAAATGCGCGTTTTAAGGTGTTTTTGCGCGTTTCTGAGGTTAAAATGCGCGTTTTGAGGTGTTTTTGAGCTTTTCTGAGGTAAAAATGCGCGTTTTAATGTGTTTTTGCGCGTTTCTGAGGTAAAAGTGCGCGTTTCTGAGGTAAAAATGCGCGTTTTAAGGTGTTTTTGCGCATTTCTGAGGTAAAAATGCGCGTTTAAAGGTGTTTTGCGCGTTTCTGAGGTAAAAATGCGCATTTCTGAGGTAAAAGTGCGCGTTTTAAGGTGTTTTTGCGCGTTTCTGAGGTAAAAATGCGCGTTTCTGAGGTAAAAGTGCGCGTTTTAAGGTGTTTTTGCGCGTTTCTGAGGTAAAAATGCGCGTTTTAAGGTGTTTTTGAGCGTTTCTGAGGTAAAAATGCGCGTTTTAAGGTGTTTTTGCACGTTTCTGAGGTAAAAATGCGCGTTTTAATGTGTTTTTGCGCGTTTCTGAGGTAAAAGTGCGCGTTTCTGAGGTAAAAATGCGCGTTTTAAGGTGTTTTTGCGCGTTTCTGAGGTAAAAATGCGCGTTTCTGAGGTAAAAGTGCGCGTTTTAAGGTGTTTTTGCGCGTTTCTGAGGTAAAAGTGCGCGTTTTAAGGTGTTTTTGCGCGTTTCTGAGGTAAAAATGCGCGTTTTAAGGTGTTTTTGCGCGTTTCTGAGGTAAAAATGCGCGTTTTAAGGTGTTTTTGCGCGTTTCTGAGGTAAAAATGCGCGTTTTAAGGTGTTTTTGCGCGTTTCTGAGGTTAAAATGCGCGTTTTGAGGTGTTTTTGCGCTTTTCTGAGGTAAAAATGCGCGTTTTAATGTGTTTTTGCGCGTTTCTGAGGTAAAAGTGCGCGTTTCTGAGGTAAAAATGCACGTTTTAAGGTGTTTTTGCGCATTTCTGAGGTAAAAATGCGCGTTTAAAGGTGTTTTGCGCGTTTCTGAGGTAAAAATGCGCATTTCTGAGGTAAAAGTGCGCGTTTTAAGGTGTTTTTGCGCGTTTCTGAGGTAAAAATGCGCGTTTCTGAGGTAAAAGTGCGCGTTTTAAGGTGTTTTTGCGCGTTTCTGAGGTAAAAATGCGCGTTTTAAGGTGTTTTTGCGCGTTTCTGAGGTAAAAATGCGCGTTTTAAGGTGTTTTTGCGCGTTTCTGAGGTAAAAGTGCGCGTTTCTGAGGTAAAAATGCGCGTTTTAAGGTGTTTTTGCGCGTTTCTGAGGTAAAAATGCGCGTTTCTGAGGTAAAAGTGCGCGTTTTAAGGTGTTTTTGCGCGTTTCTGAGGTAAAAATGCGCGTTTTAAGGTGTTTTTGCGCGTTTCTGAGGTAAAAATGCGCGTTTTAAGGTGTTTTTGCGCGTTTCTGAGGTAAAAATGCGCGTTTCTGAGGTAAAAATGCGCGTTTTAAGGTGTTTTTGCGCGTTTCTGTGGTAAAAGTGCGCATTTTAAGGTGTTTTTGCGCGTTTCTGAGGTAAAAATGCGCATTTCTGAGGTAAAAGTGCACGTTTTAAGGTGTTTTTGCACGTTTCTGAGGTAAAAATGCGCGTTTTAAGGTGTTTTTGCGCGTTTCTGAGGTAAAAATGCGCGTTTCTGAGGTAAAAGTGCGCGTTTTTAGGTGTTTTTGCGCGTTTCTGAGGTAAAAATGCGCGTTTTAAGGTGTTTTTGTGCGTTTCTGAGGTAAAAATGCGCGTTTCTGAGGTAAAAGTGCGCGTTTTAAGGTGTTTTTGCACTTTTCTGAGGTAAAAATGTGCGTTTCTGAGGTAAAAGTGCGCGTTTTAAGGTGTTTTTGCGCTTTTCTGAGGTAAAAATGCGCGTTTTAAGGTGTTTTTGCGCGTTTCTGAGGTAAAAATGCGCGTTTTAAGGTGTTTTTGCGCATTTCTGAGGTAAAAATGCGCGTTTCTGAGGTAAAAATGCGCGTTTTAAGGTGTTTTTGTGCGTTTCTGAGGTAAAAATGCGAGTTTTAAGGTCTTTTTGCGCGTTTCTGAGGTAAAAATGCGCGTTTTAAGGTGTTTTTGCGCGTTTTAATGTGTTTTTGCGCATTTCTGAGGTAAAAATGCGCGTTTCTGAGGTAAAAATGCGCGTTTTAAGGTGTTTTTGCGCGTTTCTGAGGTAAAAGTGCGCGTTTTAAGGTGTTTTTGCGCGTTTCTGAGGTAAAAATGCGCGTTTCTGAGGTAAAAATGCAAGTTTTAAGGTGTTTTTGCGCGTTTCTGAGGTAAAAATGCGCGTTTTAAGGTGTTTTTGCGCGTTTCTGAGGTAAAAATGCGCGTTTTAATGTGTTTTTGCGCGTTTCTGAGGTAAAAATGCGCGTTTCTGAGGTAAAAATGCGCGTTTTGATGTGTTTTTGCGCGTTTCTGAGGTAAAAATGCGCGTTTTAAGGTGTTTTTGCGCATTTCTGAGGTAAAAATGCACGTTTCTGAGGTAAAAATGCGTGTTTTAAGGTGTTTTTTGCGCATTTCTGAGGTAAAAATGCGTGTTTTAAGGTGTTTTTGCGCGTTTCTGAGGTAAAAATGCGCGTTTTAAGGTGTTTTTGCGCGTTTCTGAGGTAAAAATGCGCGTTTTAAGGTGTTTTTGCGCGTTTCTGAGGTAAAAATGCACGTTTCTGAGGTAAAAATGCGCGTTTTCATGTGTTTTTGCGCGTTTCTGAGGTAAAAATGCGCGTTTCTGAGGTAAAAGTGCGCGTTTTAAGGTGTTTTTGCGCGTTTCTGAGGTAAAAATGCGCGTTTTAAGGTGTTTTTGCGCGTTTCTGAGGTAAAAATGCGCGTTTTAAGGTGTTTTTGCGCGTTTCTGAGGTAAAAATGCGCGTTTTAAGGTGTTTTTGCGCGTTTCTGAGGTAAAAATGCGCGTTTCTGAGGTAAAAATGCGCGTTTTGATGTGTTTTTGCGCGTTTCTGAGGTAAAAATGCACGTTTCTGAGGTAAAAATGCGTGTTTTAAGGTGTTTTTGCGCGTTTCTGAGGTAAAAATGCGCGTTTTAAGGTGTTTTTGCGCGTTTCTGAGGTAAAAATGCGCGTTTTAATGTGTTTTTGCGCGTTTCTGAGGTAAAAATGCGCGTTTCTGAGGTAAAAGTGCGCGTTTTAATGTGTTTTTGCGCGTTTCTGAGGTAAAAATGCGCGTTTCTGAGGTAAAAGTGCGCGTTTTAAGGTGTTTTTGCGCGTTTCTGAGGTAAAAATGCGCGTTTTAAGGTGTTTTTGCGCGTTTCTGAGGTAAAAATGCGCGTTTAAAGGTGTTTTTGCACGTTTCTGAGGTAAAAATGCGCATTTCTGCGGTAAAAATGCGCGTTTTAAGGTGTTTTTGCGCGTTTCTGAGGTAAAAATGCGCGTTTAAAGGTGTTTTTGCGCGTTTCTGAGGTAAAAATGCGCATTTCTGAGGTAAAAGTGCGCGTTTTAAGGTGTTTTTGCGCGTTTCTGAGGTAAAAATGCGCGTTTCTGAGGTAAAAGTACGCGTTTTAAGGTGTTTTTGCGCGTTTCTGAGGTAAAAATGCGCGTTTTAAGGTGTTTTTGCGCGTTTCTGAGGTAAAAATGCGCGTTTCTGAGGTAAAAGTGCGCGTTTTAAGGTGTTTTTGCACTTTTCTGAGGTAAAAATGCGCGTTTCTGAGGTAAAAGTGCGAGTTTTAAGGTGTTTTTGCGCTTTTCTGAGGTAAAAATGCGCGTTTTAAGGTGTTTTTGCGCGTTTCTGAGGTAAAAATGCGCGTTTCTGAGGTAAAAATGCGCGTTTTAAGGTGTTTTTGCGCGTTTCTGAGGTAAAAATGCGCGTTTTAAGGTGTTTTTGCGCGTTTCTGAGGTAAAAATGAGCGTTTTAAGGTGTTTTTGCGCGTTTTAAGGTGTTTTTGCGCATTTCTGAGGTAAAAATGCGCGTTTCTGAGGTAAAAATGCGCGTTTTAAGGTGTTTTTGCGCGTTTCTGTGGTAAAAGTGCGCATTTTAAGGTGTTTTTGCGCGTTTCTGAGGTAAAAATGCGCATTTCTGAGGTAAAAGTGCACGTTTTAAGGTGTTTTTGCACGTTTCTGAGGTAAAAATGCGCGTTTTAAGGTGTTTTTGCGCGTTTCTGAGGTAAAAATGCGCGTTTTAAGGTGTTTTTGCGCGTTTCTGAGGTAAAAATGCGCGTTTCTGAGGTAAAAATGCGCGTTTTAATGTGTTTTTGCGCGTTTCTGAGGTAAAAATGCGCATTTCTGCGGTGAAAGTGCGCGTTTTAAGGTGTTGCACGTTTCTGAGGTAAAAGTGCGCGTTTTAAGGTGTTTTTGCGCGTTTCTGAGGTAAAAATGCGCGTTTCTGAGTTAAAAATGCGCATTTCTGAGGTAAAAGTGCGCGTTTTAAGGTGTTTTTGCGCGTTTCTGAGGTAAAAGTGCGCGTTTTAAGGTGTTTTTGCGCGTTTCTGAGGTAAAAATGCGCGTTTTAAGGTGTTTTTGCGCGTTTCTGAGGTAAAAATGCGCGTTTTAAGGTGTTTTTGCGCGTTTCTGAGGTAAAAATGCGCGTTTTAAGGTGTTTTTGCGCGTTTCTGAGGTTAAAATGCGCGTTTTGAGGTGTTTTTGCGCTTTTCTGAGGTAAAAATGCGCGTTTTAATGTGTTTTTGCGCGTTTCTGAGGTAAAAGTGCGCGTTTCTGAGGTAAAAATGCACGTTTTAAGGTGTTTTTGCGCATTTCTGAGGTAAAAATGCGCGTTTAAAGGTGTTTTGCGCGTTTCTGAGGTAAAAATGCGCATTTCTGAGGTAAAAGTGCGCGTTTTAAGGTGTTTTTGCGCGTTTCTGAGGTAAAAATGCGCGTTTCTGAGGTAAAAGTGCGCGTTTTAAGGTGTTTTTGCGCGTTTCTGAGGTAAAAATGCGCGTTTTAAGGTGTTTTTGCGCGTTTCTGAGGTAAAAATGCGCGTTTTAAGGTGTTTTTGCGCGTTTCTGAGGTAAAAGTGCGCGTTTCTGAGGTAAAAATGCGCGTTTTAAGGTGTTTTTGCGCGTTTCTGAGGTAAAAATGCGCGTTTCTGAGGTAAAAGTGCGCGTTTTAAGGTGTTTTTGCGCGTTTCTGAGGTAAAAATGCGCGTTTTAAGGTGTTTTTGCGCGTTTCTGAGGTAAAAATGCGCGTTTTAAGGTGTTTTTGCGCGTTTCTGAGGTAAAAATGCGCGTTTCTGAGGTAAAAATGCGCGTTTTAAGGTGTTTTTGCGCGTTTCTGTGGTAAAAGTGCGCATTTTAAGGTGTTTTTGCGCGTTTCTGAGGTAAAAATGCGCATTTCTGAGGTAAAAGTGCACGTTTTAAGGTGTTTTTGCACGTTTCTGAGGTAAAAATGCGCGTTTTAAGGTGTTTTTGCGCGTTTCTGAGGTAAAAATGCGCGTTTCTGAGGTAAAAGTGCGCGTTTTTAGGTGTTTTTGCGCGTTTCTGAGGTAAAAATGCGCGTTTTAAGGTGTTTTTGTGCGTTTCTGAGGTAAAAATGCGCGTTTCTGAGGTAAAAGTGCGCGTTTTAAGGTGTTTTTGCACTTTTCTGAGGTAAAAATGTGCGTTTCTGAGGTAAAAGTGCGCGTTTTAAGGTGTTTTTGCGCTTTTCTGAGGTAAAAATGCGCGTTTTAAGGTGTTTTTGCGCGTTTCTGAGGTAAAAATGCGCGTTTTAAGGTGTTTTTGCGCATTTCTGAGGTAAAAATGCGCGTTTCTGAGGTAAAAATGCGCGTTTTAAGGTGTTTTTGTGCGTTTCTGAGGTAAAAATGCGAGTTTTAAGGTCTTTTTGCGCGTTTCTGAGGTAAAAATGCGCGTTTTAAGGTGTTTTTGCGCGTTTTAATGTGTTTTTGCGCATTTCTGAGGTAAAAATGCGCGTTTCTGAGGTAAAAATGCGCGTTTTAAGGTGTTTTTGCGCGTTTCTGAGGTAAAAGTGCGCGTTTTAAGGTGTTTTTGCGCGTTTCTGAGGTAAAAATGCGCGTTTCTGAGGTAAAAATGCAAGTTTTAAGGTGTTTTTGCGCGTTTCTGAGGTAAAAATGCGCGTTTTAAGGTGTTTTTGCGCGTTTCTGAGGTAAAAATGCGCGTTTTAATGTGTTTTTGCGCGTTTCTGAGGTAAAAATGCGCGTTTCTGAGGTAAAAATGCGCGTTTTGATGTGTTTTTGCGCGTTTCTGAGGTAAAAATGCGCGTTTTAAGGTGTTTTTGCGCATTTCTGAGGTAAAAATGCACGTTTCTGAGGTAAAAATGCGTGTTTTAAGGTGTTTTTGCGCATTTCTGAGGTAAAAATGCGTGTTTTAAGGTGTTTTTGCGCGTTTCTGAGGTAAAAATGCGCGTTTTAAGGTGTTTTTGCGCGTTTCTGAGGTAAAAATGCGCGTTTTAAGGTGTTTTTGCGCGTTTCTGAGGTAAAAATGCGCGTTTCTGAGGTAAAAATGCGCGTTTTCATGTGTTTTTGCGCGTTTCTGAGGTAAAAATGCGCGTTTCTGAGGTAAAAGTGCGCGTTTTAAGGTGTTTTTGCGCGTTTCTGAGGTAAAAATGCGCGTTTTAAGGTGTTTTTGCGCGTTTCTGAGGTAAAAATGCGCGTTTTAAGGTGTTTTTGCGCGTTTCTGAGGTAAAAATGCGCGTTTTAAGGTGTTTTTGCGCGTTTCTGAGGTAAAAATGCGCGTTTCTGAGGTAAAAATGCGCGTTTTGATGTGTTTTTGCGCGTTTCTGAGGTAAAAATGCACGTTTCTGAGGTAAAAATGCGTGTTTTAAGGTGTTTTTGCGCGTTTCTGAGGTAAAAATGCGCGTTTTAAGGTGTTTTTGCGCGTTTCTGAGGTAAAAATGCGCGTTTTAATGTGTTTTTGCGCGTTTCTGAGGTAAAAATGCGCGTTTCTGAGGTAAAAGTGCGCGTTTTAATGTGTTTTTGCGCGTTTCTGAGGTAAAAATGCGCGTTTCTGAGGTAAAAGTGCGCGTTTTAAGGTGTTTTTGCGCGTTTCTGAGGTAAAAATGCGCGTTTTAAGGTGTTTTTGCGCGTTTCTGAGGTAAAAATGCGCGTTTAAAGGTGTTTTTGCACGTTTCTGAGGTTAAAATGCGCATTTCTGCGGTAAAAATGCGCGTTTTAAGGTGTTTTTGCGCGTTTCTGAGGTAAAAATGCGCGTTTAAAGGTGTTTTTGCGCGTTTCTGAGGTAAAAATGCGCATTTCTGAGGTAAAAGTGCGCGTTTTAAGGTGTTTTTGCGCGTTTCTGAGGTAAAAATGCGCGTTTCTGAGGTAAAAGTACGCGTTTTAAGGTGTTTTTGCGCGTTTCTGAGGTAAAAATGCGCGTTTTAAGGTGTTTTTGCGCGTTTCTGAGGTAAAAATGCGCGTTTCTGAGGTAAAAGTGCGCGTTTTAAGGTGTTTTTGCACTTTTCTGAGGTAAAAATGCGCGTTTCTGAGGTAAAAGTGCGAGTTTTAAGGTGTTTTTGCGCTTTTCTGAGGTAAAAATGCGCGTTTTAAGGTGTTTTTGCGCGTTTCTGAGGTAAAAATGCGCGTTTCTGAGGTAAAAATGCGCGTTTTAAGGTGTTTTTGCGCGTTTCTGAGGTAAAAATGCGCGTTTTAAGGTGTTTTTGCGCGTTTCTGAGGTAAAAATGAGCGTTTTAAGGTGTTTTTGCGCGTTTTAAGGTGTTTTTGCGCATTTCTGAGGTAAAAATGCGCGTTTCTGAGGTAAAAATGCGCGTTTTAAGGTGTTTTTGCGCGTTTCTGTGGTAAAAGTGCGCATTTTAAGGTGTTTTTGCGCATTTCTGAGGTAAAAATGCGCATTTCTGAGGTAAAAGTGCACGTTTTAAGGTGTTTTTGCACGTTTCTGAGGTAAAAATGCGCGTTTTAAGGTGTTTTTGCGCGTTTCTGAGGTAAAAATGCGCGTTTTAAGGTGTTTTTGCGCGTTTCTGAGGTAAAAATGCGCGTTTCTGAGGTAAAAATGCGCGTTTTAATGTGTTTTTGCGCGTTTCTGAGGTAAAAATGCGCATTTCTGCGGTGAAAGTGCGCGTTTTAAGGTGTTGCACGTTTCTGAGGTAAAAGTGCGCGTTTTAAGGTGTTTTTGCGCGTTTCTGAGGTAAAAATGCGCGTTTCTGAGTTAAAAATGCGCATTTCTGAGGTAAAAGTGCGCGTTTTAAGGTGTTTTTGCACGTTTCCGAGGTAAAAGTGCGCATTTTAAGGTGTTTTTGCGCGTTTCTGAGGTAAAAATGCGCGTTTTAAGGTGTTTTTGCGCGTTTCTGAGGTAAAAATGCGCATTTAAAGGTGTTTTTGCGCGTTTCTGAGGTAAAAATGCGCATTTCTGAGGTAAAAGTGCCCGTTTTAAGGTGTTTTTGCGCGTTTCTGAGGTAAAAATGCACGTTTCTGAGGTAAAAGTGCGCGTTTTAAGGTGTTTTTGCGCGTTTCTGAGGTAAAAATGCGCGTTTTAAGGTGTTTTTGCGCGTTTCTGAGGTAAAAATGCGCGTTTAAAGGTGTTTTTGCGCGTTTCTGAGGTAAAAATGCACGTTTTAATGTGTTTTTGCGCGTTTCTGAGGTAAAAGTGCGCGTTTCTGAGGTAAAAATGCGCGTTTTAAGGTGTTTTTGCGCGTTTCTGAGGTAAAAATGCGCGTTTCTGAGGTAAAAGTGCGCGTTTTAAGGTGTTTTTGCGCGTTTCTGAGGTAAAAATGCGCGTTTTAAGGTGTTTTTGCGCGTTTCTGAGGTAAAAATGCACGTTTTAAGGTGTTTTTGCGCGTTTCTGAGGTAAAAGTGCGCGTTTCTGAGGTAAAAATGCGCGTTTTAAGGTGTTTTTGCGCGTTTCTGAGGTAAAAATGCGCGTTTAAAGGTGTTTTGCGCGTTTCTGAGGTAAAAATGCGCATTTCTGAGGTAAAAGTGCGCGTTTTAAGGTGTTTTTGCGCGTTTCTGAGGTAAAAATGCGCGTTTCTGAGGTAAAAATGCGCGTTTTAAGGTGTTTTTGCGCGTTTCTGAGGTAAAAATGCGCGTTTTAAGGTGTTTTTGCGCGTTTCTGAGGTAAAAATGCGCGTTTTAAGGTGTTTTTGCGCGTTTCTGAGGTAAAAATGCGCGTTTTAATGTGTTTTTGCGCGTTTCTGAGGTAAAAGTGCGCGTTTCTGAGGTAAAAATGCGCGTTTTAAGGTGTTTTTGCGCGTTTCTGAGGTAAAAATGCGCGTTTCTGAGGTAAAAGTGCGCGTTTTAAGGTGTTTTTGCGCGTTTCTGAGGTAAAAATGCGCGTTTTAAGGTGTTTTTGCGCGTTTCTGAGGTAAAAATGCGCGTCTAAAGGTGTTTTGCGCGTTTCTGAGGTAAAAATGCGCATTTCTGAGGTAAAAGTGCGCGTTTTAAGGTGTTTTTGCGCGTTTCTGAGGTAAAAATGCGCGTTTCTGAGGTAAAAGTGCGCGTTTTAAGGTGTTTTTGCGCGTTTCTGAGGTAAAAATGCGCGTTTTAAGGTGTTTTTGAGCGTTTCTGAGGTAAAAATGCGCGTTTTAAGGTGTTTTTGCGCGTTTCTGAGGTAAAAATGCGCGTTTTAATGTGTTTTTGCGCGTTTCTGAGGTAAAAGTGCGCGTTTCTGAGGTAAAAATGCGCGTTTTAAGGTGTTTTTGCGCGTTTCTGAGGTAAAAATGCGCGTTTCTGAGGTAAAAGTGCGCGTTTTAAGGTGTTTTTGCGCGTTTCTGAGGTAAAAATGCGCGTTTTAAGGTGTTTTTGCGCGTTTCTGAGGTAAAAATGCGCGTTTTAAGGTGTTTTTGCGCGTTTCTGAGGTAAAAATGCGCGTTTTAAGGTGTTTTTGCGCGTTTCTGAGGTAAAAATGCGCGTTTTAAGGTGTTTTTGCGCGTTTCTGAGGTTAAAATGCGCGTTTTGAGGTGTTTTTGCGCTTTTCTGAGGTAAAAATGCGCGTTTTAATGTGTTTTTGCGCGTTTCTGAGGTAAAAGTGCGCGTTTCTGAGGTAAAAATGCGCGTTTTAAGGTGTTTTTGCGCGTTTCTGAGGTAAAAATGCGCGTTTAAAGGTGTTTTGCGCGTTTCTGAGGTAAAAATGCGCATTTCTGAGGTAAAAGTGCGCGTTTTAAGGTGTTTTTGCGCGTTTCTGAGGTAAAAGTGCGCGTTTCTGAGGTAAAAATGCGCGTTTTAAGGTGTTTTTGCGCATTTCTGAGGTAAAAATGCGCGTTTAAAGGTGTTTTGCGCGTTTCTGAGGTAAAAATGCGCATTTCTGAGGTAAAAGTGCGCGTTTTAAGGTGTTTTTGCGCGTTTCTGAGGTAAAAATGCGCGTTTCTGAGGTAAAAGTGCGCGTTTTAAGGTGTTTTTGCGCGTTTCTGAGGTAAAAATGCGCGTTTTAAGGTGTTTTTGCGCGTTTCTGAGGTAAAAATGCGCGTTTTAAGGTGTTTTTGCGCGTTTCTGAGGTAAAAATGCGCGTTTTAAGGTGTTTTTGCGCGTTTCTGAGGTAAAAGTGCGCGTTTCTGAGGTAAAAATGCGCGTTTTAAGGTGTTTTTGCGCGTTTCTGAGGTAAAAATGCGCGTTTCTGAGGTAAAAGTGCGCGTTTTAAGGTGTTTTTGCGCGTTTCTGAGGTAAAAATGCGCGTTTTAAGGTGTTTTTGCGCGTTTCTGAGGTAAAAATGCGCGTTTAAAGGTGTTTTGCGCGTTTCTGAGGTAAAAATGCGCATTTCTGAGGTAAAAGTGCGCGTTTTAAGGTGTTTTTGCGCATTTCTGAGGTAAAAATGCGCGTTTCTGAGGTAAAAGTGCGCGTTTTAAGGTGTTTTTGCGCGTTTCTGAGGTAAAAATGCGCGTTTTAAGGTGTTTTTGCGCGTTTCTGAGGTAAAAATGCGCGTTTAAAGGTGTTTTGCGCGTTTCTGAGGTAAAAATGCACATTTCTGAGGTAAAAGTGCGCGTTTTAAGGTGTTTTTGCGCGTTTCTGAGGTAAAAATGCGCGTTTCTGAGGTAAAAGTGCGCGTTTTAAGGTGTTTTTGCGCGTTTCTGAGGTAAAAATGCGCGTTTTAAGGTGTTTTTGAGCGTTTCTGAGGTAAAAATGCGCTTTTTAAGGTGTTTTGCGCGTTTCTGAGGTAAAAATGCGCGTTTTAATGTGTTTTTGCGCGTTTCTGAGGTAAAAGTGTGCGTTTCTGAGGTAAAAATGCGCATTTTAAGGTGTTTTTGCGCGTTTCTGAGGTAAAAATGCGCGTTTCTGAGGTAAAAGTGCGCGTTTTAAGGTGTTTTTGCGCGTTTCTGAGGTAAAAATGCGCGTTTTAAGGTGTTTTTGCGCGTTTCTGAGGTAAAAATGCGCATTTTAAGGTGTTTTTGCGCGTTTCTGAGGTAAAAATGCGCGTTTTAAGGTGTTTTTGCGCGTTTCTGAGGTAAAAATGCGCGTTTTAAGGTGTTTTTGCGCGTTTCTGAGGTTAAAATGCGCGTTTTGAGGTGTTTTTGAGCTTTTCTGAGGTAAAAATGCGCGTTTTAATGTGTTTTTGCGCGTTTCTGAGGTAAAAGTGCGCGTTTCTGAGGTAAAAATGCGCGTTTTAAGGTGTTTTTGCGCATTTCTGAGGTAAAAATGCGCGTTTAAAGGTGTTTTGCGCGTTTCTGAGGTAAAAATGCGCATTTCTGAGGTAAAAGTGCGCGTTTTAAGGTGTTTTTGCGCGTTTCTGAGGTAAAAATGCGCGTTTCTGAGGTAAAAGTGCGCGTTTTAAGGTGTTTTTGCGCATTTCTGAGGTAAAAATGCGCGTTTTAAGGTGTTTTTGAGCGTTTCTGAGGTAAAAATGCGCGTTTTAAGGTGTTTTTGCACGTTTCTGAGGTAAAAATGCGCGTTTTAATGTGTTTTTGCGCGTTTCTGAGGTAAAAGTGCGCGTTTCTGAGGTAAAAATGCGCGTTTTAAGGTGTTTTTGCGCGTTTCTGAGGTAAAAATGCGCGTTTCTGAGGTAAAAGTGCGCGTTTTAAGGTGTTTTTGCGCGTTTCTGAGGTAAAAGTGCGCGTTTTAAGGTGTTTTTGCGCGTTTCTGAGGTAAAAATGCGCGTTTTAAGGTGTTTTTGCGCGTTTCTGAGGTAAAAATGCGCGTTTTAAGGTGTTTTTGCGCGTTTCTGAGGTAAAAATGCGCGTTTTAAGGTGTTTTTGCGCGTTTCTGAGGTTAAAATGCGCGTTTTGAGGTGTTTTTGCGCTTTTCTGAGGTAAAAATGCGCGTTTTAATGTGTTTTTGCGCGTTTCTGAGGTAAAAGTGCGCGTTTCTGAGGTAAAAATGCACGTTTTAAGGTGTTTTTGCGCATTTCTGAGGTAAAAATGCGCGTTTAAAGGTGTTTTGCGCGTTTCTGAGGTAAAAATGCGCATTTCTGAGGTAAAAGTGCGCGTTTTAAGGTGTTTTTGCGCGTTTCTGAGGTAAAAATGCGCATTTCTGAGGTAAAAGTGCGCGTTTTAAGGTGTTTTTGCGCGTTTCTGAGGTAAAAATGCGCGTTTTAAGGTGTTTTTGCGCGTTTCTGAGGTAAAAATGCGCGTTTTAAGGTGTTTTTGCGCGTTTCTGAGGTAAAAATGCGCGTTTTAAGGTGTTTTTGCGCGTTTCTGAGGTAAAAGTGCGCGTTTCTGAGGTAAAAATGCGCGTTTTAAGGTGTTTTTGCGCGTTTCTGAGGTAAAAATGCGCGTTTCTGAGGTAAAAGTGCGCGTTTTAAGGTGTTTTTGCGCGTTTCTGAGGTAAAAATGCGCATTTTAAGGTGTTTTTGCGCGTTTCTGAGGTAAAAATGCGCGTTTAAAGGTGTTTTGCGCGTTTCTGAGGTAAAAATGCGCATTTCTGAGGTAAAAGTGCGCGTTTTAAGGTGTTTTTGCGCATTTCTGAGGTAAAAATGCGCGTTTCTGAGGTAAAAGTGCGCGTTTTAAGGTGTTTTTGCGCGTTTCTGAGGTTAAAATGCGCGTTTTAAGGTGTTTTTGCGCGTTTCTGAGGTAAAAATGCGCGTTTAAAGGTGTTTTGCGCGTTTCTGAGGTAAAAATGCACATTTCTGAGGTAAAAGTGCGCGTTTTAAGGTGTTTTTGCGCGTTTCTGAGGTAAAAATGCGCGTTTCTGAGGTAAAAGTGCGCGTTTTAAGGTGTTTTTGCGCGTTTCTGAGGTAAAAATGAGCGTTTTAAGGTGTTTTTGAGCGTTTCTGAGGTAAAAATGCGCGTTTTAAGGTGTTTTTGCGCGTTTCTGAGGTAAAAATGCGCGTTTTAATGTGTTTTTGCGCGTTTCTGAGGTAAAAGTGCGCGTTTCTGAGGTAAAAATGCGCGTTTTAAGGTGTTTTTGCGCGTTTCTGAGGTAAAAATGCGCGTTTCTGAGGTAAAAGTGCGCGTTTTAAGGTGTTTTTGCGCGTTTCTGAGGTAAAAATGCGCGTTTTAAGGTGTTTTTGCGCGTTTCTGAGGTAAAAATGCGCATTTTAAGGTGTTTTTGCGCGTTTCTGAGGTAAAAATGCGCGTTTTAAGGTGTTTTTGCGCGTTTCTGAGGTAAAAATGCGCGTTTTAAGGTGTTTTTGCGCGTTTCTGAGGTTAAAATGCGCGTTTTGAGGTGTTTTTGAGCTTTTCTGAGGTAAAAATGCGCGTTTTAATGTGTTTTTGCGCGTTTCTGAGGTAAAAGTGCGCGTTTCTGAGGTAAAAATGCGCGTTTTAAGGTGTTTTTGCGCATTTCTGAGGTAAAAATGCGCGTTTAAAGGTGTTTTGCGCGTTTCTGAGGTAAAAATGCGCATTTCTGAGGTAAAAGTGCGCGTTTTAAGGTGTTTTTGCGCGTTTCTGAGGTAAAAATGCGCGTTTCTGAGGTAAAAGTGCGCGTTTTAAGGTGTTTTTGCGCGTTTCTGAGGTAAAAATGCGCGTTTTAAGGTGTTTTTGCGCGTTTCTGAGGTAATAATGCACGTTTTAAGGTGTTTTTGCGCGTTTCTGAGGTAAAAATGCGCGTTTTAAGGTGTTTTTGCGCGTTTCTGAGGTAAAAGTGCGCGTTTCTGAGGTAAAAATGCGCGTTTTAAGGTGTTTTTGCGCGTTTCTGAGGTAAAAATGCGCGTTTCTGAGGTAAAAGTGCGCGTTTTAAGGTGTTTTTGCGCGTTTCTGAGGTAAAAATGCGCGTTTTAAGGTGTTTTTGCGCGTTTCTGAGGTAAAAATGCGCGTTTAAAGGTGTTTTGCGCGTTTCTGAGGTAAAAATGCGCATTTCTGAGGTAAAAGTGCGCGTTTTAAGGTGTTTTTGCGCATTTCTGAGGTAAAAATGCGCGTTTCTGAGGTAAAAGTGCGCGTTTTAAGGTGTTTTTGCGCGTTTCTGAGGTAAAAATGCGCGTTTTAAGGTGTTTTTGCGCGTTTCTGAGGTAAAAATGCGCGTTTTAAGGTGTTTTTGCACATTTCTGAGGTAAAAATGCGCGTTTTAATGTGTTTTTGCGCGTTTCTGAGGTAAAAGTGCGCGTTTCTGAGGTAAAAATGCGCGTTTTAAGGTGTTTTTGCGCGTTTCTGAGGTAAAAATGCGCGTTTCTGAGGTAAAAGTGCGCGTTTTAAGGTGTTTTTGCGCGTTTCTGAGGTAAAAATGCGCGTTTTAAGGTGTTTTTGCGCGTTTCTGAGGTAAAAATGCGCGTTTTAAGGTGTTTTTGCGCGTTTCTGAGGTAAAAATGCGCGTTTTAAGGTGTTTTTGCGCGTTTCTGAGGTAAAAATGCGCGTTTCTGAGGTAAAAATGCGCGTTTTAATGTGTTTTTGCGCGTTTTTGAGGTAAAAATGCGCATTTCTGCGGTGAAAGTGCGCGTTTTAAGGTGTTGCACGTTTCTGAGGTAAAAGTGCGCGTTTTAAGGTGTTTTTGCGCGTTTCTGAGGTAAAAATGCGCGTTTCTGAGGTAAAAATGCGCATTTCTGAGGTAAAAGTGCGCGTTTTAAGGTGTTTTTGCATGTTTCCGAGGTAAAAGTGCGCATTTTAAGGTGTTTTTGCGCGTTTCTGAGGTAAAAATGCGCGTTTTAAGGTGTTTTTGCGCGTTTCTGAGGTAAAAATGCGCATTTAAAGGTGTTTTTGCGCGTTTCTGAGGTAAAAATGCGCATTTCTGAGGTAAAAGTGCCCGTTTTAAGGTGTTTTTGCGCGTTTCTGAGGTAAAAATGCACGTTTCTGAGGTAAAAGTGCGCGTTTTAAGGTGTTTTTGCGCGTTTCTGAGGTAAAAGTGCGCGTTTTAAGGTGTTTTTGCGCGTTTCTGAGGTAAAAGTGCGCGTTTTAAGGTGTTTTTGCGCGTTTCTGAGGTAAAAGTGCGCGTTTTAAGGTGTTTTTGCGCGTTTCTGAGGTAAAAATGCACGTTTCTGAGGTAAAAATGCGCGTTTTAAGGTGTTTTTGCGCATTTCTGAGGTAAAAATGCGCGTTTCTGAGGTAAAAATGCGCGTTTTAAGGTGTTTTTGCGCGTTTCTGAGGTGAAAATGCGCGTTTCTGAGGTAAAAATGCGCGTTTTAAGGTGTTTTTGCACGTTTCTGAGGTAAAAGTGCGCGTTTTAAGCTGTTTTTGCGCGTTTCTGAGGTAAAAGTGCGCGTTTTAAGGTGTTTTTGCGCGTTTCTGAGGTAAAAATGCGCGTTTTAAGGTGTTTTTGCGCGTTTCTGAGGTAAAAATGCGCGTTTCTGAGGTAAAAATGCGCGTTTTAAGGTGTTTTTGCGCGTTTCTGAGGTAAAAATGCGCGTTTCTGAGGTAAAAATGCACGTTTTAAGGTGTTTTTGCGCGTTTCTGAGGTAAAAGTGCGCATTTCTGAGGTAAAAATGCGCGTTTTAAGGTGTTTTTGCGCGTTTCTGAGGTAAAAATGCGCGTTTTAAGGTGTTTTTGCGCGTTTCTGAGGTAAAAATGCGCGTTTCTGAGGTAAAAATGCGCGTTTTAAGGTGTTTTTGCGCGTTTCTGAGGTAAAAATGCGCGTTTCTGAGGTAAAAGTGCGCGTTTTAAGGTGTTTTTGCGCGTTTCTGAGGTAAAAATGCGCGTTTCTGAGGTAAAAGTGCGCGTTTCAAGGTGTTTTTGCGCGTTTCTGAGGTAAAAATGCGCGTTTCTGAGGTAAAAATGCACGTTTTAAGGTTTTTTTGCGCGTTTCTGAGGTAAAAATGCGCGTTTTAAGGTGTTTTTGCGCGTTTCTGAGGTAAAAGTGCGCGTTTTAAGGTGTTTTTGCGCGTTTCTGAGGTGAAAGTGCGCGTTTTAAGGTGTTTTTGCGCGTTTCTGAGGTAAAAATGCGCGTTTTAAGGTGTTTTTGCGCGTTTCTGAGGTAAAAATGCGCGTTTCTGAGGTAAAAATGCGCGTTTAAAGGTGTTTTTGCACGTTTCTGAGGTAAAAGTGCGCGTTTTAAGGTGTTTTTGCGCGTTTCTGATGTAAAAGTGCGCGTTTTAAGGTGTTTTTGCGCGTTTCTGAGGTAAAAATGCGCGTTTCTGAGGTAAAAATGCGCGTTTTAAGGTGTTTTTGCGCATTTCTGAGGTAAAAATGCGCGTTTCTGAGGTAAAAATGCGCATTTCTGAGGTAAAAATGCGCGTTTTAAGGTGTTTTTGCGCGTTTCTGAGGTAAAAATGCACGTTTTAAGGTGTTTTTGCACATTTCTGAGGTAAAAATGCGCGTTTCTGAGGTAAAAGTGCGCGTTTTAAGGTGTTTTTGCGCGTTTCTGAGGTAAAAGTGCGCGTTTTAAGGTGTTTTTGCGCGTTTCTGAGGTAAAAATGCGCGTTTCTGAGGTAAAAATGCGCGTTTCTGAGGTAAAAATGCGCGTTTTAAGGTGTTTTTGCGCGTTTCTGTGGTAAAAGTGCGCATTTTAAGGTGTTTTTGCGCGTTTCTGAGGTAAAAATGCGCATTTCTGAGGTAAAAGTGCACGTTTTAAGGTGTTTTTGCACGTTTCTGAGGTAAAAATGCGCGTTTTAAGGTGTTTTTGCGCGTTTCTGAGGTAAAAATGCGCGTTTTAAGGTGTTTTTGCGCGTTTCTGAGGTAAAAATGCGCGTTTCTGAGGTAAAAATGCGCGTTTTAATGTGTTTTTGCGCGTTTTTGAGGTAAAAATGCGCATTTCTGCGGTGAAAGTGCGCGTTTTAAGGTGTTGCACGTTTCTGAGGTAAAAGTGCGCGTTTTAAGGTGTTTTTGCGCGTTTCTGAGGTAAAAATGCGCGTTTCTGAGGTAAAAATGCGCATTTCTGAGGTAAAAGTGCGCGTTTTAAGGTGTTTTTGCATGTTTCCGAGGTAAAAGTGCGCATTTTAAGGTGTTTTTGCGCGTTTCTGAGGTAAAAATGCGCGTTTTAAGGTGTTTTTGCGCGTTTCTGAGGTAAAAATGCGCATTTAAAGGTGTTTTTGCGCGTTTCTGAGGTAAAAATGCGCATTTCTGAGGTAAAAGTGCCCGTTTTAAGGTGTTTTTGCGCGTTTCTGAGGTAAAAATGCACGTTTCTGAGGTAAAAGTGCGCGTTTTAAGGTGTTTTTGCGCGTTTCTGAGGTAAAAGTGCGCGTTTTAAGGTGTTTTTGCGCGTTTCTGAGGTGAAAGTGCGCGTTTTAAGGTGTTTTTGCGCGTTTCTGAGGTAAAAGTGCGCGTTTTAAGGTGTTTTTGCGCGTTTCTGAGGTAAAAATGCGCGTTTCTGAGGTAAAAATGCGCGTTTTAAGGTGTTTTTGCGCATTTCTGAGGTAAAAATGCGCGTTTCTGAGGTAAAAATGCGCGTTTTAAGGTGTTTTTGCGCGTTTCTGAGGTGAAAATGCGCGTTTCTGAGGTAAAAATGCGCGTTTTAAGGTGTTTTTGCACGTTTCTGAGGTAAAAGTGCGCGTTTTAAGGTGTTTTTGCGCGTTTCTGAGGTAAAAGTGCGCGTTTTAAGGTGTTTTTGCGCGTTTCTGAGGTAAAAATGCGCGTTTTAAGGTGTTTTTGCGCGTTTCTGAGGTAAAAATGCGCGTTTCTGAGGTAAAAATGCGCGTTTTAAGGTGTTTTTGCGCGTTTCTGAGGTAAAAGTGCGCGTTTTAAGGTGTTTTTGCGCGTTTCTGAGGTGAAAGTGCGCGTTTTAAGGTGTTTTTGCGCGTTTCTGAGGTAAAAATGCGCGTTTTAAGGTGTTTTTGCGCGTTTCTGAGGTAAAAATGCGCGTTTCTGAGGTAAAAATGCGCGTTTAAAGGTGTTTTTGCACGTTTCTGAGGTAAAAGTGCGCGTTTTAAGGTGTTTTTGCGCGTTTCTGAGGTAAAAGTGCGCGTTTTAAGGTGTTTTTGCGCGTTTCTGAGGTAAAAATGCGCGTTTCTGAGGTAAAAATGCGCGTTTTAAGGTGTTTTTGCGCATTTCTGAGGTAAAAATGCGCGTTTCTGAGGTAAAAATGCGCATTTCTGAGGTAAAAATGCGCGTTTTAAGGTGTTTTTGCGCGTTTCTGAGGTAAAAATGCACGTTTTAAGGTGTTTTTGCACATTTCTGAGGTAAAAATGCGCGTTTCTGAGGTAAAAGTGCGCGTTTTAAGGTGTTTTTGCGCGTTTCTGAGGTAAAAGTGCGCGTTTTAAGGTGTTTTTGCGCGTTTCTGAGGTAAAAATGCGCGTTTCTGAGGTAAAAATGCGCGTTTCTGAGGTAAAAATGCGCATTTCTGAGGTAAAAATGCGCGTTTTAAGGTGTTTTTGCGCGTTTCTGAGGTAAAAATGCACGTTTTAAGGTGTTTTTGCACATTTCTGAGGTAAAAATGCGCGTTTCTGAGGTAAAAGTGCGCGTTTTAAGGTGTTTTTGCGCGTTTCTGAGGTAAAAGTGCGCGTTTTAAGGTGTTTTTGCGCGTTTCTGAGGTAAAAATGCGCGTTTCTGAGGTAAAAATGCGCGTTTTAAGGTGTTTTTGCACGTTTCTGAGGTAAAAATGCGCGTTTCTGAGGTAAAAGTGCGCGTTTTAAGGTGTTTTTGCGCGTTTCTGAGGTAAAAGTGCGCGTTTTAAGGTGTTTTTGCGCGTTTCTGAGGAAAAATGCGCGTTTTAAGGTGTTTTTGCGCGTTTCTGAGGTAAAAATGCGCGTTTTAAGGTGTTTTTGCGCGTTTCTGAGGTAAAAATGCGCGTTTCTGAGGTAAAAATGCGCGTTTTAAGGTGTTTTTGCGCGTTTCTGAGGTAAAAGTGCGCGTTTTAAGGTGTTTTTGCGCGTTTCTGAGGTAAAAATGCGCGTTTTAAGGTGTTTTTGCGCATTTCTGAGGTAAAAATGCGCGTTTCTGAGGTAAAAATGCGCATTTCTGAGGTAAAAATGCGCGTTTTAAGGTGTTTTTGCGCGTTTCTGAGGTAAAAATGCACGTTTTAAGGTGTTTTTGCACATTTCTGAGGTAAAAATGCGCGTTTCTGAGGTAAAAGTGCGCGTTTTAAGGTGTTTTTGCGCGTTTCTGAGGTAAAAGTGCGCGTTTTAAGGTGTTTTTGCGCGTTTCTGAGGTAAAAATGCGCGTTTCTGAGGTAAAAATGCGCGTTTCTGAGGTAAAAATGCGCATTTCTGAGGTAAAAATGCGCGTTTTAAGGTGTTTTTGCGCGTTTCTGAGGTAAAAATGCACGTTTTAAGGTGTTTTTGCACATTTCTGAGGTAAAAATGCGCGTTTCTGAGGTAAAAGTGCGCGTTTTAAGGTGTTTTTGCGCGTTTCTGAGGTAAAAGTGCGCGTTTTAAGGTGTTTTTGCGCGTTTCTGAGGTAAAAATGCGCGTTTCTGAGGTAAAAATGCGCGTTTTAAGGTGTTTTTGCACGTTTCTGAGGTAAAAATGCGCGTTTCTGAGGTAAAAGTGCGCGTTTTAAGGTGTTTTTGCGCGTTTCTGAGGTAAAAGTGCGCGTTTTAAGGTGTTTTTGCGCGTTTCTGAGGAAAAATGCGCGTTTTAAGGTGTTTTTGCGCGTTTCTGAGGTAAAAATGCGCGTTTTAAGGTGTTTTTGCGCGTTTCTGAGGTAAAAATGCGCGTTTCTGAGGTAAAAATGCGCGTTTTAAGGTGTTTTTGCGCGTTTCTGAGGTAAAAGTGCGCGTTTTAAGGTGTTTTTGCGCGTTTCTGAGGTGAAAATGCGCGTTTTAAGGTGTTTTTACGCGTTTCTGAGGTAAAAATGCGCGTTTTAAGGTGTTTTTGCGCGTTTCTGAGGTAAAAATGCGCGTTTCTGAGGTAAAAATGCGCGATTTAAGGTGTTTTTGCACGTTTCTGAGGTAAAAGTGCGCGTTTTAAGGTGTTTTTGCGCGTTTCTGAGGTAAAAGTGCGCGTTTTAAGGTGTTTTTGCGCGTTTCTGAGGTAAAAATGCGCGTTTCTGAGGTAAAAATGCGCGTTTTAAGGTGTTTTTGCGCATTTCTGAGGTAAAAATGCGCGTTTCTGAGGTAAAAATGCGCGTTTTAAGGTGTTTTTGCGCGTTTCTGAGGTGAAAATGCGCGTTTCTGAGGTAAAAATGCGCGTTTTAAGGTGTTTTTGCACGTTTCTGAGGTAAAAGTGCGCGTTTTAAGGTGTTTTTGCGCGTTTCTGAGGTAAAAATGCGCGTTTTAAGGTGTTTTTGCGCGTTTCTGAGGTAAAAGTGCGCGTTTTAAGGTGTTTTTGCGCGTTACTGAGGTAAAAATGCGCGTTTCTGAGGTAAAAATGCGCGTTTTAAGGTGTTTTTGCGCATTTCTGAGGTAAAAATGCGCGTTTCTGAGGTAAAAGTGCGCGTTTTAAGGTGGTTTTGCGCGTTTCTGAGGTAAAAATGCGCGTTTTAAGGTGTTTTTGCGCGTTTCTGAGGTAAAAATGCGCGTTTCTGAGGTAAAAATGCGCGTTTTAAGGTGTTTTTGCGCGTTTCTGAGGTAAAAATGCGCGTTTCTGAGGTAAAAGTGCGCGTTTTAAGGTGTTTTTGCGCGTTTCTGAGGTAAAAATGCGCGTTTTAAGGTGTTTTTGCGCGTTTCTGAGGTAAAAATGCGCGTTTTAAGGTGTTTTTGTACGTTTCTGAGGTAAAAATGCGCATTTCTGAGGTAAAAATGCGCGTTTTAAGGTGTTTTTGCGCGTTTCTGAGGTAAAAATGCGCGTTTTAAGGTGTTTTTGCGCGTTTCTGAGGTAAAAATGCGCGTTTCTGAGGTAAAAGTGCGCGTTTTAAGGTGTTTTTGCACTTTTCTGAGGTAAAAATGCGCGTTTCTGAGGTAAAAGTGCGCGTTTTAAGGTGTTTTTGCGCTTTTCTGAGGTAAAAATGCGCGTTTTAAGGTGTTTTTGCGCGTTTCTGAGGTAAAAATGCGCGTTTTAAGGTGTTTTTGCACGTTTCTGAGGTAAAAATGCTCGTTTCTGAGGTAAAAATGCGCGTTTTAAGGTGTTTTTGCGCGTTTCTGAGGTAAAAATGCGCGTTTTAAGGTGTTTTTGCGCGTTTCTGAGGTAAAAATGCTCGTTTCTGAGGTAAAAGTGCGCGTTTTAAGGTGTTTTTGCGCGTTTCTGAGGTAAAAATGCGCGTTTCTGAGGTAAAAATGCGCGTTTTAAGGTGTTTTTGCGCGTTTCTGAGGTAAAAGCGCGCGTTTTAAGGTGTTTTTGCGCGTTTCTGAGGTTAAAGTGCGCGTTTTAAGGTGTTTTTGCGCGTTTCTGAGGTAAAAGTGCGCGTTTTAAGGTGTTTTTGCGCGTTTCTGAGGTAAAAATGCGCGTTTCTGAGGTAAAAATGCGCGTTTTAAGGTGTTTTGCGCGTTTCTGAGGTAAAAGTGTGCGTTTTAAGGTGTTTTTGCGCGTTTCTGAGGTAAAAGTGCGCGTTTTAAGGTGTTTTTGCGCGTTTCTGAGGTAAAAATGCGCGTTTTAAGGTGTTTTTGCGCGTTTCTGAGGTAAAAATGCGCGTTTTAAGGTGTTTTTGCGCGTTTCTGAGGTAAAAATGCGCGTTTTAAGGTGTTTTTGCGCGTTTCTGAGGTAAAAATGCGCGTTTTAAGGTGTTTTGCGCGTTTCTGAGGTAAAAATGCGCGTTTTAAGGTGTTTTTGCGCGTTTCTGAGGTAAAAATGCGCGTTTCTGAGGTAAAAATGCGCGTTTTAAGGTGTTTTTGCGCGTTTCTGAGGTAAAAGTGCGCGTTTTAAGGTGTTTTTGCGCGTTTCTGAGGTGAAAATGCGCGTTTTAAGGTGTTTTTACGCGTTTCTGAGGTAAAAATGCGCGTTTTAAGGTGTTTTTGCGCGTTTCTGAGGTAAAAATGCGCGTTTCTGAGGTAAAAATGCGCGATTTAAGGTGTTTTTGCACGTTTCTGAGGTAAAAGTGCGCGTTTTAAGGTGTTTTTGCGCGTTTCTGAGGTAAAAGTGCGCGTTTTAAGGTGTTTTTGCGCGTTTCTGAGGTAAAAATGCGCGTTTCTGAGGTAAAAATGCGCGTTTTAAGGTGTTTTTGCGCATTTCTGAGGTAAAAATGCGCGTTTCTGAGGTAAAAATGCGCATTTCTGAGGTAAAAATGCGCGTTTTAAGGTGTTTTTGCGCGTTTCTGAGGTAAAAATGCACGTTTTAAGGTGTTTTTGCACATTTCTGAGGTAAAAATGCGCGTTTCTGAGGTAAAAGTGCGCGTTTTAAGGTGTTTTTGCGCGTTTCTGAGGTAAAAGTGCGCGTTTTAAGGTGTTTTTGCGCGTTTCTGAGGTAAAAATGCGCGTTTCTGAGGTAAAAATGCGCGTTTCTGAGGTAAAAATGCGCGTTTTAAGGTGTTTTTGCGCGTTTCTGTGGTAAAAGTGCGCATTTTAAGGTGTTTTTGCGCGTTTCTGAGGTAAAAATGCGCATTTCTGAGGTAAAAGTGCACGTTTTAAGGTGTTTTTGCACGTTTCTGAGGTAAAAATGCGCGTTTTAAGGTGTTTTTGCGCGTTTCTGAGGTAAAAATGCGCGTTTTAAGGTGTTTTTGCGCGTTTCTGAGGTAAAAATGCGCGTTTCTGAGGTAAAAATGCGCGTTTTAATGTGTTTTTGCGCGTTTTTGAGGTAAAAATGCGCATTTCTGCGGTGAAAGTGCGCGTTTTAAGGTGTTGCACGTTTCTGAGGTAAAAGTGCGCGTTTTAAGGTGTTTTTGCGCGTTTCTGAGGTAAAAATGCGCGTTTCTGAGGTAAAAATGCGCATTTCTGAGGTAAAAGTGCGCGTTTTAAGGTGTTTTTGCATGTTTCCGAGGTAAAAGTGCGCATTTTAAGGTGTTTTTGCGCGTTTCTGAGGTAAAAATGCGCGTTTTAAGGTGTTTTTGCGCGTTTCTGAGGTAAAAATGCGCATTTAAAGGTGTTTTTGCGCGTTTCTGAGGTAAAAATGCGCATTTCTGAGGTAAAAGTGCCCGTTTTAAGGTGTTTTTGCGCGTTTCTGAGGTAAAAATGCACGTTTCTGAGGTAAAAGTGCGCGTTTTAAGGTGTTTTTGCGCGTTTCTGAGGTAAAAGTGCGCGTTTTAAGGTGTTTTTGCGCGTTTCTGAGGTGAAAGTGCGCGTTTTAAGGTGTTTTTGCGCGTTTCTGAGGTAAAAGTGCGCGTTTTAAGGTGTTTTTGCGCGTTTCTGAGGTAAAAATGCGCGTTTCTGAGGTAAAAATGCGCGTTTTAAGGTGTTTTTGCGCATTTCTGAGGTAAAAATGCGCGTTTCTGAGGTAAAAATGCGCGTTTTAAGGTGTTTTTGCGCGTTTCTGAGGTGAAAATGCGCGTTTCTGAGGTAAAAATGCGCGTTTTAAGGTGTTTTTGCACGTTTCTGAGGTAAAAGTGCGCGTTTTAAGGTGTTTTTGCGCGTTTCTGAGGTAAAAGTGCGCGTTTTAAGGTGTTTTTGCGCGTTTCTGAGGTAAAAATGCGCGTTTTAAGGTGTTTTTGCGCGTTTCTGAGGTAAAAATGCGCGTTTCTGAGGTAAAAATGCGCGTTTTAAGGTGTTTTTGCGCGTTTCTGAGGTAAAAATGCGCGTTTCTGAGGTAAAAATGCACGTTTTAAGGTGTTTTTGCGCGTTTCTGAGGTAAAAGTGCGCATTTCTGAGGTAAAAATGCGCGTTTTAAGGTGTTTTTGCGCGTTTCTGAGGTAAAAATGCGCGTTTTAAGGTGTTTTTGCGCGTTTCTGAGGTAAAAATGCGCGTTTCTGAGGTAAAAATGCGCGTTTTAAGGTGTTTTTGCGCGTTTCTGAGGTAAAAATGCGCGTTTCTGAGGTAAAAGTGCGCGTTTTAAGGTGTTTTTGCGCGTTTCTGAGGTAAAAATGCGCGTTTCTGAGGTAAAAGTGCGCGTTTCAAGGTGTTTTTGCGCGTTTCTGAGGTAAAAATGCGCGTTTCTGAGGTAAAAATGCACGTTTTAAGGTTTTTTTGCGCGTTTCTGAGGTAAAAATGCGCGTTTTAAGGTGTTTTTGCGCGTTTCTGATGTAAAAGTGCGCGTTTTAAGGTGTTTTTGCGCGTTTCTGAGGTGAAAGTGCGCGTTTTAAGGTGTTTTTGCGCGTTTCTGAGGTAAAAATGCGCGTTTTAAGGTGTTTTTGCGCGTTTCTGAGGTAAAAATGCGCGTTTCTGAGGTAAAAATGCGCGTTTAAAGGTGTTTTTGCACGTTTCTGAGGTAAAAGTGCGCGTTTTAAGGTGTTTTTGCGCGTTTCTGAGGTAAAAGTGCGCGTTTTAAGGTGTTTTTGCGCGTTTCTGAGGTAAAAATGCGCGTTTCTGAGGTAAAAATGCGCGTTTTAAGGTGTTTTTGCGCATTTCTGAGGTAAAAATGCGCGTTTCTGAGGTAAAAATGCGCATTTCTGAGGTAAAAATGCGCGTTTTAAGGTGTTTTTGCGCGTTTCTGAGGTAAAAATGCACGTTTTAAGGTGTTTTTGCACATTTCTGAGGTAAAAATGCGCGTTTCTGAGGTAAAAGTGCGCGTTTTAAGGTGTTTTTGCGCGTTTCTGAGGTAAAAGTGCGCGTTTTAAGGTGTTTTTGCGCGTTTCTGAGGTAAAAATGCGCGTTTCTGAGGTAAAAATGCGCGTTTCTGAGGTAAAAATGCGCATTTCTGAGGTAAAAATGCGCGTTTTAAGGTGTTTTTGCGCGTTTCTGAGGTAAAAATGCACGTTTTAAGGTGTTTTTGCACATTTCTGAGGTAAAAATGCGCGTTTCTGAGGTAAAAGTGCGCGTTTTAAGGTGTTTTTGCGCGTTTCTGAGGTAAAAGTGCGCGTTTTAAGGTGTTTTTGCGCGTTTCTGAGGTAAAAATGCGCGTTTCTGAGGTAAAAATGCGCGTTTTAAGGTGTTTTTGCACGTTTCTGAGGTAAAAATGCGCGTTTCTGAGGTAAAAGTGCGCGTTTTAAGGTGTTTTTGCGCGTTTCTGAGGTAAAAGTGCGCGTTTTAAGGTGTTTTTGCGCGTTTCTGAGGAAAAATGCGCGTTTTAAGGTGTTTTTGCGCGTTTCTGAGGTAAAAATGCGCGTTTTAAGGTGTTTTTGCGCGTTTCTGAGGTAAAAATGCGCGTTTCTGAGGTAAAAATGCGCGTTTTAAGGTGTTTTTGCGCGTTTCTGAGGTAAAAGTGCGCGTTTTAAGGTGTTTTTGCGCGTTTCTGAGGTAAAAATGCGCGTTTTAAGGTGTTTTTGCGCATTTCTGAGGTAAAAATGCGCGTTTCTGAGGTAAAAATGCGCATTTCTGAGGTAAAAATGCGCGTTTTAAGGTGTTTTTGCGCGTTTCTGAGGTAAAAATGCACGTTTTAAGGTGTTTTTGCACATTTCTGAGGTAAAAATGCGCGTTTCTGAGGTAAAAGTGCGCGTTTTAAGGTGTTTTTGCGCGTTTCTGAGGTAAAAGTGCGCGTTTTAAGGTGTTTTTGCGCGTTTCTGAGGTAAAAATGCGCGTTTCTGAGGTAAAAATGCGCGTTTCTGAGGTAAAAATGCGCATTTCTGAGGTAAAAATGCGCGTTTTAAGGTGTTTTTGCGCGTTTCTGAGGTAAAAATGCACGTTTTAAGGTGTTTTTGCACATTTCTGAGGTAAAAATGCGCGTTTCTGAGGTAAAAGTGCGCGTTTTAAGGTGTTTTTGCGCGTTTCTGAGGTAAAAGTGCGCGTTTTAAGGTGTTTTTGCGCGTTTCTGAGGTAAAAATGCGCGTTTCTGAGGTAAAAATGCGCGTTTTAAGGTGTTTTTGCACGTTTCTGAGGTAAAAATGCGCGTTTCTGAGGTAAAAGTGCGCGTTTTAAGGTGTTTTTGCGCGTTTCTGAGGTAAAAGTGCGCGTTTTAAGGTGTTTTTGCGCGTTTCTGAGGAAAAATGCGCGTTTTAAGGTGTTTTTGCGCGTTTCTGAGGTAAAAATGCGCGTTTTAAGGTGTTTTTGCGCGTTTCTGAGGTAAAAATGCGCGTTTCTGAGGTAAAAATGCGCGTTTTAAGGTGTTTTTGCGCGTTTCTGAGGTAAAAGTGCGCGTTTTAAGGTGTTTTTGCGCGTTTCTGTGGTGAAAATGCGCGTTTTAAGGTGTTTTTACGCGTTTCTGAGGTAAAAATGCGCGTTTTAAGGTGTTTTTGCGCGTTTCTGAGGTAAAAATGCGCGTTTCTGAGGTAAAAATGCGCGATTTAAGGTGTTTTTGCACGTTTCTGAGGTAAAAGTGCGCGTTTTAAGGTGTTTTTGCGCGTTTCTGAGGTAAAAGTGCGCGTTTTAAGGTGTTTTTGCGCGTTTCTGAGGTAAAAATGCGCGTTTCTGAGGTAAAAATGCGCGTTTTAAGGTGTTTTTGCGCATTTCTGAGGTAAAAATGCGCGTTTCTGAGGTAAAAATGCGCGTTTTAAGGTGTTTTTGCGCGTTTCTGAGGTGAAAATGCGCGTTTCTGAGGTAAAAATGCGCGTTTTAAGGTGTTTTTGCACGTTTCTGAGGTAAAAGTGCGCGTTTTAAGGTGTTTTTGCGCGTTTCTGAGGTAAAAATGCGCGTTTTAAGGTGTTTTTGCGCGTTTCTGAGGTAAAAGTGCGCGTTTTAAGGTGTTTTTGCGCGTTACTGAGGTAAAAATGCGCGTTTCTGAGGTAAAAATGCGCGTTTTAAGGTGTTTTTGCGCATTTCTGAGGTAAAAATGCGCGTTTCTGAGGTAAAAGTGCGCGTTTTAAGGTGGTTTTGCGCGTTTCTGAGGTAAAAATGCGCGTTTTAAGGTGTTTTTGCGCGTTTCTGAGGTAAAAATGCGCGTTTCTGAGGTAAAAATGCGCGTTTTAAGGTGTTTTTGCGCGTTTCTGAGGTAAAAATGCGCGTTTCTGAGGTAAAAGTGCGCGTTTTAAGGTGTTTTTGCGCGTTTCTGAGGTAAAAATGCGCGTTTTAAGGTGTTTTTGCGCGTTTCTGAGGTAAAAATGCGCGTTTTAAGGTGTTTTTGTACGTTTCTGAGGTAAAAATGCGCATTTCTGAGGTAAAAATGCGCGTTTTAAGGTGTTTTTGCGCGTTTCTGAGGTAAAAATGCGCGTTTTAAGGTGTTTTTGCGCGTTTCTGAGGTAAAAATGCGCGTTTCTGAGGTAAAAGTGCGCGTTTTAAGGTGTTTTTGCACTTTTCTGAGGTAAAAATGCGCGTTTCTGAGGTAAAAGTGCGCGTTTTAAGGTGTTTTTGCGCTTTTCTGAGGTAAAAATGCGCGTTTTAAGGTGTTTTTGCGCGTTTCTGAGGTAAAAATGCGCGTTTTAAGGTGTTTTTGCACGTTTCTGAGGTAAAAATGCTCGTTTCTGAGGTAAAAATGCGCGTTTTAAGGTGTTTTTGCGCGTTTCTGAGGTAAAAATGCGCGTTTTAAGGTGTTTTTGCGCGTTTCTGAGGTAAAAATGCTCGTTTCTGAGGTAAAAGTGCGCGTTTTAAGGTGTTTTTGCGCGTTTCTGAGGTAAAAATGCGCGTTTCTGAGGTAAAAATGCGCGTTTTAAGGTGTTTTTGCGCGTTTCTGAGGTAAAAGCGCGCGTTTTAAGGTGTTTTTGCGCGTTTCTGAGGTTAAAGTGCGCGTTTTAAGGTGTTTTTGCGCGTTTCTGAGGTAAAAGTGCGCGTTTTAAGGTGTTTTTGCGCGTTTCTGAGGTAAAAATGCGCGTTTCTGAGGTAAAAATGCGCGTTTTAAGGTGTTTTGCGCGTTTCTGAGGTAAAAGTTTGCGTTTTAAGGTGTTTTTGCGCGTTTCTGAGGTAAAAGTGCGCGTTTTAAGGTGTTTTTGCGCGTTTCTGAGGTAAAAATGCGCGTTTTAAGGTGTTTTTGCGCGTTTCTGAGGTAAAAATGCGCGTTTTAAGGTGTTTTTGCGCGTTTCTGAGGTAAAAATGCGCGTTTTAAGGTGTTTTTGCGCGTTTCTGAGGTAAAAATGCGCGTTTTAAGGTGTTTTGCGCGTTTCTGAGGTAAAAATGCGCGTTTTAAGGTGTTTTTGCGCGTTTCTGAGGTAAAAATGCGCGTTTCTGAGGTAAAAATGCGCGTTTTAAGGTGTTTTTGCGCGTTTCTGAGGTAAAAGTGCGCGTTTTAAGGTGTTTTTGCGCGTTTCTGAGGTGAAAATGCGCGTTTTAAGGTGTTTTTACGCGTTTCTGAGGTAAAAATGCGCGTTTTAAGGTGTTTTTGCGCGTTTCTGAGGTAAAAATGCGCGTTTCTGAGGTAAAAATGCGCGATTTAAGGTGTTTTTGCACGTTTCTGAGGTAAAAGTGCGCGTTTTAAGGTGTTTTTGCGCGTTTCTGAGGTAAAAGTGCGCGTTTTAAGGTGTTTTTGCGCGTTTCTGAGGTAAAAATGCGCGTTTCTGAGGTAAAAATGCGCGTTTTAAGGTGTTTTTGCGCATTTCTGAGGTAAAAATGCGCGTTTCTGAGGTAAAAATGCGCGTTTCTGAGGTAAAAATGCGCGTTTTAAGGTGTTTTGCGCGTTTCTGAGGTAAAAGTGTGCGTTTTAAGGTGTTTTTGCGCGTTTCTGAGGTAAAAGTGCGCGTTTTAAGGTGTTTTTGCGCGTTTCTGAGGTAAAAATGCGCGTTTTAAGGTGTTTTTGCGCGTTTCTGAGGTAAAAATGCGCGTTTTAAGGTGTTTTTGCGCGTTTCTGAGGTAAAAATGCGCGTTTTAAGGTGTTTTGCGCGTTTCTGAGGTAAAAATGCGCGTTTTAAGGTGTTTTTGCGCGTTTCTGAGGTAAAAATGCGCGTTTCTGAGGTAAAAATGCGCGTTTTAAGGTGTTTTTGCGCGTTTCTGAGGTAAAAGTGCGCGTTTTAAGGTGTTTTTGCGCGTTTCTGAGGTGAAAATGCGCGTTTTAAGGTGTTTTTACGCGTTTCTGAGGTAAAAATGCGCGTTTTAAGGTGTTTTTGCGCGTTTCTGAGGTAAAAATGCGCGTTTCTGAGGTAAAAATGCGCGATTTAAGGTGTTTTTGCACGTTTCTGAGGTAAAAGTGCGCGTTTTAAGGTGTTTTTGCGCGTTTCTGAGGTAAAAGTGCGCGTTTTAAGGTGTTTTTGCGCGTTTCTGAGGTAAAAATGCGCGTTTCTGAGGTAAAAATGCGCGTTTTAAGGTGTTTTTGCGCATTTCTGAGGTAAAAATGCGCGTTTCTGAGGTAAAAATGCGCGTTTCTGAGGTAAAAATGCGCGTTTTAAGGTGTTTTGCGCGTTTCTGAGGTAAAAGTGTGCGTTTTAAGGTGTTTTTGCGCGTTTCTGAGGTAAAAGTGCGCGTTTTAAGGTGTTTTTGCGCGTTTCTGAGGTAAAAATGCGCGTTTTAAGGTGTTTTTGCGCGTTTCTGAGGTAAAAATGCGCGTTTTAAGGTGTTTTTGCGCGTTTCTGAGGTAAAAATGCGCGTTTTAAGGTGTTTTTGCGCGTTTCTGAGGTAAAAATGCGCGTTTTAAGGTGTTTTGCGCGTTTCTGAGGTAAAAATGCGCGTTTTAAGGTGTTTTTGCGCGTTTCTGAGGTAAAAATGCGCGTTTTAAGGTGTTTTTGCGCGTTTCTGAGGTAAAAGTGCGCGTTTTAAGGTGTTTTTGCGCGTTTCTGAGGTGAAAATGCGCGTTTTAAGGTGTTTTTACGCGTTTCTGAGGTAAAAATGCGCGTTTTAAGGTGTTTTTGCGCGTTTCTGAGGTAAAAATGCGCGTTTCTGAGGTAAAAATGCGCGATTTAAGGTGTTTTTGCACGTTTCTGAGGTAAAAGTGCGCGTTTTAAGGTGTTTTTGCGCGTTTCTGAGGTAAAAGTGCGCGTTTTAAGGTGTTTTTGCGCGTTTCTGAGGTAAAAATGCGCGTTTCTGAGGTAAAAATGCGCGTTTTAAGGTGTTTTTGCGCATTTCTGAGGTAAAAATGCGCGTTTCTGAGGTAAAAATGCGCGTTTCTGAGGTAAAAATGCGCGTTTTAAGGTGTTTTGCGCGTTTCTGAGGTAAAAGTGTGCGTTTTAAGGTGTTTTTGCGCGTTTCTGAGGTAAAAGTGCGCGTTTTAAGGTGTTTTTGCGCGTTTCTGAGGTAAAAATGCGCGTTTTAAGGTGTTTTTGCGCGTTTCTGAGGTAAAAATGCGCGTTTTAAGGTGTTTTTGCGCGTTTCTGAGGTAAAAATGCGCGTTTTAAGGTGTTTTTGCGCGTTTCTGAGTTAAAAATGCGCGTTTTAAGGTGTTTTGCGCGTTTCTGAGGTAAAAATGCGCGTTTTAAGGTGTTTTTGCGCGTTTCTGAGGTAAAAATGCGCGTTTCTGAGGTAAAAATGCGCGTTTTAAGGTGTTTTTGCGCGTTTCTGAGATAAAAGTGCGCGTTTTAAGGTGTTTTTGCGCGTTTCTGAGGTGAAAATGCGCGTTTTAAGGTGTTTTTACGCGTTTCTGAGGTAAAAATGCGCGTTTTAAGGTGTTTTTGCGCGTTTCTGAGGTAAAAATGCGCGTTTCTGAGGTAAAAATGCGCGATTTAAGGTGTTTTTGCACGTTTCTGAGGTAAAAGTGCGCGTTTTAAGGTGTTTTTGCGCGTTTCTGAGGTAAAAGTGCGCGTTTTAAGGTGTTTTTGCGCGTTTCTGAGGTAAAAATGCGCGTTTCTGAGGTAAAAATGCGCGTTTTAAGGTGTTTTTGCGCATTTCTGAGGTAAAAATGCGCGTTTCTGAGGTAAAAATGCGCGTTTCTGAGGTAAAAATGCGCGTTTTAAGGTGTTTTTGCGCGTTTCTGAGGTAAAAATGCGCGTTTCTGAGGTAAAAATACGCGTTTTAAGGTGTTTTTGCGCGTTTCTAAGGTAAAAATGCGCATTTCTGAGGTCAAAGTGCGCGTTTTAAGGTGTTTTTGCGCGTTTCTGAGGTAAAAATGCGCGTTTCTGAGGTAAAAGTGCGCGTTTTAAGGTGTTTTTGCGCGTTTCTGAGGTAAAAATGCGCGTTTCTGAGGTAAAAATGCGCGTTTTAAGGTGTTTTTGCGCGTTTCTGAGGTCAAAGTGCGCGTTTTAAGGTGTTTTTGCGCGTTTCTGAGGTAAAAATGCGCGTTTCTGAGGTAAAAGTGCGCGTTTTAAGGTGTTTTTGCGCGTTTCTGAGGTAAAAATGCGCGTTTCTGAGGTAAAAGTGCGCGTTTTAAGGTGTTTTTGCGCGTTTCTGAGGTAAAAATGCGCGTTTTAAGGTGTTTTTGCGCGTTTCTGAGGTAAAAATGCGCGTTTTAAGGTGTTTTTGCGCGTTTCTGAGGTAAAAATGCGCGTTTTAAGGTGTTTTTGCGCGTTTCTGAGGTAAAAATGCGCGTTTCTGAGGTAAAAATGCGCGTTTTGATGTGTTTTTGCGCGTTTCTGAGGTAAAAATGCACGTTTCTGAGGTAAAAATGCGTGTTTTAAGGTGTTTTTGCGCGTTTCTGAGGTAAAAATGCGCGTTTTAAGGTGTTTTTGCGCGTTTCTGAGGTAAAAATGCGCGTTTTAATGTGTTTTTGCGCGTTTCTGAGGTAAAAATGCGCGTTTCTGAGGTAAAAGTGCGCGTTTTAATGTGTTTTTGCGCGTTTCTGAGGTAAAAATGCGCGTTTCTGAGGTAAAAGTGCGCGTTTTAAGGTGTTTTTGCGCGTTTCTGAGGTAAAAATGCGCGTTTTAAGGTGTTTTTGCGCGTTTCTGAGGTAAAAATGCGCGTTTAAAGGTGTTTTTGCACGTTTCTGAGGTAAAAATGCGCATTTCTGCGGTAAAAATGCGCGTTTTAAGGTGTTTTTGCGCGTTTCTGAGGTAAAAATGCGCGTTTAAAGGTGTTTTTGCGCGTTTCTGAGGTAAAAATGCGCATTTCTGAGGTAAAAGTGCGCGTTTTAAGGTGTTTTTGCGCGTTTCTGAGGTAAAAATGCGCGTTTCTGAGGTAAAAGTACGCGTTTTAAGGTGTTTTTGCGCGTTTCTGAGGTAAAAATGCGCGTTTTAAGGTGTTTTTGCGCGTTTCTGAGGTAAAAATGCGCGTTTCTGAGGTAAAAGTGCGCGTTTTAAGGTGTTTTTGCACTTTTCTGAGGTAAAAATGCGCGTTTCTGAGGTAAAAGTGCGAGTTTTAAGGTGTTTTTGCGCTTTTCTGAGGTAAAAATGCGCGTTTTAAGGTGTTTTTGCGCGTTTCTGAGGTAAAAATGCGCGTTTCTGAGGTAAAAATGCGCGTTTTAAGGTGTTTTTGCGCGTTTCTGAGGTAAAAATGCGCGTTTTAAGGTGTTTTTGCGCGTTTCTGAGGTAAAAATGAGCGTTTTAAGGTGTTTTTGCGCGTTTTAAGGTGTTTTTGCGCATTTCTGAGGTAAAAATGCGCGTTTCTGAGGTAAAAATGCGCGTTTTAAGGTGTTTTTGCGCGTTTCTGTGGTAAAAGTGCGCATTTTAAGGTGTTTTTGCGCGTTTCTGAGGTAAAAATGCGCATTTCTGAGGTAAAAGTGCACGTTTTAAGGTGTTTTTGCACGTTTCTGAGGTAAAAATGCGCGTTTTAAGGTGTTTTTGCGCGTTTCTGAGGTAAAAATGCGCGTTTTAAGGTGTTTTTGCGCGTTTCTGAGGTAAAAATGCGCGTTTCTGAGGTAAAAATGCGCGTTTTAATGTGTTTTTGCGCGTTTCTGAGGTAAAAATGCGCATTTCTGCGGTGAAAGTGCGCGTTTTAAGGTGTTGCACGTTTCTGAGGTAAAAGTGCGCGTTTTAAGGTGTTTTTGCGCGTTTCTGAGGTAAAAATGCGCGTTTCTGAGTTAAAAATGCGCATTTCTGAGGTAAAAGTGCGCGTTTTAAGGTGTTTTTGCACGTTTCCGAGGTAAAAGTGCGCATTTTAAGGTGTTTTTGCGCGTTTCTGAGGTAAAAATGCGCGTTTTAAGGTGTTTTTGCGCGTTTCTGAGGTAAAAATGCGCATTTAAAGGTGTTTTTGCGCGTTTCTGAGGTAAAAATGCGCATTTCTGAGGTAAAAGTGCCCGTTTTAAGGTGTTTTTGCGCGTTTCTGAGGTAAAAATGCACGTTTCTGAGGTAAAAGTGCGCGTTTTAAGGTGTTTTTGCGCGTTTCTGAGGTAAAAATGCGCGTTTTAAGGTGTTTTTGCGCGTTTCTGAGGTAAAAATGCGCGTTTAAAGGTGTTTTTGCGCGTTTCTGAGGTAAAAATGCACATTTTAATGTGTTTTTGCGCGTTTCTGAGGTAAAAGTGCGCGTTTCTGAGGTAAAAATGCGCGTTTTAAGGTGTTTTTGCGCGTTTCTGAGGTAAAAATGCGCGTTTCTGAGGTAAAAGTGCGCGTTTTAAGGTGTTTTTGCGCGTTTCTGAGGTAAAAATGCGCGTTTTAAGTTGTTTTTGCGCGTTTCTGAGGTAAAAATGCACGTTTTAAGGTGTTTTTGCGCGTTTCTGAGGTAAAAGTGCGCGTTTCTGAGGTAAAAATGCGCGTTTTAAGGTGTTTTTGCGCGTTTCTGAGGTAAAAATGCGCGTTTAAAGGTGTTTTGCGCGTTTCTGAGGTAAAAATGCGCATTTCTGAGGTAAAAGTGCGCGTTTTAAGGTGTTTTTGCGCGTTTCTGAGGTAAAAATGCGCGTTTCTGAGGTAAAAATGCGCGTTTTAAGGTGTTTTTGCGCGTTTCTGAGGTAAAAATGCGCGTTTTAAGGTGTTTTTGCGCGTTTCTGAGGTAAAAATGCGCGTTTTAAGGTGTTTTTGCGCGTTTCTGAGGTAAAAATGCGCGTTTTAATGTGTTTTTGCGCGTTTCTGAGGTAAAAGTGCGCGTTTCTGAGGTAAAAATGCGCGTTTTAAGGTGTTTTTGCGCGTTTCTGAGGTAAAAATGCGCGTTTCTGAGGTAAAAGTGCGCGTTTTAAGGTGTTTTTGCGCGTTTCTGAGGTAAAAATGCGCGTTTTAAGGTGTTTTTGCGCGTTTCTGAGGTAAAAATGCGCGTCTAAAGGTGTTTTGCGCGTTTCTGAGGTAAAAATGCGCATTTCTGAGGTAAAAGTGCGCGTTTTAAGGTGTTTTTGCGCGTTTCTGAGGTAAAAATGCGCGTTTCTGAGGTAAAAGTGCGCGTTTTAAGGTGTTTTTGCGCGTTTCTGAGGTAAAAATGCGCGTTTTAAGGTGTTTTTGCGCGTTTCTGAGGTAAAAATGCGCGTTTTAAGGTGTTTTTGCGCGTTTCTGAGGTAAAAATGCGCGTTTTAATGTGTTTTTGCGCGTTTCTGAGGTAAAAGTGCGCGTTTCTGAGGTAAAAATGCGCGTTTTAAGGTGTTTTTGCGCGTTTCTGAGGTAAAAATGCGCGTTTCTGAGGTAAAAGTGCGCGTTTTAAGGTGTTTTTGCGCGTTTCTGAGGTAAAAATGCGCGTTTTAAGGTGTTTTTGCGCGTTTCTGAGGTAAAAATGCGCGTTTTAAGGTGTTTTTGCGCATTTCTGAGGTAAAAATGCGCGTTTTAAGGTGTTTTTGCGCGTTTCTGAGGTAAAAATGCGCGTTTTAAGGTGTTTTTGCGCGTTTCTGAGGTTAAAATGCGCGTTTTGAGGTGTTTTTGCGCTTTTCTGAGGTAAAAATGCGCGTTTTAATGTGTTTTTGCGCGTTTCTGAGGTAAAAGTGCGCGTTTCTGAGGTAAAAATGCGCGTTTTAAGGTGTTTTTGCGCATTTCTGAGGTAAAAATGCGCGTTTAAAGGTGTTTTGCACGTTTCTGAGGTAAAAATGCGCATTTCTGAGGTAAAAGTGCGCGTTTTAAGGTGTTTTTGCGCGTTTCTGAGGTAAAAGTGCGCGTTTCTGAGGTAAAAATGCGCGTTTTAAGGTGTTTTGCGCATTTCTGAGGTAAAAATGCGCGTTTAAAGGTGTTTTGCGCGTTTCTGAGGTAAAAATGCGCATTTCTGAGGTAAAAGTGCGCGTTTTAAGGTGTTTTTGCGCGTTTCTGAGGTAAAAATGCGCGTTTCTGAGGTAAAAGTGCGCGTTTTAAGGTGTTTTTGCGCGTTTCTGAGGTAAAAATGCGCGTTTTAAGGTGTTTTTGCGCGTTTCTGAGGTAAAAATGCGCGTTTTAAGGTGTTTTTGCGCGTTTCTGAGGTAAAAATGCGCGTTTTAAGGTGTTTTTGCGCGTTTCTGAGGTAAAAGTGCGCGTTTCTGAGGTAAAAATGCGCGTTTTAAGGTGTTTTTGCGCGTTTCTGAGGTAAAAATGCGCGTTTCTGAGGTAAAAGTGCGCGTTTTAAGGTGTTTTTGCGCGTTTCTGAGGTAAAAATGCGCGTTTTAAGGTGTTTTTGCGCGTTTCTGAGGTAAAAATGCGCGTTTAAAGGTGTTTTGCGCGTTTCTGAGGTAAAAATGCGCATTTCTGAGGTAAAAGTGCGCGTTTTAAGGTGTTTTTGCGCATTTCTGAGGTAAAAATGCGCGTTTCTGAGGTAAAAGTGCGCGTTTTAAGGTGTTTTTGCGCGTTTCTGAGGTAAAAATGCGCGTTTTAAGGTGTTTTTGCGCGTTTCTGAGGTAAAAATGCGCGTTTAAAGGTGTTTTGCGCGTTTCTGAGGTAAAAATGCACATTTCTGAGGTAAAAGTGCGCGTTTTAAGGTGTTTTTGCGCGTTTCTGAGGTAAAAATGCGCGTTTCTGAGGTAAAAGTGCGCGTTTTAAGGTGTTTTTGCGCGTTTCTGAGGTAAAAATGCGCGTTTTAAGGTGTTTTTGAGCGTTTCTGAGGTAAAAATGCGCTTTTTAAGGTGTTTTTGCGCGTTTCTGAGGTAAAAATGCGCGTTTTAAGGTGTTTTTGCGCGTTTCTGAGGTAAAAATGCGCGTTTTAAGGTGTTTTTGAGCGTTTCTGAGGTAAAAATGCGCTTTTTAAGGTGTTTTTGCGCGTTTCTGAGGTAAAAATGCGCGTTTTAATGTGTTTTTGCGCGTTTCTGAGGTAAAAGTGCGCGTTTCTGAGGTAAAAATGCGCATTTTAAGGTGTTTTTGCGCGTTTCTGAGGTAAAAATGCGCGTTTCTGAGGTAAAAGTGCGCGTTTTAAGGTGTTTTTGCGCGTTTCTGAGGTAAAAATGCGCGTTTTAAGGTGTTTTTGCGCGTTTCTGAGGTAAAAATGCGCATTTTAAGGTGTTTTTGCGCGTTTCTGAGGTAAAAATGCGCGTTTTAAGGTGTTTTTGCGCGTTTCTGAGGTAAAAATGCGCGTTTTAAGGTGTTTTTGCGCGTTTCTGAGGTTAAAATGCGCGTTTTGAGGTGTTTTTGAGCTTTTCTGAGGTAAAAATGCGCGTTTTAATGTGTTTTTGCGCGTTTCTGAGGTAAAAGTGCGCGTTTCTGAGGTAAAAATGCGCGTTTTAAGGTGTTTTTGCGCATTTCTGAGGTAAAAATGCGCGTTTAAAGGTGTTTTGCGCGTTTCTGAGGTAAAAATGCGCATTTCTGAGGTAAAAGTGCGCGTTTTAAGGTGTTTTTGCGCGTTTCTGAGGTAAAAATGCGCGTTTCTGAGGTAAAAGTGCCCGTTTTAAGGTGTTTTTGCGCGTTTCTGAGGTAAAAATGCACGTTTCTGAGGTAAAAGTGCGCGTTTTAAGGTGTTTTTGCGCGTTTCTGAGGTAAAAATGCGCGTTTTAAGGTGTTTTTGCGCGTTTCTGAGGTAAAAATGCGCGTTTAAAGGTGTTTTTGCGCGTTTCTGAGGTAAAAATGCACGTTTTAATGTGTTTTTGCGCGTTTCTGAGGTAAAAGTGCGCGTTTCTGAGGTAAAAATGCGCGTTTTAAGGTGTTTTTGCGCGTTTCTGAGGTAAAAATGCGCGTTTCTGAGGTAAAAGTGCGCGTTTTAAGGTGTTTTTGCGCGTTTCTGAGGTAAAAATGCGCGTTTTAAGGTGTTTTTGCGCGTTTCTGAGGTAAAAATGCACGTTTTAAGGTGTTTTTGCGCGTTTCTGAGGTAAAAGTGCGCGTTTCTGAGGTAAAAATGCGCGTTTTAAGGTGTTTTTGCGCGTTTCTGAGGTAAAAATGCGCGTTTAAAGGTGTTTTGCGCGTTTCTGAGGTAAAAATGCGCATTTCTGAGGTAAAAGTGCGCGTTTTAAGGTGTTTTTGCGCGTTTCTGAGGTAAAAATGCGCGTTTCTGAGGTAAAAATGCGCGTTTTAAGGTGTTTTTGCGCGTTTCTGAGGTAAAAATGCGCGTTTTAAGGTGTTTTTGCGCGTTTCTGAGGTAAAAATGCGTGTTTTAAGGTGTTTTTGCGCGTTTCTGAGGTAAAAATGCGCGTTTTAATGTGTTTTTGCGCGTTTCTGAGGTAAAAGTGCGCGTTTCTGAGGTAAAAATGCGCGTTTTAAGGTGTTTTTGCGCGTTTCTGAGGTAAAAATGCGCGTTTCTGAGGTAAAAGTGCGCGTTTTAAGGTGTTTTTGCGCGTTTCTGAGGTAAAAATGCGCGTTTTAAGGTGTTTTTGCGCGTTTCTGAGGTAAAAATGCGCGTCTAAAGGTGTTTTGCGCGTTTCTGAGGTAAAAATGCGCATTTCTGAGGTAAAAGTGCGCGTTTTAAGGTGTTTTTGCGCATTTCTGAGGTAAAAATGCGCGTTTCTGAGGTAAAAGTGCGCGTTTTAAGGTGTTTTTGCGCGTTTCTGAGGTAAAAATGCGCGTTTTAAGGTGTTTTTGAGCGTTTCTGAGGTAAAAATGCGCGTTTTAAGGTGTTTTTGCGCGTTTCTGAGGTAAAAATGCGCGTTTTAATGTGTTTTTGCGCGTTTCTGAGGTAAAAGTGCGCGTTTCTGAGGTAAAAATGCGCGTTTTAAGGTGTTTTTGCGCGTTTCTGAGGTAAAAATGCGCGTTTCTGAGGTAAAAGTGCGCGTTTTAAGGTGTTTTTGCGCGTTTCTGAGGTAAAAATGCGCGTTTTAAGGTGTTTTTGCGCGTTTCTGAGGTAAAAATGCGCGTTTTAAGGTGTTTTTGCGCGTTTCTGAGGTAAAAATGCGCGTTTTAAGGTGTTTTTGCGCGTTTCTGAGGTAAAAATGCGCGTTTTAAGGTGTTTTTGCGCGTTTCTGAGGTTAAAATGCGCGTTTTGAGGTGTTTTTGCGCTTTTCTGAGGTAAAAATGCGCGTTTTAATGTGTTTTTGCGCGTTTCTGAGGTAAAAGTGCGCGTTTCTGAGGTAAAAATGCGCGTTTTAAGGTGTTTTTGCGCATTTCTGAGGTAAAAATGCGCGTTTAAAGGTGTTTTGCGCGTTTCTGAGGTAAAAATGCGCATTTCTGAGGTAAAAGTGCGCGTTTTAAGGTGTTTTTGCGCGTTTCTGAGGTAAAAGTGCGCGTTTCTGAGGTAAAAATGCGCGTTTTAAGGTGTTTTTGCGCATTTCTGAGGTAAAAATGCGCGTTTAAAGGTGTTTTGCGCGTTTCTGAGGTAAAAATGCGCATTTCTGAGGTAAAAGTGCGCGTTTTAAGGTGTTTTTGCGCGTTTCTGAGGTAAAAATGCGCGTTTCTGAGGTAAAAGTGCGCGTTTTAAGGTGTTTTTGCGCGTTTCTGAGGTAAAAATGCGCGTTTTAAGGTGTTTTTGCGCGTTTCTGAGGTAAAAATGCGCGTTTTAAGGTGTTTTTGCGCGTTTCTGAGGTAAAAATGCGCGTTTTAAGGTGTTTTTGCGCGTTTCTGAGGTAAAAGTGCGCGTTTCTGAGGTAAAAATGCGCGTTTTAAGGTGTTTTTGCGCGTTTCTGAGGTAAAAATGCGCGTTTCTGAGGTAAAAGTGCGCGTTTTAAGGTGTTTTTGCGCGTTTCTGAGGTAAAAATGCGCGTTTTAAGGTGTTTTTGCGCGTTTCTGAGGTAAAAATGCGCGTTTAAAGGTGTTTTGCGCGTTTCTGAGGTAAAAATGCGCATTTCTGAGGTAAAAGTGCGCGTTTTAAGGTGTTTTTGCGCATTTCTGAGGTAAAAATGCGCGTTTCTGAGGTAAAAATGCGCGTTTTAAGGTGTTTTTGCGCGTTTCTGAGGTAAAAGTGCGCGTTTCTGAGGTAAAAATGCGCGTTTTAAGGTGTTTTTGCGCATTTCTGAGGTAAAAATGCGCGTTTAAAGGTGTTTTGCACGTTTCTGAGGTAAAAATGCGCATTTCTGAGGTAAAAGTGCGCGTTTTAAGGTGTTTTTGCGCGTTTCTGAGGTAAAAGTGCGCGTTTCTGAGGTAAAAATGCGCGTTTTAAGGTGTTTTGCGCATTTCTGAGGTAAAAATGCGCGTTTAAAGGTGTTTTGCGCGTTTCTGAGGTAAAAATGCGCATTTCTGAGGTAAAAGTGCGCGTTTTAAGGTGTTTTTGCGCGTTTCTGAGGTAAAAATGCGCGTTTCTGAGGTAAAAGTGCGCGTTTTAAGGTGTTTTTGCGCGTTTCTGAGGTAAAAATGCGCGTTTTAAGGTGTTTTTGCGCGTTTCTGAGGTAAAAATGCGCGTTTTAAGGTGTTTTTGCGCATTTCTGAGGTAAAAATGCGCGTTTTAAGGTGTTTTTGCGCGTTTCTGAGGTAAAAGTGCGCGTTTCTGAGGTAAAAATGCGCGTTTTAAGGTGTTTTTGCGCGTTTCTGAGGTAAAAATGCGCGTTTCTGAGGTAAAAGTGCGCGTTTTAAGGTGTTTTTGCGCGTTTCTGAGGTAAAAATGCGCGTTTTAAGGTGTTTTTGCGCGTTTCTGAGGTAAAAATGCGCGTTTAAAGGTGTTTTGCGCGTTTCTGAGGTAAAAATGCGCATTTCTGAGGTAAAAGTGCGCGTTTTAAGGTGTTTTTGCGCATTTCTGAGGTAAAAATGCGCGTTTCTGAGGTAAAAGTGCGCGTTTTAAGGTGTTTTTGCGCGTTTCTGAGGTAAAAATGCGCGTTTTAAGGTGTTTTTGCGCGTTTCTGAGGTAAAAATGCGCGTTTAAAGGTGTTTTGCGCGTTTCTGAGGTAAAAATGCACATTTCTGAGGTAAAAGTGCGCGTTTTAAGGTGTTTTTGCGCGTTTCTGAGGTAAAAATGCGCGTTTCTGAGGTAAAAGTGCGCGTTTTAAGGTGTTTTTGCGCGTTTCTGAGGTAAAAATGCGCGTTTTAAGGTGTTTTTGAGCGTTTCTGAGGTAAAAATGCGCTTTTTAAGGTGTTTTTGCGCGTTTCTGAGGTAAAAATGCGCGTTTTAAGGTGTTTTTGCGCGTTTCTGAGGTAAAAATGCGCGTTTTAAGGTGTTTTTGAGCGTTTCTGAGGTAAAAATGCGCTTTTTAAGGTGTTTTTGCGCGTTTCTGAGGTAAAAATGCGCGTTTTAATGTGTTTTTGCGCGTTTCTGAGGTAAAAGTGCGCGTTTCTGAGGTAAAAATGCGCATTTTAAGGTGTTTTTGCGCGTTTCTGAGGTAAAAATGCGCGTTTCTGAGGTAAAAGTGCGCGTTTTAAGGTGTTTTTGCGCGTTTCTGAGGTAAAAATGCGCGTTTTAAGGTGTTTTTGCGCGTTTCTGAGGTAAAAATGCGCATTTTAAGGTGTTTTTGCGCGTTTCTGAGGTAAAAATGCGCGTTTTAAGGTGTTTTTGCGCGTTTCTGAGGTAAAAATGCGCGTTTTAAGGTGTTTTTGCGCGTTTCTGAGGTTAAAATGCGCGTTTTGAGGTGTTTTTGAGCTTTTCTGAGGTAAAAATGCGCGTTTTAATGTGTTTTTGCGCGTTTCTGAGGTAAAAGTGCGCGTTTCTGAGGTAAAAATGCGCGTTTTAAGGTGTTTTTGCGCATTTCTGAGGTAAAAATGCGCGTTTAAAGGTGTTTTGCGCGTTTCTGAGGTAAAAATGCGCATTTCTGAGGTAAAAGTGCGCGTTTTAAGGTGTTTTTGCGCGTTTCTGAGGTAAAAATGCGCGTTTCTGAGGTAAAAGTGCCCGTTTTAAGGTGTTTTTGCGCGTTTCTGAGGTAAAAATGCACGTTTCTGAGGTAAAAGTGCGCGTTTTAAGGTGTTTTTGCGCGTTTCTGAGGTAAAAATGCGCGTTTTAAGGTGTTTTTGCGCGTTTCTGAGGTAAAAATGCGCGTTTAAAGGTGTTTTTGCGCGTTTCTGAGGTAAAAATGCACGTTTTAATGTGTTTTTGCGCGTTTCTGAGGTAAAAGTGCGCGTTTCTGAGGTAAAAATGCGCGTTTTAAGGTGTTTTTGCGCGTTTCTGAGGTAAAAATGCGCGTTTCTGAGGTAAAAGTGCGCGTTTTAAGGTGTTTTTGCGCGTTTCTGAGGTAAAAATGCGCGTTTTAAGGTGTTTTTGCGCGTTTCTGAGGTAAAAATGCACGTTTTAAGGTGTTTTTGCGCGTTTCTGAGGTAAAAGTGCGCGTTTCTGAGGTAAAAATGCGCGTTTTAAGGTGTTTTTGCGCGTTTCTGAGGTAAAAATGCGCGTTTAAAGGTGTTTTGCGCGTTTCTGAGGTAAAAATGCGCATTTCTGAGGTAAAAGTGCGCGTTTTAAGGTGTTTTTGCGCGTTTCTGAGGTAAAAATGCGCGTTTCTGAGGTAAAAATGCGCGTTTTAAGGTGTTTTTGCGCGTTTCTGAGGTAAAAATGCGCGTTTTAAGGTGTTTTTGCGCGTTTCTGAGGTAAAAATGCGTGTTTTAAGGTGTTTTTGCGCGTTTCTGAGGTAAAAATGCGCGTTTTAATGTGTTTTTGCGCGTTTCTGAGGTAAAAGTGCGCGTTTCTGAGGTAAAAATGCGCGTTTTAAGGTGTTTTTGCGCGTTTCTGAGGTAAAAATGCGCGTTTCTGAGGTAAAAGTGCGCGTTTTAAGGTGTTTTTGCGCGTTTCTGAGGTAAAAATGCGCGTTTTAAGGTGTTTTTGCGCGTTTCTGAGGTAAAAATGCGCGTCTAAAGGTGTTTTGCGCGTTTCTGAGGTAAAAATGCGCATTTCTGAGGTAAAAGTGCGCGTTTTAAGGTGTTTTTGCGCGTTTCTGAGGTAAAAATGCGCGTTTCTGAGGTAAAAGTGCGCGTTTTAAGGTGTTTTTGCGCGTTTCTGAGGTAAAAATGCGCGTTTTAAGGTGTTTTTGAGCGTTTCTGAGGTAAAAATGCGCGTTTTAAGGTGTTTTTGCGCGTTTCTGAGGTAAAAATGCGCGTTTTAATGTGTTTTTGCGCGTTTCTGAGGTAAAAGTGCGCGTTTCTGAGGTAAAAATGCGCGTTTTAAGGTGTTTTTGCGCGTTTCTGAGGTAAAAATGCGCGTTTCTGAGGTAAAAGTGCGCGTTTTAAGGTGTTTTTGCGCGTTTCTGAGGTAAAAATGCGCGTTTTAAGGTGTTTTTGCGCGTTTCTGAGGTAAAAATGCGCGTTTTAAGGTGTTTTTGCGCGTTTCTGAGGTAAAAATGCGCGTTTTAAGGTGTTTTTGCGCGTTTCTGAGGTAAAAATGCGCGTTTTAAGGTGTTTTTGCGCGTTTCTGAGGTTAAAATGCGCGTTTTGAGGTGTTTTTGCGCTTTTCTGAGGTAAAAATGCGCGTTTTAATGTGTTTTTGCGCGTTTCTGAGGTAAAAGTGCGCGTTTCTGAGGTAAAAATGCGCGTTTTAAGGTGTTTTTGCGCATTTCTGAGGTAAAAATGCGCGTTTAAAGGTGTTTTGCGCGTTTCTGAGGTAAAAATGCGCATTTCTGAGGTAAAAGTGCGCGTTTTAAGGTGTTTTTGCGCGTTTCTGAGGTAAAAGTGCGCGTTTCTGAGGTAAAAATGCGCGTTTTAAGGTGTTTTTGCGCATTTCTGAGGTAAAAATGCGCGTTTAAAGGTGTTTTGCGCGTTTCTGAGGTAAAAATGCGCATTTCTGAGGTAAAAGTGCGCGTTTTAAGGTGTTTTTGCGCGTTTCTGAGGTAAAAATGCGCGTTTCTGAGGTAAAAGTGCGCGTTTTAAGGTGTTTTTGCGCGTTTCTGAGGTAAAAATGCGCGTTTTAAGGTGTTTTTGCGCGTTTCTGAGGTAAAAATGCGCGTTTTAAGGTGTTTTTGCGCGTTTCTGAGGTAAAAATGCGCGTTTTAAGGTGTTTTTGCGCGTTTCTGAGGTAAAAGTGCGCGTTTCTGAGGTAAAAATGCGCGTTTTAAGGTGTTTTTGCGCGTTTCTGAGGTAAAAATGCGCGTTTCTGAGGTAAAAGTGCGCGTTTTAAGGTGTTTTTGCGCGTTTCTGAGGTAAAAATGCGCGTTTTAAGGTGTTTTTGCGCGTTTCTGAGGTAAAAATGCGCGTTTAAAGGTGTTTTGCGCGTTTCTGAGGTAAAAATGCGCATTTCTGAGGTAAAAGTGCGCGTTTTAAGGTGTTTTTGCGCATTTCTGAGGTAAAAATGCGCGTTTCTGAGGTAAAAGTGCGCGTTTTAAGGTGTTTTTGCGCGTTTCTGAGGTAAAAATGCGCGTTTTAAGGTGTTTTTGCGCGTTTCTGAGGTAAAAATGCGCGTTTTAAGGTGTTTTTGCGCGTTTCTGAGGTAAAAATGCGCGTTTTAAGGTGTTTTTGCGCGTTTCTGAGGTAAAAGTGCGCGTTTCTGAGGTAAAAATGCGCGTTTTAAGGTGTTTTTGCGCGTTTCTGAGGTAAAAATGCGCGTTTCTGAGGTAAAAGTGCGCGTTTTAAGGTGTTTTTGCGCGTTTCTGAGGTAAAAATGCGCGTTTTAAGGTGTTTTGCGCGTTTCTGAGGTAAAAATGCGCGTTTAAAGGTGTTTTGCGCGTTTCTGAGGTAAAAATGCGCATTTCTGAGGTAAAAGTGCGCGTTTTAAGGTGTTTTTGCGCATTTCTGAGGTAAAAATGCGCGTTTCTGAGGTAAAAGTGCGCGTTTTAAGGTGTTTTTGCGCGTTTCTGAGGTAAAAATGCGCGTTTTAAGGTGTTTTTGCGCGTTTCTGAGGTAAAAATGCGCGTTTAAAGGTGTTTTGCACGTTTCTGAGGTAAAAATGCACATTTCTGAGGTAAAAGTGCGCGTTTTAAGGTGTTTTTGCGCGTTTCTGAGGTAAAAATGCGCGTTTCTGAGGTAAAAGTGCGCGTTTTAAGGTGTTTTTGCGCGTTTCTGAGGTAAAAATGCGCGTTTTAAGGTGTTTTTGAGCGTTTCTGAGGTAAAAGTGCGCGTTTTAAGGTGTTTTTGCGCGTTTCTGAGGTAAAAATGCGCGTTTTAAGGTGTTTTTGCGCGTTTCTGAGGTAAAAATGCGCGTTTTAAGGTGTTTTTGCGCGTTTCTGAGGTAAAAATGCGCGTTTTAAGGTGTTTTTGCGCGTTTCTGAGGTAAAAGTGCGCGTTTCTGAGGTAAAAATGCGCGTTTTAAGGTGTTTTTGCGCGTTTCTGAGGTAAAAATGCGCGTTTCTGAGGTAAAAGTGCGCGTTTTAAGGTGTTTTTGCGCGTTTCTGAGGTAAAAATGCGCGTTTTAAGGTGTTTTTGCGCGTTTCTGAGGTAAAAATGCGCGTTTAAAGGTGTTTTGCGCGTTTCTGAGGTAAAAATGCGCATTTCTGAGGTAAAAGTGCGCGTTTTAAGGTGTTTTTGCGCATTTCTGAGGTAAAAATGCGCGTTTCTGAGGTAAAAGTGCGCGTTTTAAGGTGTTTTTGCGCGTTTCTGAGGTAAAAATGCGCGTTTTAAGGTGTTTTTGCGCGTTTCTGAGGTAAAAATGCGCGTTTAAAGGTGTTTTGCACGTTTCTGAGGTAAAAATGCACATTTCTGAGGTAAAAGTGCGCGTTTTAAGGTGTTTTTGCGCGTTTCTGAGGTAAAAATGCGCGTTTCTGAGGTAAAAGTGCGCGTTTTAAGGTGTTTTTGCGCGTTTCTGAGGTAAAAATGCGCGTTTTAAGGTGTTTTTGAGCGTTTCTGAGGTAAAAATGCGCTTTTTAAGGTGTTTTTGCGCGTTTCTGAGGTAAAAATGCGCGTTTTAATGTGTTTTTGCGCGTTTCTGAGGTAAAAGTGCGCGTTTCTGAGGTAAAAATGCGCATTTTAAGGTGTTTTTGCGCGTTTCTGAGGTAAAAATGCGCGTTTCTGAGGTAAAAGTGCGCGTTTTAAGGTGTTTTTGCGCGTTTCTGAGGTAAAAATGCGCGTTTTAAGGTGTTTTTGCGCGTTTCTGAGGTAAAAATGCGCATTTTAAGGTGTTTTTGCGCGTTTCTGAGGTAAAAATGCGCGTTTTAAGGTGTTTTTGCGCGTTTCTGAGGTAAAAATGCGCGTTTTAAGGTGTTTTTGCGCGTTTCTGAGGTTAAAATGCGCGTTTTGAGGTGTTTTTGAGCTTTTCTGAGGTAAAAATGCGCGTTTTAAGGTGTTTTTGCGCGTTTCTGAGGTAAAAATGCGCGTTTTAAGGTGTTTTTGCGCGTTTCTGAGGTAAAAGTGCGCGTTTCTGAGGTAAAAATGCGCGTTTTAAGGTGTTTTTGCGCGTTTCTGAGGTAAAAATGCGCGTTTCTGAGGTAAAAGTGCGCGTTTTAAGGTGTTTTTGCGCGTTTCTGAGGTAAAAATGCGCGTTTTAAGGTGTTTTTGCGCGTTTCTGAGGTAAAAATGCGCGTTTAAAGGTGTTTTGCGCGTTTCTGAGGTAAAAATGCGCATTTCTGAGGTAAAAGTGCGCGTTTTAAGGTGTTTTTGCGCATTTCTGAGGTAAAAATGCGCGTTTCTGAGGTAAAAGTGCGCGTTTTAAGGTGTTTTTGCGCGTTTCTGAGGTAAAAATGCGCGTTTTAAGGTGTTTTTGCGCGTTTCTGAGGTAAAAATGCGCGTTTAAAGGTGTTTTGCACGTTTCTGAGGTAAAAATGCACATTTCTGAGGTAAAAGTGCGCGTTTTAAGGTGTTTTTGCGCGTTTCTGAGGTAAAAATGCGCGTTTCTGAGGTAAAAGTGCGCGTTTTAAGGTGTTTTTGCGCGTTTCTGAGGTAAAAATGCGCGTTTTAAGGTGTTTTTGAGCGTTTCTGAGGTAAAAGTGCGCGTTTTAAGGTGTTTTTGCGCGTTTCTGAGGTAAAAATGCGCGTTTTAAGGTGTTTTTGCGCGTTTCTGAGGTAAAAATGCGCGTTTTAAGGTGTTTTTGCGCGTTTCTGAGGTAAAAATGCGCGTTTTAAGGTGTTTTTGCGCGTTTCTGAGGTAAAAGTGCGCGTTTCTGAGGTAAAAATGCGCGTTTTAAGGTGTTTTTGCGCGTTTCTGAGGTAAAAATGCGCGTTTCTGAGGTAAAAGTGCGCGTTTTAAGGTGTTTTTGCGCGTTTCTGAGGTAAAAATGCGCGTTTTAAGGTGTTTTTGCGCGTTTCTGAGGTAAAAATGCGCGTTTAAAGGTGTTTTGCGCGTTTCTGAGGTAAAAATGCGCATTTCTGAGGTAAAAGTGCGCGTTTTAAGGTGTTTTTGCGCATTTCTGAGGTAAAAATGCGCGTTTCTGAGGTAAAAGTGCGCGTTTTAAGGTGTTTTTGCGCGTTTCTGAGGTAAAAATGCGCGTTTTAAGGTGTTTTTGCGCGTTTCTGAGGTAAAAATGCGCGTTTAAAGGTGTTTTGCACGTTTCTGAGGTAAAAATGCACATTTCTGAGGTAAAAGTGCGCGTTTTAAGGTGTTTTTGCGCGTTTCTGAGGTAAAAATGCGCGTTTCTGAGGTAAAAGTGCGCGTTTTAAGGTGTTTTTGCGCGTTTCTGAGGTAAAAATGCGCGTTTTAAGGTGTTTTTGAGCGTTTCTGAGGTAAAAATGCGCTTTTTAAGGTGTTTTTGCGCGTTTCTGAGGTAAAAATGCGCGTTTTAATGTGTTTTTGCGCGTTTCTGAGGTAAAAGTGCGCGTTTCTGAGGTAAAAATGCGCATTTTAAGGTGTTTTTGCGCGTTTCTGAGGTAAAAATGCGCGTTTCTGAGGTAAAAGTGCGCGTTTTAAGGTGTTTTTGCGCGTTTCTGAGGTAAAAATGCGCGTTTTAAGGTTTTTGCGCGTTTCTGAGGTAAAAATGCGCATTTTAAGGTGTTTTTGCGCGTTTCTGAGGTAAAAATGCGCGTTTTAAGGTGTTTTTGCGCGTTTCTGAGGTAAAAATGCGCGTTTTAAGGTGTTTTTGCGCGTTTCTGAGGTTAAAATGCGCGTTTTGAGGTGTTTTTGAGCTTTTCTGAGGTAAAAATGCGCGTTTTAATGTGTTTTTGCGCGTTTCTGAGGTAAAAGTGCGCGTTTCTGAGGTAAAAATGCGCGTTTTAAGGTGTTTTTGCGCATTTCTGAGGTAAAAATGCGCGTTTAAAGGTGTTTTGCGCGTTTCTGAGGTAAAAATGCGCATTTCTGAGGTAAAAGTGCGCGTTTTAAGGTGTTTTTGCGCGTTTCTGAGGTAAAAATGCGCGTTTCTGAGGTAAAAGTGCGCGTTTTAAGGTGTTTTTGCGCGTTTCTGAGGTAAAAATGCGCGTTTTAAGGTGTTTTTGAGCGTTTCTGAGGTAAAAATGCGCGTTTTAAGGTGTTTTTGCACGTTTCTGAGGTAAAAATGCGCGTTTTAATGTGTTTTTGCGCGTTTCTGAGGTAAAAGTGCGCGTTTCTGAGGTAAAAATGCGCGTTTTAAGGTGTTTTTGCGCGTTTCTGAGGTAAAAATGCGCGTTTCTGAGGTAAAAGTGCGCGTTTTAAGGTGTTTTTGCGCGTTTCTGAGGTAAAAGTGCGCGTTTTAAGGTGTTTTTGCGCGTTTCTGAGGTAAAAATGCGCGTTTTAAGGTGTTTTTGCGCGTTTCTGAGGTAAAAATGCGCGTTTTAAGGTGTTTTTGCGCGTTTCTGAGGTAAAAATGCGCGTTTTAAGGTGTTTTTGCGCGTTTCTGAGGTTAAAATGCGCGTTTTGAGGTGTTTTTGCGCTTTTCTGAGGTAAAAATGCGCGTTTTAATGTGTTTTTGCGCGTTTCTGAGGTAAAAGTGCGCGTTTCTGAGGTAAAAATGCACGTTTTAAGGTGTTTTTGCGCATTTCTGAGGTAAAAATGCGCGTTTAAAGGTGTTTTGCGCGTTTCTGAGGTAAAAATGCGCATTTCTGAGGTAAAAGTGCGCGTTTTAAGGTGTTTTTGCGCGTTTCTGAGGTAAAAATGCGCGTTTCTGAGGTAAAAGTGCGCGTTTTAAGGTGTTTTTGCGCGTTTCTGAGGTAAAAATGCGCGTTTTAAGGTGTTTTTGCGCGTTTCTGAGGTAAAAATGCGCGTTTTAAGGTGTTTTTGCGCGTTTCTGAGGTAAAAGTGCGCGTTTCTGAGGTAAAAATGCGCGTTTTAAGGTGTTTTTGCGCGTTTCTGAGGTAAAAATGCGCGTTTCTGAGGTAAAAGTGCGCGTTTTAAGGTGTTTTTGCGCGTTTCTGAGGTAAAAATGCGCGTTTTAAGGTGTTTTTGCGCGTTTCTGAGGTAAAAATGCGCGTTTTAAGGTGTTTTTGCGCGTTTCTGAGGTAAAAATGCGCGTTTCTGAGGTAAAAATGCGCGTTTTAAGGTGTTTTTGCGCGTTTCTGTGGTAAAAGTGCGCATTTTAAGGTGTTTTTGCGCGTTTCTGAGGTAAAAATGCGCATTTCTGAGGTAAAAGTGCACGTTTTAAGGTGTTTTTGCACGTTTCTGAGGTAAAAATGCGCGTTTTAAGGTGTTTTTGCGCGTTTCTGAGGTAAAAATGCGCGTTTCTGAGGTAAAAGTGCGCGTTTTTAGGTGTTTTTGCGCGTTTCTGAGGTAAAAATGCGCGTTTTAAGGTGTTTTTGTGCGTTTCTGAGGTAAAAATGCGCGTTTCTGAGGTAAAAGTGCGCGTTTTAAGGTGTTTTTGCACTTTTCTGAGGTAAAAATGTGCGTTTCTGAGGTAAAAGTGCGCGTTTTAAGGTGTTTTTGCGCTTTTCTGAGGTAAAAATGCGCGTTTTAAGGTGTTTTTGCGCGTTTCTGAGGTAAAAATGCGCGTTTTAAGGTGTTTTTGCGCATTTCTGAGGTAAAAATGCGCGTTTCTGAGGTAAAAATGCGCGTTTTAAGGTGTTTTTGTGCGTTTCTGAGGTAAAAATGCGAGTTTTAAGGTCTTTTTGCGCGTTTCTGAGGTAAAAATGCGCGTTTTAAGGTGTTTTTGCGCGTTTCTGAGGTAAAAATGCGCATTTTAAGGTGTTTTTGCGCGTTTCTGAGGTAAAAATGCGCGTTTTAAGGTGTTTTTGCGCGTTTCTGAGGTAAAAATGCGCGTTTTAAGGTGTTTTTGCGCGTTTCTGAGGTTAAAATGCGCGTTTTGAGGTGTTTTTGAGCTTTTCTGAGGTAAAAATGCGCGTTTTAATGTGTTTTTGCGCGTTTCTGAGGTAAAAGTGCGCGTTTCTGAGGTAAAAATGCGCGTTTTAAGGTGTTTTTGCGCATTTCTGAGGTAAAAATGCGCGTTTAAAGGTGTTTTGCGCGTTTCTGAGGTAAAAATGCGCATTTCTGAGGTAAAAGTGCGCGTTTTAAGGTGTTTTTGCGCGTTTCTGAGGTAAAAATGCGCGTTTCTGAGGTAAAAGTGCGCGTTTTAAGGTGTTTTTGCGCGTCTCTGAGGTAAAAATGCGCGTTTTAAGGTGTTTTTGAGCGTTTCTGAGGTAAAAATGCGCGTTTTAAGGTGTTTTTGCACGTTTCTGAGGTAAAAATGCGCGTTTTAATGTGTTTTTGCGCGTTTCTGAGGTAAAAGTGCGCGTTTCTGAGGTAAAAATGCGCGTTTTAAGGTGTTTTTGCGCGTTTCTGAGGTAAAAATGCGCGTTTCTGAGGTAAAAGTGCGCGTTTTAAGGTGTTTTTGCGCGTTTCTGAGGTAAAAGTGCGCGTTTTAAGGTGTTTTTGCGCGTTTCTGAGGTAAAAATGCGCGTTTTAAGGTGTTTTTGCGCGTTTCTGAGGTAAAAATGCGCGTTTTAAGGTGTTTTTGCGCGTTTCTGAGGTTAAAATGCGCGTTTTAAGGTGTTTTTGCGCGTTTCTGAGGTTAAAATGCGCGTTTTGAGGTGTTTTTGCGCTTTTCTGAGGTAAAAATGCGCGTTTTAATGTGTTTTTGCGCGTTTCTGAGGTAAAAGTGCGCGTTTCTGAGGTAAAAATGCACGTTTTAAGGTGTTTTTGCGCATTTCTGAGGTAAAAATGCGCGTTTAAAGGTGTTTTGCGCGTTTCTGAGGTAAAAATGCGCATTTCTGAGGTAAAAGTGCGCGTTTTAAGGTGTTTTTGCGCGTTTCTGAGGTAAAAATGCGCGTTTCTGAGGTAAAAGTGCGCGTTTTAAGGTGTTTTTGCGCGTTTCTGAGGTAAAAATGCGCGTTTTAAGGTGTTTTTGCGCGTTTCTGAGGTAAAAATGCGCGTTTTAAGGTGTTTTTGCGCGTTTCTGAGGTAAAAGTGCGCGTTTCTGAGGTAAAAATGCGCGTTTTAAGGTGTTTTTGCGCGTTTCTGAGGTAAAAATGCGCGTTTCTGAGGTAAAAGTGCGCGTTTTAAGGTGTTTTTGCGCGTTTCTGAGGTAAAAATGCGCGTTTTAAGGTGTTTTTGCGCGTTTCTGAGGTAAAAATGCGCGTTTTAAGGTGTTTTTGCGCGTTTCTGAGGTAAAAATGCGCGTTTCTGAGGTAAAAATGCGCGTTTTAAGGTGTTTTTGCGCGTTTCTGTGGTAAAAGTGCGCATTTTAAGGTGTTTTTGCGCGTTTCTGAGGTAAAAATGCGCATTTCTGAGGTAAAAGAGCACGTTTTAAGGTGTTTTTGCACGTTTCTGAGGTAAAAATGCGCGTTTTAAGGTGTTTTTGCGCGTTTCTGAGGTAAAAATGCGCGTTTCTGAGGTAAAAGTGCGCGTTTTTAGGTGTTTTTGCGCGTTTCTGAGGTAAAAATGCGCGTTTTAAGGTGTTTTTGTGCGTTTCTGAGGTAAAAATGCGCGTTTCTGAGGTAAAAGTGCGCGTTTTAAGGTGTTTTTGCACTTTTCTGAGGTAAAAATGTGCGTTTCTGAGGTAAAAGTGCGCGTTTTAAGGTGTTTTTGCGCTTTTCTGAGGTAAAAATGCGCGTTTTAAGGTGTTTTTGCGCGTTTCTGAGGTAAAAATGCGCGTTTTAAGGTGTTTTTGCGCATTTCTGAGGTAAAAATGCGCGTTTCTGAGGTAAAAATGCGCGTTTTAAGGTGTTTTTGTGCGTTTCTGAGGTAAAAATGCGAGTTTTAAGGTCTTTTTGCGCGTTTCTGAGGTAAAAATGCGCGTTTTAAGGTGTTTTTGCGCGTTTTAATGTGTTTTTGCGCATTTCTGAGGTAAAAATGCGCGTTTCTGAGGTAAAAATGCGCGTTTTAAGGTGTTTTTGCGCGTTTCTGAGGTAAAAGTGCGCGTTTTAAGGTGTTTTTGCGCGTTTCTGAGGTAAAAATGCGCGTTTCTGAGGTAAAAATGCAAGTTTTAAGGTGTTTTTGCGCGTTTCTGAGGTAAAAATGCGCGTTTTAAGGTGTTTTTGCGCGTTTCTGAGGTAAAAATGCGCGTTTTAAGGTGTTTTTGCGCGTTTCTGAGGTAAAAATGCGCGTTTCTGAGGTAAAAATGCGCGTTTTGATGTGTTTTTGCGCGTTTCTGAGGTAAAAATGCGCGTTTTAAGGTGTTTTTGCGCATTTCTGAGGTAAAAATGCACGTTTCTGAGGTAAAAATGCGTGTTTTAAGGTGTTTTTGCGCATTTCTGAGGTAAAAATGCGTGTTTTAAGGTGTTTTTGCGCGTTTCTGAGGTAAAAATGCGCGTTTTAAGGTGTTTTTGCGCGTTTCTGAGGTAAAAATGCGCGTTTTAAGGTGTTTTTGCGCGTTTCTGAGGTAAAAATGCGCGTTTCTGAGGTAAAAATGCGCGTTTTCATGTGTTTTTGCGCGTTTCTGAGGTAAAAATGCGCGTTTCTGAGGTAAAAGTGCGCGTTTTAAGGTGTTTTTGCGCGTTTCTGAGGTAAAAATGCGCGTTTTAAGGTGTTTTTGCGCGTTTCTGAGGTAAAAATGCGCGTTTTAAGGTGTTTTTGCGCGTTTCTGAGGTAAAAATGCGCGTTTTAAGGTGTTTTTGCGCGTTTCTGAGGTAAAAATGCGCGTTTCTGAGGTAAAAATGCGCGTTTTGATGTGTTTTTGCGCGTTTCTGAGGTAAAAATGCACGTTTCTGAGGTAAAAATGCGTGTTTTAAGGTGTTTTTGCGCGTTTCTGAGGTAAAAATGCGCGTTTTAAGGTGTTTTTGCGCGTTTCTGAGGTAAAAATGCGCGTTTTAATGTGTTTTTGCGCGTTTCTGAGGTAAAAATGCGCGTTTCTGAGGTAAAAGTGCGCGTTTTAATGTGTTTTTGCGCGTTTCTGAGGTAAAAATGCGCGTTTCTGAGGTAAAAGTGCGCGTTTTAAGGTGTTTTTGCGCGTTTCTGAGGTAAAAATGCGCGTTTTAAGGTGTTTTTGCGCGTTTCTGAGGTAAAAATGCGCGTTTAAAGGTGTTTTTGCACGTTTCTGAGGTAAAAATGCGCATTTCTGCGGTAAAAATGCGCGTTTTAAGGTGTTTTTGCGCGTTTCTGAGGTAAAAATGCGCATTTCTGAGGTAAAAGTGCGCGTTTTAAGGTGTTTTTGCGCGTTTCTGAGGTAAAAATGCGCGTTTCTGAGGTAAAAGTACGCGTTTTAAGGTGTTTTTGCGCGTTTCTGAGGTAAAAATGCGCGTTTTAAGGTGTTTTTGCGCGTTTCTGAGGTAAAAATGCGCGTTTCTGAGGTAAAAGTGCGCGTTTTAAGGTGTTTTTGCACTTTTCTGAGGTAAAAATGCGCGTTTCTGAGGTAAAAGTGCGAGTTTTAAGGTGTTTTTGCGCTTTTCTGAGGTAAAAATGCGCGTTTTAAGGTGTTTTTGCGCGTTTCTGAGGTAAAAATGCGCGTTTCTGAGGTAAAAATGCGCGTTTTAAGGTACAAGTTTTTTTAAGGTACAAGTTTTCTTTATTGATTTACAAACTACTAATATTTTACATTACGATACATTCACTAATTTAGGAATACACAGGTTAGCCATACATACCCTAATACAGTGATTAAAACCCAAGAAATACAAATTAGTCCATAGAAACAAAATTACACGTTGAACTCTCACGTGATCGGGGGAGGGACATCGATGGTCCATTTCCAACGTTTTTGCCATTCATCCCTCGTTAAAGAGCTCCGTTCCTTTTGAACAAAACCATAGAGTCTTTTCCAGGCTAACTGCATCGTCTTTCCCGCTCCAATCTCATAGTCTCGTTTTACTTCCCCGTTACGATGCAAAAACATGGCATGCATAATGTACAGACTTGTTACCCAAAAAACATAGATCGGAACCTTCCATTTACTTTCTATCACTCTCCCTAGCCTATCCCTCTTCCTAGCCACTCCCTTACTAGGGCCTGGTGGTAGAGGATCCCCAACCTCGCCCGTGGTCAGAGCCTCCCAGGACTGCTCGCCCAATTCGGGCCATCGGAAAAGGGTCCCCGCCCTTCGCCACACTTCCTTCGCAGTCACGCAGTCTTTGAGGAAATGAGCGTGAGTCTCTATCGGAGGCGTTTCTGAAAAGGCGGTCTCCTGTTGGCAATGTATTCTGGGGCAGAGCTGTTGATCGGGCGAGAGCCACGGTTTACTCCCATTAAGGGGTAACACTCGATGGTATATCCTCCACCTAAATTCCCAAAGATGGAAGGGAATCTCTTTTTCCTTCAAGAAAGCGACTGATTCGCCCAGCTGGTAGAAGGGTCGTGAACTCCCGGCTCGAGACAAGCCGCGCCTCCGTGCCCGTGAAAAGGGTCCCTCCGTCAGCGCCGTGTCATAAACATTCTTATTCATCTGCCGGACGGTCCGGGGCGTCCTCAATACGGTGGGTATGATTTTTCCTTTTTTCATCCATCCGATGAGATCCTCGAAATACTCCGGTACAGCTTCTTTCACCTTCCGGGTCACGTTCCCGATAAAGGCGCCTTTCTCCCACCAGTCCACTCCCCATCGGGAATTTCGCCATCCGGTGGCGAATAATGCCGCCCAGAGTCTCTGTAACAAATTCCCTCTGTCGTAGACAACGCAAAAAATCCAAATTCCAAAATTATAAGACACGAATTTGGCCAGAAAGAGAGACTGTAACGCCGGAAGAGCCAGGCCTCCCTGTTCCACCGTCTGGTAGGCCACCGCCCTGGGCAGCGGGAAGGTGCGCATTTTCCACACGAAAGCAAAAACTTGTCCCTCTACCCTCCTCAGCAGATCGGCCGGAGGGGGGTATACCGACGCCAGATTGTGGGCCATGGGCACGAGGTAAGTTCTGACATAAACCGCCCTTTGATACATTGACAGTTTCCAGTTTTTCCACTGGGCGATTTTAGTGGTGACTTTCTTTTCCCACGCGAGCCAGTCTTCCTTCCAGATCTGATTTTTTACTCCAAATCCGAGTCCTAAAACGCGCACTGCATCTTTCCATTCTCCCAAGGTCCCTTCTTCCTCTGGGTCATCCGCGGCTCGATCCGTTACCGGCCGATAACGTAATTGGCCCTTCCCCCGATCCACTTCAACGAAGAAGCTCTTCTCCACGTTCACTTCTGAACCCGAGATGGCTCCATATTCTGCAAAAAGGTCCAGCGCCACCCGGACCTCCTTCTCCTCTGTTAAGAGCAAAGTCACGTCATCGGCGTGCGCTATAAACTTCACACGGAAGTCCCCGAGGGCCCCTTTTCCGATGTCAAGCGACGATTCTGAGGACGTCGTCGCGGTCGCCGGTTCCACTTCCTCGCGAGATCCCGGGAAGACCTCTCCCGGCGAAGGTAGGGGAATCACGAATCCAGGCAAACGGGGTTCACATTGTATTCTCCTCAAAACTGGATCCAGAGCAAAGACGTATAATAATGGACTCAGGGGGCAACCCTGGCGAACCCCCGAATGCAAGACAATACGGTCTCCTCTCCAGCCGTTTACTTGCGGAACCACGCCCGCATCTGCATACAACATCCGTACCCAGTCCACAAATCTCGAAGGAACTCCTTTGCTTCGGAGTAGTGCCCACAGATAGGTATGGTTGATCTTATCGAAAGCCTTGATCTGGTCGAGAAGTAATAGATGACCCTTCCATCGATCCTTTTCGATGGATTGAAAGACTTCCCTCACTAGACACAGAGAATCCACCATGCTTCTGCCCGGTACGGCGCTCGTCTGAAGGCTGTGGATTAGCTCCGCCGCCGTCGCCGCCAATCTCTGATTCAAGATCTTCGCCAAGATCCTGTAATCGACATTGGTCAGCGTGATGGGTCTCCAATTCTTAGGTAAAGTGATATCCCCTTTTTTGGGGAAGAAGATCAAAAGCCCGTCTGCGAAGGATCGACCGAGAGCACCCTTCTCCATACAGGAGTTGAATAACTTGACTAGTACCGGCAACAGGAGGTCCACAAATTCTTTGTAGAAGGCCCACGTCAGGCCATCCGGGCCTGGAGCCGAATTTCCTTTGCCTCCCGAGATGACTTTCTTCACTTCTTCGGGCGTCACCCGTCGGACCATCGAGTCACATTGTTCCTCCGTCAAGGGCCGACCCTCTCTGGTATCCGCCATCGCGCGACAGTTCTCCAAATAGACGTTCACATCCTTTTCCTCGATGATTCGTTCCGCATACATCTTTTGGTAAAATTTAGACATGACACAGAGCATGTCTCGAGGGTCAGTTTTTAGAACTCCTTCCTCAGTCCTCAGACCTTGGAAGCCCAGATGCGGTTTTGGCATGTTCTCTTTAGCCCATTCATCTTTATCAACTAGCGCACCTCTAGTCCTGTACATCTTACTCGTCAGCCGATTCTGACGAAGTTGGTGCTGAAATCGACGGATAGTCGCTCTGCATCCCCTAAGTCTCTCCTCTTCGAAAGCCTCCCCTTTATTCATCTTATCCGTGATTCTTAACAATTGAGCAATGGCTCTTTGGTACTCTTGAACATCTTTCCTATAGATATTACTGTCAGCTAATCTCACGCACTGAGAGATCCTTCTCTTTAAGATCTCCCAGTTCCCCACGACATCTTCAGCGGCATATAACAACCGTCTTGTCTGCCGGTCCAACTCCAATAACAAAAGTGACTTAAAAATTTCGGAACTCAAATGCTTGGGTTGTAAGCGCCATAGCGATTTCCCTCTGGGCAAGACCTCTCCATAGGTACATGTGAATCCGACCATAGCGTGGTCTGACCACGGAGTCAACCTTAATTTACAGCCGTACACCTGAAAGGAGGGAGGCGCCCATAGTCTATCTAATCGGCTGGCTACTCTCGGATGGAAATAGGTGAATTTATTTTCAGACTCACATGTTTGCTTATACTTAAGAGGAAAGGCCAATTTATGAGAAATAGGAAAAAACTCAATAACATTGTGCACATCCAAAGCCTTGTCCTCTAACCCCAGAGTTCTCGATAAGTAAGATTGCAAACTACTCTCCTCTACGGTTAGAGAGCAATGTGGGGACGAAATGGGACATCCGTCCATAAAGGTCCTCCTATCCTCCGGGCGCGCCCTGTTGTTAAAATCGCCCACAACTAGTAGATGACGTCTAGTGATTGCGATATCTTTTAGTTTAGCCCATACTTTTTTCCTCAGAGAAACTTTCACCGGGGCATACACTACACACAGACGGAAGATACGATTAGATGCGCCCCATTGAGCTCCAGAAGCCTGGTCCCCAAAAATGGTAAAATCAATATACATGAGTCTCCCCGGTTCAATCTCTAACACGCTATCGATTCTCAAATTGGGGTTGTTCTTGAAAAGCACTGCCACCCCCGCATGGCCACTCCCATCATAAGACCAATAGGAGGGGCCCCACATCCATTGCTGCTGCGCCGAGAAACGCTGCCCTTCATGTTGAAAATGTGTTTCCTGAAGAATATAAATATGATAATTTAGGCGTGTTATATATCGAAAAATGTCCCGCCTTTTGTCCAAAGACTTCAGGCCACGGACATTCCAAGTTAATAAATTAAAGGGTATAGCCATAAATAAAGATAGTAATATAAAGGAAACATAAATCTTAAGGTGAACCAGGGAAACTTAATATAATAGAAATAATACAGAAGAATCATATAATCATTATCAAGAGGAGAACCCATCAATAGTAGCAGACACTTTAAGAGCAGTATAAAGTCAAATATACACGAATATATATATATACACATCAACTTCAGTGTTAAAAAGATGACGTAATATACAGCAGATTTTACAATTACCATCATTCCACTTCCTCAATGCCCTCTCGGATTGGAGAGCTACCTTCTACCCCTCCCATACCTTTTCCATATGAGAGTGTAGTCCTACTTTTAGCTGTGTGTGCATCCCGGATAAGGGACAGGGAAGGGGACAATCGGGAAGAAGGAGGGTCAGGACCGGGGTCAGGATCGGGTCCGGGAATTCCGGTAGTATGGGTAACGGTAGAGGGCTGAGGGATCACAGGGGTTTTATCAGTATGCCCCACATTTTTCTCAGCTTCCATACCGGATTCTAAAACAATTTCTAATGGGAAGACCTGTTCCACCTGGTCTTCCCAGTTTTTACCAGTAATCATTTCTTGAGTTTCCCCTTCCGGTAACGGGTCGTCTGCCACCTCTGGTGCATCAATTACAATTTCCTGAACAATTACTTCTGGTCCTTCAACTTCCACCCCATCCATATCAGAGACTGAGGAGTTACCCTGCATCTGTTGTTGCAGGTTCTCAATGTCCTCCACCAGTTTTGTCACCATATTTAAATGATGACAGTATTTAGAATCTATAGATCTAAAATTCTTGTTCTCTTTCTGAATTTTACTCAATACCTGGTCTAGTTTACCCACCTCTTCATCCTCACTGCCATCTCCCTTTTCTAAGGGGTTTTTTGTTCCTATCATCTCACACAATTTCTCCTTTTCTTTCCCCAAATCCTTAAGTTTATCCTTGGAGTACTGGCGAAGACTCCAGAACTCCTCCCTTTTATCTTTTTCCACTATCAATTTTTGTTGTAACTCTTTTACAAGCTCTTGTACATTCTTGTCCTCTTTCCCAGAGGTCACCGAAGGGTGTCCAGAGGGCCCATTACCACTAGATCTTGCCTTATTCATGTCCTTCATCTTTTTCTGCTTTCGTTGTTCCTTAGGAGAAGTGTTCTGTCGGCGACTAGGGGACCGGCGGGGCTCCGGTGCCTCCCCAGTGTCCTCTGGAAGGTCGTCCTCTTCAACATTCAGCACGTCAAACCTACTTGCGCCAAATGACACCGGTCCTGAGTCGTCAAGAGACTCAAACCTATTTCCCAAAGCAGGCAGAAAATCTTTCCCTCCCCCCGAGTGTCTTTTCCTTTCCCTCTTTCGTGAGGAAATTTGTGTCCACGCGGATTGCGAGGTGTCTTCTATCTCTTTGTCTCCGCCACTCCGCTCACCCGGACCCGTCGACGAAGCCGGATCCGTCTCCATCACATTCTCCTCTCGGCTCCCCGATTCTGGTTGCGGCCGCTTTTCCTGTCGCTGCGCCCTCTTCCTTCCCATCTCAGCCACTTTAGCCGCTTTTTCCGCTCTCTCCTTGTCCATCTTATTGTAATGCGCCTCCGGGCACCAGAAATATGTGTGTCCGATGCCAAGGCACAAGTTGCACCGGATACTTTTATGGCAACTTATGGTACTGTGCCCGTGCACACCACATTTGGAGCAAAGCGAAACTTGACAGTCTCTCCTGATGTGATCGTAGGCGCCACAATGGAAGCAGGCCGGAGGTTGACCACTATAGCGAAGGCTGGCCCTGTCTGACCCCAAAAAGAAATATTTTGGGAGGTGCTGCAGAGCACCAGTCTGTGGATCCGTACTAAGCGCAATAATACAGCGATATTCCCCTGTCCAGATGCCATAGGCGTCCTTGCGTTCATAAGGACCCATTAGCACCTTTACATGTCTTTCCAGCCATATTGCCACGTCTTCAGCCGGTACTGTAGTCGTCCGGAAGGCTATGGTCAGAACTCTCGTGTCCGCCTTGAATAAAGGGACTAGTTGAAAGCCTGCTAACAAATGTGGCATTAGTTTGTCTACAATTCTGCACTGCGACCAGAAACGATGATACGCTACTTGATGCCTGAGACAGACATCAATCTCCTTTGAGCCTTCCAACTGGATGACCGCACGTATCCACGGGAGTGTAAAATCCATGGCATCTATCAGAATTGATTTGATTACATACTCCCTAGTGGCTTTTTCTTCATCCGTCCCCACATAGCGCAGCCTGATGACAAAGCGCTTTTTCGGGTCTTCATTCTCATTCAGAGAATCCGGAAGTGCCGCCATCACCTCATCCTCAAGCTCAAATTGGGCTCTAGGATCCACACCACCTTCATTTGTTGTCTCACCCCGCTTCCTCGCAGCACCCTTCTGTCGTCTATCCGGGTCTGCTACTGAAGCGAAAGTACGGGGAAGTTGAGATTTTCCTTTAGAAGTATCGGACAGTCCAATTGGGTCAGTTCGTTTGGTCGTTCCTGCTCTCGGTATTAAAGTTGATCTTTCCTTTCTGGAAGATAACTCCTCAGATCCATGTGCCACTGAAGCAACAGTGGATGTCGAGCCTTCAGTCCGTCCTTCCATTACAGGTATTCTTGTCAGTTGTCCTTGAGAGGTCTTTGGCCTAGCTCCTTTTTTTGCATACATTTCTAATTCTTTCAAAAATAAAGCTTCTTCTAGGTCAACTGGAGAGTTTTCTGCCATTACAGAGGCCACTCCTCTAGTCTCTACCGAGACCTCCATCTCACCCTCTATCAGAGGCCTTGTCTGTAATTCCTGAGGCCTTGTCTGTAATTCATGAGACCCACACGCTATCTGTTCTACAGTGTCACCCTGTCCTTTCTCAATTGGAGTCGTATTCAATTGCAGAGTCTCTTCTAGTCTAGGCCTCTTAGGTGCATTACTTCCTGAGGCATCGCCTTGTGCCACTTTCTCAACCAATAGTGATGGTTCTTGTCTCTGGTTTTCTTTATCAAGTGCCTTCCCGGATCTTAAAGATGACCTTCTGGGAGCTGTTTTAAGTTGTGATCCAGTTTCAGGTAAACTAGATTGTGTCTCCTCCAAGGATGGTCTCTCCATGCTACAGACTTCTTCTTTCCCTAATCTATCCATCAATTGTTTTATGTCAGTTTTTTTCCCTTTCAGTCTTTGTTTCAGGTAGGTTGTGATAGTGAAAAGCCAGTCCACACATTGACCCACTGACATAGGTGAGGCAGATTCTTCTGTGCCCATAGAGAAAGAAATCATATCATCAGTGGCATCTTTTGTCTGTAGAAAACGAATTATTCTTTGAAAGTCTTTTAACAGATTAGATTCACATAAGCACTTTGGGAATTGCAATACTTTTTTGGGTTTTTTCCCCACTTTTGTATTTTTTACACGTCCCTCAGTCATCAGTTTTTCCAAAATGAATGCGCTGCTATCTACTGCAAGCGCCACCTTGAGCTGAGATTTCTTATTCTCCCCCAGGAACCATTGAACAATAAGTTGGTAATCTCGTTCCAGTCTATTCCAGTGTTCAAATGTGCTTTTGTTCTTCCAAGTGGATTCAGAAACCTTTGATCTGGGTAGAGTAATATGTGCTATAAAAAAGGCCCAAAACTCAAACAGCTCAATTGAGTAATATTCTGATGTTAGCAAAAAACTTGAGACATTTCTTATATCTTTTTTCATTAAATCTTTCCATTGAGAAGATGTATATTTACCCCCCTGTTCCAAAACCAGTCTTGCTTCAGATTCTAGGAAAGCATCACTACAGAGAAAATCTTCCCAATTTTCCAAGCCTTTGGTTTTAGAGACATTCTCCTCACTTTCCTGCTGTGCATCATTTTCCTCTAACTCAGAAGCTTCATCTCCTGATAAGTCATCTGATAAGTCTTCTGAAGACTCAAACTCTTTCACAGATTCATATTCTGAGAGGTTAGCATCCTCTTCTTCTATTTGTATGTCCTCAACATTTCCAGAATCCTCTCTCCTATTTTGTACAGCCTCATCAGCTACTGGTAAAGTTCCAGCATTATTATCTAAAGCACTCAGTTCAGCAATCATAGATTCATCCCTGATCTGACCCAGAGATAGGGATAAACGTTTTTTCCCTGAAAGATGAGATCTATGTTTCCCAGGAACTTCAAAATCTGTATCTTGAAACCTGGTATTCCACTCAGGGCCTTTAATAGGAGATCTGTCCCTCTGATCTTCAGCCAGACTTTCTGCACTCACAGTTTTTTGCAGCAAAGTTGAGCTGCTTAAAAACATCTTCTTAGATATTTCTTCTACGGCTTTAGCATACTCCCCAGCAGCCCCAGAGATAATCTTTTCAGGAGAAGGGGGTATAATATCAGCCATTGCTGATAGTTTTCCTGCAGAAGCCTCCACAGGTTGCATTAGTTTCTCTTTTGTTTGTATTTCAGGCCTCCCTTGCAATGGGGATAACACAGCCTCTTTTCTTTCAGCTTTTTGGGGTCCTTCACTTAGGGATCCCCCTTTCTTATTACAATCAAAAGTTTCTCCAAGCTCTTGGGGAACTATTGCTGGCTCTCCCGAAATTCTAGACGCTGGGGTTTCCTTTTGACGCGATAAAATAGAGTCTGTCCCTAGGAAATTTAGATCAGTTTTACTCACTGGTTTCACTTTTGATTGCACTTCTGTAGGCCTCATCGAAAAGGGGGGTGTAGATCCTGCACCCCTGGTCCGAAACTCTTCAGAGTGGTCTCGTTCTGACCCTAACGGATCCTCTTCCAAAACCTGTGACATCAAACCTTCGACTTCGCCCCCCAAAGGGGCATAACTATCGAAAAGAGGAGGAGACTCCAGGAGCAACAAAAAAACCCTGGCGTTTTAAGGTGTTTTTGCGCGTTTCTGAGGTAAAAATGCGCGTTTTAAGGTGTTTTTGCGCGTTTCTGAGGTAAAAATGAGCGTTTTAAGGTGTTTTTGCGCGTTTTAAGGTGTTTTTGCGCATTTCTGAGGTAAAAATGCGCGTTTCTGAGGTAAAAATGCGCGTTTTAAGGTGTTTTTGCGCGTTTCTGTGGTAAAAGTGCGCATTTTAAGGTGTTTTTGCGCGTTTCTGAGGTAAAAATGCGCATTTCTGAGGTAAAAGTGCACGTTTTAAGGTGTTTTTGCACGTTTCTGAGGTAAAAATGCGCGTTTTAAGGTGTTTTTGCGCGTTTCTGAGGTAAAAATGCGCGTTTTAAGGTGTTTTTGCGCGTTTCTGAGGTAAAAATGCGCGTTTCTGAGGTAAAAATGCGCGTTTTAATGTGTTTTTGCGCGTTTCTGAGGTAAAAATGCGCATTTCTGCGGTGAAAGTGCGCGTTTTAAGGTGTTGCACGTTTCTGAGGTAAAAGTGCGCGTTTTAAGGTGTTTTTGCGCGTTTCTGAGGTAAAAATGCGCGTTTCTGAGTTAAAAATGCGCATTTCTGAGGTAAAAGTGCGCGTTTTAAGGTGTTTTTGCACGTTTCCGAGGTAAAAGTGCGCATTTTAAGGTGTTTTTGCGCGTTTCTGAGGTAAAAATGCGCGTTTTAAGGTGTTTTTGCGCGTTTCTGAGGTAAAAATGCGCATTTAAAGGTGTTTTTGCGCGTTTCTGAGGTAAAAATGCGCATTTCTGAGGTAAAAGTGCCCGTTTTAAGGTGTTTTTGCGCGTTTCTGAGGTAAAAATGCACGTTTCTGAGGTAAAAGTGCGCGTTTTAAGGTGTTTTTGCGCGTTTCTGAGGTAAAAATGCGCGTTTTAAGGTGTTTTTGCGCGTTTCTGAGGTAAAAATGCGCGTTTAAAGGTGTTTTTGCGCGTTTCTGAGGTAAAAATGCACGTTTTAATGTGTTTTTGCGCGTTTCTGAGGTAAAAGTGCGCGTTTCTGAGGTAAAAATGCGCGTTTTAAGGTGTTTTTGCGCGTTTCTGAGGTAAAAATGCGCGTTTCTGAGGTAAAAGTGCGCGTTTTAAGGTGTTTTTGCGCGTTTCTGAGGTAAAAATGCGCGTTTTAAGGTGTTTTTGCGCGTTTCTGAGGTAAAAATGCACGTTTTAAGGTGTTTTTGCGCGTTTCTGAGGTAAAAGTGCGCGTTTCTGAGGTAAAAATGCGCGTTTTAAGGTGTTTTTGCGCGTTTCTGAGGTAAAAATGCGCGTTTAAAGGTGTTTTGCGCGTTTCTGAGGTAAAAATGCGCATTTCTGAGGTAAAAGTGCGCGTTTTAAGGTGTTTTTGCGCGTTTCTGAGGTAAAAATGCGCGTTTCTGAGGTAAAAATGCGCGTTTTAAGGTGTTTTTGCGCGTTTCTGAGGTAAAAATGCGCGTTTTAAGGTGTTTTTGCGCGTTTCTGAGGTAAAAATGCGCGTTTTAAGGTGTTTTTGCGCGTTTCTGAGGTAAAAATGCGCGTTTTAATGTGTTTTTGCGCGTTTCTGAGGTAAAAGTGCGCGTTTCTGAGGTAAAAATGCGCGTTTTAAGGTGTTTTTGCGCGTTTCTGAGGTAAAAATGCGCGTTTCTGAGGTAAAAGTGCGCGTTTTAAGGTGTTTTTGCGCGTTTCTGAGGTAAAAATGCGCGTTTTAAGGTGTTTTTGCGCGTTTCTGAGGTAAAAATGCGCGTCTAAAGGTGTTTTGCGCGTTTCTGAGGTAAAAATGCGCATTTCTGAGGTAAAAGTGCGCGTTTTAAGGTGTTTTTGCGCGTTTCTGAGGTAAAAATGCGCGTTTCTGAGGTAAAAGTGCGCGTTTTAAGGTGTTTTTGCGCGTTTCTGAGGTAAAAATGCGCGTTTTAAGGTGTTTTTGAGCGTTTCTGAGGTAAAAATGCGCGTTTTAAGGTGTTTTTGCGCGTTTCTGAGGTAAAAATGCGCGTTTTAATGTGTTTTTGCGCGTTTCTGAGGTAAAAGTGCGCGTTTCTGAGGTAAAAATGCGCGTTTTAAGGTGTTTTTGCGCGTTTCTGAGGTAAAAATGCGCGTTTCTGAGGTAAAAGTGCGCGTTTTAAGGTGTTTTTGCGCGTTTCTGAGGTAAAAATGCGCGTTTTAAGGTGTTTTTGCGCGTTTCTGAGGTAAAAATGCGCGTTTTAAGGTGTTTTTGCGCGTTTCTGAGGTAAAAATGCGCGTTTTAAGGTGTTTTTGCGCGTTTCTGAGGTAAAAATGCGCGTTTTAAGGTGTTTTTGCGCGTTTCTGAGGTTAAAATGCGCGTTTTGAGGTGTTTTTGCGCTTTTCTGAGGTAAAAATGCGCGTTTTAATGTGTTTTTGCGCGTTTCTGAGGTAAAAGTGCGCGTTTCTGAGGTAAAAATGCGCGTTTTAAGGTGTTTTTGCGCATTTCTGAGGTAAAAATGCGCGTTTAAAGGTGTTTTGCGCGTTTCTGAGGTAAAAATGCGCATTTCTGAGGTAAAAGTGCGCGTTTTAAGGTGTTTTTGCGCGTTTCTGAGGTAAAAGTGCGCGTTTCTGAGGTAAAAATGCGCGTTTTAAGGTGTTTTTGCGCATTTCTGAGGTAAAAATGCGCGTTTAAAGGTGTTTTGCGCGTTTCTGAGGTAAAAATGCGCGTTTCTGAGGTAAAAGTGCGCGTTTTAAGGTGTTTTTGCGCGTTTCTGAGGTAAAAATGCGCGTTTTAAGGTGTTTTTGCGCGTTTCTGAGGTAAAAATGCGCGTTTTAAGGTGTTTTTGCGCGTTTCTGAGGTAAAAATGCGCGTTTTAAGGTGTTTTTGCGCGTTTCTGAGGTAAAAGTGCGCGTTTCTGAGGTAAAAATGCGCCTTTTAAGGTGTTTTTGCGCGTTTCTGAGGTAAAAATGCGCGTTTCTGAGGTAAAAGTGCGCGTTTTAAGGTGTTTTTGCGCGTTTCTGAGGTAAAAATGCGCGTTTTAAGGTGTTTTTGCGCGTTTCTGAGGTAAAAATGCGCGTTTAAAGGTGTTTTGCGCGTTTCTGAGGTAAAAATGCGCATTTCTGAGGTAAAAGTGCGCGTTTTAATGTGTTTTTGCGCATTTCTGAGGTAAAAATGCGCGTTTCTGAGGTAAAAGTGCGCGTTTTAAGGTGTTTTTGCGCGTTTCTGAGGTAAAAATGCGCGTTTTAAGGTGTTTTTGCGCGTTTCTGAGGTAAAAATGCGCGTTTAAAGGTGTTTTGCGCGTTTCTGAGGTAAAAATGCACATTTCTGAGGTAAAAGTGCGCGTTTTAAGGTGTTTTTGCGCGTTTCTGAGGTAAAAATGCGCGTTTCTGAGGTAAAAGTGCGCGTTTTAAGGTGTTTTTGCGCGTTTCTGAGGTAAAAATGCGCGTTTTAAGGTGTTTTTGAGCGTTTCTGAGGTAAAAATGCGCTTTTTAAGGTGTTTTGCGCGTTTCTGAGGTAAAAATGCGCGTTTTAATGTGTTTTTGCGCGTTTCTGAGGTAAAAGTGCGCGTTTCTGAGGTAAAAATGCGCATTTTAAGGTGTTTTTGCGCGTTTCTGAGGTAAAAATGCGCGTTTCTGAGGTAAAAGTGCGCGTTTTAAGGTGTTTTTGCGCGTTTCTGAGGTAAAAATGCGCGTTTTAAGGTGTTTTTGCGCGTTTCTGAGGTAAAAATGCGCATTTTAAGGTGTTTTTGCGCGTTTCTGAGGTAAAAATGCGCGTTTTAAGGTGTTTTTGCGCGTTTCTGAGGTAAAAATGCGCGTTTTAAGGTGTTTTTGCGCGTTTCTGAGGTTAAAATGCGCGTTTTGAGGTGTTTTTGAGCTTTTCTGAGGTAAAAATGCGCGTTTTAATGTGTTTTTGCGCGTTTCTGAGGTAAAAGTGCGCGTTTCTGAGGTAAAAATGCGCGTTTTAAGGTGTTTTTGCGCATTTCTGAGGTAAAAATGCGCGTTTAAAGGTGTTTTGCGCGTTTCTGAGGTAAAAATGCGCATTTCTGAGGTAAAAGTGCGCGTTTTAAGGTGTTTTTGCGCGTTTCTGAGGTAAAAATGCGCGTTTTAAGGTGTTTTTGAGCGTTTCTGAGGTAAAAATGCGCGTTTTAAGGTGTTTTTGCACGTTTCTGAGGTAAAAATGCGCGTTTTAATGTGTTTTTGCGCGTTTCTGAGGTAAAAGTGCGCGTTTCTGAGGTAAAAATGCGCGTTTTAAGGTGTTTTTGCGCGTTTCTGAGGTAAAAATGCGCGTTTCTGAGGTAAAAGTGCGCGTTTTAAGGTGTTTTTGCGCGTTTCTGAGGTAAAAGTGCGCGTTTTAAGGTGTTTTTGCGCGTTTCTGAGGTAAAAATGCGCGTTTTAAGGTGTTTTTGCGCGTTTCTGAGGTAAAAATGCGCGTTTTAAGGTGTTTTTGCGCGTTTCTGAGGTAAAAATGCGCGTTTTAAGGTGTTTTTGCGCGTTTCTGAGGTTAAAATGCGCGTTTTGAGGTGTTTTTGCGCTTTTCTGAGGTAAAAATGCGCGTTTTAATGTGCTTTTGCGCGTTTCTGAGGTAAAAGTGCGCGTTTCTGAGGTAAAAATGCACGTTTTAAGGTGTTTTTGCGCATTTCTGAGGTAAAAATGCGCGTTTAAAGGTGTTTTGCGCGTTTCTGAGGTAAAAATGCGCATTTCTGAGGTAAAAGTGCGCGTTTTAAGGTGTTTTTGCGCGTTTCTGAGGTAAAAATGCGCGTTTCTGAGGTAAAAGTGCGCGTTTTAAGGTGTTTTTGCGCGTTTCTGAGGTAAAAATGCGCGTTTTAAGGTGTTTTTGCGCGTTTCTGAGGTAAAAATGCGCGTTTTAAGGTGTTTTTGCGCGTTTCTGAGGTAAAAATGCGCGTTTTAAGGTGTTTTTGCGCGTTTCTGAGGTAAAAGTGCGCGTTTCTGAGGTAAAAATGCGCGTTTTAAGGTGTTTTTGCGCGTTTCTGAGGTAAAAATGCGCGTTTCTGAGGTAAAAGTGCGCGTTTTAAGGTGTTTTTGCGCGTTTCTGAGGTAAAAATGCGCATTTTAAGGTGTTTTTGCGCGTTTCTGAGGTAAAAATGCGCGTTTAAAGGTGTTTTGCGCGTTTCTGAGGTAAAAATGCGCATTTCTGAGGTAAAAGTGCGCGTTTTAAGGTGTTTTTGCGCATTTCTGAGGTAAAAATGCGCGTTTCTGAGGTAAAAGTGCGCGTTTTAAGGTGTTTTTGCGCGTTTCTGAGGTAAAAATGCGCGTTTTAAGGTGTTTTTGCGCGTTTCTGAGGTAAAAATGCGCGTTTAAAGGTGTTTTGCGCGTTTCTGAGGTAAAAATGCACATTTCTGAGGTAAAAGTGCGCGTTTTAAGGTGTTTTTGCGCGTTTCTGAGGTAAAAATGCGCGTTTCTGAGGTAAAAGTGCGCGTTTTAAGGTGTTTTTGCGCGTTTCTGAGGTAAAAATGAGCGTTTTAAGGTGTTTTTGAGCGTTTCTGAGGTAAAAATGCGCGTTTTAAGGTGTTTTTGCGCGTTTCTGAGGTAAAAATGCGCGTTTTAATGTGTTTTTGCGCGTTTCTGAGGTAAAAGTGCGCGTTTCTGAGGTAAAAATGCGCGTTTTAAGGTGTTTTTGCGCGTTTCTGAGGTAAAAATGCGCGTTTCTGAGGTAAAAGTGCGCGTTTTAAGGTGTTTTTGCGCGTTTCTGAGGTAAAAATGCGCGTTTTAAGGTGTTTTTGCGCGTTTCTGAGGTAAAAATGCGCATTTTAAGGTGTTTTTGCGCGTTTCTGAGGTAAAAATGCGCGTTTTAAGGTGTTTTTGCGCGTTTCTGAGGTAAAAATGCGCGTTTTAAGGTGTTTTTGCGCGTTTCTGAGGTTAAAATGCGCGTTTTGAGGTGTTTTTGAGCTTTTCTGAGGTAAAAATGCGCGTTTTAATGTGTTTTTGCGCGTTTCTGAGGTAAAAGTGCGCGTTTCTGAGGTAAAAATGCGCGTTTTAAGGTGTTTTTGCGCATTTCTGAGGTAAAAATGCGCGTTTAAAGGTGTTTTGCGCGTTTCTGAGGTAAAAATGCGCATTTCTGAGGTAAAAGTGCGCGTTTTAAGGTGTTTTTGCGCGTTTCTGAGGTAAAAATGCGCGTTTCTGAGGTAAAAGTGCGCGTTTTAAGGTGTTTTTGCGCGTTTCTGAGGTAAAAATGCGCGTTTTAAGGTGTTTTTGCGCGTTTCTGAGGTAATAATGCACGTTTTAAGGTGTTTTGCGCGTTTCTGAGGTAAAAATGCGCGTTTTAAGGTGTTTTTGCGCGTTTCTGAGGTAAAAGTGCGCGTTTCTGAGGTAAAAATGCGCGTTTTAAGGTGTTTTTGCGCGTTTCTGAGGTAAAAATGCGCGTTTCTGAGGTAAAAGTGCGCGTTTTAAGGTGTTTTTGCGCGTTTCTGAGGTAAAAATGCGCGTTTTAAGGTGTTTTTGCGCGTTTCTGAGGTAAAAATGCGCGTTTAAAGGTGTTTTGCGCGTTTCTGAGGTAAAAATGCGCATTTCTGAGGTAAAAGTGCGCGTTTTAAGGTGTTTTTGCGCATTTCTGAGGTAAAAATGCGCGTTTCTGAGGTAAAAGTGCGCGTTTTAAGGTGTTTTTGCGCGTTTCTGAGGTAAAAATGCGCGTTTTAAGGTGTTTTTGCGCGTTTCTGAGGTAAAAATGCGCGTTTTAAGGTGTTTTTGCACATTTCTGAGGTAAAAATGCGCGTTTTAATGTGTTTTTGCGCGTTTCTGAGGTAAAAGTGCGCGTTTCTGAGGTAAAAATGCGCGTTTTAAGGTGTTTTTGCGCGTTTCTGAGGTAAAAATGCGCGTTTCTGAGGTAAAAGTGCGCGTTTTAAGGTGTTTTTGCGCGTTTCTGAGGTAAAAATGCGCGTTTTAAGGTGTTTTTGCGCGTTTCTGAGGTAAAAATGCGCGTTTTAAGGTGTTTTTGCGCGTTTCTGAGGTAAAAATGCGCGTTTCTGAGGTAAAAATGCGCGTTTTAAGGTGTTTTTGCGCGTTTCTGTGGTAAAAGTGCGCATTTTAAGGTGTTTTTGCGCGTTTCTGAGGTAAAAATGCGCATTTCTGAGGTAAAAGTGCACGTTTTAAGGTGTTTTTGCACGTTTCTGAGGTAAAAATGCGCGTTTTAAGGTGTTTTTGCGCGTTTCTGAGGTAAAAATGCGCGTTTTAAGGTGTTTTTGCGCGTTTCTGAGGTAAAAATGCGCGTTTCTGAGGTAAAAATGCGCGTTTTAATGTGTTTTTGCGCGTTTTTGAGGTAAAAATGCGCATTTCTGCGGTGAAAGTGCGCGTTTTAAGGTGTTGCACGTTTCTGAGGTAAAAGTGCGCGTTTTAAGGTGTTTTTGCGCGTTTCTGAGGTAAAAATGCGCGTTTCTGAGGTAAAAATGCGCATTTCTGAGGTAAAAGTGCGCGTTTTAAGGTGTTTTTGCATGTTTCCGAGGTAAAAGTGCGCATTTTAAGGTGTTTTTGCGCGTTTCTGAGGTAAAAATGCGCGTTTTAAGGTGTTTTTGCGCGTTTCTGAGGTAAAAATGCGCATTTAAAGGTGTTTTTGCGCGTTTCTGAGGTAAAAATGCGCATTTCTGAGGTAAAAGTGCCCGTTTTAAGGTGTTTTTGCGCGTTTCTGAGGTAAAAATGCACGTTTCTGAGGTAAAAGTGCGCGTTTTAAGGTGTTTTTGCGCGTTTCTGAGGTAAAAATGCGCGTTTTAAGGTGTTTTTGCGCGTTTCTGAGGTAAAAATGCGCGTTTTAAGGTGTTTTTGCGCGTTTCTGAGGTAAAAATGCACGTTTTAATGTGTTTTTGCGCGTTTCTGAGGTAAAAGTGCGCGTTTCTGAGGTAAAAATGCGCGTTTTAAGGTGTTTTTGCGCGTTTCTGAGGTAAAAATGCGCGTTTCTGAGGTAAAAGTGCGCGTTTTAAGGTGTTTTTTCGCGTTTCTGAGGTAAAAATGCGCGTTTTAAGGTGTTTTTGCGCGTTTCTGAGGTAAAAATGCACGTTTTAAGGTGTTTTTGCGCGTTTCTGAGGTAAAAGTGCGCGTTTCTGAGGTAAAAATGCGCGTTTTAAGGTGTTTTTGCGCGTTTCTGAGGTAAAAATGCGCGTTTAAAGGTGTTTTGCGCGTTTCTGAGGTAAAAATGCGCATTTCTGAGGTAAAAGTGCGCGTTTTAAGGTGTTTTTGCGCGTTTCTGAGGTAAAAATGCGCGTTTCTGAGGTAAAAGTGCGCGTTTTAAGGTGTTTTTGCGCGTTTCTGAGGTAAAAATGCGCGTTTTAAGGTGTTTTTGCGCGTTTCTGAGGTAAAAATGCGCGTTTTAAGGTGTTTTGCGCGTTTCTGAGGTAAAAATGCGCGTTTTAAGGTGTTTTTGCGCGTTTCTGAGGTAAAAATGCGCGTTTTAAGGTGTTTTTGCGCGTTTCTGAGGTAAAAATGCGCGTTTTAAGGTGTTTTTGCGCGTTTCTGAGGTAAAAATGCGCGTTTTAAGGTGTTTTTGCGCGTTTCTGAGGTAAAAATGCGCGTTTTAAGGTGTTTTTGCGCGTTTCTGAGGTAAAAGTGCGTGTTTCTGAGGTAAAAATGCGCGTTTTAAGGTGTTTTTGCGCGTTTCTGAGGTAAAAATGCGCGTTTTAAGGTGTTTTTGCGCGTTTCTGAGGTAAAAATGCGCGTTTTAAGGTGTTTTTGCGCGTTTCTGAGGTAAAAGTGCGTGTTTCTGAGGTAAAAATGCGCGTTTTAAGGTGTTTTTGCGCGTTTCTCTGGTAAAAATGCGTGTTTTAAGGTGTTTTTGCGCGTTTCTGAGGTAAAAATGCTCGTTTTAAGGTGTTTTTGCGCGTTTCTGAGGTAAAAGTGCGTGTTTCTGAGGTAAAAATGCACGTTTTAAGGTGTTTTTGCGCGTTTCTGAGGTAAAAATGCGCGTTTTAAGGTGTTTTTGCGCGTTTCTGAGGTAAAAATGCGTGTTTTAAGGTGTTTTTGCGCGTTTCTGAGGTAAAAATGCGCGTTTCTGAGGTAAAAATGCGTGTTTTAAGGTGTTTTTGCGCGTTTCTGAGGTAAAAATGCGCGTTTTAAGGTGGTTTTGCGCGTTTCTGAGGTAAAAATGCGCGTTTTAAGGTGTTTTTGCGCGTTTCTGAGGTAAAAATGCGCGTTTTAAGGTGTTTTTGCGCGTTTCTGAGGTAAAAATGCGCGTTTAAAGGTGTTTTGCGCGTTTCTGAGGTAAAAATGCGCGTTTCTGAGGTAAAAGTGCGCGTTTTAAGGTGTTTTTGCGCGTTTCTGAGGTAAAAATGCGAGTTTCTGAGGTAAAAGTGCGCGTTTTAAGGTGTTTTTGCGCGTTTCTGAGGTAAAAATGCGCGTTTTAAGGTGTTTTTGCGCGTTTCTGAGGTAAAAATGCGCGTTTTAAGGTGTTTTTGCGCGTTTCTGAGGTAAAAATGCGCGTTTTAATGTGTTTTTGCGCGTTTCTGAGGTAAAAGTGCGTGTTTCTGAGGTAAAAATGCGCGTTTTAAGGTGTTTTTGCGCGTTTCTGAGGTAAAAATGCGCGTTTCTGAGGTAAAAGTGCGCGTTTTAAGGTGTTTTTGCGCGTTTCTGAGGTAAAAATGCGCGTTTTAAGGTGTTTTTGCGCGTTTCTGAGGTAAAAGTGCGTTTTTCTGAGGTAAAAATGCACGTTTTAAGGTGTTTTTGCGTTTTTCTGAGGTAAAAATGCGTGTTTTAAGGTGTTTTTGCGCGTTTCTGAGGTAAAAATGCGCGTTTTAAGGTGTTTTTGCGCGTTTCTGAGGTAAAAATGCGCGTTTTAAGGTGTTTTTGCGCGTTTCTGAGGTAAAAATGCGCGTTTTAAGGTGTTTTTGCGCGTTTCTGAGGTAAAAATGCGCGTTTTAAGGTGTTTTTGCGCGTTTCTGAGGTAAAAATGCGCGTTTTAAGGTGTTTTTGCGCGTTTCTGAGGTAAAAGTGCGTGTTTCTGAGGTAAAAATGCGCGTTTCTGAGGTAAAAATGCGCGTTTTAAGGTGTTTTTGCGCGTTTCTGAGGTGAAAATGCGCGTTTCTGAGGTAAAAATGCGCGTTTTAAGGTGTTTTTGCACGTTTCTGAGGTAAAAGTGCGCGTTTTAAGGTGTTTTTGCGCGTTTCTGAGGTAAAAGTGCGCGTTTTAAGGTGTTTTTGCGCGTTTCTGAGGTAAAAATGCGCGTTTTAAGGTGTTTTTGCGCGTTTCTGAGGTAAAAATGCGCGTTTCTGAGGTAAAAATGCGCGTTTTAAGGTGTTTTTGCGCGTTTCTGAGGTAAAAATGCGCGTTTCTGAGGTAAAAATGCACGTTTTAAGGTGTTTTTGCGCGTTTCTGAGGTAAAAGTGCGCATTTCTGAGGTAAAAATGCGCGTTTTAAGGTGTTTTTGCGCGTTTCTGAGGTAAAAATGCGCGTTTTAAGGTGTTTTTGCGCGTTTCTGAGGTAAAAATGCACGTTTCTGAGGTAAAAATGCGCGTTTTAAGGTGTTTTTGCGCGTTTCTGAGGTAAAAATGCGCGTTTCTGAGGTAAAAATGCGCGTTTTAAGGTGTTTTTGCGCGTTTCTGAGGTAAAAATGCGCGTTTTAAGGTGTTTTTGCGCATTTCTGAGGTAAAACTGCGCGTTTTAAGGTGTTTTTGCGCGTTTCTGAGGTAAAAGTGCGCGTTTTAAGGTGTTTTTGCGCGTTTCTGAGGTAAAAATGCGCGTTTCTGAGGTAAAAGTGCGCGTTTCAAGGTGTTTTTGCGCGTTTCTGAGGTAAAAATGCGCGTTTCTGAGGTAAAAATGCACGTTTTAAGGTTTTTTTGCGCGTTTCTGAGGTAAAAATGCGCGTTTTAAGGTGTTTTTGCGCGTTTCTGAGGTAAAAGTGCGCGTTTTAAGGTGTTTTTGCGCGTTTCTGAGGTGAAAGTGCGCGTTTTAAGGTGTTTTTGCGCGTTTCTGAGGTAAAAATGCGCGTTTTAAGGTGTTTTTGCGCGTTTCTGAGGTAAAAATGCGCGTTTCTGAGGTAAAAATGCGCGTTTAAAGGTACAAGTTTTTTTTTTTTTTTAAGGTACAAGTTTTCTTTATTGATTTACAAACTACTAATATTTTACATTACGATACATTCACTAATTTAGGAATACACAGGTTAGCCATACATACCCTAATACAGTGATTAAAACCCAAGAAATACAAATTAGTCCATAGAAACAAAATTACACGTTGAACTCTCACGTGATCGGGGGCGGGACATCGATGGTCCATTTCCAACGTTTTTGCCATTCATCCCTCGTTAAAGAGCTCCGTTCCTTTTGAACAAAACCATAGAGTCTTTTCCAGGCTAACTGCATCGTCTTTCCCGCTCCAATCTCATAGTCTCGTTTTACTTCCCCGTTACGATGCAAAAACATGGCATGCATAATGTACAGACTTGTTACCCAAAAAACATAGATCGGAACCTTCCATTTACTTTCTATCACTCTCCCTAGCCTATCCCTCTTCCTAGCCACTCCCTTACTAGGGCCTGGTGGTAGAGGATCCCCAACCTCGCCCGTGGTCAGAGCCTCCCAGGACTGCTCGCCCAATTCGGGCCATCGGAAAAGGGTCCCCGCCCTTCGCCACACTTCCTTCGCAGTCACGCAGTCTTTGAGGAAATGAGCGTGAGTCTCTATCGGAGGCGTTTCTGAAAAGGCGGTCTCTTGTTGGCAATGTATTCTGGGGCAGAGCTGCTGATCGGGCGAGAGCCACGGTTTACTCCCATTAAGGGGTAACACTCGATGGTATATCCTCCACCTAAATTCCCAAAGATGGAAGGGAGTCTCTTTTTCCTTCAAGAAAGCGACTGATTCGCCCAGCTGGTAGAAGGGTCGTGAACTCCCGGCTCGAGACAAGCCGCGCTTCCGTGCCCGTGAAAAGGGTCCCTCCGTCAGCGCCGTGTCATAAACATTCTTATTCATCTGCCGGACGGTCCGGGGCGTCCTCAATACGGTGGGTATGATTTTTCCTTTTTTCATCCATCCGATGAGATCCTCGAAATACTCCGGTACAGCTTCTTTCACCTTCCGGGTCACGTTCCCGATAAAGGCGCCTTTCTCCCACCAGTCCACTCCCCATCGGGAATTTCGCCATCCGGTGGCGAATAATGCCGCCCAGAGTCTCTGTAACAAATTCCCTCTGTCGTAGACAGCGCAAAAAATCCAAATTCCAAAATTATAAGACACGAATTTGGCCAGAAAGAGAGACTGTAACGCCGGAAGAGCCAGGCCTCCCTGTTCCACCGTCTGGTAGGCCACCGCCCTGGGCAGCGGGAAGGTGCGCATTTTCCACACGAAAGCAAAAACTTGTCCCTCTACCCTCCTCAGCAGATCGGCCGGAGGGGGGTATACCGTCGCCAGATTGTGGGCCATGGGCACGAGGTAAGTTCTGACATAAACCGCCCTTTGATACATTGACAGTTTCCAGTTTTTCCACTGGGCGATTTTAGTGGTGACTTTCTTTTCCCACGCGAGCCAGTCTTCCTTCCAGATCTGATTTTTTACTCCAAATCCGAGTCCTAAAACGCGCACTGCATCTTTCCATTCTCCCAAGGTCCCTTCTTCCTCTGGGTCATCCGCGGCTCGATCCGTCACCGGCCGATAACGTAATCGGCCCTTCCCCCGATCCATTTCAACGAAGAAGCTCTTCTCCACGTTCACTTCTGAACCCGAGATGGCTCCATATTCTGCAAAAAGGTCCAGCGCCACCCGGACCTCCTTCTCCTCCGTTAAGAGCAAAGTCACGTCATCGGCGTGCGCTATAAACTTCACACGGAAGTCCCCGAGGGCCCCTTTTCCGATGTCAAGCGACGATTCTGAGGACGTCGTCGCGGTCGCCGGTTCCACTTCCTCGCGAGATCCCGGGAAGACCTCTCCCGGCGAAGGTAGGGGAATCACGAATCCAGGCAAACGGGGTTCACATTGTATTCTCCTCAAAACTGGATCCAGAGCAAAGACGTATAATAATGGACTCAGGGGGCAACCCTGGCGAACCCCCGAATGCAAGACAATACGGTCTCCTCTCCAGCCGTTGACTTGCGGAACCACGCCCGCATCTGCATACAACATCCGTACCCAGTCCACAAATCTCGAAGGAACTCCTTTGCTTCGGAGTAGTGCCCACAGATAGGTATGGTTGATCTTATCGAAAGCCTTGATCTGGTCGAGAAGTAATAGATGACCCTTCCATCGATCCTTTTCGATGGATTGAAAGACTTCCCTCACTAGACACAGAGAATCCACCATGCTTCTGCCCGGTACGGCGCTCGTCTGAAGGCTGTGGATTAGCTCCGCTGCCGTCGCCGCCAATCTCTGATTCAAGATCTTCGCCAAGATCCTGTAATCGACATTGGTCAGCGTGATGGGTCTCCAATTCTTAGGTAAAGTGATATCCCCTTTTTTGGGGAAGAAGATCAAAAGCCCGTCTGCGAAGGATCGACCGAGAGCACCCTTCTCCATACAGGAGTTGAATAACTCGACTAGTACCGGCAACAGGAGGTCCACAAATTCTTTGTAGAAGGCCCACGTCAGGCCATCCGGGCCTGGAGCCGAATTTCCTTTGCCTCCCGAGATGACTTTCTTCACTTCTTCGGGCGTCACCCGTCGGACCATCGAGTCACATTGTTCCTCCGTCAAGGGCCGACCCTCTCTGGTATCCGCCATCGCGCGACAGTTCTCCAAATATACGTTCACATCCTTTTCCTCGATGATTCGTTCCGCATACATCTTTTGGTAAAATTTAGACATGACACAGAGCATGTCTCGAGGGTCAGTTTTTAGAACTCCTTCCTCAGTCCTCAGACCTTGGAAGCCCAGATGCGGTTTTGGCATGTTCTCTTTAGCCCATTCATCTTTATCAACTAGCGCACCTCTAGTCCTGTACATCTTACTCGTCAGCCGATTCTGACGAAGTTGGTGCTGAAATCGACGGATAGTCGCTCTGCATCCCCTAAGTCTCTCCTCTTCGAAAGCCTCCCCTTTATTCATCTTATCCGTGATTCTTAACAATTGAGCAATGGCTCTTTGGTACTCTTGAACATCTTTCCTATAGATATTACTGTCAGCTAATCTCACGCACTGAGAGATCCTTCTCTTTAAGATCTCCCAGTTCCCCACGACATCTTCAGCGGCATTTAACAACCGTCTTGTCTGCCGGTCCAACTCCAATAACAAAAGTGACTTAAAAATTTCGGAACTCAAATGCTTGGGTTGTAAGCGCCATAGCGATTTCCCTCTGGGCAAGACCTCTCCATAGGTACATGTGAATCCGACCATAGCGTGGTCTGACCACGGAGTCAACCTTAATTTACAGCCGTACACCTGAAAGGAGGGAGGCGCCCATAGTCTATCTAATCGGCTGGCTACTCTCGGATGGAAATAGGTGAATTTATTTCCAGACTCACATGTTTGCTTATACTTAAGAGTAAAGGCCAATTTATGAGAAATAGGAAAAAACTCAATAACATTGTGCACATCCAAAGCCTTGTCCTCTAACCCCAGAGTTCTCGATAAGTAAGATTGCAAACTACTCTCCTCTACGGTTAGAGAGCAATGTGGGGACGAAATGGGACATCCGTCTATAAAGGTCCTCCTATCCTCCGGGCGCGCCCTGTTGTTAAAATCGCCCACAACTAGTAGATGACGTCTAGTGATTGCGATATCTTTTAGTTTAGCCCATACTTTTTTCCTCAGAGAAACTTTCACCGGGGCATACACTACACACAGACGGAAGATACGATTAGATGCGCCCCATTGAGCTCCAGAAGCCTGGTCCCCAAAAATGGTAAAATCAATATACATGAGTCTCCCCGGTTCAATCTCTAACACGCTATCGATTCTCAAATTGGGGTTGTTCTTGAAAAGCACTGCCACCCCCGCATGGCCACTCCCATCATAAGACCAATAGGAGGGGCCCCACATCCATTGCTGCTGCGCCGAGAAACGCTGCCCTTCATGTTGAAAATGTGTTTCCTGAAGAATATAAATATGATAATTTAGGCGTGTTATATATCGAAAAATGTCCCGCCTTTTGTCCAAAGACTTCAGGCCACGGACATTCCAAGTTAATAAATTAAAGGGTATAGCCATAAATAAAGATAGTAATATAAAGGAAACATAAATCTTAAGGTGAACCAGGGAAACTGAATATAATAGAAATAATACAGAAGAATCATATAATCATTATCAAGAGGAGAACCCATCAATAGTAGCAGACACTTTAAGAGCAGTATAAAGTCAAATATACACGAATATATATATATACACATCAACTTCAGTGTTAAAAAGATGACGTAATATACAGCAGATTTTACAATTACCATCATTCCACTTCCTCAATGCCCTCTCGGATCGGAGAGCTACCTTCTACCCCTCCCATACCTTTTCCATATGAGAGTGTAGTCCTACTTTTAGCTGTGTGTGCATCCCGGATAAGGGACAGGGAAGGGGACAATCGGGAAGAAGGAGGGTCAGGACCGGGGTCAGGATCGGGTCCGGGAATTCCGGTAGTATGGGTAACGGTAGAGGGCTGAGGGATCACAGGGGTTTTATCAGTATGCCCCACATTTTTCTCAGCTTCCATACCGGATTCTAAAACAATTTCTAATGGGAAGACCTGTTCCACCTGGTCTTCCCAGTTTTTACCAGTAATCATTTCTTGAGTTTCCCCTTCCGGTAACGGGTCGTCTGCCACCTCTGGTGCATCGATTACAATTTCCTGAACAATTACTTCTGGTCCTTCAACTTCCACCCCATCCATATTAGAGACTGAGGAGTTACCCTGCATCTGTTGTTGCAGGTTCTCAATGTCCTCCACCAGTTTTGTCACCATATTTAAATGATGACAGTATTTAGAATCTATAGATCTAAAATTCTTGTTCTCTTTCTGAATTTTACTCAATACCTGGTCTAGTTTACCCACCTCTTCATCCTCACTGCCATCTCCCTTTTCTAAGGGGTTTTTTGTTCCTATCATCTCACACAATTTCTCCTTTTCTTTCCCCAAATCCTTAAGTTTATCCTTGGAGTACTGGCGAAGACTCCAGAACTCCTCCCTTTTATCTTTTTCCACTATCAATTTTTGTTGTAACTCTTTTACAAGCTCTTGTACATTCTTGTCCTCTTTCCCAGAGGTCACCGAAGGGTGTCCAGAGGGCCCATTACCACTAGATCTTGCCTTATTCATGTCCTTCATCTTTTTCTGCTTTCGTTGTTCCTTAGGAGAAGTGTTCTGTCGGCGACTAGGGGACCGGCGGGGCTCCGGTGCCTCCCCAGTGTCCTCTGGAAGGTCGTCCTCTTCAACATTCAGCACGTCAAACCTACTTGCGCCAAATGACACCGGTCCTGAGTCGTCAAGAGACTCAAACCTATTTCCCAAAGCAGGCAGAAAATCTTTCCCTCCCCCCGAGTGTCTTTTCCTTTCCCTCTTTCGTGAGGAAATTTGTGTCCACGCGGATTGCGAGGTGTCTTCTATCTCTTTGTCTCCGCCACTCCGCTCACCCGGACCCGTCGACGAAGCCGGATCCGTCTCCATCACATTCTCCTCTCGGCTCCCCGATTCTGGTTGCGGCCGCTTTTCCTGTCGCTGCGCCCTCTTCCTTCCCATCTCAGCCACTTTAGCCGCTTTTTCCGCTCTCTCCTTGTCCATCTTATTGTAATGCGCCTCCGGGCACCAGAAATATGTGTGTCCGATGCCAAGGCACAAGTTGCACCGGATACTTTTATGGCAACTTATGGTACTGTGCCCGTGCACACCACATTTGGAGCAAAGCGAAACTTGACAGTCTCTCCTGATGTGATCGTAGGCGCCACAATGGAAGCAGGCCGGAGGTTGACCACTATAGCGAAGGCTGGCCCTGTCTGACCCCAAAAAGAAATATTTTGGGAGGTGCTGCAGAGCACCAGTCTGTGGATCCGTACGAAGCGCAATAATACAGCGATATTCCCCTGTCCAGATGCCATAGGCGTCCTTGCGTTCATAAGGACCCATTAGCACCTTTACATGTCTTTCCAGCCATATTGCCACGTCTTCAGCCGGTACTGTAGTCGTCCGGAAGGCTATGGTCAGAACTCTCGTGTCCGCCTTGAATAAAGGGACTAGTTGAAAGCCTGCTAACAAATGTGGCATTAGTTTGTCTACAATTCTGCACTGCGACCAGAAACGATGATACGCTACTTGATGCCTGAGACAGACATCAATCTCCTTTGAGCCTTCCAACTGGATGACCGCACGTATCCACGGGAGTGTAAAATCCATGGCATCTATCAGAATTGATTTGATTACATACTCCCTAGTGGCTTTTTCTTCATCTGTCCCCACATAGCGCAGCCTGATGACAAAGCGCTTTTTCGGGTCTTCATTCTCATTCAGAGAATCCGGAAGTGCCGCCATCACCTCATCCTCAAGCTCAAATTGGGCTCTAGGATCCACACCACCTTCATTTGTTGTCTCACCCCGCTTCCTCGCAGCACCCTTCTGTCGTCTATCCGGGTCTGCTACTGAAGCGAAAGTACGGGGAAGTTGAGATTTTCCTTTAGAAGTATCGGACAGTCCAATTGGGTCAGTTCGTTTGGTTGTTCCTGCTCTCGGTATTAAAGTTGATCTTTCCTTTCTGGAAGATAACTCCTCAGATCCATGTGCCACTGAAGCAACAGTGGATGTCGAGCCTTCAGTCCGTCCTTCCATTACAGGTATTCTTGTCAGTTGTCCTTGAGAGGTCTTTGGCCTAGCTCCTTTTTTTGCATACATTTCTAATTCTTTCAAAAATAAAGCTTCTTCTAGGTCAACTGGAGAGTTTTCTGCCATTACAGAGGCCACTCCTCTAGTCTCTACCGAGACCTCCATCTCACCCTCTATCAGAGGCCTTGTCTGTAATTCCTGAGGCCTTGTCTGTAATTCATGAGGCCCACACGCTATCTGTTCTACAGTGTCACCCTGTCCTTTCTCAATTGGAGTCGTATTCAATTGCAGAGTCTCTTCTAGTCTAGGCCTCTTAGGTGCATTACTTCCTGAGGCATCGCCTTGTGCCACTTTCTCAACCAATAGTGATGGTTCTTGTCTCTGGTTTTCTTTATCAAGTGCCTTCCCGGATCTTAAAGATGACCTTCTGGGAGCTGTTTTAAGTTGTGATCCAGTTTCAGGTAAACTAGATTGTGTCTCCTCCAAGGATGGTCTCTCCATGCTACAGACTTCTTCTTTCCCTAATCTATCCATCAATTGTTTTATGTCAGTTTTTTTCCCTTTCAGTCTTTGTTTCAGGTAGGTTGTGATAGTGAAAAGCCAGTCCACACATTGACCCACTGACATGGGTGAGGCAGATTCTTCTGTGCCCATAGAGAAAGAAATCATATCATCAGTGGCATCTTTTGTCTGTAGAAAACGAATTATTCTTTGAAAGTCTTTTAACAGATTAGATTCACATAAGCACTTTGGGAATTGCAATACTTTTTTGGGTTTTTTCCCCACTTTTGTATTTTTTACACGTCCCTCAGTCATCAGTTTTTCCAAAATGAATGCGCTGCTATCTACTGCAAGCGCCACCTTGAGCTGAGATTTCTTATTCTCCCCCAGGAACCATTGAACAATAAGTTGGTAATCTCGTTCCAGTCTATTCCAGTGTTCAAATGTGCTTTTGTTCTTCCAAGTGGATTCAGAAACCTTTGATCTGGGTAGAGTAATATGTGCTATAAAAAAGGCCCAAAACTCAAACAGCTCAATTGAGTAATATTCTGATGTTAGCAAAAAACTTGAGACATTTCTTATATCTTTTTTCATTAAATCTTTCCATTGAGAAGATGTATATTTACCCCCCTGTTCCAAAACCAGTCTTGCTTCAGATTCTAGGAAAGCATCACTACAGAGAAATTCTTCCCAATTTTCCAAGCCTTTGGTTTTAGAGACATTCTCCTCACTTTCCTGCTGTGCATCATTTTCCTCTAACTCAGAAGCTTCATCTCCTGATAAGTCATCTGATAAGTCTTCTGAAGACTCAAACTCTTTCACAGATTCATATTCTGAGAGGTTAGCATCCTCTTCTTCTATTTGTATGTCCTCAACATTTCCAGAATCCTCTCTCCTATTTTGTATAGCCTCATCAGCTACTGGTAAAGTTCCAGCATTATTATCTAAAGCACTCAGTTCAGCAATCATAGATTCATCCCTGATCTGACCCAGAGATAGGGATAAACGTTTTTTCCCTGAAAGATGAGATCTATGTTTCCCAGGAACTTCAAAATCTGTATCTTGAAACCTGGTATTCCACTCAGGGCCTTTAATAGGAGATCTGTCCCTCTGATCTTCAGCCAGACTTTCTGCACTCACAGTTTTTTGCAGCAAAGTTGAGCTGCTTAAAAACATCTTAGATATTTCTTCTACGGCTTTAGCATACTCCCCAGCAGCCCCAGAGATAATCTTTTCAGGAGAAGGGGGTATAATATCAGCCATTGCTGATAGTTTTCCTGCAGAAGCCTCCACAGGTTGCATTAGTTTCTCTTTTGTTTGTATTTCAGGCCTCCCTTGCAATGGGGATAACACAGCCTCTTTTCTTTCAGCTTTTTGGGGTCCTTCACTTAGGGATCCCCCTTTCTTATTACAATCAAAAGTTTCTCCAAGCTCTTGGGGAACTATTGCTGGCTCTCCCGAAATTCTAGACGCTGGGGTTTCCTTTTGACGCGATAAAATAGAGTCTGTCCCTAGGAAATTTAGATCAATTTTACTCACTGGTTTCACTTTTGATTGCACTTCTGTAGGCCTCATCGAAAAGGGGGGTGTAGATCCTGCACCCCTGGTCCGAAACTCTTCAGAGTGGTCTCGTTCTGACCCTAACGGATCCTCTTCCAAAACCTGTGACATCAAACCTTCGACTTCGCCCCCCAAAGGGGCATAACTATCGAAAAGAGGAGGAGACTCCAGGAGCAACAAAAAACCCTGGCGTTTTAAGGTGTTTTTGCACGTTTCTGAGGTAAAAGTGCGCGTTTTAAGGTACAAGTTTTAAGGTACAAGTTTTCTTTATTGATTTACAAACTACTAATATTTTACATTACGATACATTCACTAATTTAGGAATACACAGGTTAGCCATACATACCCTAATACAGTGATTAAAACCCAAGAAATACAAATTAGTCCATAGAAACAAAATTACACGTTGAACTCTCACGTGATCGGGGGCGGGACATCGATGGTCCATTTCCAACGTTTTTGCCATTCATCCCTCGTTAAAGAGCTCCGTTCCTTTTGAACAAAACCATAGAGTCTTTTCCAGGCTAACTGCATCGTCTTTCCCGCTCCAATCTCATAGTCTCGTTTTACTTCCCCGTTACGATGCAAAAACATGGCATGCATAATGTACAGACTTGTTACCCAAAAAACATAGATCGGAACCTTCCATTTACTTTCTATCACTCTCCCTAGCCTATCCCTCTTCCTAGCCACTCCCTTACTAGGGCCTGGTGGTAGAGGATCCCCAACCTCGCCCGTGGTCAGAGCCTCCCAGGACTGCTCGCCCAATTCGGGCCATCGGAAAAGGGTCCCCGCCCTTCGCCACACTTCCTTCGCAGTCACGCAGTCTTTGAGGAAATGAGCGTGAGTCTCTATCGGAGGCGTTTCTGAAAAGGCGGTCTCTTGTTGGCAATGTATTCTGGGGCAGAGCTGCTGATCGGGCGAGAGCCACGGTTTACTCCCATTAAGGGGTAACACTCGATGGTATATCCTCCACCTAAATTCCCAAAGATGGAAGGGAGTCTCTTTTTCCTTCAAGAAAGCGACTGATTCGCCCAGCTGGTAGAAGGGTCGTGAACTCCCGGCTCGAGACAAGCCGCGCTTCCGTGCCCGTGAAAAGGGTCCCTCCGTCAGCGCCGTGTCATAAACATTCTTATTCATCTGCCGGACGGTCCGGGGCGTCCTCAATACGGTGGGTATGATTTTTCCTTTTTTCATCCATCCGATGAGATCCTCGAAATACTCCGGTACAGCTTCTTTCACCTTCCGGGTCACGTTCCCGATAAAGGCGCCTTTCTCCCACCAGTCCACTCCCCATCGGGAATTTCGCCATCCGGTGGCGAATAATGCCGCCCAGAGTCTCTGTAACAAATTCCCTCTGTCGTAGACAGCGCAAAAAATCCAAATTCCAAAATTATAAGACACGAATTTGGCCAGAAAGAGAGACTGTAACGCCGGAAGAGCCAGGCCTCCCTGTTCCACCGTCTGGTAGGCCACCGCCCTGGGCAGCGGGAAGGTGCGCATTTTCCACACGAAAGCAAAAACTTGTCCCTCTACCCTCCTCAGCAGATCGGCCGGAGGGGGGTATACCGTCGCCAGATTGTGGGCCATGGGCACGAGGTAAGTTCTGACATAAACCGCCCTTTGATACATTGACAGTTTCCAGTTTTTCCACTGGGCGATTTTAGTGGTGACTTTCTTTTCCCACGCGAGCCAGTCTTCCTTCCAGATCTGATTTTTTACTCCAAATCCGAGTCCTAAAACGCGCACTGCATCTTTCCATTCTCCCAAGGTCCCTTCTTCCTCTGGGTCATCCGCGGCTCGATCCGTCACCGGCCGATAACGTAATCGGCCCTTCCCCCGATCCATTTCAACGAAGAAGCTCTTCTCCACGTTCACTTCTGAACCCGAGATGGCTCCATATTCTGCAAAAAGGTCCAGCGCCACCCGGACCTCCTTCTCCTCCGTTAAGAGCAAAGTCACGTCATCGGCGTGCGCTATAAACTTCACACGGAAGTCCCCGAGGGCCCCTTTTCCGATGTCAAGCGACGATTCTGAGGACGTCGTCGCGGTCGCCGGTTCCACTTCCTCGCGAGATCCCGGGAAGACCTCTCCCGGCGAAGGTAGGGGAATCACGAATCCAGGCAAACGGGGTTCACATTGTATTCTCCTCAAAACTGGATCCAGAGCAAAGACGTATAATAATGGACTCAGGGGGCAACCCTGGCGAACCCCCGAATGCAAGACAATACGGTCTCCTCTCCAGCCGTTGACTTGCGGAACCACGCCCGCATCTGCATACAACATCCGTACCCAGTCCACAAATCTCGAAGGAACTCCTTTGCTTCGGAGTAGTGCCCACAGATAGGTATGGTTGATCTTATCGAAAGCCTTGATCTGGTCGAGAAGTAATAGATGACCCTTCCATCGATCCTTTTCGATGGATTGAAAGACTTCCCTCACTAGACACAGAGAATCCACCATGCTTCTGCCCGGTACGGCGCTCGTCTGAAGGCTGTGGATTAGCTCCGCTGCCGTCGCCGCCAATCTCTGATTCAAGATCTTCGCCAAGATCCTGTAATCGACATTGGTCAGCGTGATGGGTCTCCAATTCTTAGGTAAAGTGATATCCCCTTTTTTGGGGAAGAAGATCAAAAGCCCGTCTGCGAAGGATCGACCGAGAGCACCCTTCTCCATACAGGAGTTGAATAACTCGACTAGTACCGGCAACAGGAGGTCCACAAATTCTTTGTAGAAGGCCCACGTCAGGCCATCCGGGCCTGGAGCCGAATTTCCTTTGCCTCCCGAGATGACTTTCTTCACTTCTTCGGGCGTCACCCGTCGGACCATCGAGTCACATTGTTCCTCCGTCAAGGGCCGACCCTCTCTGGTATCCGCCATCGCGCGACAGTTCTCCAAATATACGTTCACATCCTTTTCCTCGATGATTCGTTCCGCATACATCTTTTGGTAAAATTTAGACATGACACAGAGCATGTCTCGAGGGTCAGTTTTTAGAACTCCTTCCTCAGTCCTCAGACCTTGGAAGCCCAGATGCGGTTTTGGCATGTTCTCTTTAGCCCATTCATCTTTATCAACTAGCGCACCTCTAGTCCTGTACATCTTACTCGTCAGCCGATTCTGACGAAGTTGGTGCTGAAATCGACGGATAGTCGCTCTGCATCCCCTAAGTCTCTCCTCTTCGAAAGCCTCCCCTTTATTCATCTTATCCGTGATTCTTAACAATTGAGCAATGGCTCTTTGGTACTCTTGAACATCTTTCCTATAGATATTACTGTCAGCTAATCTCACGCACTGAGAGATCCTTCTCTTTAAGATCTCCCAGTTCCCCACGACATCTTCAGCGGCATTTAACAACCGTCTTGTCTGCCGGTCCAACTCCAATAACAAAAGTGACTTAAAAATTTCGGAACTCAAATGCTTGGGTTGTAAGCGCCATAGCGATTTCCCTCTGGGCAAGACCTCTCCATAGGTACATGTGAATCCGACCATAGCGTGGTCTGACCACGGAGTCAACCTTAATTTACAGCCGTACACCTGAAAGGAGGGAGGCGCCCATAGTCTATCTAATCGGCTGGCTACTCTCGGATGGAAATAGGTGAATTTATTTCCAGACTCACATGTTTGCTTATACTTAAGAGTAAAGGCCAATTTATGAGAAATAGGAAAAAACTCAATAACATTGTGCACATCCAAAGCCTTGTCCTCTAACCCCAGAGTTCTCGATAAGTAAGATTGCAAACTACTCTCCTCTACGGTTAGAGAGCAATGTGGGGACGAAATGGGACATCCGTCTATAAAGGTCCTCCTATCCTCCGGGCGCGCCCTGTTGTTAAAATCGCCCACAACTAGTAGATGACGTCTAGTGATTGCGATATCTTTTAGTTTAGCCCATACTTTTTTCCTCAGAGAAACTTTCACCGGGGCATACACTACACACAGACGGAAGATACGATTAGATGCGCCCCATTGAGCTCCAGAAGCCTGGTCCCCAAAAATGGTAAAATCAATATACATGAGTCTCCCCGGTTCAATCTCTAACACGCTATCGATTCTCAAATTGGGGTTGTTCTTGAAAAGCACTGCCACCCCCGCATGGCCACTCCCATCATAAGACCAATAGGAGGGGCCCCACATCCATTGCTGCTGCGCCGAGAAACGCTGCCCTTCATGTTGAAAATGTGTTTCCTGAAGAATATAAATATGATAATTTAGGCGTGTTATATATCGAAAAATGTCCCGCCTTTTGTCCAAAGACTTCAGGCCACGGACATTCCAAGTTAATAAATTAAAGGGTATAGCCATAAATAAAGATAGTAATATAAAGGAAACATAAATCTTAAGGTGAACCAGGGAAACTGAATATAATAGAAATAATACAGAAGAATCATATAATCATTATCAAGAGGAGAACCCATCAATAGTAGCAGACACTTTAAGAGCAGTATAAAGTCAAATATACACGAATATATATATATACACATCAACTTCAGTGTTAAAAAGATGACGTAATATACAGCAGATTTTACAATTACCATCATTCCACTTCCTCAATGCCCTCTCGGATCGGAGAGCTACCTTCTACCCCTCCCATACCTTTTCCATATGAGAGTGTAGTCCTACTTTTAGCTGTGTGTGCATCCCGGATAAGGGACAGGGAAGGGGACAATCGGGAAGAAGGAGGGTCAGGACCGGGGTCAGGATCGGGTCCGGGAATTCCGGTAGTATGGGTAACGGTAGAGGGCTGAGGGATCACAGGGGTTTTATCAGTATGCCCCACATTTTTCTCAGCTTCCATACCGGATTCTAAAACAATTTCTAATGGGAAGACCTGTTCCACCTGGTCTTCCCAGTTTTTACCAGTAATCATTTCTTGAGTTTCCCCTTCCGGTAACGGGTCGTCTGCCACCTCTGGTGCATCGATTACAATTTCCTGAACAATTACTTCTGGTCCTTCAACTTCCACCCCATCCATATTAGAGACTGAGGAGTTACCCTGCATCTGTTGTTGCAGGTTCTCAATGTCCTCCACCAGTTTTGTCACCATATTTAAATGATGACAGTATTTAGAATCTATAGATCTAAAATTCTTGTTCTCTTTCTGAATTTTACTCAATACCTGGTCTAGTTTACCCACCTCTTCATCCTCACTGCCATCTCCCTTTTCTAAGGGGTTTTTTGTTCCTATCATCTCACACAATTTCTCCTTTTCTTTCCCCAAATCCTTAAGTTTATCCTTGGAGTACTGGCGAAGACTCCAGAACTCCTCCCTTTTATCTTTTTCCACTATCAATTTTTGTTGTAACTCTTTTACAAGCTCTTGTACATTCTTGTCCTCTTTCCCAGAGGTCACCGAAGGGTGTCCAGAGGGCCCATTACCACTAGATCTTGCCTTATTCATGTCCTTCATCTTTTTCTGCTTTCGTTGTTCCTTAGGAGAAGTGTTCTGTCGGCGACTAGGGGACCGGCGGGGCTCCGGTGCCTCCCCAGTGTCCTCTGGAAGGTCGTCCTCTTCAACATTCAGCACGTCAAACCTACTTGCGCCAAATGACACCGGTCCTGAGTCGTCAAGAGACTCAAACCTATTTCCCAAAGCAGGCAGAAAATCTTTCCCTCCCCCCGAGTGTCTTTTCCTTTCCCTCTTTCGTGAGGAAATTTGTGTCCACGCGGATTGCGAGGTGTCTTCTATCTCTTTGTCTCCGCCACTCCGCTCACCCGGACCCGTCGACGAAGCCGGATCCGTCTCCATCACATTCTCCTCTCGGCTCCCCGATTCTGGTTGCGGCCGCTTTTCCTGTCGCTGCGCCCTCTTCCTTCCCATCTCAGCCACTTTAGCCGCTTTTTCCGCTCTCTCCTTGTCCATCTTATTGTAATGCGCCTCCGGGCACCAGAAATATGTGTGTCCGATGCCAAGGCACAAGTTGCACCGGATACTTTTATGGCAACTTATGGTACTGTGCCCGTGCACACCACATTTGGAGCAAAGCGAAACTTGACAGTCTCTCCTGATGTGATCGTAGGCGCCACAATGGAAGCAGGCCGGAGGTTGACCACTATAGCGAAGGCTGGCCCTGTCTGACCCCAAAAAGAAATATTTTGGGAGGTGCTGCAGAGCACCAGTCTGTGGATCCGTACGAAGCGCAATAATACAGCGATATTCCCCTGTCCAGATGCCATAGGCGTCCTTGCGTTCATAAGGACCCATTAGCACCTTTACATGTCTTTCCAGCCATATTGCCACGTCTTCAGCCGGTACTGTAGTCGTCCGGAAGGCTATGGTCAGAACTCTCGTGTCCGCCTTGAATAAAGGGACTAGTTGAAAGCCTGCTAACAAATGTGGCATTAGTTTGTCTACAATTCTGCACTGCGACCAGAAACGATGATACGCTACTTGATGCCTGAGACAGACATCAATCTCCTTTGAGCCTTCCAACTGGATGACCGCACGTATCCACGGGAGTGTAAAATCCATGGCATCTATCAGAATTGATTTGATTACATACTCCCTAGTGGCTTTTTCTTCATCTGTCCCCACATAGCGCAGCCTGATGACAAAGCGCTTTTTCGGGTCTTCATTCTCATTCAGAGAATCCGGAAGTGCCGCCATCACCTCATCCTCAAGCTCAAATTGGGCTCTAGGATCCACACCACCTTCATTTGTTGTCTCACCCCGCTTCCTCGCAGCACCCTTCTGTCGTCTATCCGGGTCTGCTACTGAAGCGAAAGTACGGGGAAGTTGAGATTTTCCTTTAGAAGTATCGGACAGTCCAATTGGGTCAGTTCGTTTGGTTGTTCCTGCTCTCGGTATTAAAGTTGATCTTTCCTTTCTGGAAGATAACTCCTCAGATCCATGTGCCACTGAAGCAACAGTGGATGTCGAGCCTTCAGTCCGTCCTTCCATTACAGGTATTCTTGTCAGTTGTCCTTGAGAGGTCTTTGGCCTAGCTCCTTTTTTTGCATACATTTCTAATTCTTTCAAAAATAAAGCTTCTTCTAGGTCAACTGGAGAGTTTTCTGCCATTACAGAGGCCACTCCTCTAGTCTCTACCGAGACCTCCATCTCACCCTCTATCAGAGGCCTTGTCTGTAATTCCTGAGGCCTTGTCTGTAATTCATGAGGCCCACACGCTATCTGTTCTACAGTGTCACCCTGTCCTTTCTCAATTGGAGTCGTATTCAATTGCAGAGTCTCTTCTAGTCTAGGCCTCTTAGGTGCATTACTTCCTGAGGCATCGCCTTGTGCCACTTTCTCAACCAATAGTGATGGTTCTTGTCTCTGGTTTTCTTTATCAAGTGCCTTCCCGGATCTTAAAGATGACCTTCTGGGAGCTGTTTTAAGTTGTGATCCAGTTTCAGGTAAACTAGATTGTGTCTCCTCCAAGGATGGTCTCTCCATGCTACAGACTTCTTCTTTCCCTAATCTATCCATCAATTGTTTTATGTCAGTTTTTTTCCCTTTCAGTCTTTGTTTCAGGTAGGTTGTGATAGTGAAAAGCCAGTCCACACATTGACCCACTGACATGGGTGAGGCAGATTCTTCTGTGCCCATAGAGAAAGAAATCATATCATCAGTGGCATCTTTTGTCTGTAGAAAACGAATTATTCTTTGAAAGTCTTTTAACAGATTAGATTCACATAAGCACTTTGGGAATTGCAATACTTTTTTGGGTTTTTTCCCCACTTTTGTATTTTTTACACGTCCCTCAGTCATCAGTTTTTCCAAAATGAATGCGCTGCTATCTACTGCAAGCGCCACCTTGAGCTGAGATTTCTTATTCTCCCCCAGGAACCATTGAACAATAAGTTGGTAATCTCGTTCCAGTCTATTCCAGTGTTCAAATGTGCTTTTGTTCTTCCAAGTGGATTCAGAAACCTTTGATCTGGGTAGAGTAATATGTGCTATAAAAAAGGCCCAAAACTCAAACAGCTCAATTGAGTAATATTCTGATGTTAGCAAAAAACTTGAGACATTTCTTATATCTTTTTTCATTAAATCTTTCCATTGAGAAGATGTATATTTACCCCCCTGTTCCAAAACCAGTCTTGCTTCAGATTCTAGGAAAGCATCACTACAGAGAAATTCTTCCCAATTTTCCAAGCCTTTGGTTTTAGAGACATTCTCCTCACTTTCCTGCTGTGCATCATTTTCCTCTAACTCAGAAGCTTCATCTCCTGATAAGTCATCTGATAAGTCTTCTGAAGACTCAAACTCTTTCACAGATTCATATTCTGAGAGGTTAGCATCCTCTTCTTCTATTTGTATGTCCTCAACATTTCCAGAATCCTCTCTCCTATTTTGTATAGCCTCATCAGCTACTGGTAAAGTTCCAGCATTATTATCTAAAGCACTCAGTTCAGCAATCATAGATTCATCCCTGATCTGACCCAGAGATAGGGATAAACGTTTTTTCCCTGAAAGATGAGATCTATGTTTCCCAGGAACTTCAAAATCTGTATCTTGAAACCTGGTATTCCACTCAGGGCCTTTAATAGGAGATCTGTCCCTCTGATCTTCAGCCAGACTTTCTGCACTCACAGTTTTTTGCAGCAAAGTTGAGCTGCTTAAAAACATCTTAGATATTTCTTCTACGGCTTTAGCATACTCCCCAGCAGCCCCAGAGATAATCTTTTCAGGAGAAGGGGGTATAATATCAGCCATTGCTGATAGTTTTCCTGCAGAAGCCTCCACAGGTTGCATTAGTTTCTCTTTTGTTTGTATTTCAGGCCTCCCTTGCAATGGGGATAACACAGCCTCTTTTCTTTCAGCTTTTTGGGGTCCTTCACTTAGGGATCCCCCTTTCTTATTACAATCAAAAGTTTCTCCAAGCTCTTGGGGAACTATTGCTGGCTCTCCCGAAATTCTAGACGCTGGGGTTTCCTTTTGACGCGATAAAATAGAGTCTGTCCCTAGGAAATTTAGATCAATTTTACTCACTGGTTTCACTTTTGATTGCACTTCTGTAGGCCTCATCGAAAAGGGGGGTGTAGATCCTGCACCCCTGGTCCGAAACTCTTCAGAGTGGTCTCGTTCTGACCCTAACGGATCCTCTTCCAAAACCTGTGACATCAAACCTTCGACTTCGCCCCCCAAAGGGGCATAACTATCGAAAAGAGGAGGAGACTCCAGGAGCAACAAAAAACCCTGGCGTTTTAAGGTGTTTTTGCACGTTTCTGAGGTAAAAGTGCGCGTTTTAAGGTGTTTTTGCGCGTTTCTGAGGTAAAAATGCGCGTTTCTGAGGTAAAAATGCGCGTTTTAAGGTGTTTTTGCGCATTTCTGAGGTAAAAATGCGCGTTTCTGAGGTAAAAATGCGCATTTCTGAGGTAAAAATGCGCGTTTTAAGGTGTTTTTGCGCGTTTCTGAGGTAAAAATGCACGTTTTAAGGTGTTTTTGCACATTTCTGAGGTAAAAATGCGCGTTTCTGAGGTAAAAGTGCGCGTTTTAAGGTGTTTTTGCGCGTTTCTGAGGTAAAAGTGCGCGTTTTAAGGTGTTTTTGCGCGTTTCTGAGGTAAAAATGCGCGTTTCTGAGGTAAAAATGCGCGTTTCTGAGGTAAAAATGCGCATTTCTGAGGTAAAAATGCGCGTTTTAAGGTGTTTTTGCGCGTTTCTGAGGTAAAAATGCACGTTTTAAGGTGTTTTTGCACATTTCTGAGGTAAAAATGCGCGTTTCTGAGGTAAAAGTGCGCGTTTTAAGGTGTTTTTGCGCGTTTCTGAGGTAAAAGTGCGCGTTTTAAGGTGTTTTTGCGCGTTTCTGAGGTAAAAATGCGCGTTTCTGAGGTAAAAATGCGCGTTTTAAGGTGTTTTTGCACGTTTCTGAGGTAAAAATGCGCGTTTCTGAGGTAAAAGTGCGCGTTTTAAGGTGTTTTTGCGCGTTTCTGAGGTAAAAGTGCGCGTTTTAAGGTGTTTTTGCGCGTTTCTGAGGAAAAATGCGCGTTTTAAGGTGTTTTTGCGCGTTTCTGAGGTAAAAATGCGCGTTTTAAGGTGTTTTTGCGCGTTTCTGAGGTAAAAATGCGCGTTTCTGAGGTAAAAATGCGCGTTTTAAGGTGTTTTTGCGCGTTTCTGAGGTAAAAGTGCGCGTTTTAAGGTGTTTTTGCGCGTTTCTGAGGTAAAAATGCGCGTTTTAAGGTGTTTTTGCGCATTTCTGAGGTAAAAATGCGCGTTTCTGAGGTAAAAATGCGCATTTCTGAGGCAAAAATGCGCGTTTTAAGGTGTTTTTGCGCGTTTCTGAGGTAAAAATGCACGTTTTAAGGTGTTTTTGCACATTTCTGAGGTAAAAATGCGCGTTTCTGAGGTAAAAGTGCGCGTTTTAAGGTGTTTTTGCGCGTTTCTGAGGTAAAAGTGCGCGTTTTAAGGTGTTTTTGCGCGTTTCTGAGGTAAAAATGCGCGTTTCTGAGGTAAAAATGCGCGTTTCTGAGGTAAAAATGCGCATTTCTGAGGTAAAAATGCGCGTTTTAAGGTGTTTTTGCGCGTTTCTGAGGTAAAAATGCACGTTTTAAGGTGTTTTTGCACATTTCTGAGGTAAAAATGCGCGTTTCTGAGGTAAAAGTGCGCGTTTTAAGGTGTTTTTGCGCGTTTCTGAGGTAAAAGTGCGCGTTTTAAGGTGTTTTTGCGCGTTTCTGAGGTAAAAATGCGCGTTTCTGAGGTAAAAATGCGCGTTTTAAGGTGTTTTTGCACGTTTCTGAGGTAAAAATGCGCGTTTCTGAGGTAAAAGTGCGCGTTTTAAGGTGTTTTTGCGCGTTTCTGAGGTAAAAGTGCGCGTTTTAAGGTGTTTTTGCGCGTTTCTGAGGAAAAATGCGCGTTTTAAGGTGTTTTTGCGCGTTTCTGAGGTAAAAATGCGCGTTTTAAGGTGTTTTTGCGCGTTTCTGAGGTAAAAATGCGCGTTTCTGAGGTAAAAATGCGCGTTTTAAGGTGTTTTTGCGCGTTTCTGAGGTAAAAGTGCGCGTTTTAAGGTGTTTTTGCGCGTTTCTGAGGTGAAAATGCGCGTTTTAAGGTGTTTTTACGCGTTTCTGAGGTAAAAATGCGCGTTTTAAGGTGTTTTTGCGCGTTTCTGAGGTAAAAATGCGCGTTTCTGAGGTAAAAATGCGCGATTTAAGGTGTTTTTGCACGTTTCTGAGGTAAAAGTGCGCGTTTTAAGGTGTTTTTGCGCGTTTCTGAGGTAAAAGTGCGCGTTTTAAGGTGTTTTTGCGCGTTTCTGAGGTAAAAATGCGCGTTTCTGAGGTAAAAATGCGCGTTTTAAGGTGTTTTTGCGCATTTCTGAGGTAAAAATGCGCGTTTCTGAGGTAAAAATGCGCGTTTTAAGGTGTTTTTGCGCGTTTCTGAGGTGAAAATGCGCGTTTCTGAGGTAAAAATGCGCGTTTTAAGGTGTTTTTGCACGTTTCTGAGGTAAAAGTGCGCGTTTTAAGGTGTTTTTGCGCGTTTCTGAGGTAAAAATGCGCGTTTTAAGGTGTTTTTGCGCGTTTCTGAGGTAAAAGTGCGCGTTTTAAGGTGTTTTTGCGCGTTTCTGAGGTAAAAATGCGCGTTTTAAGGTGTTTTTGCGCGTTACTGAGGTAAAAATGCGCGTTTCTGAGGTAAAAATGCGCGTTTTAAGGTGTTTTTGCGCATTTCTGAGGTAAAAATGCGCGTTTTAAGGTGTTTTTGCGCGTTTCTGAGGTAAAAGTGCGCGTTTTAAGGTGTTTTTGCGCGTTTCTGAGGTAAAAATGCGCGTTTCTGAGGTAAAAATGCGCGTTTTAAGGTGTTTTTGCGCGTTTCTGAGGTAAAAGTGCGCGTTTTAAGGTGTTTTTGCACGTTTCTGAGGTAAAAGTGCGCGTTTTAAGGTGTTTTTGCGCGTTTCTGAGGTAAAAATGCGCGTTTCTGAGGTAAAAATGCGCGTTTTAAGGTGTTTTTGCACGTTTCTGAGGTAAAAATGCGCGTTTTAAGGTGTTTTTGCGCGTTTCTGAGGTAAAAATGCGCGTTTTAAGGTGTTTTTGCGCGTTTCTGAGGTAAAAATGCGCGTTTCTGAGGTAAAAATGCACGTTTTAAGGTGTTTTTGCGCGTTTCTGAGGTAAAAGTGCGCATTTCTGAGGTAAAAATGCGCGTTTTAAGGTGTTTTTGCGCGTTTCTGAGGTAAAAATGCGCGTTTTAAGGTGTTTTTGCGCGTTTCTGAGGTAAAAATGCGCGTTTCTGAGGTAAAAATGCGCGTTTTAAGGTGTTTTTGCGCGTTTCTGAGGTAAAAATGCGCGTTTCTGAGGTAAAAATGCGCGTTTTAAGGTGTTTTTGCGCGTTTCTGAGGTAAAAATGCGCGTTTTAAGGTGTTTTTGCGCATTTCTGAGGTAAAACTGCGCGTTTTAAGGTGTTTTTGCGCGTTTCTGAGGTAAAAGTGCGCGTTTTAAGGTGTTTTTGCGCGTTTCTGAGGTAAAAATGCGCGTTTCTGAGGTAAAAGTGCGCGTTTCAAGGTGTTTTTGCGCGTTTCTGAGGTAAAAATGCGCGTTTCTGAGGTAAAAATGCACGTTTTAAGGTTTTTTTGCGCGTTTCTGAGGTAAAAATGCGCGTTTTAAGGTGTTTTTGCGCGTTTCTGAGGTAAAAGTGCGCGTTTTAAGGTGTTTTTGCGCGTTTCTGAGGTGAAAGTGCGCGTTTTAAGGTGTTTTTGCGCGTTTCTGAGGTAAAAATGCGCGTTTTAAGGTGTTTTTGCGCGTTTCTGAGGTAAAAATGCGCGTTTCTGAGGTAAAAATGCGCGTTTAAAGGTGTTTTTGCACGTTTCTGAGGTAAAAGTGCGCGTTTTAAGGTGTTTTTGCGCGTTTCTGAGGTAAAAGTGCGCGTTTTAAGGTGTTTTTGCGCGTTTCTGAGGTAAAAATGCGCGTTTCTGAGGTAAAAATGCGCATTTTAAGGTGTTTTTGCGCATTTCTGAGGTAAAAATGCGCGTTTCTGAGGTAAAAATGCGCATTTCTGAGGTAAAAATGCGCGTTTTAAGGTGTTTTTGCGCGTTTCTGAGGTAAAAATGCACGTTTTAAGGTGTTTTTGCACATTTCTGAGGTAAAAATGCGCGTTTCTGAGGTAAAAGTGCGCGTTTTAAGGTGTTTTTGCGCGTTTCTGAGGTAAAAGTGCGCGTTTTAAGGTGTTTTTGCGCGTTTCTGAGGTAAAAATGCGCGTTTCTGAGGTAAAAATGCGCGTTTCTGAGGTAAAAATGCGCATTTCTGAGGTAAAAATGCGCGTTTTAAGGTGTTTTTGCGCGTTTCTGAGGTAAAAATGCACGTTTTAAGGTGTTTTTGCACATTTCTGAGGTAAAAATGCGCGTTTCTGAGGTAAAAGTGCGCGTTTTAAGGTGTTTTTGCGCGTTTCTGAGGTAAAAGTGTGCGTTTTAAGGTGTTTTTGCGCGTTTCTGAGGTAAAAATGCGCGTTTCTGAGGTAAAAATGCGCGTTTTAAGGTGTTTTTGCACGTTTCTGAGGTAAAAATGCGCGTTTCTGAGGTAAAAGTGCGCGTTTTAAGGTGTTTTTGCGCGTTTCTGAGGTAAAAGTGCGCGTTTTAAGGTGTTTTTGCGCGTTTCTGAGGAAAAATGCGCGTTTTAAGGTGTTTTTGCGCGTTTCTGAGGTAAAAATGCGCGTTTTAAGGTGTTTTTGCGCGTTTCTGAGGTAAAAATGCGCGTTTCTGAGGTAAAAATGCGCGTTTTAAGGTGTTTTTGCGCGTTTCTGAGGTAAAAGTGCGCGTTTTAAGGTGTTTTTGCGCGTTTCTGAGGTAAAAATGCGCGTTTTAAGGTGTTTTTGCGCATTTCTGAGGTAAAAATGCGCGTTTCTGAGGTAAAAATGCGCATTTCTGAGGTAAAAATGCGCGTTTTAAGGTGTTTTTGCGCGTTTCTGAGGTAAAAATGCACGTTTTAAGGTGTTTTTGCACATTTCTGAGGTAAAAATGCGCGTTTCTGAGGTAAAAGTGCGCGTTTTAAGGTGTTTTTGCGCATTTCTGAGGTAAAAGTGCGCGTTTTAAGGTGTTTTTGCGCGTTTCTGAGGTAAAAATGCGCGTTTCTGAGGTAAAAATGCGCGTTTCTGAGGTAAAAATGCGCATTTCTGAGGTAAAAATGCGCGTTTTAAGGTGTTTTTGCGCGTTTCTGAGGTAAAAATGCACGTTTTAAGGTGTTTTTGCACATTTCTGAGGTAAAAATGCGCGTTTCTGAGGTAAAAGTGCGCGTTTTAAGGTGTTTTTGCGCGTTTCTGAGGTAAAAGTGCGCGTTTTAAGGTGTTTTTGCGCGTTTCTGAGGTAAAAATGCGCGTTTCTGAGGTAAAAATGCGCGTTTTAAGGTGTTTTTGCACGTTTCTGAGGTAAAAATGCGCGTTTCTGAGGTAAAAGTGCGCGTTTTAAGGTGTTTTTGCGCGTTTCTGAGGTAAAAGTGCGCGTTTTAAGGTGTTTTTGCGCGTTTCTGAGGAAAAATGCGCGTTTTAAGGTGTTTTTGCGCGTTTCTGAGGTAAAAATGCGCGTTTTAAGGTGTTTTTGCGCGTTTCTGAGGTAAAAATGCGCGTTTCTGAGGTAAAAATGCGCGTTTTAAGGTGTTTTTGCGCGTTTCTGAGGTAAAAGTGCGCGTTTTAAGGTGTTTTTGCGCGTTTCTGAGGTGAAAATGCGCATTTTAAGGTGTTTTTACGCGTTTCTGAGGTAAAAATGCGCGTTTTAAGGTGTTTTTGCGCGTTTCTGAGGTAAAAATGCGCGTTTCTGAGGTAAAAATGCGCGATTTAAGGTGTTTTTGCACGTTTCTGAGGTAAAAGTGCGCGTTTTAAGGTGTTTTTGCGCGTTTCTGAGGTAAAAGTGCGCGTTTTAAGGTGTTTTTGCGCGTTTCTGAGGTAAAAATGCGCGTTTCTGAGGTAAAAATGCGCGTTTTAAGGTGTTTTTGCGCATTTCTGAGGTAAAAATGCGCGTTTCTGAGGTAAAAATGCGCGTTTTAAGGTGTTTTTGCGCGTTTCTGAGGTGAAAATGCGCGTTTCTGAGGTAAAAATGCGCGTTTTAAGGTGTTTTTGCGCGTTTCTGAGGTAAAAGTGCACGTTTTAAGGTGTTTTTGCACATTTCTGAGGTAAAAATGCGCGTTTCTGAGGTAAAAGTGCGCGTTTTAAGGTGTTTTTGCGCGTTTCTGAGGTAAAAGTGCGCGTTTTAAGGTGTTTTTGCGCGTTTCTGAGGTAAAAATGCGCGTTTCTGAGGTAAAAATGCGCGTTTCTGAGGTAAAAATGCGCGTTTTAAGGTGTTTTTGCGCGTTTCTGTGGTAAAAGTGCGCATTTTAAGGTGTTTTTGCGCGTTTCTGAGGTAAAAATGCGCATTTCTGAGGTAAAAGTGCACGTTTTAAGGTGTTTTTGCACGTTTCTGAGGTAAAAATGCGCGTTTTAAGGTGTTTTTGCGCGTTTCTGAGGTAAAAATGCGCGTTTTAAGGTGTTTTTGCGCGTTTCTGAGGTAAAAATGCGCGTTTCTGAGGTAAAAATGCGCGTTTTAATGTGTTTTTGCGCGTTTTTGAGGTAAAAATGCGCATTTCTGCGGTGAAAGTGCGCGTTTTAAGGTGTTGCACGTTTCTGAGGTAAAAGTGCGCGTTTTAAGGTGTTTTTGCGCGTTTCTGAGGTAAAAATGCGCGTTTCTGAGGTAAAAATGCGCATTTCTGAGGTAAAAGTGCGCGTTTTAAGGTGTTTTTGCATGTTTCCGAGGTAAAAGTGCGCATTTTAAGGTGTTTTTGCGCGTTTCTGAGGTAAAAATGCGCGTTTTAAGGTGTTTTTGCGCGTTTCTGAGGTAAAAATGCGCATTTAAAGGTGTTTTTGCGCGTTTCTGAGGTAAAAATGCGCATTTCTGAGGTAAAAGTGCCCGTTTTAAGGTGTTTTTGCGCGTTTCTGAGGTAAAAATGCACGTTTCTGAGGTAAAAGTGCGCGTTTTAAGGTGTTTTTGCGCGTTTCTGAGGTAAAAGTGCGCGTTTTAAGGTGTTTTTGCGCGTTTCTGAGGTGAAAGTGCGCGTTTTAAGGTGTTTTTGCGCGTTTCTGAGGTAAAAGTGCGCGTTTTAAGGTGTTTTTGCGCGTTTCTGAGGTAAAAATGCGCGTTTCTGAGGTAAAAATGCGCGTTTTAAGGTGTTTTTGCGCATTTCTGAGGTAAAAATGCGCGTTTCTGAGGTAAAAATGCGCGTTTTAAGGTGTTTTTGCGCGTTTCTGAGGTGAAAATGCGCGTTTCTGAGGTAAAAATGCGCGTTTTAAGGTGTTTTTGCACGTTTCTGAGGTAAAAGTGCGCGTTTTAAGGTGTTTTTGCGCGTTTCTGAGGTAAAAGTGCGCGTTTTAAGGTGTTTTTGCGCGTTTCTGAGGTAAAAATGCGCGTTTTAAGGTGTTTTTGCGCGTTTCTGAGGTAAAAATGCGCGTTTCTGAGGTAAAAATGCGCGTTTTAAGGTGTTTTTGCGCGTTTCTGAGGTAAAAATGCGCGTTTCTGAGGTAAAAATGCACGTTTTAAGGTGTTTTTGCGCGTTTCTGAGGTAAAAGTGCGCATTTCTGAGGTAAAAATGCGCGTTTTAAGGTGTTTTTGCGCGTTTCTGAGGTAAAAATGCGCGTTTTAAGGTGTTTTTGCGCGTTTCTGAGGTAAAAATGCGCGTTTCTGAGGTAAAAATGCGCGTTTTAAGGTGTTTTTGCGCGTTTCTGAGGTAAAAATGCGCGTTTCTGAGGTAAAAGTGCGCGTTTTAAGGTGTTTTTGCGCGTTTCTGAGGTAAAAATGCGCGTTTCTGAGGTAAAAGTGCGCGTTTCAAGGTGTTTTTGCGCGTTTCTGAGGTAAAAATGCGCGTTTCTGAGGTAAAAATGCACGTTTTAAGGTTTTTTTGCGCGTTTCTGAGGTAAAAATGCGCGTTTTAAGGTGTTTTTGCGCGTTTCTGAGGTAAAAGTGCGCGTTTTAAGGTGTTTTTGCGCGTTTCTGAGGTGAAAGTGCGCGTTTTAAGGTGTTTTTGCGCGTTTCTGAGGTAAAAATGCGCGTTTTAAGGTGTTTTTGCGCGTTTCTGAGGTAAAAATGCGCGTTTCTGAGGTAAAAATGCGCGTTTAAAGGTGTTTTTGCACGTTTCTGAGGTAAAAGTGCGCGTTTTAAGGTGTTTTTGCGCGTTTCTGAGGTAAAAGTGCGCGTTTTAAGGTGTTTTTGCGCGTTTCTGAGGTAAAAATGCGCGTTTCTGAGGTAAAAATGCGCGTTTTAAGGTGTTTTTGCGCATTTCTGAGGTAAAAATGCGCGTTTCTGAGGTAAAAATGCGCATTTCTGAGGTAAAAATGCGCGTTTTAAGGTGTTTTTGCGCGTTTCTGAGGTAAAAATGCACGTTTTAAGGTGTTTTTGCACATTTCTGAGGTAAAAATGCGCGTTTCTGAGGTAAAAGTGCGCGTTTTAAGGTGTTTTTGCGCGTTTCTGAGGTAAAAGTGCGCGTTTTAAGGTGTTTTTGCGCGTTTCTGAGGTAAAAATGCGCGTTTCTGAGGTAAAAATGCGCGTTTCTGAGGTAAAAATGCGCATTTCTGAGGTAAAAATGCGCGTTTTAAGGTGTTTTTGCGCGTTTCTGAGGTAAAAATGCACGTTTTAAGGTGTTTTTGCACATTTCTGAGGTAAAAATGCGCGTTTCTGAGGTAAAAGTGCGCGTTTTAAGGTGTTTTTGCGCGTTTCTGAGGTAAAAGTGCGCGTTTTAAGGTGTTTTTGCGCGTTTCTGAGGTAAAAATGCGCGTTTCTGAGGTAAAAATGCGCGTTTTAAGGTGTTTTTGCACGTTTCTGAGGTAAAAATGCGCGTTTCTGAGGTAAAAGTGCGCGTTTTAAGGTGTTTTTGCGCGTTTCTGAGGTAAAAGTGCGCGTTTTAAGGTGTTTTTGCGCGTTTCTGAGGAAAAATGCGCGTTTTAAGGTGTTTTTGCGCGTTTCTGAGGTAAAAATGCGCGTTTTAAGGTGTTTTTGCGCGTTTCTGAGGTAAAAATGCGCGTTTCTGAGGTAAAAATGCGCGTTTTAAGGTGTTTTTGCGCGTTTCTGAGGTAAAAGTGCGCGTTTTAAGGTGTTTTTGCGCGTTTCTGAGGTAAAAATGCGCGTTTTAAGGTGTTTTTGCGCATTTCTGAGGTAAAAATGCGCGTTTCTGAGGTAAAAATGCGCATTTCTGAGGTAAAAATGCGCGTTTTAAGGTGTTTTTGCGCGTTTCTGAGGTAAAAATGCACGTTTTAAGGTGTTTTTGCACATTTCTGAGGTAAAAATGCGCGTTTCTGAGGTAAAAGTGCGCGTTTTAAGGTGTTTTTGCGCGTTTCTGAGGTAAAAGTGCGCGTTTTAAGGTGTTTTTGCGCGTTTCTGAGGTAAAAATGCGCGTTTCTGAGGTAAAAATGCGCGTTTCTGAGGTAAAAATGCGCATTTCTGAGGTAAAAATGCGCGTTTTAAGGTGTTTTTGCGCGTTTCTGAGGTAAAAATGCACGTTTTAAGGTGTTTTTGCACATTTCTGAGGTAAAAATGCGCGTTTCTGAGGTAAAAGTGCGCGTTTTAAGGTGTTTTTGCGCGTTTCTGAGGTAAAAGTGCGCGTTTTAAGGTGTTTTTGCGCGTTTCTGAGGTAAAAATGCGCGTTTCTGAGGTAAAAATGCGCGTTTTAAGGTGTTTTTGCACGTTTCTGAGGTAAAAATGCGCGTTTCTGAGGTAAAAGTGCGCGTTTTAAGGTGTTTTTGCGCGTTTCTGAGGTAAAAGTGCGCGTTTTAAGGTGTTTTTGCGCGTTTCTGAGGAAAAATGCGCGTTTTAAGGTGTTTTTGCGCGTTTCTGAGGTAAAAATGCGCGTTTTAAGGTGTTTTTGCGCGTTTCTGAGGTAAAAATGCGCGTTTCTGAGGTAAAAATGCGCGTTTTAAGGTGTTTTTGCGCGTTTCTGAGGTAAAAGTGCGCGTTTTAAGGTGTTTTTGCGCGTTTCTGAGGTGAAAATGCGCGTTTTAAGGTGTTTTTACGCGTTTCTGAGGTAAAAATGCGCGTTTTAAGGTGTTTTTGCGCGTTTCTGAGGTAAAAATGCGCGTTTCTGAGGTAAAAATGCGCGATTTAAGGTGTTTTTGCACGTTTCTGAGGTAAAAGTGCGCGTTTTAAGGTGTTTTTGCGCGTTTCTGAGGTAAAAGTGCGCGTTTTAAGGTGTTTTTGCGCGTTTCTGAGGTAAAAATGCGCGTTTCTGAGGTAAAAATGCGCGTTTTAAGGTGTTTTTGCGCATTTCTGAGGTAAAAATGCGCGTTTCTGAGGTAAAAATGCGCGTTTTAAGGTGTTTTTGCGCGTTTCTGAGGTGAAAATGCGCGTTTCTGAGGTAAAAATGCGCGTTTTAAGGTGTTTTTGCACGTTTCTGAGGTAAAAGTGCGCGTTTTAAGGTGTTTTTGCGCGTTTCTGAGGTAAAAATGCGCGTTTTAAGGTGTTTTTGCGCGTTTCTGAGGTAAAAGTGCGCGTTTTAAGGTGTTTTTGCGCGTTACTGAGGTAAAAATGCGCGTTTCTGAGGTAAAAATGCGCGTTTTAAGGTGTTTTTGCGCATTTCTGAGGTAAAAATGCGCGTTTCTGAGGTAAAAGTGCGCGTTTTAAGGTGGTTTTGCGCGTTTCTGAGGTAAAAATGCGCGTTTTAAGGTGTTTTTGCGCGTTTCTGAGGTAAAAATGCGCGTTTCTGAGGTAAAAATGCGCGTTTTAAGGTGTTTTTGCGCGTTTCTGAGGTAAAAATGCGCGTTTCTGAGGTAAAAGTGCGCGTTTTAAGGTGTTTTTGCGCGTTTCTGAGGTAAAAATGCGCGTTTTAAGGTGTTTTTGCGCGTTTCTGAGGTAAAAATGCGCGTTTTAAGGTGTTTTTGTACGTTTCTGAGGTAAAAATGCGCATTTCTGAGGTAAAAATGCGCGTTTTAAGGTGTTTTTGCGCGTTTCTGAGGTAAAAATGCGCGTTTTAAGGTGTTTTTGCGCGTTTCTGAGGTAAAAATGCGCGTTTCTGAGGTAAAAGTGCGCGTTTTAAGGTGTTTTTGCACTTTTCTGAGGTAAAAATGCGCGTTTCTGAGGTAAAAGTGCGCGTTTTAAGGTGTTTTTGCGCTTTTCTGAGGTAAAAATGCGCGTTTTAAGGTGTTTTTGCGCGTTTCTGAGGTAAAAATGCGCGTTTTAAGGTGTTTTTGCACGTTTCTGAGGTAAAAATGCTCGTTTCTGAGGTAAAAATGCGCGTTTTAAGGTGTTTTTGCGCGTTTCTGAGGTAAAAATGCGCGTTTTAAGGTGTTTTTGCGCGTTTCTGAGGTAAAAATGCTCGTTTCTGAGGTAAAAGTGCGCGTTTTAAGGTGTTTTTGCGCGTTTCTGAGGTAAAAATGCGCGTTTCTGAGGTAAAAATGCGCGTTTTAAGGTGTTTTTGCGCGTTTCTGAGGTAAAAGCGCGCCTTTTAAGGTGTTTTTGCGCGTTTCTGAGGTTAAAGTGCGCGTTTTAAGGTGTTTTTGCGCGTTTCTGAGGTAAAAGTGCGCGTTTTAAGGTGTTTTTGCGCGTTTCTGAGGTAAAAATGCGCGTTTCTGAGGTAAAAATGCGCGTTTTAAGGTGTTTTGCGCGTTTCTGAGGTAAAAGTGTGCGTTTTAAGGTGTTTTTGCGCGTTTCTGAGGTAAAAGTGCGCGTTTTAAGGTGTTTTTGCGCGTTTCTGAGGTAAAAATGCGCGTTTTAAGGTGTTTTTGCGCGTTTCTGAGGTAAAAATGCGCGTTTTAAGGTGTTTTTGCGCGTTTCTGAGGTAAAAATGCGCGTTTTAAGGTGTTTTTGCGCGTTTCTGAGGTAAAAATGCGCGTTTTAAGGTGTTTTGCGCGTTTCTGAGGTAAAAATGCGCGTTTTAAGGTGTTTTTGCGCGTTTCTGAGGTAAAAATGCGCGTTTCTGAGGTAAAAATGCGCGTTTTAAGGTGTTTTTGCGCGTTTCTGAGGTAAAAGTGCGCGTTTTAAGGTGTTTTTGCGCGTTTCTGAGGTGAAAATGCGCGTTTTAAGGTGTTTTTACGCGTTTCTGAGGTAAAAATGCGCGTTTTAAGGTGTTTTTGCGCGTTTCTGAGGTAAAAATGCGCGTTTCTGAGGTAAAAATGCGCGATTTAAGGTGTTTTTGCACGTTTCTGAGGTAAAAGTGCGCGTTTTAAGGTGTTTTTGCGCGTTTCTGAGGTAAAAGTGCGCGTTTTAAGGTGTTTTTGCGCGTTTCTGAGGTAAAAATGCGCGTTTCTGAGGTAAAAATGCGCGTTTTAAGGTGTTTTTGCGCATTTCTGAGGTAAAAATGCGCGTTTCTGAGGTAAAAATGCGCGTTTCTGAGGTAAAAATGCGCGTTTTAAGGTGTTTTGCGCGTTTCTGAGGTAAAAGTGTGCGTTTTAAGGTGTTTTTGCGCGTTTCTGAGGTAAAAGTGCGCGTTTTAAGGTGTTTTTGCGCGTTTCTGAGGTAAAAATGCGCGTTTTAAGGTGTTTTTGCGCGTTTCTGAGGTAAAAATGCGCGTTTTAAGGTGTTTTTGCGCGTTTCTGAGGTAAAAATGCGCGTTTTAAGGTGTTTTGCGCGTTTCTGAGGTAAAAATGCGCGTTTTAAGGTGTTTTTGCGCGTTTCTGAGGTAAAAATGCGCGTTTCTGAGGTAAAAATGCGCGTTTTAAGGTGTTTTTGCGCGTTTCTGAGGTAAAAGTGCGCGTTTTAAGGTGTTTTTGCGCGTTTCTGAGGTGAAAATGCGCGTTTTAAGGTGTTTTTACGCGTTTCTGAGGTAAAAATGCGCGTTTTAAGGTGTTTTTGCGCGTTTCTGAGGTAAAAATGCGCGTTTCTGAGGTAAAAATGCGCGATTTAAGGTGTTTTTGCACGTTTCTGAGGTAAAAGTGCGCGTTTTAAGGTGTTTTTGCGCGTTTCTGAGGTAAAAGTGCGCGTTTTAAGGTGTTTTTGCGCGTTTCTGAGGTAAAAATGCGCGTTTCTGAGGTAAAAATGCGCGTTTTAAGGTGTTTTTGCGCATTTCTGAGGTAAAAATGCGCGTTTCTGAGGTAAAAATGCGCGTTTCTGAGGTAAAAATGCGCGTTTTAAGGTGTTTTGCGCGTTTCTGAGGTAAAAGTGTGCGTTTTAAGGTGTTTTTGCGCGTTTCTGAGGTAAAAGTGCGCGTTTTAAGGTGTTTTTGCGCGTTTCTGAGGTAAAAATGCGCGTTTTAAGGTGTTTTTGCGCGTTTCTGAGGTAAAAATGCGCGTTTTAAGGTGTTTTTGCGCGTTTCTGAGGTAAAAATGCGCGTTTTAAGGTGTTTTTGCGCGTTTCTGAGGTAAAAATGCGCGTTTTAAGGTGTTTTGCGCGTTTCTGAGGTAAAAATGCGCGTTTTAAGGTGTTTTTGCGCGTTTCTGAGGTAAAAATGCGCGTTTCTGAGGTAAAAATGCGCGTTTTAAGGTGTTTTTGCGCGTTTCTGAGGTAAAAGTGCGCGTTTTAAGGTGTTTTTGCGCGTTTCTGAGGTGAAAATGCGCGTTTTAAGGTGTTTTTACGCGTTTCTGAGGTAAAAATGCGCGTTTTAAGGTGTTTTTGCGCGTTTCTGAGGTAAAAATGCGCGTTTCTGAGGTAAAAATGCGCGATTTAAGGTGTTTTTGCACGTTTCTGAGGTAAAAGTGCGCGTTTTAAGGTGTTTTTGCGCGTTTCTGAGGTAAAAGTGCGCGTTTTAAGGTGTTTTTGCGCGTTTCTGAGGTAAAAATGCGCGTTTCTGAGGTAAAAATGCGCGTTTTAAGGTGTTTTTGCGCATTTCTGAGGTAAAAATGCGCGTTTCTGAGGTAAAAATGCGCGTTTCTGAGGTAAAAATGCGCGTTTTAAGGTGTTTTGCGCGTTTCTGAGGTAAAAGTGTGCGTTTTAAGGTGTTTTTGCGCGTTTCTGAGGTAAAAGTGCGCGTTTTAAGGTGTTTTTGCGCGTTTCTGAGGTAAAAATGCGCGTTTTAAGGTGTTTTTGCGCGTTTCTGAGGTAAAAATGCGCGTTTTAAGGTGTTTTTGCGCGTTTCTGAGGTAAAAATGCGCGTTTTAAGGTGTTTTTGCGCGTTTCTGAGGTAAAAATGCGCGTTTTAAGGTGTTTTGCGCGTTTCTGAGGTAAAAATGCGCGTTTTAAGGTGTTTTTGCGCGTTTCTGAGGTAAAAATGCGCGTTTCTGAGGTAAAAATGCGCGTTTTAAGGTGTTTTTGCGCGTTTCTGAGATAAAAGTGCGCGTTTTAAGGTGTTTTTGCGCGTTTCTGAGGTGAAAATGCGCGTTTTAAGGTGTTTTTACGCGTTTCTGAGGTAAAAATGCGCGTTTTAAGGTGTTTTTGCGCGTTTCTGAGGTAAAAATGCGCGTTTCTGAGGTAAAAATGCGCGATTTAAGGTGTTTTTGCACGTTTCTGAGGTAAAAGTGCGCGTTTTAAGGTGTTTTTGCGCGTTTCTGAGGTAAAAGTGCGCGTTTTAAGGTGTTTTTGCGCGTTTCTGAGGTAAAAATGCGCGTTTCTGAGGTAAAAATGCGCGTTTTAAGGTGTTTTTGCGCATTTCTGAGGTAAAAATGCGCGTTTCTGAGGTAAAAATGCGCGTTTCTGAGGTAAAAATGCGCGTTTTAAGGTGTTTTTGCGCGTTTCTGAGGTAAAAATGCGCGTTTCTGAGGTAAAAATACGCGTTTTAAGGTGTTTTTGCGCGTTTCTAAGGTAAAAATGCGCATTTCTGAGGTCAAAGTGCGCGTTTTAAGGTGTTTTTGCGCGTTTCTGAGGTAAAAATGCGCGTTTCTGAGGTAAAAGTGCGCGTTTTAAGGTGTTTTTGCGCGTTTCTGAGGTAAAAATGCGCGTTTCTGAGGTAAAAATGCGCGTTTTAAGGTGTTTTTGCGCGTTTCTGAGGTCAAAGTGCGCGTTTTAAGGTGTTTTTGCGCGTTTCTGAGGTAAAAATGCGCGTTTCTGAGGTAAAAGTGCGCGTTTTAAGGTGTTTTTGCGCGTTTCTGAGGTAAAAATGCGCGTTTCTGAGGTAAAAGTGCGCGTTTTAAGGTGTTTTTGCGCGTTTCTGAGGTAAAAATGCGCGTTTTAAGGTGTTTTTGCGCGTTTCTGAGGTAAAAATGCGCGTTTTAAGGTGTTTTTGCGCGTTTCTGAGGTAAAAATGCGCGTTTTAAGGTGTTTTTGCGCGTTTCTGAGGTAAAAATGCGCGTTTCTGAGGTAAAAATGCGCGTTTTGATGTGTTTTTGCGCGTTTCTGAGGTAAAAATGCACGTTTCTGAGGTAAAAATGCGTGTTTTAAGGTGTTTTTGCGCGTTTCTGAGGTAAAAATGCGCGTTTTAAGGTGTTTTTGCGCGTTTCTGAGGTAAAAATGCGCGTTTTAATGTGTTTTTGCGCGTTTCTGAGGTAAAAATGCGCGTTTCTGAGGTAAAAGTGCGCGTTTTAATGTGTTTTTGCGCGTTTCTGAGGTAAAAATGCGCGTTTCTGAGGTAAAAGTGCGCGTTTTAAGGTGTTTTTGCGCGTTTCTGAGGTAAAAATGCGCGTTTTAAGGTGTTTTTGCGCGTTTCTGAGGTAAAAATGCGCGTTTAAAGGTGTTTTTGCACGTTTCTGAGGTAAAAATGCGCATTTCTGCGGTAAAAATGCGCGTTTTAAGGTGTTTTTGCGCGTTTCTGAGGTAAAAATGCGCGTTTAAAGGTGTTTTTGCGCGTTTCTGAGGTAAAAATGCGCATTTCTGAGGTAAAAGTGCGCGTTTTAAGGTGTTTTTGCGCGTTTCTGAGGTAAAAATGCGCGTTTCTGAGGTAAAAGTACGCGTTTTAAGGTGTTTTTGCGCGTTTCTGAGGTAAAAATGCGCGTTTTAAGGTGTTTTTGCGCGTTTCTGAGGTAAAAATGCGCGTTTCTGAGGTAAAAGTGCGCGTTTTAAGGTGTTTTTGCACTTTTCTGAGGTAAAAATGCGCGTTTCTGAGGTAAAAGTGCGAGTTTTAAGGTGTTTTTGCGCTTTTCTGAGGTAAAAATGCGCGTTTTAAGGTGTTTTTGCGCGTTTCTGAGGTAAAAATGCGCGTTTCTGAGGTAAAAATGCGCGTTTTAAGGTGTTTTTGCGCGTTTCTGAGGTAAAAATGCGCGTTTTAAGGTGTTTTTGCGCGTTTCTGAGGTAAAAATGAGCGTTTTAAGGTGTTTTTGCGCGTTTTAAGGTGTTTTTGCGCATTTCTGAGGTAAAAATGCGCGTTTCTGAGGTAAAAATGCGCGTTTTAAGGTGTTTTTGCGCGTTTCTGTGGTAAAAGTGCGCATTTTAAGGTGTTTTTGCGCGTTTCTGAGGTAAAAATGCGCATTTCTGAGGTAAAAGTGCACGTTTTAAGGTGTTTTTGCACGTTTCTGAGGTAAAAATGCGCGTTTTAAGGTGTTTTTGCGCGTTTCTGAGGTAAAAATGCGCGTTTTAAGGTGTTTTTGCGCGTTTCTGAGGTAAAAATGCGCGTTTCTGAGGTAAAAATGCGCGTTTTAATGTGTTTTTGCGCGTTTTTGAGGTAAAAATGCGCATTTCTGCGGTGAAAGTGCGCGTTTTAAGGTGTTGCACGTTTCTGAGGTAAAAGTGCGCGTTTTAAGGTGTTTTTGCGCGTTTCTGAGGTAAAAATGCGCGTTTCTGAGGTAAAAATGCGCATTTCTGAGGTAAAAGTGCGCGTTTTAAGGTGTTTTTGCATGTTTCCGAGGTAAAAGTGCGCATTTTAAGGTGTTTTTGCGCGTTTCTGAGGTAAAAATGCGCGTTTTAAGGTGTTTTTGCGCGTTTCTGAGGTAAAAATGCGCATTTAAAGGTGTTTTTGCGCGTTTCTGAGGTAAAAATGCGCATTTCTGAGGTAAAAGTGCCCGTTTTAAGGTGTTTTTGCGCGTTTCTGAGGTAAAAATGCACGTTTCTGAGGTAAAAGTGCGCGTTTTAAGGTGTTTTTGCGCGTTTCTGAGGTAAAAGTGCGCGTTTTAAGGTGTTTTTGCGCGTTTCTGAGGTGAAAGTGCGCGTTTTAAGGTGTTTTTGCGCGTTTCTGAGGTAAAAGTGCGCGTTTTAAGGTGTTTTTGCGCGTTTCTGAGGTAAAAATGCGCGTTTCTGAGGTAAAAATGCGCGTTTTAAGGTGTTTTTGCGCATTTCTGAGGTAAAAATGCGCGTTTCTGAGGTAAAAATGCGCGTTTTAAGGTGTTTTTGCGCGTTTCTGAGGTGAAAATGCGCGTTTCTGAGGTAAAAATGCGCGTTTTAAGGTGTTTTTGCACGTTTCTGAGGTAAAAGTGCGCGTTTTAAGGTGTTTTTGCGCGTTTCTGAGGTAAAAGTGCGCGTTTTAAGGTGTTTTTGCGCGTTTCTGAGGTAAAAATGCGCGTTTTAAGGTGTTTTTGCGCGTTTCTGAGGTAAAAATGCGCGTTTCTGAGGTAAAAATGCGCGTTTTAAGGTGTTTTTGCGCGTTTCTGAGGTAAAAATGCGCGTTTCTGAGGTAAAAATGCACGTTTTAAGGTGTTTTTGCGCGTTTCTGAGGTAAAAGTGCGCATTTCTGAGGTAAAAATGCGCGTTTTAAGGTGTTTTTGCGCGTTTCTGAGGTAAAAATGCGCGTTTTAAGGTGTTTTTGCGCGTTTCTGAGGTAAAAATGCGCGTTTCTGAGGTAAAAATGCGCGTTTTAAGGTGTTTTTGCGCGTTTCTGAGGTAAAAATGCGCGTTTCTGAGGTAAAAGTGCGCGTTTTAAGGTGTTTTTGCGCGTTTCTGAGGTAAAAATGCGCGTTTCTGAGGTAAAAGTGCGCGTTTCAAGGTGTTTTTGCGCGTTTCTGAGGTAAAAATGCGCGTTTCTGAGGTAAAAATGCACGTTTTAAGGTTTTTTTGCGCGTTTCTGAGGTAAAAATGCGCGTTTTAAGGTGTTTTTGCGCGTTTCTGAGGTAAAAGTGCGCGTTTTAAGGTGTTTTTGCGCGTTTCTGAGGTGAAAGTGCGCGTTTTAAGGTGTTTTTGCGCGTTTCTGAGGTAAAAATGCGCGTTTTAAGGTGTTTTTGCGCGTTTCTGAGGTAAAAATGCGCGTTTCTGAGGTAAAAATGCGCGTTTAAAGGTGTTTTTGCACGTTTCTGAGGTAAAAGTGCGCGTTTTAAGGTGTTTTTGCGCGTTTCTGAGGTAAAAGTGCGCGTTTTAAGGTGTTTTTGCGCGTTTCTGAGGTAAAAATGCGCGTTTCTGAGGTAAAAATGCGCGTTTTAAGGTGTTTTTGCGCATTTCTGAGGTAAAAATGCGCGTTTCTGAGGTAAAAATGCGCATTTCTGAGGTAAAAATGCGCGTTTTAAGGTGTTTTTGCGCGTTTCTGAGGTAAAAATGCACGTTTTAAGGTGTTTTTGCACATTTCTGAGGTAAAAATGCGCGTTTCTGAGGTAAAAGTGCGCGTTTTAAGGTGTTTTTGCGCGTTTCTGAGGTAAAAGTGCGCGTTTTAAGGTGTTTTTGCGCGTTTCTGAGGTAAAAATGCGCGTTTCTGAGGTAAAAATGCGCGTTTCTGAGGTAAAAATGCGCATTTCTGAGGTAAAAATGCGCGTTTTAAGGTGTTTTTGCGCGTTTCTGAGGTAAAAATGCACGTTTTAAGGTGTTTTTGCACATTTCTGAGGTAAAAATGCGCGTTTCTGAGGTAAAAGTGCGCGTTTTAAGGTGTTTTTGCGCGTTTCTGAGGTAAAAGTGCGCGTTTTAAGGTGTTTTTGCGCGTTTCTGAGGTAAAAATGCGCGTTTCTGAGGTAAAAATGCGCGTTTTAAGGTGTTTTTGCACGTTTCTGAGGTAAAAATGCGCGTTTCTGAGGTAAAAGTGCGCGTTTTAAGGTGTTTTTGCGCGTTTCTGAGGTAAAAGTGCGCGTTTTAAGGTGTTTTTGCGCGTTTCTGAGGAAAAATGCGCGTTTTAAGGTGTTTTTGCGCGTTTCTGAGGTAAAAATGCGCGTTTTAAGGTGTTTTTGCGCGTTTCTGAGGTAAAAATGCGCGTTTCTGAGGTAAAAATGCGCGTTTTAAGGTGTTTTTGCGCGTTTCTGAGGTAAAAGTGCGCGTTTTAAGGTGTTTTTGCGCGTTTCTGAGGTAAAAATGCGCGTTTTAAGGTGTTTTTGCGCATTTCTGAGGTAAAAATGCGCGTTTCTGAGGTAAAAATGCGCATTTCTGAGGTAAAAATGCGCGTTTTAAGGTGTTTTTGCGCGTTTCTGAGGTAAAAATGCACGTTTTAAGGTGTTTTTGCACATTTCTGAGGTAAAAATGCGCGTTTCTGAGGTAAAAGTGCGCGTTTTAAGGTGTTTTTGCGCGTTTCTGAGGTAAAAGTGCGCGTTTTAAGGTGTTTTTGCGCGTTTCTGAGGTAAAAATGCGCGTTTCTGAGGTAAAAATGCGCGTTTCTGAGGTAAAAATGCGCATTTCTGAGGTAAAAATGCGCGTTTTAAGGTGTTTTTGCGCGTTTCTGAGGTAAAAATGCACGTTTTAAGGTGTTTTTGCACATTTCTGAGGTAAAAATGCGCGTTTCTGAGGTAAAAGTGCGCGTTTTAAGGTGTTTTTGCGCGTTTCTGAGGTAAAAGTGCGCGTTTTAAGGTGTTTTTGCGCGTTTCTGAGGTAAAAATGCGCGTTTCTGAGGTAAAAATGCGCGTTTTAAGGTGTTTTTGCACGTTTCTGAGGTAAAAATGCGCGTTTCTGAGGTAAAAGTGCGCGTTTTAAGGTGTTTTTGCGCGTTTCTGAGGTAAAAGTGCGCGTTTTAAGGTGTTTTTGCGCGTTTCTGAGGAAAAATGCGCGTTTTAAGGTGTTTTTGCGCGTTTCTGAGGTAAAAATGCGCGTTTTAAGGTGTTTTTGCGCGTTTCTGAGGTAAAAATGCGCGTTTCTGAGGTAAAAATGCGCGTTTTAAGGTGTTTTTGCGCGTTTCTGAGGTAAAAGTGCGCGTTTTAAGGTGTTTTTGCGCGTTTCTGAGGTGAAAATGCGCGTTTTAAGGTGTTTTTACGCGTTTCTGAGGTAAAAATGCGCGTTTTAAGGTGTTTTTGCGCGTTTCTGAGGTAAAAATGCGCGTTTCTGAGGTAAAAATGCGCGATTTAAGGTGTTTTTGCACGTTTCTGAGGTAAAAGTGCGCGTTTTAAGGTGTTTTTGCGCGTTTCTGAGGTAAAAGTGCGCGTTTTAAGGTGTTTTTGCGCGTTTCTGAGGTAAAAATGCGCGTTTCTGAGGTAAAAATGCGCGTTTTAAGGTGTTTTTGCGCATTTCTGAGGTAAAAATGCGCGTTTCTGAGGTAAAAATGCGCGTTTTAAGGTGTTTTTGCGCGTTTCTGAGGTGAAAATGCGCGTTTCTGAGGTAAAAATGCGCGTTTTAAGGTGTTTTTGCACGTTTCTGAGGTAAAAGTGCGCGTTTTAAGGTGTTTTTGCGCGTTTCTGAGGTAAAAATGCGCGTTTTAAGGTGTTTTTGCGCGTTTCTGAGGTAAAAGTGCGCGTTTTAAGGTGTTTTTGCGCGTTACTGAGGTAAAAATGCGCGTTTCTGAGGTAAAAATGCGCGTTTTAAGGTGTTTTTGCGCATTTCTGAGGTAAAAATGCGCGTTTCTGAGGTAAAAGTGCGCGTTTTAAGGTGGTTTTGCGCGTTTCTGAGGTAAAAATGCGCGTTTTAAGGTGTTTTTGCGCGTTTCTGAGGTAAAAATGCGCGTTTCTGAGGTAAAAATGCGCGTTTTAAGGTGTTTTTGCGCGTTTCTGAGGTAAAAATGCGCGTTTCTGAGGTAAAAGTGCGCGTTTTAAGGTGTTTTTGCGCGTTTCTGAGGTAAAAATGCGCGTTTTAAGGTGTTTTTGCGCGTTTCTGAGGTAAAAATGCGCGTTTTAAGGTGTTTTTGTACGTTTCTGAGGTAAAAATGCGCATTTCTGAGGTAAAAATGCGCGTTTTAAGGTGTTTTTGCGCGTTTCTGAGGTAAAAATGCGCGTTTTAAGGTGTTTTTGCGCGTTTCTGAGGTAAAAATGCGCGTTTCTGAGGTAAAAGTGCGCGTTTTAAGGTGTTTTTGCACTTTTCTGAGGTAAAAATGCGCGTTTCTGAGGTAAAAGTGCGCGTTTTAAGGTGTTTTTGCGCTTTTCTGAGGTAAAAATGCGCGTTTTAAGGTGTTTTTGCGCGTTTCTGAGGTAAAAATGCGCGTTTTAAGGTGTTTTTGCACGTTTCTGAGGTAAAAATGCTCGTTTCTGAGGTAAAAATGCGCGTTTTAAGGTGTTTTTGCGCGTTTCTGAGGTAAAAATGCGCGTTTTAAGGTGTTTTTGCGCGTTTCTGAGGTAAAAATGCTCGTTTCTGAGGTAAAAGTGCGCGTTTTAAGGTGTTTTTGCGCGTTTCTGAGGTAAAAATGCGCGTTTCTGAGGTAAAAATGCGCGTTTTAAGGTGTTTTTGCGCGTTTCTGAGGTAAAAGCGCGCCTTTTAAGGTGTTTTTGCGCGTTTCTGAGGTTAAAGTGCGCGTTTTAAGGTGTTTTTGCGCGTTTCTGAGGTAAAAGTGCGCGTTTTAAGGTGTTTTTGCGCGTTTCTGAGGTAAAAATGCGCGTTTCTGAGGTAAAAATGCGCGTTTTAAGGTGTTTTGCGCGTTTCTGAGGTAAAAGTGTGCGTTTTAAGGTGTTTTTGCGCGTTTCTGAGGTAAAAGTGCGCGTTTTAAGGTGTTTTTGCGCGTTTCTGAGGTAAAAATGCGCGTTTTAAGGTGTTTTTGCGCGTTTCTGAGGTAAAAATGCGCGTTTTAAGGTGTTTTTGCGCGTTTCTGAGGTAAAAATGCGCGTTTTAAGGTGTTTTTGCGCGTTTCTGAGGTAAAAATGCGCGTTTTAAGGTGTTTTGCGCGTTTCTGAGGTAAAAATGCGCGTTTTAAGGTGTTTTTGCGCGTTTCTGAGGTAAAAATGCGCGTTTCTGAGGTAAAAATGCGCGTTTTAAGGTGTTTTTGCGCGTTTCTGAGGTAAAAGTGCGCGTTTTAAGGTGTTTTTGCGCGTTTCTGAGGTGAAAATGCGCGTTTTAAGGTGTTTTTACGCGTTTCTGAGGTAAAAATGCGCGTTTTAAGGTGTTTTTGCGCGTTTCTGAGGTAAAAATGCGCGTTTCTGAGGTAAAAATGCGCGATTTAAGGTGTTTTTGCACGTTTCTGAGGTAAAAGTGCGCGTTTTAAGGTGTTTTTGCGCGTTTCTGAGGTAAAAGTGCGCGTTTTAAGGTGTTTTTGCGCGTTTCTGAGGTAAAAATGCGCGTTTCTGAGGTAAAAATGCGCGTTTTAAGGTGTTTTTGCGCATTTCTGAGGTAAAAATGCGCGTTTCTGAGGTAAAAATGCGCGTTTCTGAGGTAAAAATGCGCGTTTTAAGGTGTTTTGCGCGTTTCTGAGGTAAAAGTGTGCGTTTTAAGGTGTTTTTGCGCGTTTCTGAGGTAAAAGTGCGCGTTTTAAGGTGTTTTTGCGCGTTTCTGAGGTAAAAATGCGCGTTTTAAGGTGTTTTTGCGCGTTTCTGAGGTAAAAATGCGCGTTTTAAGGTGTTTTTGCGCGTTTCTGAGGTAAAAATGCGCGTTTTAAGGTGTTTTGCGCGTTTCTGAGGTAAAAATGCGCGTTTTAAGGTGTTTTTGCGCGTTTCTGAGGTAAAAATGCGCGTTTCTGAGGTAAAAATGCGCGTTTTAAGGTGTTTTTGCGCGTTTCTGAGGTAAAAGTGCGCGTTTTAAGGTGTTTTTGCGCGTTTCTGAGGTGAAAATGCGCGTTTTAAGGTGTTTTTACGCGTTTCTGAGGTAAAAATGCGCGTTTTAAGGTGTTTTTGCGCGTTTCTGAGGTAAAAATGCGCGTTTCTGAGGTAAAAATGCGCGATTTAAGGTGTTTTTGCACGTTTCTGAGGTAAAAGTGCGCGTTTTAAGGTGTTTTTGCGCGTTTCTGAGGTAAAAGTGCGCGTTTTAAGGTGTTTTTGCGCGTTTCTGAGGTAAAAATGCGCGTTTCTGAGGTAAAAATGCGCGTTTTAAGGTGTTTTTGCGCATTTCTGAGGTAAAAATGCGCGTTTCTGAGGTAAAAATGCGCGTTTCTGAGGTAAAAATGCGCGTTTTAAGGTGTTTTGCGCGTTTCTGAGGTAAAAGTGTGCGTTTTAAGGTGTTTTTGCGCGTTTCTGAGGTAAAAGTGCGCGTTTTAAGGTGTTTTTGCGCGTTTCTGAGGTAAAAATGCGCGTTTTAAGGTGTTTTTGCGCGTTTCTGAGGTAAAAATGCGCGTTTTAAGGTGTTTTTGCGCGTTTCTGAGGTAAAAATGCGCGTTTTAAGGTGTTTTTGCGCGTTTCTGAGGTAAAAATGCGCGTTTTAAGGTGTTTTGCGCGTTTCTGAGGTAAAAATGCGCGTTTTAAGGTGTTTTTGCGCGTTTCTGAGGTAAAAATGCGCGTTTCTGAGGTAAAAATGCGCGTTTTAAGGTGTTTTTGCGCGTTTCTGAGGTAAAAGTGCGCGTTTTAAGGTGTTTTTGCGCGTTTCTGAGGTGAAAATGCGCGTTTTAAGGTGTTTTTACGCGTTTCTGAGGTAAAAATGCGCGTTTTAAGGTGTTTTTGCGCGTTTCTGAGGTAAAAATGCGCGTTTCTGAGGTAAAAATGCGCGATTTAAGGTGTTTTTGCACGTTTCTGAGGTAAAAGTGCGCGTTTTAAGGTGTTTTTGCGCGTTTCTGAGGTAAAAGTGCGCGTTTTAAGGTGTTTTTGCGCGTTTCTGAGGTAAAAATGCGCGTTTCTGAGGTAAAAATGCGCGTTTTAAGGTGTTTTTGCGCATTTCTGAGGTAAAAATGCGCGTTTCTGAGGTAAAAATGCGCGTTTCTGAGGTAAAAATGCGCGTTTTAAGGTGTTTTGCGCGTTTCTGAGGTAAAAGTGTGCGTTTTAAGGTGTTTTTGCGCGTTTCTGAGGTAAAAGTGCGCGTTTTAAGGTGTTTTTGCGCGTTTCTGAGGTAAAAATGCGCGTTTTAAGGTGTTTTTGCGCGTTTCTGAGGTAAAAATGCGCGTTTTAAGGTGTTTTTGCGCGTTTCTGAGGTAAAAATGCGCGTTTTAAGGTGTTTTTGCGCGTTTCTGAGGTAAAAATGCGCGTTTTAAGGTGTTTTGCGCGTTTCTGAGGTAAAAATGCGCGTTTTAAGGTGTTTTTGCGCGTTTCTGAGGTAAAAATGCGCGTTTCTGAGGTAAAAATGCGCGTTTTAAGGTGTTTTTGCGCGTTTCTGAGATAAAAGTGCGCGTTTTAAGGTGTTTTTGCGCGTTTCTGAGGTGAAAATGCGCGTTTTAAGGTGTTTTTACGCGTTTCTGAGGTAAAAATGCGCGTTTTAAGGTGTTTTTGCGCGTTTCTGAGGTAAAAATGCGCGTTTCTGAGGTAAAAATGCGCGATTTAAGGTGTTTTTGCACGTTTCTGAGGTAAAAGTGCGCGTTTTAAGGTGTTTTTGCGCGTTTCTGAGGTAAAAGTGCGCGTTTTAAGGTGTTTTTGCGCGTTTCTGAGGTAAAAATGCGCGTTTCTGAGGTAAAAATGCGCGTTTTAAGGTGTTTTTGCGCATTTCTGAGGTAAAAATGCGCGTTTCTGAGGTAAAAATGCGCGTTTCTGAGGTAAAAATGCGCGTTTTAAGGTGTTTTTGCGCGTTTCTGAGGTAAAAATGCGCGTTTCTGAGGTAAAAATACGCGTTTTAAGGTGTTTTTGCGCGTTTCTAAGGTAAAAATGCGCATTTCTGAGGTCAAAGTGCGCGTTTTAAGGTGTTTTTGCGCGTTTCTGAGGTAAAAATGCGCGTTTCTGAGGTAAAAGTGCGCGTTTTAAGGTGTTTTTGCGCGTTTCTGAGGTAAAAATGCGCGTTTCTGAGGTAAAAATGCGCGTTTTAAGGTGTTTTTGCGCGTTTCTGAGGTCAAAGTGCGCGTTTTAAGGTGTTTTTGCGCGTTTCTGAGGTAAAAATGCGCGTTTCTGAGGTAAAAGTGCGCGTTTTAAGGTGTTTTTGCGCGTTTCTGAGGTAAAAATGCGCGTTTCTGAGGTAAAAGTGCGCGTTTTAAGGTGTTTTTGCGCGTTTCTGAGGTAAAAATGCGCGTTTTAAGGTGTTTTTGCGCGTTTCTGAGGTAAAAATGCGCGTTTTAAGGTGTTTTTGCGCGTTTCTGAGGTAAAAATGCGCGTTTTAAGGTGTTTTTGCGCGTTTCTGAGGTAAAAATGCGCGTTTCTGAGGTAAAAATGCGCGTTTTGATGTGTTTTTGCGCGTTTCTGAGGTAAAAATGCACGTTTCTGAGGTAAAAATGCGTGTTTTAAGGTGTTTTTGCGCGTTTCTGAGGTAAAAATGCGCGTTTTAAGGTGTTTTTGCGCGTTTCTGAGGTAAAAATGCGCGTTTTAATGTGTTTTTGCGCGTTTCTGAGGTAAAAATGCGCGTTTCTGAGGTAAAAGTGCGCGTTTTAATGTGTTTTTGCGCGTTTCTGAGGTAAAAATGCGCGTTTCTGAGGTAAAAGTGCGCGTTTTAAGGTGTTTTTGCGCGTTTCTGAGGTAAAAATGCGCGTTTTAAGGTGTTTTTGCGCGTTTCTGAGGTAAAAATGCGCGTTTAAAGGTGTTTTTGCACGTTTCTGAGGTAAAAATGCGCATTTCTGCGGTAAAAATGCGCGTTTTAAGGTGTTTTTGCGCGTTTCTGAGGTAAAAATGCGCGTTTAAAGGTGTTTTTGCGCGTTTCTGAGGTAAAAATGCGCATTTCTGAGGTAAAAGTGCGCGTTTTAAGGTGTTTTTGCGCGTTTCTGAGGTAAAAATGCGCGTTTCTGAGGTAAAAGTACGCGTTTTAAGGTGTTTTTGCGCGTTTCTGAGGTAAAAATGCGCGTTTTAAGGTGTTTTTGCGCGTTTCTGAGGTAAAAATGCGCGTTTCTGAGGTAAAAGTGCGCGTTTTAAGGTGTTTTTGCACTTTTCTGAGGTAAAAATGCGCGTTTCTGAGGTAAAAGTGCGAGTTTTAAGGTGTTTTTGCGCTTTTCTGAGGTAAAAATGCGCGTTTTAAGGTGTTTTTGCGCGTTTCTGAGGTAAAAATGCGCGTTTCTGAGGTAAAAATGCGCGTTTTAAGGTGTTTTTGCGCGTTTCTGAGGTAAAAATGCGCGTTTTAAGGTGTTTTTGCGCGTTTCTGAGGTAAAAATGAGCGTTTTAAGGTGTTTTTGCGCGTTTTAAGGTGTTTTTGCGCATTTCTGAGGTAAAAATGCGCGTTTCTGAGGTAAAAATGCGCGTTTTAAGGTGTTTTTGCGCGTTTCTGTGGTAAAAGTGCGCATTTTAAGGTGTTTTTGCGCGTTTCTGAGGTAAAAATGCGCATTTCTGAGGTAAAAGTGCACGTTTTAAGGTGTTTTTGCACGTTTCTGAGGTAAAAATGCGCGTTTTAAGGTGTTTTTGCGCGTTTCTGAGGTAAAAATGCGCGTTTTAAGGTGTTTTTGCGCGTTTCTGAGGTAAAAATGCGCGTTTCTGAGGTAAAAATGCGCGTTTTAATGTGTTTTTGCGCGTTTCTGAGGTAAAAATGCGCATTTCTGCGGTGAAAGTGCGCGTTTTAAGGTGTTGCACGTTTCTGAGGTAAAAGTGCGCGTTTTAAGGTGTTTTTGCGCGTTTCTGAGGTAAAAATGCGCGTTTCTGAGTTAAAAATGCGCATTTCTGAGGTAAAAGTGCGCGTTTTAAGGTGTTTTTGCACGTTTCCGAGGTAAAAGTGCGCATTTTAAGGTGTTTTTGCGCGTTTCTGAGGTAAAAATGCGCATTTAAAGGTGTTTTTGCGCGTTTCTGAGGTAAAAATGCGCATTTCTGAGGTAAAAGTGCCCGTTTTAAGGTGTTTTTGCGCGTTTCTGAGGTAAAAATGCACGTTTCTGAGGTAAAAGTGCGCGTTTTAAGGTGTTTTTGCGCGTTTCTGAGGTAAAAATGCGCGTTTTAAGGTGTTTTTGCGCGTTTCTGAGGTAAAAATGCGCGTTTAAAGGTGTTTTTGCGCGTTTCTGAGGTAAAAATGCACATTTTAATGTGTTTTTGCGCGTTTCTGAGGTAAAAGTGCGCGTTTCTGAGGTAAAAATGCGCGTTTTAAGGTGTTTTTGCGCGTTTCTGAGGTAAAAATGCGCGTTTCTGAGGTAAAAGTGCGCGTTTTAAGGTGTTTTTGCGCGTTTCTGAGGTAAAAATGCGCGTTTTAAGTTGTTTTTGCGCGTTTCTGAGGTAAAAATGCACGTTTTAAGGTGTTTTTGCGCGTTTCTGAGGTAAAAGTGCGCGTTTCTGAGGTAAAAATGCGCGTTTTAAGGTGTTTTTGCGCGTTTCTGAGGTAAAAATGCGCGTTTAAAGGTGTTTTGCGCGTTTCTGAGGTAAAAATGCGCATTTCTGAGGTAAAAGTGCACGTTTTAAGGTGTTTTTGCGCGTTTCTGAGGTAAAAATGCGCGTTTCTGAGGTAAAAATGCGCGTTTTAAGGTGTTTTTGCGCGTTTCTGAGGTAAAAATGCGCGTTTTAAGGTGTTTTTGCGCGTTTCTGAGGTAAAAATGCGCGTTTTAAGGTGTTTTTGCGCGTTTCTGAGGTAAAAATGCGCGTTTTAATGTGTTTTTGCGCGTTTCTGAGGTAAAAGTGCGCGTTTCTGAGGTAAAAATGCGCGTTTTAAGGTGTTTTTGCGCGTTTCTGAGGTAAAAATGCGCGTTTCTGAGGTAAAAGTGCGCGTTTTAAGGTGTTTTTGCGCGTTTCTGAGGTAAAAATGCGCGTTTTAAGGTGTTTTTGCGCGTTTCTGAGGTAAAAATGCGCGTCTAAAGGTGTTCTTGCGCGTTTCTGAGGTAAAAATGCGCATTTCTGAGGTAAAAGTGCGCGTTTTAAGGTGTTTTTGCGCGTTTCTGAGGTAAAAATGCGCGTTTCTGAGGTAAAAGTGCGCGTTTTAAGGTGTTTTTGCGCGTTTCTGAGGTAAAAATGCGCGTTTTAAGGTGTTTTTGCGCGTTTCTGAGGTAAAAATGCGCGTTTTAAGGTGTTTTTGCGCGTTTCTGAGGTAAAAATGCGCGTTTTAATGTGTTTTTGCGCGTTTCTGAGGTAAAAGTGCGCGTTTCTGAGGTAAAAATGCGCGTTTTAAGGTGTTTTTGCGCGTTTCTGAGGTAAAAATGCGCGTTTCTGAGGTAAAAGTGCGCGTTTTAAGGTGTTTTTGCGCGTTTCTGAGGTAAAAATGCGCGTTTTAAGGTGTTTTTGCGCGTTTCTGAGGTAAAAATGCGCGTTTTAAGGTGTTTTTGCGCATTTCTGAGGTAAAAATGCGCGTTTTAAGGTGTTTTTGCGCGTTTCTGAGGTAAAAATGCGCGTTTTAAGGTGTTTTTGCGCGTTTCTGAGGTTAAAATGCGCGTTTTGAGGTGTTTTTGCGCTTTTCTGAGGTAAAAATGCGCGTTTTAATGTGTTTTTGCGCGTTTCTGAGGTAAAAGTGCGCGTTTCTGAGGTAAAAATGCGCGTTTTAAGGTGTTTTTGCGCATTTCTGAGGTAAAAATGCGCGTTTAAAGGTGTTTTGCACGTTTCTGAGGTAAAAATGCGCATTTCTGAGGTAAAAGTGCGCGTTTTAAGGTGTTTTTGCGCGTTTCTGAGGTAAAAGTGCGCGTTTCTGAGGTAAAAATGCGCGTTTTAAGGTGTTTTGCGCATTTCTGAGGTAAAAATGCGCGTTTAAAGGTGTTTTGCGCGTTTCTGAGGTAAAAATGCGCATTTCTGAGGTAAAAGTGCGCGTTTTAAGGTGTTTTTGCGCGTTTCTGAGGTAAAAATGCGCGTTTCTGAGGTAAAAGTGCGCGTTTTAAGGTGTTTTTGCGCGTTTCTGAGGTAAAAATGCGCGTTTTAAGGTGTTTTTGCGCGTTTCTGAGGTAAAAATGCGCGTTTTAAGGTGTTTTTGCGCGTTTCTGAGGTAAAAATGCGCGTTTTAAGGTGTTTTTGCGCGTTTCTGAGGTAAAAGTGCGCGTTTCTGAGGTAAAAATGCGCGTTTTAAGGTGTTTTTGCGCGTTTCTGAGGTAAAAATGCGCGTTTCTGAGGTAAAAGTGCGCGTTTTAAGGTGTTTTTGCGCGTTTCTGAGGTAAAAATGCGCGTTTTAAGGTGTTTTTGCGCGTTTCTGAGGTAAAAATGCGCGTTTAAAGGTGTTTTGCGCGTTTCTGAGGTAAAAATGCGCATTTCTGAGGTAAAAGTGCGCGTTTTAAGGTGTTTTTGCGCATTTCTGAGGTAAAAATGCGCGTTTCTGAGGTAAAAGTGCGCGTTTTAAGGTGTTTTTGCGCGTTTCTGAGGTAAAAATGCGCGTTTTAAGGTGTTTTTGCGCGTTTCTGAGGTAAAAATGCGCGTTTAAAGGTGTTTTGCACGTTTCTGAGGTAAAAATGCACATTTCTGAGGTAAAAGTGCGCGTTTTAAGGTGTTTTTGCGCGTTTCTGAGGTAAAAATGCGCGTTTCTGAGGTAAAAGTGCGCGTTTTAAGGTGTTTTTGCGCGTTTCTGAGGTAAAAATGCGCGTTTTAAGGTGTTTTTGAGCGTTTCTGAGGTAAAAGTGCGCGTTTTAAGGTGTTTTTGCGCGTTTCTGAGGTAAAAATGCGCGTTTTAAGGTGTTTTTGCGCGTTTCTGAGGTAAAAATGCGCGTTTTAAGGTGTTTTTGCGCGTTTCTGAGGTAAAAGTGCGCGTTTCTGAGGTAAAAATGCGCATTTTAAGGTGTTTTTGCGCGTTTCTGAGGTAAAAATGCGCGTTTCTGAGGTAAAAGTGCGCGTTTTAAGGTGTTTTTGCGCGTTTCTGAGGTAAAAATGCGCGTTTTAAGGTGTTTTTGCGCGTTTCTGAGGTAAAAATGCGCATTTTAAGGTGTTTTTGCGCGTTTCTGAGGTAAAAATGCGCGTTTTAAGGTGTTTTTGCGCGTTTCTGAGGTAAAAATGCGCGTTTTAAGGTGTTTTTGCGCGTTTCTGAGGTTAAAATGCGCGTTTTGAGGTGTTTTTGAGCTTTTCTGAGGTAAAAATGCGCGTTTTAAGGTGTTTTTGCGCGTTTCTGAGGTAAAAATGCGCGTTTTAAGGTGTTTTTGCGCGTTTCTGAGGTAAAAGTGCGCGTTTCTGAGGTAAAAATGCGCGTTTTAAGGTGTTTTTGCGCGTTTCTGAGGTAAAAATGCGCGTTTCTGAGGTAAAAGTGCGCGTTTTAAGGTGTTTTTGCGCGTTTCTGAGGTAAAAATGCGCGTTTTAAGGTGTTTTTGCGCGTTTCTGAGGTAAAAATGCGCGTTTAAAGGTGTTTTGCGCGTTTCTGAGGTAAAAATGCGCATTTCTGAGGTAAAAGTGCGCGTTTTAAGGTGTTTTTGCGCATTTCTGAGGTAAAAATGCGCGTTTCTGAGGTAAAAGTGCGCGTTTTAAGGTGTTTTTGCGCGTTTCTGAGGTAAAAATGCGCGTTTTAAGGTGTTTTTGCGCGTTTCTGAGGTAAAAATGCGCGTTTAAAGGTGTTTTGCGCGTTTCTGAGGTAAAAATGCACATTTCTGAGGTAAAAGTGCGCGTTTTAAGGTGTTTTTGCGCGTTTCTGAGGTAAAAATGCGCGTTTCTGAGGTAAAAGTGCGCGTTTTAAGGTGTTTTTGCGCGTTTCTGAGGTAAAAATGCGCGTTTTAAGGTGTTTTTGAGCGTTTCTGAGGTAAAAATGCGCTTTTTAAGGTGTTTTTGCGCGTTTCTGAGGTAAAAATGCGCGTTTTAAGGTGTTTTTGCGCGTTTCTGAGGTAAAAATGCGCGTTTTAAGGTGTTTTTGAGCGTTTCTGAGGTAAAAATGCGCTTTTTAAGGTGTTTTTGCGCGTTTCTGAGGTAAAAATGCGCGTTTTAATGTGTTTTTGCGCGTTTCTGAGGTAAAAGTGCGCGTTTCTGAGGTAAAAATGCGCATTTTAAGGTGTTTTTGCGCGTTTCTGAGGTAAAAATGCGCGTTTCTGAGGTAAAAGTGCGCGTTTTAAGGTGTTTTTGCGCGTTTCTGAGGTAAAAATGCGCGTTTTAAGGTGTTTTTGCGCGTTTCTGAGGTAAAAATGCGCATTTTAAGGTGTTTTTGCGCGTTTCTGAGGTAAAAATGCGCGTTTTAAGGTGTTTTTGCGCGTTTCTGAGGTAAAAATGCGCGTTTTAAGGTGTTTTTGCGCGTTTCTGAGGTTAAAATGCGCGTTTTGAGGTGTTTTTGAGCTTTTCTGAGGTAAAAATGCGCGTTTTAATGTGTTTTTGCGCGTTTCTGAGGTAAAAGTGCGCGTTTCTGAGGTAAAAATGCGCGTTTTAAGGTGTTTTTGCGCATTTCTGAGGTAAAAATGCGCGTTTAAAGGTGTTTTGCGCGTTTCTGAGGTAAAAATGCGCATTTCTGAGGTAAAAGTGCGCGTTTTAAGGTGTTTTTGCGCGTTTCTGAGGTAAAAATGCGCGTTTCTGAGGTAAAAGTGCCCGTTTTAAGGTGTTTTTGCGCGTTTCTGAGGTAAAAATGCACGTTTCTGAGGTAAAAGTGCGCGTTTTAAGGTGTTTTTGCGCGTTTCTGAGGTAAAAATGCGCGTTTTAAGGTGTTTTTGCGCGTTTCTGAGGTAAAAATGCGCGTTTAAAGGTGTTTTTGCGCGTTTCTGAGGTAAAAATGCACGTTTTAATGTGTTTTTGCGCGTTTCTGAGGTAAAAGTGCGCGTTTCTGAGGTAAAAATGCGCGTTTTAAGGTGTTTTTGCGCGTTTCTGAGGTAAAAATGCGCGTTTCTGAGGTAAAAGTGCGCGTTTTAAGGTGTTTTTGCGCGTTTCTGAGGTAAAAATGCGCGTTTTAAGGTGTTTTTGCGCGTTTCTGAGGTAAAAATGCACGTTTTAAGGTGTTTTTGCGCGTTTCTGAGGTAAAAGTGCGCGTTTCTGAGGTAAAAATGCGCGTTTTAAGGTGTTTTTGCGCGTTTCTGAGGTAAAAATGCGCGTTTAAAGGTGTTTTGCGCGTTTCTGAGGTAAAAATGCGCATTTCTGAGGTAAAAGTGCGCGTTTTAAGGTGTTTTTGCGCGTTTCTGAGGTAAAAATGCGCGTTTCTGAGGTAAAAATGCGCGTTTTAAGGTGTTTTTGCGCGTTTCTGTGGTAAAAGTGCGCATTTTAAGGTGTTTTTGCGCGTTTCTGAGGTAAAAATGCGCATTTCTGAGGTAAAAGTGCACGTTTTAAGGTGTTTTTGCACGTTTCTGAGGTAAAAATGCGCGTTTTAAGGTGTTTTTGCGCGTTTCTGAGGTAAAAATGCGCGTTTTAAGGTGTTTTTGCGCGTTTCTGAGGTAAAAATGCGCGTTTCTGAGGTAAAAATGCGCGTTTTAATGTGTTTTTGCGCGTTTCTGAGGTAAAAATGCGCATTTCTGCGGTGAAAGTGCGCGTTTTAAGGTGTTGCACGTTTCTGAGGTAAAAGTGCGCGTTTTAAGGTGTTTTTGCGCGTTTCTGAGGTAAAAATGCGCGTTTCTGAGTTAAAAATGCGCATTTCTGAGGTAAAAGTGCGCGTTTTAAGGTGTTTTTGCACGTTTCCGAGGTAAAAGTGCGCATTTTAAGGTGTTTTTGCGCGTTTCTGAGGTAAAAATGCGCATTTAAAGGTGTTTTTGCGCGTTTCTGAGGTAAAAATGCGCATTTCTGAGGTAAAAGTGCCCGTTTTAAGGTGTTTTTGCGCGTTTCTGAGGTAAAAATGCACGTTTCTGAGGTAAAAGTGCGCGTTTTAAGGTGTTTTTGCGCGTTTCTGAGGTAAAAATGCGCGTTTTAAGGTGTTTTTGCGCGTTTCTGAGGTAAAAATGCGCGTTTAAAGGTGTTTTTGCGCGTTTCTGAGGTAAAAATGCACATTTTAATGTGTTTTTGCGCGTTTCTGAGGTAAAAGTGCGCGTTTCTGAGGTAAAAATGCGCGTTTTAAGGTGTTTTTGCGCGTTTCTGAGGTAAAAATGCGCGTTTCTGAGGTAAAAGTGCGCGTTTTAAGGTGTTTTTGCGCGTTTCTGAGGTAAAAATGCGCGTTTTAAGTTGTTTTTGCGCGTTTCTGAGGTAAAAATGCACGTTTTAAGGTGTTTTTGCGCGTTTCTGAGGTAAAAGTGCGCGTTTCTGAGGTAAAAATGCGCGTTTTAAGGTGTTTTTGCGCGTTTCTGAGGTAAAAATGCGCGTTTAAAGGTGTTTTGCGCGTTTCTGAGGTAAAAATGCGCATTTCTGAGGTAAAAGTGCGCGTTTTAAGGTGTTTTTGCGCGTTTCTGAGGTAAAAATGCGCGTTTCTGAGGTAAAAATGCGCGTTTTAAGGTGTTTTTGCGCGTTTCTGAGGTAAAAATGCGCGTTTTAAGGTGTTTTTGCGCGTTTCTGAGGTAAAAATGCGCGTTTTAAGGTGTTTTTGCGCGTTTCTGAGGTAAAAATGCGCGTTTTAATGTGTTTTTGCGCGTTTCTGAGGTAAAAGTGCGCGTTTCTGAGGTAAAAATGCGCGTTTTAAGGTGTTTTTGCGCGTTTCTGAGGTAAAAATGCGCGTTTCTGAGGTAAAAGTGCGCGTTTTAAGGTGTTTTTGCGCGTTTCTGAGGTAAAAATGCGCGTTTTAAGGTGTTTTTGCGCGTTTCTGAGGTAAAAATGCGCGTCTAAAGGTGTTTTGCGCGTTTCTGAGGTAAAAATGCGCATTTCTGAGGTAAAAGTGCGCGTTTTAAGGTGTTTTTGCGCGTTTCTGAGGTAAAAATGCGCGTTTCTGAGGTAAAAGTGCGCGTTTTAAGGTGTTTTTGCGCGTTTCTGAGGTAAAAATGCGCGTTTTAAGGTGTTTTTGCGCGTTTCTGAGGTAAAAATGCGCGTTTTAAGGTGTTTTTGCGCGTTTCTGAGGTAAAAATGCGCGTTTTAATGTGTTTTTGCGCGTTTCTGAGGTAAAAGTGCGCGTTTCTGAGGTAAAAATGCGCGTTTTAAGGTGTTTTTGCGCGTTTCTGAGGTAAAAATGCGCGTTTCTGAGGTAAAAGTGCGCGTTTTAAGGTGTTTTTGCGCGTTTCTGAGGTAAAAGTGCGCGTTTTAAGGTGTTTTTGCGCGTTTCTGAGGTAAAAATGCGCGTTTTAAGGTGTTTTTGCGCGTTTCTGAGGTAAAAATGCGCGTTTTAAGGTGTTTTTGCGCGTTTCTGAGGTAAAAATGCGCGTTTTAAGGTGTTTTTGCGCGTTTCTGAGGTTAAAATGCGCGTTTTGAGGTGTTTTTGCGCTTTTCTGAGGTAAAAATGCGCGTTTTAATGTGTTTTTGCGCGTTTCTGAGGTAAAAGTGCGCGTTTCTGAGGTAAAAATGCACGTTTTAAGGTGTTTTTGCGCATTTCTGAGGTAAAAATGCGCGTTTAAAGGTGTTTTGCGCGTTTCTGAGGTAAAAATGCGCATTTCTGAGGTAAAAGTGCGCGTTTTAAGGTGTTTTTGCGCGTTTCTGAGGTAAAAATGCGCGTTTCTGAGGTAAAAGTGCGCGTTTTAAGGTGTTTTTGCGCGTTTCTGAGGTAAAAATGCGCGTTTTAAGGTGTTTTTGCGCGTTTCTGAGGTAAAAATGCGCGTTTTAAGGTGTTTTTGCGCGTTTCTGAGGTAAAAGTGCGCGTTTCTGAGGTAAAAATGCGCGTTTTAAGGTGTTTTTGCGCGTTTCTGAGGTAAAAATGCGCGTTTCTGAGGTAAAAGTGCGCGTTTTAAGGTGTTTTTGCGCGTTTCTGAGGTAAAAATGCGCGTTTTAAGGTGTTTTTGCGCGTTTCTGAGGTAAAAATGCGCGTTTTAAGGTGTTTTTGCGCGTTTCTGAGGTAAAAATGCGCGTTTCTGAGGTAAAAATGCGCGTTTTAAGGTGTTTTTGCGCGTTTCTGTGGTAAAAGTGCGCATTTTAAGGTGTTTTTGCGCGTTTCTGAGGTAAAAATGCGCATTTCTGAGGTAAAAGAGCACGTTTTAAGGTGTTTTTGCACGTTTCTGAGGTAAAAATGCGCGTTTTAAGGTGTTTTTGCGCGTTTCTGAGGTAAAAATGCGCGTTTCTGAGGTAAAAGTGCGCGTTTTTAGGTGTTTTTGCGCGTTTCTGAGGTAAAAATGCGCGTTTTAAGGTGTTTTTGTGCGTTTCTGAGGTAAAAATGCGCGTTTCTGAGGTAAAAGTGCGCGTTTTAAGGTGTTTTTGCACTTTTCTGAGGTAAAAATGTGCGTTTCTGAGGTAAAAGTGCGCGTTTTAAGGTGTTTTTGCGCTTTTCTGAGGTAAAAATGCGCGTTTTAAGGTGTTTTTGCGCGTTTCTGAGGTAAAAATGCGCGTTTTAAGGTGTTTTTGCGCATTTCTGAGGTAAAAATGCGCGTTTCTGAGGTAAAAATGCGCGTTTTAAGGTGTTTTTGTGCGTTTCTGAGGTAAAAATGCGAGTTTTAAGGTCTTTTTGCGCGTTTCTGAGGTAAAAATGCGCGTTTTAAGGTGTTTTTGCGCGTTTTAATGTGTTTTTGCGCATTTCTGAGGTAAAAATGCGCGTTTCTGAGGTAAAAATGCGCGTTTTAAGGTGTTTTTGCGCGTTTCTGAGGTAAAAGTGCGCGTTTTAAGGTGTTTTTGCGCGTTTCTGAGGTAAAAATGCGCGTTTCTGAGGTAAAAATGCAAGTTTTAAGGTGTTTTTGCGCGTTTCTGAGGTAAAAATGCGCGTTTTAAGGTGTTTTTGCGCGTTTCTGAGGTAAAAATGCGCGTTTTAAGGTGTTTTTGCGCGTTTCTGAGGTAAAAATGCGCGTTTCTGAGGTAAAAATGCGCGTTTTGATGTGTTTTTGCGCGTTTCTGAGGTAAAAATGCGCGTTTTAAGGTGTTTTTGCGCATTTCTGAGGTAAAAATGCACGTTTCTGAGGTAAAAATGCGTGTTTTAAGGTGTTTTTGCGCATTTCTGAGGTAAAAATGCGTGTTTTAAGGTGTTTTTGCGCGTTTCTGAGGTAAAAATGCGCGTTTTAAGGTGTTTTTGCGCGTTTCTGAGGTAAAAATGCGCGTTTTAAGGTGTTTTTGCGCGTTTCTGAGGTAAAAATGCGCGTTTCTGAGGTAAAAATGCGCGTTTTCATGTGTTTTTGCGCGTTTCTGAGGTAAAAATGCGCGTTTCTGAGGTAAAAGTGCGCGTTTTAAGGTGTTTTTGCGCGTTTCTGAGGTAAAAATGCGCGTTTTAAGGTGTTTTTGCGCGTTTCTGAGGTAAAAATGCGCGTTTTAAGGTGTTTTTGCGCGTTTCTGAGGTAAAAATGCGCGTTTTAAGGTGTTTTTGCGCGTTTCTGAGGTAAAAATGCGCGTTTCTGAGGTAAAAATGCGCGTTTTGATGTGTTTTTGCGCGTTTCTGAGGTAAAAATGCACGTTTCTGAGGTAAAAATGCGTGTTTTAAGGTGTTTTTGCGCGTTTCTGAGGTAAAAATGCGCGTTTTAAGGTGTTTTTGCGCGTTTCTGAGGTAAAAATGCGCGTTTTAATGTGTTTTTGCGCGTTTCTGAGGTAAAAATGCGCGTTTCTGAGGTAAAAGTGCGCGTTTTAATGTGTTTTTGCGCGTTTCTGAGGTAAAAATGCGCGTTTCTGAGGTAAAAGTGCGCGTTTTAAGGTGTTTTTGCGCGTTTCTGAGGTAAAAATGCGCGTTTTAAGGTGTTTTTGCGCGTTTCTGAGGTAAAAATGCGCGTTTAAAGGTGTTTTTGCACGTTTCTGAGGTAAAAATGCGCATTTCTGCGGTAAAAATGCGCGTTTTAAGGTGTTTTTGCGCGTTTCTGAGGTAAAAATGCGCATTTCTGAGGTAAAAGTGCGCGTTTTAAGGTGTTTTTGCGCGTTTCTGAGGTAAAAATGCGCGTTTCTGAGGTAAAAGTACGCGTTTTAAGGTGTTTTTGCGCGTTTCTGAGGTAAAAATGCGCGTTTTAAGGTGTTTTTGCGCGTTTCTGAGGTAAAAATGCGCGTTTCTGAGGTAAAAGTGCGCGTTTTAAGGTACAAGTTTTTTAAGGTACAAGTTTTCTTTATTGATTTACAAACTACTAATATTTTACATTACGATACATTCACTAATTTAGGAATACACAGGTTAGCCATACATACCCTAATACAGTGATTAAAACCCAAGAAATACAAATTAGTCCATAGAAACAAAATTACACGTTGAACTCTCACGTGATCGGGGGAGGGACATCGATGGTCCATTTCCAACGTTTTTGCCATTCCTCCCTCGTTAAAGAGCTCCGTTCCTTTTGAACAAATCCATAGAGTCTTTTCCAGGCTAACTGCATCGTCTTTCCCGCTCCAATCTCATAGTCTCGTTTTACTTCCCCGTTACGATGCAAAAACATGGCATGCATAATGTACAGACTTGTTACCCAAAAAACATAGATCGGAACCTTCCATTTACTTTCTATCACTCTCCCTAGCCTATCCCTCTTCCTAGCCACTCCCTTACTAGGGCCTGGTGGTAGAGGATCCCCAACCTCGCCCGTGGTCAGAGCCTCCCAGGACTGCTCGCCCAATTCGGGCCATCGGAAAAGGGTCCCCGCCCTTCGCCACACTTCCTTCGCAGTCACGCAGTCTTTGAGGAAATGAGCGTGAGTCTCTATCGGAGGCGTTTCTGAAAAGGCGGTCTCCTGTTGGCAATGTATTCTGGGGCAGAGCTGTTGATCGGGCGAGAGCCACGGTTTACTCCCATTAAGGGGTAACACTCGATGGTATATCCTCCACCTAAATTCCCAAAGATGGAAGGGAATCTCTTTTTCCTTCAAGAAAGCGACTGATTCGCCCAGCTGGTAGAAGGGTCGTGAACTCCCGGCTCGAGACAAGCCGCGCTTCTGTGCCCGTGAAAAGGGTCCCTCCGTCAGCGCCGTGTCATAAACATTCTTATTCATCTGCCGGACGGTCCGGGGCGTCCTCAATACGGTGGGTATGATTTTTCCTTTTTTCATCCATCCGATGAGATCCTCGAAATACTCCGGTACAGCTTCTTTCACCTTCCGGGTCACGTTCCCGATAAAGGCGCCTTTCTCCCACCAGTCCACTCCCCATCGGGAATTTCGCCATCCGGTGGCGAATAATGCCGCCCAGAGTCTCTGTAACAAATTCCCTCTGTCGTAGACAACGCAAAAAATCCAAATTCCAAAATTATAAGACACGAATTTGGCCAGAAAGAGAGACTGTAACGCCGGAAGAGCCAGGCCTCCCTGTTCCACCGTCTGGTAGGCCACCGCCCTGGGCAGCGGGAAGGTGCGCATTTTCCACACGAAAGCAAAAACTTGTCCCTCTACCCTCCTCAGCAGATCGGCCGGAGGGGGGTATACCGTCGCCAGATTGTGGGCCATGGGCACGAGGTAAGTTCTGACATAAACCGCCCTTTGATACATTGACAGTTTCCAGTTTTTCCACTGGGCGATTTTAGTGGTGACTTTCTTTTCCCACGCGAGCCAGTCTTCCTTCCAGATCTGATTTTTTACTCCAAATCCGAGTCCTAAAACGCGCACTGCATCTTTCCATTCTCCCAAGGTCCCTTCTTCCTCTGGGTCATCCGCGGCTCGATCCGTCACCGGCCGATAACGTAATCGGCCCTTCCCCCGATCCATTTCAACGAAGAAGCTCTTCTCCACGTTCACTTCTGAACCCGAGATGGCTCCATATTCTGCAAAAAGGTCCAGCGCCACCCGGACCTCCTTCTCCTCCGTTAAGAGCAAAGTCACGTCATCGGCGTGCGCTATAAACTTCACACGGAAGTCCCCGAGGGCCCCTTTTCCGATGTCAAGCGACGATTCTGAGGACGTCGTCGCGGTCGCCGGTTCCACTTCCTCGCGAGATCCCGGGAAGACCTCTCCCGGCGAAGGTAGGGGAATCACGAATCCAGGCAAACGGGGTTCACATTGTATTCTCCTCAAAACTGGATCCAGAGCAAAGACGTATAATAATGGACTCAGGGGGCAACCCTGGCGAACCCCCGAATGCAAGACAATACGGTCTCCTCTCCAGCCGTTGACTTGCGGAACCACGCCCGCATCTGCATACAACATCCGTACCCAGTCCACAAATCTCGAAGGAACTCCTTTGCTTCGGAGTAGTGCCCACAGATAGGTATGGTTGATCTTATCGAAAGCCTTGATCTGGTCGAGAAGTAATAGATGACCCTTCCATCGATCCTTTTCGATGGATTGAAAGACTTCCCTCACTAGACACAGAGAATCCACCATGCTTCTGCCCGGTACGGCGCTCGTCTGAAGGCTGTGGATTAGCTCCGCTGCCGTCGCCGCCAATCTCTGATTCAAGATCTTCGCCAAGATCCTGTAATCGACATTGGTCAGCGTGATGGGTCTCCAATTCTTAGGTAAAGTGATATCCCCTTTTTTGGGGAAGAAGATCAAAAGCCCGTCTGCGAAGGATCGACCGAGAGCACCCTTCTCCATACAGGAGTTGAATAACTCGACTAGTACCGGCAACAGGAGGTCCACAAATTCTTTGTAGAAGGCCCACGTCAGGCCATCCGGGCCTGGAGCCGAATTTCCTTTGCCTCCCGAGATGACTTTCTTCACTTCTTCGGGCGTCACCCGTCGGACCATCGAGTCACATTGTTCCTCCGTCAAGGGCCGACCCTCTCTGGTATCCGCCATCGCGCGACAGTTCTCCAAATAGACGTTCACATCCTTTTCCTCGATGATTCGTTCCGCATACATCTTTTGGTAAAATTTAGACATGACACAGAGCATGTCTCGAGGGTCAGTTTTTAGAACTCCTTCCTCAGTCCTCAGACCTTGGAAGCCCAGATGCGGTTTTGGCATGTTCTCTTTAGCCCATTCATCTTTATCAACTAGCGCACCTCTAGTCCTGTACATCTTACTCGTCAGCCGATTCTGACGAAGTTGGTGCTGAAATCGACGGATAGTCGCTCTGCATCCCCTAAGTCTCTCCTCTTCGAAAGCCTCCCCTTTATTCATCTTATCCGTGATTCTTAACAATTGAGCAATGGCTCTTTGGTACTCTTGAACATCTTTCCTATAGATATTACTGTCAGCTAATCTCACGCACTGAGAGATCCTTCTCTTTAAGATCTCCCAGTTCCCCACGACATCTTCAGCGGCATTTAACAACCGTCTTGTCTGCCGGTCCAACTCCAATAACAAAAGTGACTTAAAAATTTCGGAACTCAAATGCTTGGGTTGTAAGCGCCATAGCGATTTCCCTCTGGGCAAGACCTCTCCATAGGTACATGTGAATCCGACCATAGCGTGGTCTGACCACGGAGTCAACCTTAATTTACAGCCGTACACCTGAAAGGAGGGAGGCGCCCATAGTCTATCTAATCGGCTGGCTACTCTCGGATGGAAATAGGTGAATTTATTTCCAGACTCACATGTTTGCTTATACTTAAGAGTAAAGGCCAATTTATGAGAAATAGGAAAAAACTCAATAACATTGTGCACATCCAAAGCCTTGTCCTCTAACCCCAGAGTTCTCGATAAGTAAGATTGCAAACTACTCTCCTCTACGGTTAGAGAGCAATGTGGGGACGAAATGGGACATCCGTCTATAAAGGTCCTCCTATCCTCCGGGCGCGCCCTGTTGTTAAAATCGCCCACAACTAGTAGATGACGTCTAGTGATTGCGATATCTTTTAGTTTAGCCCATACTTTTTTCCTCAGAGAAACTTTCACCGGGGCATACACTACACACAGACGGAAGATACGATTAGATGCGCCCCATTGAGCTCCAGAAGCCTGGTCCCCAAAAATGGTAAAATCAATATACATGAGTCTCCCCGGTTCAATCTCTAACACGCTATCGATTCTCAAATTGGGGTTGTTCTTGAAAAGCACTGCCACCCCCGCATGGCCACTCCCATCATAAGACCAATAGGAGGGGCCCCACATCCATTGCTGCTGCGCCGAGAAACGCTGCCCTTCATGTTGAAAATGTGTTTCCTGAAGAATATAAATATGATAATTTAGGCGTGTTATATATCGAAAAATGTCCCGCCTTTTGTCCAAAGACTTCAGGCCACGGACATTCCAAGTTAATAAATTAAAGGGTATAGCCATAAATAAAGATAGTAATATAAAGGAAACATAAATCTTAAGGTGAACCAGGGAAACTGAATATAATAGAAATAATACAGAAGAATCATATAATCATTATCAAGAGGAGAACCCATCAATAGTAGCAGACACTTTAAGAGCAGTATAAAGTCAAATATACACGAATATATATATATACACATCAACTTCAGTGTTAAAAAGATGACGTAATATACAGCAGATTTTACAATTACCATCATTCCACTTCCTCAATGCCCTCTCGGATCGGAGAGCTACCTTCTACCCCTCCCATACCTTTTCCATATGAGAGTGTAGTCCTACTTTTAGCTGTGTGTGCATCCCGGATAAGGGACAGGGAAGGGGACAATCGGGAAGAAGGAGGGTCAGGACCGGGGTCAGGATCGGGTCCGGGAATTCCGGTAGTATGGGTAACGGTAGAGGGCTGAGGGATCACAGGGGTTTTATCAGTATGCCCCACATTTTTCTCAGCTTCCATACCGGATTCTAAAACAATTTCTAATGGGAAGACCTGTTCCACCTGGTCTTCCCAGTTTTTACCAGTAATCATTTCTTGAGTTTCCCCTTCCGGTAACGGGTCGTCTGCCACCTCTGGTGCATCGATTACAATTTCCTGAACAATTACTTCTGGTCCTTCAACTTCCACCCCATCCATATTAGAGACTGAGGAGTTACCCTGCATCTGTTGTTGCAGGTTCTCAATGTCCTCCACCAGTTTTGTCACCATATTTAAATGATGACAGTATTTAGAATCTATAGATCTAAAATTCTTGTTCTCTTTCTGAATTTTACTCAATACCTGGTCTAGTTTACCCACCTCTTCATCCTCACTGCCATCTCCCTTTTCTAAGGGGTTTTTTGTTCCTATCATCTCACACAATTTCTCCTTTTCTTTCCCCAAATCCTTAAGTTTATCCTTGGAGTACTGGCGAAGACTCCAGAACTCCTCCCTTTTATCTTTTTCCACTATCAATTTTTGTTGTAACTCTTTTACAAGCTCTTGTACATTCTTGTCCTCTTTCCCAGAGGTCACCGAAGGGTGTCCAGAGGGCCCATTACCACTAGATCTTGCCTTATTCATGTCCTTCATCTTTTTCTGCTTTCGTTGTTCCTTAGGAGAAGTGTTCTGTCGGCGACTAGGGGACCGGCGGGGCTCCGGTGCCTCCCCAGTGTCCTCTGGAAGGTCGTCCTCTTCAACATTCAGCACGTCAAACCTACTTGCGCCAAATGACACCGGTCCTGAGTCGTCAAGAGACTCAAACCTATTTCCCAAAGCAGGCAGAAAATCTTTCCCTCCCCCCGAGTGTCTTTTCCTTTCCCTCTTTCGTGAGGAAATTTGTGTCCACGCGGATTGCGAGGTGTCTTCTATCTCTTTGTCTCCGCCACTCCGCTCACCCGGACCCGTCGACGAAGCCGGATCCGTCTCCATCACATTCTCCTCTCGGCTCCCCGATTCTGGTTGCGGCCGCTTTTCCTGTCGCTGCGCCCTCTTCCTTCCCATCTCAGCCACTTTAGCCGCTTTTTCCGCTCTCTCCTTGTCCATCTTATTGTAATGCGCCTCCGGGCACCAGAAATATGTGTGTCCGATGCCAAGGCACAAGTTGCACCGGATACTTTTATGGCAACTTATGGTACTGTGCCCGTGCACACCACATTTGGAGCAAAGCGAAACTTGACAGTCTCTCCTGATGTGATCGTAGGCGCCACAATGGAAGCAGGCCGGAGGTTGACCACTATAGCGAAGGCTGGCCCTGTCTGACCCCAAAAAGAAATATTTTGGGAGGTGCTGCAGAGCACCAGTCTGTGGATCCGTACGAAGCGCAATAATACAGCGATATTCCCCTGTCCAGATGCCATAGGCGTCCTTGCGTTCATAAGGACCCATTAGCACCTTTACATGTCTTTCCAGCCATATTGCCACGTCTTCAGCCGGTACTGTAGTCGTCCGGAAGGCTATGGTCAGAACTCTCGTGTCCGCCTTGAATAAAGGGACTAGTTGAAAGCCTGCTAACAAATGTGGCATTAGTTTGTCTACAATTCTGCACTGCGACCAGAAACGATGATACGCTACTTGATGCCTGAGACAGACATCAATCTCCTTTGAGCCTTCCAACTGGATGACCGCACGTATCCACGGGAGTGTAAAATCCATGGCATCTATCAGAATTGATTTGATTACATACTCCCTAGTGGCTTTTTCTTCATCTGTCCCCACATAGCGCAGCCTGATGACAAAGCGCTTTTTCGGGTCTTCATTCTCATTCAGAGAATCCGGAAGTGCCGCCATCACCTCATCCTCAAGCTCAAATTGGGCTCTAGGATCCACACCACCTTCATTTGTTGTCTCACCCCGCTTCCTCGCAGCACCCTTCTGTCGTCTATCCGGGTCTGCTACTGAAGCGAAAGTACGGGGAAGTTGAGATTTTCCTTTAGAAGTATCGGACAGTCCAATTGGGTCAGTTCGTTTGGTTGTTCCTGCTCTCGGTATTAAAGTTGATCTTTCCTTTCTGGAAGATAACTCCTCAGATCCATGTGCCACTGAAGCAACAGTGGATGTCGAGCCTTCAGTCCGTCCTTCCATTACAGGTATTCTTGTCAGTTGTCCTTGAGAGGTCTTTGGCCTAGCTCCTTTTTTTGCATACATTTCTAATTCTTTCAAAAATAAAGCTTCTTCTAGGTCAACTGGAGAGTTTTCTGCCATTACAGAGGCCACTCCTCTAGTCTCTACCGAGACCTCCATCTCACCCTCTATCAGAGGCCTTGTCTGTAATTCCTGAGGCCTTGTCTGTAATTCATGAGGCCCACACGCTATCTGTTCTACAGTGTCACCCTGTCCTTTCTCAATTGGAGTCGTATTCAATTGCAGAGTCTCTTCTAGTCTAGGCCTCTTAGGTGCATTACTTCCTGAGGCATCGCCTTGTGCCACTTTCTCAACCAATAGTGATGGTTCTTGTCTCTGGTTTTCTTTATCAAGTGCCTTCCCGGATCTTAAAGATGACCTTCTGGGAGCTGTTTTAAGTTGTGATCCAGTTTCAGGTAAACTAGATTGTGTCTCCTCCAAGGATGGTCTCTCCATGCTACAGACTTCTTCTTTCCCTAATCTATCCATCAATTGTTTTATGTCAGTTTTTTTCCCTTTCAGTCTTTGTTTCAGGTAGGTTGTGATAGTGAAAAGCCAGTCCACACATTGACCCACTGACATGGGTGAGGCAGATTCTTCTGTGCCCATAGAGAAAGAAATCATATCATCAGTGGCATCTTTTGTCTGTAGAAAACGAATTATTCTTTGAAAGTCTTTTAACAGATTAGATTCACATAAGCACTTTGGGAATTGCAATACTTTTTTGGGTTTTTTCCCCACTTTTGTATTTTTTACACGTCCCTCAGTCATCAGTTTTTCCAAAATGAATGCGCTGCTATCTACTGCAAGCGCCACCTTGAGCTGAGATTTCTTATTCTCCCCCAGGAACCATTGAACAATAAGTTGGTAATCTCGTTCCAGTCTATTCCAGTGTTCAAATGTGCTTTTGTTCTTCCAAGTGGATTCAGAAACCTTTGATCTGGGTAGAGTAATATGTGCTATAAAAAAGGCCCAAAACTCAAACAGCTCAATTGAGTAATATTCTGATGTTAGCAAAAAACTTGAGACATTTCTTATATCTTTTTTCATTAAATCTTTCCATTGAGAAGATGTATATTTACCCCCCTGTTCCAAAACCAGTCTTGCTTCAGATTCTAGGAAAGCATCACTACAGAGAAATTCTTCCCAATTTTCCAAGCCTTTGGTTTTAGAGACATTCTCCTCACTTTCCTGCTGTGCATCATTTTCCTCTAACTCAGAAGCTTCATCTCCTGATAAGTCATCTGATAAGTCTTCTGAAGACTCAAACTCTTTCACAGATTCATATTCTGAGAGGTTAGCATCCTCTTCTTCTATTTGTATGTCCTCAACATTTCCAGAATCCTCTCTCCTATTTTGTATAGCCTCATCAGCTACTGGTAAAGTTCCAGCATTATTATCTAAAGCACTCAGTTCAGCAATCATAGATTCATCCCTGATCTGACCCAGAGATAGGGATAAACGTTTTTTCCCTGAAAGATGAGATCTATGTTTCCCAGGAACTTCAAAATCTGTATCTTGAAACCTGGTATTCCACTCAGGGCCTTTAATAGGAGATCTGTCCCTCTGATCTTCAGCCAGACTTTCTGCACTCACAGTTTTTTGCAGCAAAGTTGAGCTGCTTAAAAACATCTTAGATATTTCTTCTACGGCTTTAGCATACTCCCCAGCAGCCCCAGAGATAATCTTTTCAGGAGAAGGGGGTATAATATCAGCCATTGCTGATAGTTTTCCTGCAGAAGCCTCCACAGGTTGCATTAGTTTCTCTTTTGTTTGTATTTCAGGCCTCCCTTGCAATGGGGATAACACAGCCTCTTTTCTTTCAGCTTTTTGGGGTCCTTCACTTAGGGATCCCCCTTTCTTATTACAATCAAAAGTTTCTCCAAGCTCTTGGGGAACTATTGCTGGCTCTCCCGAAATTCTAGACGCTGGGGTTTCCTTTTGACGCGATAAAATAGAGTCTGTCCCTAGGAAATTTAGATCAATTTTACTCACTGGTTTCACTTTTGATTGCACTTCTGTAGGCCTCATCGAAAAGGGGGGTGTAGATCCTGCACCCCTGGTCCGAAACTCTTCAGAGTGGTCTCGTTCTGACCCTAACGGATCCTCTTCCAAAACCTGTGACATCAAACCTTCGACTTCGCCCCCCAAAGGGGCATAACTATCGAAAAGAGGAGGAGACTCCAGGAGCAACAAAAAACCCTGGCGTTTTAAGGTGTTTTTGCACGTTTCTGAGGTAAAAGTGCGCGTTTTAAGGTGTTTTTGCGCGTTTCTGAGGTAAAAGTGCGTGTTTTAAGGTGTTTTTGCGCGTTTCTGAGGTAAAAATGCGCGTTTCTGAGGTAAAAATGCGCGTTTTAAGGTGTTTTTGCGCATTTCTGAGGTAAAAATGCGCGTTTCTGAGGTAAAAATGCGCATTTCTGAGGTAAAAATGCGCGTTTTAAGGTGTTTTTGCGCGTTTCTGAGGTAAAAATGCACGTTTTAAGGTGTTTTTGCACATTTCTGAGGTAAAAATGCGCGTTTCTGAGGTAAAAGTGCGCGTTTTAAGGTGTTTTTGCGCGTTTCTGAGGTAAAAGTGCGCGTTTTAAGGTGTTTTTGCGCGTTTCTGAGGTAAAAATGCGCGTTTCTGAGGTAAAAATGCGCGTTTCTGAGGTAAAAATGCGCATTTCTGAGGTAAAAATGCGCGTTTTAAGGTGTTTTTGCGCGTTTCTGAGGTAAAAATGCACGTTTTAAGGTGTTTTTGCACATTTCTGAGGTAAAAATGCGCGTTTCTGAGGTAAAAGTGCGCGTTTTAAGGTGTTTTTGCGCGTTTCTGAGGTAAAAGTGCGCGTTTTAAGGTGTTTTTGCGCGTTTCTGAGGTAAAAATGCGCGTTTCTGAGGTAAAAATGCGCGTTTTAAGGTGTTTTTGCACGTTTCTGAGGTAAAAATGCGCGTTTCTGAGGTAAAAGTGCGCGTTTTAAGGTGTTTTTGCGCGTTTCTGAGGTAAAAGTGCGCGTTTTAAGGTGTTTTTGCGCGTTTCTGAGGAAAAATGCGCGTTTTAAGGTGTTTTTGCGCGTTTCTGAGGTAAAAATGCGCGTTTTAAGGTGTTTTTGCGCGTTTCTGAGGTAAAAATGCGCGTTTCTGAGGTAAAAATGCGCGTTTTAAGGTGTTTTTGCGCGTTTCTGAGGTAAAAGTGCGCGTTTTAAGGTGTTTTTGCGCGTTTCTGAGGTAAAAATGCGCGTTTTAAGGTGTTTTTGCGCATTTCTGAGGTAAAAATGCGCGTTTCTGAGGTAAAAATGCGCATTTCTGAGGCAAAAATGCGCGTTTTAAGGTGTTTTTGCGCGTTTCTGAGGTAAAAATGCACGTTTTAAGGTGTTTTTGCACATTTCTGAGGTAAAAATGCGCGTTTCTGAGGTAAAAGTGCGCGTTTTAAGGTGTTTTTGCGCGTTTCTGAGGTAAAAGTGCGCGTTTTAAGGTGTTTTTGCGCGTTTCTGAGGTAAAAATGCGCGTTTCTGAGGTAAAAATGCGCGTTTCTGAGGTAAAAATGCGCATTTCTGAGGTAAAAATGCGCGTTTTAAGGTGTTTTTGCGCGTTTCTGAGGTAAAAATGCACGTTTTAAGGTGTTTTTGCACATTTCTGAGGTAAAAATGCGCGTTTCTGAGGTAAAAGTGCGCGTTTTAAGGTGTTTTTGCGCGTTTCTGAGGTAAAAGTGCGCGTTTTAAGGTGTTTTTGCGCGTTTCTGAGGTAAAAATGCGCGTTTCTGAGGTAAAAATGCGCGTTTTAAGGTGTTTTTGCACGTTTCTGAGGTAAAAATGCGCGTTTCTGAGGTAAAAGTGCGCGTTTTAAGGTGTTTTTGCGCGTTTCTGAGGTAAAAGTGCGCGTTTTAAGGTGTTTTTGCGCGTTTCTGAGGAAAAATGCGCGTTTTAAGGTGTTTTTGCGCGTTTCTGAGGTAAAAATGCGCGTTTTAAGGTGTTTTTGCGCGTTTCTGAGGTAAAAATGCGCGTTTCTGAGGTAAAAATGCGCGTTTTAAGGTGTTTTTGCGCGTTTCTGAGGTAAAAGTGCGCGTTTTAAGGTGTTTTTGCGCGTTTCTGAGGTGAAAATGCGCGTTTTAAGGTGTTTTTACGCGTTTCTGAGGTAAAAATGCGCGTTTTAAGGTGTTTTTGCGCGTTTCTGAGGTAAAAATGCGCGTTTCTGAGGTAAAAATGCGCGATTTAAGGTGTTTTTGCACGTTTCTGAGGTAAAAGTGCGCGTTTTAAGGTGTTTTTGCGCGTTTCTGAGGTAAAAGTGCGCGTTTTAAGGTGTTTTTGCGCGTTTCTGAGGTAAAAATGCGCGTTTCTGAGGTAAAAATGCGCGTTTTAAGGTGTTTTTGCGCATTTCTGAGGTAAAAATGCGCGTTTCTGAGGTAAAAATGCGCGTTTTAAGGTGTTTTTGCGCGTTTCTGAGGTGAAAATGCGCGTTTCTGAGGTAAAAATGCGCGTTTTAAGGTGTTTTTGCACGTTTCTGAGGTAAAAGTGCGCGTTTTAAGGTGTTTTTGCGCGTTTCTGAGGTAAAAATGCGCGTTTTAAGGTGTTTTTGCGCGTTTCTGAGGTAAAAGTGCGCGTTTTAAGGTGTTTTTGCGCGTTTCTGAGGTAAAAATGCGCGTTTTAAGGTGTTTTTGCGCGTTACTGAGGTAAAAATGCGCGTTTCTGAGGTAAAAATGCGCGTTTTAAGGTGTTTTTGCGCATTTCTGAGGTAAAAATGCGCGTTTTAAGGTGTTTTTGCGCGTTTCTGAGGTAAAAGTGCGCGTTTTAAGGTGTTTTTGCGCGTTTCTGAGGTAAAAATGCGCGTTTCTGAGGTAAAAATGCGCGTTTTAAGGTGTTTTTGCGCGTTTCTGAGGTAAAAGTGCGCGTTTTAAGGTGTTTTTGCACGTTTCTGAGGTAAAAGTGCGCGTTTTAAGGTGTTTTTGCGCGTTTCTGAGGTAAAAATGCGCGTTTCTGAGGTAAAAATGCGCGTTTTAAGGTGTTTTTGCACGTTTCTGAGGTAAAAATGCGCGTTTTAAGGTGTTTTTGCGCGTTTCTGAGGTAAAAATGCGCGTTTTAAGGTGTTTTTGCGCGTTTCTGAGGTAAAAATGCGCGTTTCTGAGGTAAAAATGCACGTTTTAAGGTGTTTTTGCGCGTTTCTGAGGTAAAAGTGCGCATTTCTGAGGTAAAAATGCGCGTTTTAAGGTGTTTTTGCGGGTTTCTGAGGTAAAAATGCGCGTTTTAAGGTGTTTTTGCGCGTTTCTGAGGTAAAAATGCGCGTTTCTGAGGTAAAAATGCGCGTTTTAAGGTGTTTTTGCGCGTTTCTGAGGTAAAAATGCGCGTTTCTGAGGTAAAAATGCGCGTTTTAAGGTGTTTTTGCGCGTTTCTGAGGTAAAAATGCGCGTTTTAAGGTGTTTTTGCGCATTTCTGAGGTAAAACTGCGCGTTTTAAGGTGTTTTTGCGCGTTTCTGAGGTAAAAGTGCGCGTTTTAAGGTGTTTTTGCGCGTTTCTGAGGTAAAAATGCGCGTTTCTGAGGTAAAAGTGCGCGTTTCAAGGTGTTTTTGCGCGTTTCTGAGGTAAAAATGCGCGTTTCTGAGGTAAAAATGCACGTTTTAAGGTTTTTTTGCGCGTTTCTGAGGTAAAAATGCGCGTTTTAAGGTGTTTTTGCGCGTTTCTGAGGTAAAAGTGCGCGTTTTAAGGTGTTTTTGCGCGTTTCTGAGGCGAAAGTGCGCGTTTTAAGGTGTTTTTGCGCGTTTCTGAGGTAAAAATGCGCGTTTTAAGGTGTTTTTGCGCGTTTCTGAGGTAAAAATGCGCGTTTCTGAGGTAAAAATGCGCGTTTAAAGGTGTTTTTGCACGTTTCTGAGGTAAAAGTGCGCGTTTTAAGGTGTTTTTGCGCGTTTCTGAGGTAAAAGTGCGCGTTTTAAGGTGTTTTTGCGCGTTTCTGAGGTAAAAATGCGCGTTTCTGAGGTAAAAATGCGCATTTTAAGGTGTTTTTGCGCATTTCTGAGGTAAAAATGCGCGTTTCTGAGGTAAAAATGCGCATTTCTGAGGTAAAAATGCGCGTTTTAAGGTGTTTTTGCGCGTTTCTGAGGTAAAAATGCACGTTTTAAGGTGTTTTTGCACATTTCTGAGGTAAAAATGCGCGTTTCTGAGGTAAAAGTGCGCGTTTTAAGGTGTTTTTGCGCGTTTCTGAGGTAAAAGTGCGCGTTTTAAGGTGTTTTTGCGCGTTTCTGAGGTAAAAATGCGCGTTTCTGAGGTAAAAATGCGCGTTTCTGAGGTAAAAATGCGCATTTCTGAGGTAAAAATGCGCGTTTTAAGGTGTTTTTGCGCGTTTCTGAGGTAAAAATGCACGTTTTAAGGTGTTTTTGCACATTTCTGAGGTAAAAATGCGCGTTTCTGAGGTAAAAGTGCGCGTTTTAAGGTGTTTTTGCGCGTTTCTGAGGTAAAAGTGTGCGTTTTAAGGTGTTTTTGCGCGTTTCTGAGGTAAAAATGCGCGTTTCTGAGGTAAAAATGCGCGTTTTAAGGTGTTTTTGCACGTTTCTGAGGTAAAAATGCGCGTTTCTGAGGTAAAAGTGCGCGTTTTAAGGTGTTTTTGCGCGTTTCTGAGGTAAAAGTGCGCGTTTTAAGGTGTTTTTGCGCGTTTCTGAGGAAAAATGCGCGTTTTAAGGTGTTTTTGCGCGTTTCTGAGGTAAAAATGCGCGTTTTAAGGTGTTTTTGCGCGTTTCTGAGGTAAAAATGCGCGTTTCTGAGGTAAAAATGCGCGTTTTAAGGTGTTTTTGCGCGTTTCTGAGGTAAAAGTGCGCGTTTTAAGGTGTTTTTGCGCGTTTCTGAGGTAAAAATGCGCGTTTTAAGGTGTTTTTGCGCATTTCTGAGGTAAAAATGCGCGTTTCTGAGGTAAAAATGCGCATTTCTGAGGTAAAAATGCGCGTTTTAAGGTGTTTTTGCGCGTTTCTGAGGTAAAAATGCACGTTTTAAGGTGTTTTTGCACATTTCTGAGGTAAAAATGCGCGTTTCTGAGGTAAAAGTGCGCGTTTTAAGGTGTTTTTGCGCATTTCTGAGGTAAAAGTGCGCGTTTTAAGGTGTTTTTGCGCGTTTCTGAGGTAAAAATGCGCGTTTCTGAGGTAAAAATGCGCATTTCTGAGGTAAAAATGCGCGTTTTAAGGTGTTTTTGCGCGTTTCTGAGGTAAAAATGCACGTTTTAAGGTGTTTTTGCACATTTCTGAGGTAAAAATGCGCGTTTCTGAGGTAAAAGTGCGCGTTTTAAGGTGTTTTTGCGCGTTTCTGAGGTAAAAGTGCGCGTTTTAAGGTGTTTTTGCGCGTTTCTGAGGTAAAAATGCGCGTTTCTGAGGTAAAAATGCGCGTTTTAAGGTGTTTTTGCACGTTTCTGAGGTAAAAATGCGCGTTTCTGAGGTAAAAGTGCGCGTTTTAAGGTGTTTTTGCGCGTTTCTGAGGTAAAAGTGCGCGTTTTAAGGTGTTTTTGCGCGTTTCTGAGGAAAAATGCGCGTTTTAAGGTGTTTTTGCGCGTTTCTGAGGTAAAAATGCGCGTTTTAAGGTGTTTTTGCGCGTTTCTGAGGTAAAAATGCGCGTTTCTGAGGTAAAAATGCGCGTTTTAAGGTGTTTTTGCGCGTTTCTGAGGTAAAAGTGCGCGTTTTAAGGTGTTTTTGCGCGTTTCTGAGGTGAAAATGCGCATTTTAAGGTGTTTTTACGCGTTTCTGAGGTAAAAATGCGCGTTTTAAGGTGTTTTTGCGCGTTTCTGAGGTAAAAATGCGCGTTTCTGAGGTAAAAATGCGCGATTTAAGGTGTTTTTGCACGTTTCTGAGGTAAAAGTGCGCGTTTTAAGGTGTTTTTGCGCGTTTCTGAGGTAAAAGTGCGCGTTTTAAGGTGTTTTTGCGCGTTTCTGAGGTAAAAATGCGCGTTTCTGAGGTAAAAATGCGCGTTTTAAGGTGTTTTTGCGCATTTCTGAGGTAAAAATGCGCGTTTCTGAGGTAAAAATGCGCGTTTTAAGGTGTTTTTGCGCGTTTCTGAGGTGAAAATGCGCGTTTCTGAGGTAAAAATGCGCGTTTTAAGGTGTTTTTGCACGTTTCTGAGGTAAAAGTGCGCGTTTTAAGGTGTTTTTGCGCGTTTCTGAGGTAAAAATGCGCGTTTTAAGGTGTTTTTGCGCGTTTCTGAGGTAAAAGTGCGCGTTTTAAGGTGTTTTTGCGCGTTTCTGAGGTAAAAATGCGCGTTTTAAGGTGTTTTTGCGCGTTACTGAGGTAAAAATGCGCGTTTCTGAGGTAAAAATGCGCGTTTTAAGGTGTTTTTGCGCGTTTCTGAGGTAAAAATGCGCGTTTTAAGGTGTTTTTGCGCGTTTCTGAGGTAAAAGTGCGCGTTTTAAGGTGTTTTTGCGCGTTTCTGAGGTAAAAATGCGCGTTTCTGAGGTAAAAATGCGCGTTTTAAGGTGTTTTTGCGCGTTTCTGAGGTAAAAGTGCGCGTTTTAAGGTGTTTTTGCGCGTTTCTGAGGTAAAAGTGCGCGTTTTAAGGTGTTTTTGCGCGTTTCTGAGGTAAAAATGCGCGTTTCTGAGGTAAAAATGCGCGTTTTAAGGTGTTTTTGCACGTTTCTGAGGTAAAAATGCGCGTTTTAAGGTGTTTTTGCGCGTTTCTGAGGTAAAAATGCGCGTTTTAAGGTGTTTTTGCGCGTTTCTGAGGTAAAAATACGCGTTTCTGAGGTAAAAATGCGCGTTTTAAGGTGTTTTTGCACGTTTCTGAGGTAAAAGTGCGCGTTTTAAGGTGTTTTTGCGCGTTTCTGAGGTAAAAATGCGCGTTTCTGAGGTAAAAATGCACGTTTTAAGGTGTTTTTGCGCATTTCTGAGGTAAAAATGCGCGTTTCTGAGGTAAAAGTGCGCGTTTTAAGGTGTTTTTGCGCGTTTCTGAGGTAAAAGTGCGCGTTTTAAGGTGTTTTTGCGCGTTTCTGAGGTAAAAGTGCGCGTTTTAAGGTGTTTTTGCGCGTTTCTGAGGTAAAAATGCGCGTTTCTGAGGTAAAAATGCGCGTTTTAAGGTGTTTTTGCACGTTTCTGAGGTAAAAGTGCGCGTTTTAATGTGTTTTTGCGCGTTTCTGAGGTAAAAATGCGCGTTTCTGAGGTAAAAGTGCGCGTTTTAAGGTGTTTTTGCGCGTTTCTGAGGTAAAAGTGCGCGTTTTAATGTGTTTTTGCGCGTTTCTGAGGTAAAAATGCGCGTTTCTGAGGTAAAAGTGCGCGTTTTAAGGTGTTTTTGCGCGTTTCTGAGGTAAAAGTGCGCGTTTTAAGGTGTTTTTGCGCGTTTCTGAGGTAAAAATGCGCGTTTCTGAGGTAAAAATGCGCGTTTTAAGGTGTTTTTGCGCGTTTCTGAGGTAAAAATGCGCGTTTTAAGGTGTTTTTGCGCGTTTCTGAGGTAAAAATGCGCGTTTCTGAGGTAAAAGTGCGCGTTTTAAGGTGTTTTTGCGCGTTTCTGAGGTAAAAATGCGCGTTTCTGAGGTAAAAATGCGCGTTTTAAGGTGTTTTTGCGCGTTTCTGAGGTAAAAATGCGCGTTTCTGAGGTAAAAATGCGCGTTTTAAGGTGTTTTTGCGCGTTTCTGAGGTAAAAGTGCGCGTTTTAAGGTGTTTTTGCGCGTTTCTGAGGTGAAAGTGCGCGTTTTAAGGTGTTTTTGCGCGTTTCTGAGGTAAAAATGCGCGTTTTAAGGTGTTTTTGCGCGTTTCTGAGGTAAAAATGCGCGTTTCTGAGGTAAAAATGCGCGTTTAAAGGTGTTTTTGCACGTTTCTGAGGTAAAAGTGCGCGTTTTAAGGTGTTTTTGCGCGTTTCTGAGGTAAAAGTGCGCGTTTTAAGGTGTTTTTGCGCGTTTCTGAGGTAAAAATGCGCGTTTCTGAGGTAAAAATGCGCGTTTTAAGGTGTTTTTGCGCATTTCTGAGGTAAAAATGCGCGTTTCTGAGGTAAAAATGCGCGTTTTAAGGTGTTTTTGCGCGTTTCTGAGGTGAAAATGCGCGTTTCTGAGGTAAAAATGCGCGTTTTAAGGTGTTTTTGCACGTTTCTGAGGTAAAAGTGCGCGTTTTAAGGTGTTTTTGCGCGTTTCTGAGGTAAAAATGCGCGTTTTAAGGTGTTTTTGCGCGTTTCTGAGGTAAAAGTGCGCGTTTTAAGGTGTTTTTGCGCGTTTCTGAGGTAAAAGTGCGCGTTTTAAGGTGTTTTTGCGCGTTTCTGAGGTAAAAGTGCGCGTTTTAAGGTGTTTTTGCGCGTTTCTGAGGTAAAAATGCGCGTTTCTGAGGTAAAAATGCGCGTTTTAAGGTGTTTTTGCACGTTTCTGAGGTAAAAGTGCACGTTTTAATGTGTTTTTGCGCGTTTCTGAGGTAAAAATGAGCGTTTCTGAGGTAAAAGTGCGCGTTTTAAGGTGTTTTTGCGCGTTTCTGAGGTAAAAGTGCGCGTTTTAAGGTGTTTTTGCGCGTTTCTGAGGTAAAAATGCGCGTTTCTGAGGTAAAAATGCGCGTTTTAAGGTGTTTTTGCGCGTTTCTGAGGTAAAAATGCGCGTTTCTGAGGTAAAAATGCGCGTTTTAAGGTGTTTTTGCGCGTTTCTGAGGTAAAAGTGCGCGTTTTAAGGTGTTTTTGCGCGTTTCTGAGGTGAAAGTGCGCGTTTTAAGGTGTTTTTGCGCGTTTCTGAGGTAAAAATGCGCGTTTTAAGGTGTTTTTGCGCGTTTCTGAGGTAAAAATGCGCGTTTCTGAGGTAAAAATGCGCGTTTAAAGGTGTTTTTGCACGTTTCTGAGGTAAAAGTGCGCGTTTTAAGGTGTTTTTGCGCGTTTCTGAGGTAAAAGTGCGCGTTTTAAGGTGTTTTTGCGCGTTTCTGAGGTAAAAATGCGCGTTTCTGAGGTAAAAATGCGCGTTTTAAGGTGTTTTTGCGCATTTCTGAGGTAAAAATGCGCGTTTCTGAGGTAAAAATGCGCGTTTTAAGGTGTTTTTGCGCGTTTCTGAGGTGAAAATGGGCGTTTCTGAGGTAAAAATGCGCGTTTTAAGGTGTTTTTGCATGTTTCTGAGGTAAAAGTGCGCGTTTTAAGGTGTTTTTGCGCGTTTCTGAGGTAAAAATGCGCGTTTTAAGGTGTTTTTGCGCGTTTCTGAGGTAAAAGTGCGCGTTTTAAGGTGTTTTTGCGCGTTTCTGAGGTAAAAATGCGCATTTTAAGGTGTTTTTGCGCGTTTCTGAGGTAAAAATGCGCGTTTCTGAGGTAAAAATGCGCGTTTTAAGGTGTTTTTGCGCGTTTCTGAGGTAAAAATGCGCGTTTCTGAGGTAAAAATGCACGTTTTAAGGTGTTTTTGCGCGTTTCTGAGGTAAAAGTGCGCATTTCTGAGGTAAAAATGCGCGTTTTAAGGTGTTTTTGCGCGTTTCTGAGGTAAAAATGCGCGTTTTAAGGTGTTTTTGCGCGTTTCTGAGGTAAAAATGCGCGTTTCTGAGGTAAAAATGCGTGTTTTAAGGTGTTTTTGCGCGTTTCTGAGGTAAAAATGCGCGTTTCTGAGGTAAAAATGCGCATTTTAAGGTGTTTTTGCGCGTTTCTGAGGTAAAAATGCGCGTTTCTGAGGTAAAAATGCGCGTTTTAAGGTGTTTTTGCGCGTTTCTGAGGTAAAAATGCGCGTTTTAAGGTGTTTTTGCGCATTTCTGAGGTAAAACTGCGCGTTTTAAGGTGTTTTTGCGCGTTTCTGAGGTAAAAGTGCGCGTTTTAAGGTGTTTTTGCGCGTTTCTGAGGTAAAAATGCGCGTTTCTGAGGTAAAAGTGCGCGTTTCAAGGTGTTTTTGCGCGTTTCTGAGGTAAAAATGCGCGTTTTAAGGTGTTTTTGCGCGTTTCTGAGGTAAAAATGCGCGTTTCTGAGGTAAAAGTGCGCGTTTTAAGGTGTTTTTGCGCGTTTCTGAGGTAAAAATGCGCGTTTCTGAGGTAAAAATGCACGTTTTAAGGTGTTTTTGCACGTTTCTGAGGTAAAAATGCGCGTTTTAAGGTGTTTTTGCGCGTTTCTGAGGTAAAAATGCGCGTTTTAAGGTGTTTTTGCGCGTTTCTGAGGTAAAAATACGCGTTTCTGAGGTAAAAATGCGCGTTTTAAGGTGTTTTTGCACGTTTCTGAGGTAAAAGTGCGCATTTTAAGGTGTTTTTGCGCGTTTCTGAGGTAAAAATGCGCGTTTCTGAGGTAAAAGTGCGCGTTTTAAGGTGTTTTTGCGCGTTTCTGAGGTAAAAGTGCGCGTTTTAAGGTGTTTTTGCGCGTTTCTGAGGTAAAAATGCGCGTTTCTGAGGTAAAAATGCGCGTTTTAAGGTGTTTTTGCGCGTTTCTGAGGTAAAAATGCGCGTTTCTGAGGTAAAAATGCGCGTTTTAAGGTGTTTTTGCGCATTTCTGAGGTAAAAGTGCGCGTTTTAAGGTGTTTTTGCGCGTTTCTGAGGTGAAAGTGCGCGTTTTAAGGTGTTTTTGCGCGTTTCTGAGGTAAAAATGCGCGTTTTAAGGTGTTTTTGCGCGTTTCTGAGGTAAAAATGCGCGTTTCTGAGGTAAAAATGCGCGTTTAAAGGTGTTTTTGCACGTTTCTGAGGTAAAAGTGCGCGTTTTAAGGTGTTTTTGCGCGTTTCTGAGGTAAAAGTGCGCGTTTTAAGGTGTTTTTGCGCATTTCTGAGGTAAAAATGCGCGTTTCTGAGGTAAAAATGCGCGTTTTAAGGTGTTTTTGCGCGTTACTGAGGTAAAAATGCGCGTTTTAAGGTGTTTTTGCGCGTTTCTGAGGTAAAAGTGCGCGTTTTAAGGTGTTTTTGCGCGTTTCTGAGGTAAAAATGCGCGTTTCTGAGGTAAAAATGCGCGTTTTAAGGTGTTTTTGCGCGTTTCTGAGGTAAAAGTGCGCGTTTTAAGGTGTTTTTGCGCGTTTCTGAGGTAAAAGTGCGCGTTTTAAGGTGTTTTTGCGCGTTTCTGAGGTAAAAATGCGCGTTTCTGAGGTAAAAATGCGCGTTTTAAGGTGTTTTTGCACGTTTCTGAGGTAAAAATGCGCGTTTTAAGGTGTTTTTGCGCGTTTCTGAGGTAAAAATGCGCGTTTTAAGGTGTTTTTGCGCGTTTCTGAGGTAAAAATACGCGTTTCTGAGGTAAAAATGCGCGTTTTAAGGTGTTTTTGCACGTTTCTGAGGTAAAAGTGCGCGTTTTAAGGTGTTTTTGCGCGTTTCTGAGGTAAAAATGCGCGTTTCTGAGGTAAAAATGCACGTTTTAAGGTGTTTTTGCGCATTTCTGAGGTAAAAATGCGCGTTTCTGAGGTAAAAGTGCGCGTTTTAAGGTGTTTTTGCGCGTTTCTGAGGTAAAAGTGCGCGTTTTAAGGTGTTTTTGCGCGTTTCTGAGGTAAAAGTGCGCGTTTTAAGGTGTTTTTGCGCGTTTCTGAGGTAAAAATGCGCGTTTCTGAGGTAAAAATGCGCGTTTTAAGGTGTTTTTGCACGTTTCTGAGGTAAAAGTGCGCGTTTTAATGTGTTTTTGCGCGTTTCTGAGGTAAAAATGCGCGTTTCTGAGGTAAAAGTGCGCGTTTTAAGGTGTTTTTGCGCGTTTCTGAGGTAAAAGTGCGCGTTTTAATGTGTTTTTGCGCGTTTCTGAGGTAAAAATGCGCGTTTCTGAGGTAAAAGTGCGCGTTTTAAGGTGTTTTTGCGCGTTTCTGAGGTAAAAGTGCGCGTTTTAAGGTGTTTTTGCGCGTTTCTGAGGTAAAAATGCGCGTTTCTGAGGTAAAAATGCGCGTTTTAAGGTGTTTTTGCGCGTTTCTGAGGTAAAAATGCGCGTTTTAAGGTGTTTTTGCGCGTTTCTGAGGTAAAAATGCGCGTTTCTGAGGTAAAAGTGCGCGTTTTAAGGTGTTTTTGCGCGTTTCTGAGGTAAAAATGCGCGTTTCTGAGGTAAAAATGCGCGTTTTAAGGTGTTTTTGCGCGTTTCTGAGGTAAAAATGCGCGTTTCTGAGGTAAAAATGCGCGTTTTAAGGTGTTTTTGCGCGTTTCTGAGGTAAAAGTGCGCGTTTTAAGGTGTTTTTGCGCGTTTCTGAGGTGAAAGTGCGCGTTTTAAGGTGTTTTTGCGCGTTTCTGAGGTAAAAATGCGCGTTTTAAGGTGTTTTTGCGCGTTTCTGAGGTAAAAATGCGCGTTTCTGAGGTAAAAATGCGCGTTTAAAGGTGTTTTTGCACGTTTCTGAGGTAAAAGTGCGCGTTTTAAGGTGTTTTTGCGCGTTTCTGAGGTAAAAGTGCGCGTTTTAAGGTGTTTTTGCGCGTTTCTGAGGTAAAAATGCGCGTTTCTGAGGTAAAAATGCGCGTTTTAAGGTGTTTTTGCGCATTTCTGAGGTAAAAATGCGCGTTTCTGAGGTAAAAATGCGCGTTTTAAGGTGTTTTTGCGCGTTTCTGAGGTGAAAATGCGCGTTTCTGAGGTAAAAATGCGCGTTTTAAGGTGTTTTTGCACGTTTCTGAGGTAAAAGTGCGCGTTTTAAGGTGTTTTTGCGCGTTTCTGAGGTAAAAATGCGCGTTTTAAGGTGTTTTTGCGCGTTTCTGAGGTAAAAGTGCGCGTTTTAAGGTGTTTTTGCGCGTTTCTGAGGTAAAAGTGCGCGTTTTAAGGTGTTTTTGCGCGTTTCTGAGGTAAAAGTGCGCGTTTTAAGGTGTTTTTGCGCGTTTCTGAGGTAAAAATGCGCGTTTCTGAGGTAAAAATGCGCGTTTTAAGGTGTTTTTGCACGTTTCTGAGGTAAAAGTGCACGTTTTAATGTGTTTTTGCGCGTTTCTGAGGTAAAAATGCGCGTTTCTGAGGTAAAAGTGCGCGTTTTAAGGTGTTTTTGCGCGTTTCTGAGGTAAAAGTGCGCGTTTTAAGGTGTTTTTGCGCGTTTCTGAGGTAAAAATGCGCGTTTCTGAGGTAAAAATGCGCGTTTTAAGGTGTTTTTGCGCGTTTCTGAGGTAAAAATGCGCGTTTCTGAGGTAAAAATGCGCGTTTTAAGGTGTTTTTGCGCGTTTCTGAGGTAAAAGTGCGCGTTTTAAGGTGTTTTTGCGCGTTTCTGAGGTGAAAGTGCGCGTTTTAAGGTGTTTTTGCGCGTTTCTGAGGTAAAAATGCGCGTTTTAAGGTGTTTTTGCGCGTTTCTGAGGTAAAAATGCGCGTTTCTGAGGTAAAAATGCGCGTTTAAAGGTGTTTTTGCACGTTTCTGAGGTAAAAGTGCGCGTTTTAAGGTGTTTTTGCGCGTTTCTGAGGTAAAAGTGCGCGTTTTAAGGTGTTTTTGCGCGTTTCTGAGGTAAAAATGCGCGTTTCTGAGGTAAAAATGCGCGTTTTAAGGTGTTTTTGCGCATTTCTGAGGTAAAAATGCGCGTTTCTGAGGTAAAAATGCGCGTTTTAAGGTGTTTTTGCGCGTTTCTGAGGTGAAAATGCGCGTTTCTGAGGTAAAAATGCGCGTTTTAAGGTGTTTTTGCATGTTTCTGAGGTAAAAGTGCGCGTTTTAAGGTGTTTTTGCGCGTTTCTGAGGTAAAAATGCGCGTTTTAAGGTGTTTTTGCGCGTTTCTGAGGTAAAAGTGCGCGTTTTAAGGTGTTTTTGCGCGTTTCTGAGGTAAAAATGCGCGTTTTAAGGTGTTTTTGCGCGTTTCTGAGGTAAAAATGCGCGTTTCTGAGGTAAAAATGCGCGTTTTAAGGTGTTTTTGCGCGTTTCTGAGGTAAAAATGCGCGTTTCTGAGGTAAAAATGCACGTTTTAAGGTGTTTTTGCGCGTTTCTGAGGTAAAAGTGCGCATTTCTGAGGTAAAAATGCGCGTTTTAAGGTGTTTTTGCGCGTTTCTGAGGTAAAAATGCGCGTTTTAAGGTGTTTTTGCGCGTTTCTGAGGTAAAAATGCGCGTTTCTGAGGTAAAAATGCGTGTTTTAAGGTGTTTTTGCGCGTTTCTGAGGTAAAAATGCGCGTTTCTGAGGTAAAAATGCGCATTTTAAGGTGTTTTTGCGCGTTTCTGAGGTAAAAATGCGCGTTTCTGAGGTAAAAATGCGCGTTTTAAGGTGTTTTTGCGCGTTTCTGAGGTAAAAATGCGCGTTTTAAGGTGTTTTTGCGCATTTCTGAGGTAAAACTGCGCGTTTTAAGGTGTTTTTGCGCGTTTCTGAGGTAAAAGTGCGCGTTTTAAGGTGTTTTTGCGCGTTTCTGAGGTAAAAATGCGCGTTTCTGAGGTAAAAGTGCGCGTTTCAAGGTGTTTTTGCGCGTTTCTGAGGTAAAAATGCGCGTTTTAAGGTGTTTTTGCGCGTTTCTGAGGTAAAAATGCGCGTTTCTGAGGTAAAAGTGCGCGTTTTAAGGTGTTTTTGCGCGTTTCTGAGGTAAAAATGCGCGTTTCTGAGGTAAAAATGCACGTTTTAAGGTGTTTTTGCACGTTTCTGAGGTAAAAATGCGCGTTTTAAGGTGTTTTTGCGCGTTTCTGAGGTAAAAATGCGCGTTTTAAGGTGTTTTTGCGCGTTTCTGAGGTAAAAATACGCGTTTCTGAGGTAAAAATGCGCGTTTTAAGGTGTTTTTGCACGTTTCTGAGGTAAAAGTGCGCATTTTAAGGTGTTTTTGCGCTTTTCTGAGGTAAAAATGCGCGTTTCTGAGGTAAAAATGCACGTTTTAAGGTGTTTTTGCGCATTTCTGAGGTAAAAATGCGCGTTTCTGAGGTAAAAGTGCGCGTTTTAAGGTGTTTTTGCGCGTTTCTGAGGTAAAAGTGCGCGTTTTAAGGTGTTTTTGCGCGTTTCTGAGGTAAAAGTGCGCGTTTCTGAGGTAAAAATGCGCGTTTTAAGGTGTTTTTGCACGTTTCTGAGGTAAAAGTGCGCGTTTTAATGTGTTTTTGCGCGTTTCTGAGGTAAAAATGCGCGTTTCTGAGGTAAAAGTGCGCGTTTTAAGGTGTTTTTGCGCGTTTCTGAGGTAAAAGTGCGCGTTTTAAGGTGTTTTTGCGCGTTTCTGAGGTAAAAATGCGCGTTTCTGAGGTAAAAATGCGCGTTTTAAGGTGTTTTTGCGCGTTTCTGAGGTAAAAATGCGCGTTTCTGAGGTAAAAATGCGCGTTTTAAGGTGTTTTTGCGCATTTCTGAGGTAAAAGTGCGCGTTTTAAGGTGTTTTTGCGCGTTTCTGAGGTGAAAGTGCGCGTTTTAAGGTGTTTTTGCGCGTTTCTGAGGTAAAAATGCGCGTTTTAAGGTGTTTTTGCGCGTTTCTGAGGTAAAAATGCGCGTTTCTGAGGTAAAAATGCGCGTTTAAAGGTGTTTTTGCACGTTTCTGAGGTAAAAGTGCGCGTTTTAAGGTGTTTTTGCGCGTTTCTGAGGTAAAAGTGCGCGTTTTAAGGTGTTTTTGCGCATTTCTGAGGTAAAAATGCGCGTTTCTGAGGTAAAAATGCGCGTTTTAAGGTGTTTTTGCGCGTTACTGAGGTAAAAATGCGCGTTTTAAGGTGTTTTTGCGCGTTTCTGAGGTAAAAGTGCGCGTTTTAAGGTGTTTTTGCGCGTTTCTGAGGTAAAAATGCGCGTTTCTGAGGTAAAAATGCGCGTTTTAAGGTGTTTTTGCGCGTTTCTGAGGTAAAAGTGCGCGTTTTAAGGTGTTTTTGCGCGTTTCTGAGGTAAAAGTGCGCGTTTTAAGGTGTTTTTGCGCGTTTCTGAGGTAAAAATGCGCGTTTCTGAGGTAAAAATGCGCGTTTTAAGGTGTTTTTGCACGTTTCTGAGGTAAAAATGCGCGTTTTAAGGTGTTTTTGCGCGTTTCTGAGGTAAAAATGCGCGTTTTAAGGTGTTTTTGCGCGTTTCTGAGGTAAAAATACGCGTTTCTGAGGTAAAAATGCGCGTTTTAAGGTGTTTTTGCACGTTTCTGAGGTAAAAGTGCGCGTTTTAAGGTGTTTTTGCGCGTTTCTGAGGTAAAAATGCGCGTTTCTGAGGTAAAAATGCACGTTTTAAGGTGTTTTTGCGCATTTCTGAGGTAAAAATGCGCGTTTCTGAGGTAAAAGTGCGCGTTTTAAGGTGTTTTTGCGCGTTTCTGAGGTAAAAGTGCGCGTTTTAAGGTGTTTTTGCGCGTTTCTGAGGTAAAAGTGCGCGTTTTAAGGTGTTTTTGCACGTTTCTGAGGTAAAAATGCGCGTTTCTGAGGTAAAAATGCGCGTTTTAAGGTGTTTTTGCACGTTTCTGAGGTAAAAGTGCGCGTTTTAATGTGTTTTTGCGCGTTTCTGAGGTAAAAATGCGCGTTTCTGAGGTAAAAGTGCGCGTTTTAAGGTGTTTTTGCGCGTTTCTGAGGTAAAAGTGCGCGTTTTAATGTGTTTTTGCGCGTTTCTGAGGTAAAAATGCGCGTTTCTGAGGTAAAAGTGCGCGTTTTAAGGTGTTTTTGCGCGTTTCTGAGGTAAAAGTGCGCGTTTTAAGGTGTTTTTGCGCGTTTCTGAGGTAAAAATGCGCGTTTGAGGTAAAAATGCGCGTTTTAAGGTGTTTTTGCGCGTTTCTGAGGTAAAAATGCGCGTTTTAAGGTGTTTTTGCGCGTTTCTGAGGTAAAAATGCGCGTTTCTGAGGTAAAAGTGCGCGTTTTAAGGTGTTTTTGCGCGTTTCTGAGGTAAAAATGCGCGTTTCTGAGGTAAAAATGCGCGTTTTAAGGTGTTTTTGCGCGTTTCTGAGGTAAAAATGCGCGTTTCTGAGGTAAAAATGCGCGTTTTAAGGTGTTTTTGCGCGTTTCTGAGGTAAAAGTGCGCGTTTTAAGGTGTTTTTGCGCGTTTCTGAGGTGAAAGTGCGCGTTTTAAGGTGTTTTTGCGCGTTTCTGAGGTAAAAATGCGCGTTTTAAGGTGTTTTTGCGCGTTTCTGAGGTAAAAATGCGCGTTTCTGAGGTAAAAATGCGCGTTTAAAGGTGTTTTTGCACGTTTCTGAGGTAAAAGTGCGCGTTTTAAGGTGTTTTTGCGCGTTTCTGAGGTAAAAGTGCGCGTTTTAAGGTGTTTTTGCGCGTTTCTGAGGTAAAAATGCGCGTTTCTGAGGTAAAAATGCGCGTTTTAAGGTGTTTTTGCGCATTTCTGAGGTAAAAATGCGCGTTTCTGAGGTAAAAATGCGCGTTTTAAGGTGTTTTTGCGCGTTTCTGAGGTGAAAATGCGCGTTTCTGAGGTAAAAATGCGCGTTTTAAGGTGTTTTTGCACGTTTCTGAGGTAAAAGTGCGCGTTTTAAGGTGTTTTTGCGCGTTTCTGAGGTAAAAATGCGCGTTTTAAGGTGTTTTTGCGCGTTTCTGAGGTAAAAGTGCGCGTTTTAAGGTGTTTTTGCGCGTTTCTGAGGTAAAAGTGCGCGTTTTAAGGTGTTTTTGCGCGTTTCTGAGGTAAAAGTGCGCGTTTTAAGGTGTTTTTGCGCGTTTCTGAGGTAAAAATGCGCGTTTCTGAGGTAAAAATGCGCGTTTTAAGGTGTTTTTGCACGTTTCTGAGGTAAAAGTGCACGTTTTAATGTGTTTTTGCGCGTTTCTGAGGTAAAAATGCGCGTTTCTGAGGTAAAAGTGCGCGTTTTAAGGTGTTTTTGCGCGTTTCTGAGGTAAAAGTGCGCGTTTTAAGGTGTTTTTGCGCGTTTCTGAGGTAAAAATGCGCGTTTCTGAGGTAAAAATGCGCGTTTTAAGGTGTTTTTGCGCGTTTCTGAGGTAAAAATGCGCGTTTCTGAGGTAAAAATGCGCGTTTTAAGGTGTTTTTGCGCGTTTCTGAGGTAAAAGTGCGCGTTTTAAGGTGTTTTTGCGCGTTTCTGAGGTGAAAGTGCGCGTTTTAAGGTGTTTTTGCGCGTTTCTGAGGTAAAAATGCGCGTTTTAAGGTGTTTTTGCGCGTTTCTGAGGTAAAAATGCGCGTTTCTGAGGTAAAAATGCGCGTTTAAAGGTGTTTTTGCACGTTTCTGAGGTAAAAGTGCGCGTTTTAAGGTGTTTTTGCGCGTTTCTGAGGTAAAAGTGCGCGTTTTAAGGTGTTTTTGCGCGTTTCTGAGGTAAAAATGCGCGTTTCTGAGGTAAAAATGCGCGTTTTAAGGTGTTTTTGCGCATTTCTGAGGTAAAAATGCGCGTTTCTGAGGTAAAAATGCGCGTTTTAAGGTGTTTTTGCGCGTTTCTGAGGTGAAAATGCGCGTTTCTGAGGTAAAAATGCGCGTTTTAAGGTGTTTTTGCATGTTTCTGAGGTAAAAGTGCGCGTTTTAAGGTGTTTTTGCGCGTTTCTGAGGTAAAAATGCGCGTTTTAAGGTGTTTTTGCGCGTTTCTGAGGTAAAAGTGCGCGTTTTAAGGTGTTTTTGCGCGTTTCTGAGGTAAAAATGCGCGTTTTAAGGTGTTTTTGCGCGTTTCTGAGGTAAAAATGCGCGTTTCTGAGGTAAAAATGCGCGTTTTAAGGTGTTTTTGCGCGTTTCTGAGGTAAAAATGCGCGTTTCTGAGGTAAAAATGCACGTTTTAAGGTGTTTTTGCGCGTTTCTGAGGTAAAAGTGCGCATTTCTGAGGTAAAAATGCGCGTTTTAAGGTGTTTTTGCGCGTTTCTGAGGTAAAAATGCGCGTTTTAAGGTGTTTTTGCGCGTTTCTGAGGTAAAAATGCGCGTTTCTGAGGTAAAAATGCGTGTTTTAAGGTGTTTTTGCGCGTTTCTGAGGTAAAAATGCGCGTTTCTGAGGTAAAAATGCGCATTTTAAGGTGTTTTTGCGCGTTTCTGAGGTAAAAATGCGCGTTTCTGAGGTAAAAATGCGCGTTTTAAGGTGTTTTTGCGCGTTTCTGAGGTAAAAATGCGCGTTTTAAGGTGTTTTTGCGCATTTCTGAGGTAAAACTGCGCGTTTTAAGGTGTTTTTGCGCGTTTCTGAGGTAAAAGTGCGCGTTTTAAGGTGTTTTTGCGCGTTTCTGAGGTAAAAATGCGCGTTTCTGAGGTAAAAGTGCGCGTTTCAAGGTGTTTTTGCGCGTTTCTGAGGTAAAAATGCGCGTTTTAAGGTGTTTTTGCGCGTTTCTGAGGTAAAAATGCGCGTTTCTGAGGTAAAAGTGCGCGTTTTAAGGTGTTTTTGCGCGTTTCTGAGGTAAAAATGCGCGTTTCTGAGGTAAAAATGCACGTTTTAAGGTGTTTTTGCACGTTTCTGAGGTAAAAATGCGCGTTTTAAGGTGTTTTTGCGCGTTTCTGAGGTAAAAATGCGCGTTTTAAGGTGTTTTTGCGCGTTTCTGAGGTAAAAATACGCGTTTCTGAGGTAAAAATGCGCGTTTTAAGGTGTTTTTGCACGTTTCTGAGATAAAAGTGCGCATTTTAAGGTGTTTTTGCGCTTTTCTGAGGTAAAAATGCGCGTTTCTGAGGTAAAAATGCACGTTTTAAGGTGTTTTTGCGCATTTCTGAGGTAAAAATGCGCGTTTCTGAGGTAAAAGTGCGCGTTTTAAGGTGTTTTTGCGCGTTTCTGAGGTAAAAGTGCGCGTTTTAAGGTGTTTTTGCGCGTTTCTGAGGTAAAAGTGCGCGTTTTAAGGTGTTTTTGCGCGTTTCTGAGGTAAAAATGCGCGTTTCTGAGGTAAAAATGCGCGTTTTAAGGTGTTTTTGCACGTTTCTGAGGTAAAAGTGCGCGTTTTAATGTGTTTTTGCGCGTTTCTGAGGTAAAAATGCGCGTTTCTGAGGTAAAAGTGCGCGTTTTAAGGTGTTTTTGCGCGTTTCTGAGGTAAAAGTGCGCGTTTTAAGGTGTTTTTGCGCGTTTCTGAGGTAAAAATGCGCGTTTCTGAGGTAAAAATGCGCGTTTTAAGGTGTTTTTGCGCGTTTCTGAGGTAAAAATGCGCGTTTCTGAGGTAAAAATGCGCGTTTTAAGGTGTTTTTGCGCGTTTCTGAGGTAAAAGTGCGCGTTTTAAGGTGTTTTTGCGCGTTTCTGAGGTGAAAGTGCGCGTTTTAAGGTGTTTTTGCGCGTTTCTGAGGTAAAAATGCGCGTTTTAAGGTGTTTTTGCGCGTTTCTGAGGTAAAAATGCGCGTTTCTGAGGTAAAAATGCGCGTTTAAAGGTGTTTTTGCACGTTTCTGAGGTAAAAGTGCGCGTTTTAAGGTGTTTTTGCGCGTTTCTGAGGTAAAAGTGCGCGTTTTAAGGTGTTTTTGCGCATTTCTGAGGTAAAAATGCGCGTTTCTGAGGTAAAAATGCGCGTTTTAAGGTGTTTTTGCGCATTTCTGAGGTAAAAATGCGCGTTTCTGAGGTAAAAATGCGCGTTTTAAGGTGTTTTTGCGCGTTTCTGAGGTGAAAATGCGCGTTTCTGAGGTAAAAATGCGCGTTTTAAGGTGTTTTTGCACGTTTCTGAGGTAAAAGTGCGCGTTTTAAGGTGTTTTTGCGCGTTTCTGAGGTAAAAATGCGCGTTTTAAGGTGTTTTTGCGCGTTTCTGAGGTAAAAGTGCGCGTTTTAAGGTGTTTTTGCGCGTTTCTGAGGTAAAAATGCGCGTTTTAAGGTGTTTTTGCGCGTTTCTGAGGTAAAAATGCGCGTTTCTGAGGTAAAAATGCGCGTTTTAAGGTGTTTTTGCGCGTTTCTGAGGTAAAAATGCGCGTTTCTGAGGTAAAAATGCACGTTTTAAGGTGTTTTTGCGCGTTTCTGAGGTAAAAGTGCGCATTTCTGAGGTAAAAATGCGCGTTTTAAGGTGTTTTTGCGCGTTTCTGAGGTAAAAATGCGCGTTTTAAGGTGTTTTTGCGCGTTTCTGAGGTAAAAGTGCGCGTTTCTGAGGTAAAAGTGCGCGTTTTAAGGTGTTTTTGCGCGTTTCTGAGGTAAAAATGCGCGTTTCTGAGGTAAAAATGCGCATTTTAAGGTGTTTTTGCGCGTTTCTGAGGTAAAAATGCGCGTTTCTGAGGTAAAAATGCGCGTTTTAAGGTGTTTTTGCGCGTTTCTGAGGTAAAAATGCGCGTTTTAAGGTGTTTTTGCGCATTTCTGAGGTAAAACTGCGCGTTTTAAGGTGTTTTTGCGCGTTTCTGAGGTAAAAGTGCGCGTTTTAAGGTGTTTTTGCGCGTTTCTGAGGTAAAAATGCGCGTTTCTGAGGTAAAAGTGCGCGTTTCAAGGTGTTTTTGCGCGTTTCTGAGGTAAAAATGCGCGTTTCTGAGGTAAAAATGCACGTTTTAAGGTTTTTTTGCGCGTTTCTGAGGTAAAAATGCGCGTTTTAAGGTGTTTTTGCGCGTTTCTGAGGTAAAAATGCGCGTTTCTGAGGTAAAAGTGCGCGTTTTAAGGTGTTTTTGCGCGTTTCTGAAGTAAAAATGCGCGTTTCTGAGGTAAAAATGCACGTTTTAAGGTGTTTTTGCGCGTTTCTGAGGTAAAAATGCGCGTTTTAAGGTGTTTTTGCGCGTTTCTGAGGTAAAAATACGCGTTTCTGAGGTAAAAATGCGCGTTTTAAGGTGTTTTTGCACGTTTCTGAGGTAAAAGTGCGCGTTTTAAGGTGTTTTTGCGCGTTTCTGAGGTAAAAATGCGCATTTCTGAGGTAAAAATGCGCGTTTTAAGGTGTTTTTGCGCGTTTCTGAGGTAAAAATGCACGTTTTAAGGTGTTTTTGCACATTTCTGAGGTAAAAATGCGCGTTTCTGAGGTAAAAGTGCGCGTTTTAAGGTGTTTTTGCGCGTTTCTGAGGTAAAAGTGCGCGTTTTAAGGTGTTTTTGCGCGTTTCTGAGGTAAAAATGCGCGTTTCTGAGGTAAAATGCGCGTTTTAAGGTGTTTTTGCACGTTTCTGAGGTAAAAATGCGCGTTTTAAGGTGTTTTTGCGCGTTTCTGAGGTAAAAGTGCGCGTTTTAAGGTGTTTTTGCGCGTTTCTGAGGTAAAAATGCGCGTTTCTGAGGTAAAAGTGCGCGTTTTAAGGTGTTTTTGCGCGTTTCTGAGGTAAAAGTGCGCGTTTTAAGGTGTTTTTGCGCGTTTCTGAGGTAAAAATGCGCGTTTTAAGGTGTTTTTGCGCGTTTCTGAGGTAAAAATGCGCGTTTTAAGGTGTTTTTGCGCGTTTCTGAGGTAAAAATGCGCGTTTCTGAGGTAAAAATGCGCGTTTTAAGGTGTTTTTGCGCGTTTCTGAGGTAAAAGTGCGCGTTTTAAGGTGTTTTTGCGCGTTTCTGAGGTGAAAATGCGCGTTTTAAGGTGTTTTTACGCGTTTCTGAGGTAAAAATGCGCGTTTTAAGGTGTTTTTGCGCGTTTCTGAGGTAAAAATGCGCGTTTCTGAGGTAAAAATGCGCGTTTTAAGGTGTTTTTGCACGTTTCTGAGGTAAAAGCGCGCGTTTTAAGGTGTTTTTGCGCGTTTCTGAGGTAAAAGTGCGCATTTTAAGGTGTTTTTGCGCGTTTCTGAGGTAAAAATGCGCGTTTCTGAGGTAAAAATGCGCGTTTTAAGGTGTTTTTGCGCATTTCTGAGGTAAAAATGCGCGTTTCTGAGGTAAAAATGCGCGTTTTAAGGTGTTTTTGCGCGTTTCTGAGGTGAAAATGCGCGTTTCTGAGGTAAAAATGCGCGTTTTAAGGTGTTTTTGCACGTTTCTGAGGTAAAAGTGCGCGTTTTAAGGTGTTTTTGCGCGTTTCTGAGGTAAAAGTGCGCGTTTTAAGGTGTTTTTGCGCGTTTCTGAGGTAAAAATGCGCGTTTTAAGGTGTTTTTGCGCGTTTCTGAGGTAAAAATGCGCGTTTCTGAGGTAAAAATGCGCGTTTTAAGGTGTTTTTGCGCGTTTCTGAGGTAAAAATGCGCGTTTCTGAGGTAAAAATGCACGTTTTAAGGTGTTTTTGCGCGTTTCTGAGGTAAAAGTGCGCATTTCTGAGGTAAAAATGCGCGTTTTAAGGTGTTTTTGCGCGTTTCTGAGGTAAAAATGCGCGTTTTAAGGTGTTTTTGCGCGTTTCTGAGGTAAAAATGCGCGTTTCTGAGGTAAAAATGCGCGTTTTAAGGTGTTTTTGCGCGTTTCTGAGGTAAAAATGCGCGTTTCTGAGGTAAAAATGCGCGTTTTAAGGTGTTTTTGCGCGTTTCTGAGGTAAAAATGCGCGTTTTAAGGTGTTTTTGCGCGTTTCTGAGGTAAAAGTGCGCGTTTTAAGGTGTTTTTGCGCGTTTCTGAGGTAAAAGTGCGCGTTTTAAGGTGTTTTTGCGCGTTTCTGAGGTAAAAATGCGCGTTTCTGATTTAAAAGTGCGCGTTTCAAGGTGTTTTTGCGCGTTTCTGAGGTAAAAATGCGCGTTTCTGAGGTAAAAATGCACGTTTTAAGGTTTTTTTGCGCGTTTCTGAGGTAAAAATGCGCGTTTTAAGGTGTTTTTGCGCGTTTCTGAGGTAAAAATGCGCGTTTCTGAGGTAAAAGTGCGCGTTTTAAGGTGTTTTTGCGCGTTTCTGAGGTAAAAATGCGCGTTTCTGAGGTAAAAATGCACGTTTTAAGGTGTTTTTGCGCGTTTCTGAGGTAAAAATGCGCGTTTTAAGGTGTTTTTGCGCGTTTCTGATTTAAAAATACGCGTTTCTGAGGTAAAAATGCGCGTTTTAAGGTGTTTTTGCACGTTTCTGAGGTAAAAGTGCGCGTTTTAAGGTGTTTTTGCGCGTTTCTGAGGTAAAAATGCGCATTTCTGAGGTAAAAATGCGCGTTTTAAGGTGTTTTTGCGCGTTTCTGAGGTAAAAATGCACGTTTTAAGGTGTTTTTGCACATTTCTGAGGTAAAAATGCGCGTTTCTGAGGTAAAAGTGCGCGTTTTAAGGTGTTTTTGCGCGTTTCTGAGGTAAAAGTGCGCGTTTTAATGTGTTTTTGCGCGTTTCTGAGGTAAAAATGCGCGTTTCTGAGGTAAAAGTGCGCGTTTTAAGGTGTTTTTGCGCGTTTCTGAGGTAAAAGTGCGCGTTTTAAGGTGTTTTTGCGCGTTTCTGAGGTAAAAATGCGCGTTTCTGAGGTAAAAATGCGCGTTTTAAGGTGTTTTTGCGCGTTTCTGAGGTAAAAATGCGCGTTTTAAGGTGTTTTTGCGCGTTTCTGAGGTAAAAATGCGCGTTTCTGAGGTAAAAGTGCGCGTTTTAAGGTGTTTTTGCGCGTTTCTGAGGTAAAAATGCGCGTTTCTGAGGTAAAAATGCGCGTTTTAAGGTGTTTTTGCGCGTTTCTGAGGTAAAAATGCGCGTTTCTGAGGTAAAAATGCGCGTTTTAAGGTGTTTTTGCGCGTTTCTGAGGTAAAAGTGCGCGTTTTAAGGTGTTTTTGCGCGTTTCTGAGGTGAAAGTGCGCGTTTTAAGGTGTTTTTGCGCGTTTCTGAGGTAAAAATGCGCGTTTTAAGGTGTTTTTGCGCGTTTCTGAGGTAAAAATGCGCGTTTCTGAGGTAAAAATGCGCGTTTAAAGGTGTTTTTGCACGTTTCTGAGGTAAAAGTGCGCGTTTTAAGGTGTTTTTGCGCGTTTCTGAGGTAAAAGTGCGCGTTTTAAGGTGTTTTTGCGCGTTTCTGAGGTAAAAATGCGCGTTTCTGAGGTAAAAATGCGCGTTTTAAGGTGTTTTTGCGCATTTCTGAGGTAAAAATGCGCGTTTCTGAGGTAAAAATGCGCGTTTTAAGGTGTTTTTGCGCGTTTCTGAGGTGAAAATGCGCGTTTCTGAGGTAAAAATGCGCGTTTTAAGGTGTTTTTGCACGTTTCTGAGGTAAAAGTGCGCGTTTTAAGGTGTTTTTGCGCGTTTCTGAGGTAAAAATGCGCGTTTTAAGGTGTTTTTGCGCGTTTCTGAGGTAAAAGTGCGCGTTTTAAGGTGTTTTTGCGCGTTTCTGAGGTAAAAGTGCGCGTTTTAAGGTGTTTTTGCGCGTTTCTGAGGTAAAAGTGCGCGTTTTAAGGTGTTTTTGCGCGTTTCTGAGGTAAAAATGCGCGTTTCTGAGGTAAAAATGCGCGTTTTAAGGTGTTTTTGCACGTTTCTGAGGTAAAAGTGCACGTTTTAATGTGTTTTTGCGCGTTTCTGAGGTAAAAATGCGCGTTTCTGAGGTAAAAGTGCGCGTTTTAAGGTGTTTTTGCGCGTTTCTGAGGTAAAAGTGCGCGTTTTAAGGTGTTTTTGCGCGTTTCTGAGGTAAAAATGCGCGTTTCTGAGGTAAAAATGCGTGTTTTAAGGTGTTTTTGCGCGTTTCTGAGGTAAAAATGCGCGTTTCTGAGGTAAAAATGCGCGTTTTAAGGTGTTTTTGCGCGTTTCTGAGGTAAAAGTGCGCGTTTTAAGGTGTTTTTGCGCGTTTCTGAGGTGAAAGTGCGCGTTTTAAGGTGTTTTTGCGCGTTTCTGAGGTAAAAATGCGCGTTTTAAGGTGTTTTTGCGCGTTTCTGAGGTAAAAATGCGCGTTTCTGAGGTAAAAATGCGCGTTTAAAGGTGTTTTTGCACGTTTCTGAGGTAAAAGTGCGCGTTTTAAGGTGTTTTTGCGCGTTTCTGAGGTAAAAATGCGCGTTTCTGAGGTAAAAATGCGCGTTTAAAGGTGTTTTTGCACGTTTCTGAGGTAAAAGTGCGCGTTTTAAGGTGTTTTTGCGCGTTTCTGAGGTAAAAGTGCGCGTTTTAAGGTGTTTTTGCGCGTTTCTGAGGTAAAAATGCGCGTTTCTGAGGTAAAAATGCGCGTTTTAAGGTGTTTTTGCGCATTTCTGAGGTAAAAATGCGCGTTTCTGAGGTAAAAATGCGCGTTTTAAGGTGTTTTTGCGCGTTTCTGAGGTGAAAATGCGCGTTTCTGAGGTAAAAATGCGCGTTTTAAGGTGTTTTTGCACGTTTCTGAGGTAAAAGTGCGCGTTTTAAGGTGTTTTTGCGCGTTTCTGAGGTAAAAATGCGCGTTTTAAGGTGTTTTTGCGCGTTTCTGAGGTAAAAGTGCGCGTTTTAAGGTGTTTTTGCGCGTTTCTGAGGTAAAAGTGCGCGTTTTAAGGTGTTTTTGCGCGTTTCTGAGGTAAAAGTGCGCGTTTTAAGGTGTTTTTGCGCGTTTCTGAGGTAAAAATGCGCGTTTCTGAGGTAAAAATGCGCGTTTTAAGGTGTTTTTGCACGTTTCTGAGGTAAAAGTGCACGTTTTAATGTGTTTTTGCGCGTTTCTGAGGTAAAAATGCGCGTTTCTGAGGTAAAAGTGCGCGTTTTAAGGTGTTTTTGCGCGTTTCTGAGGTAAAAGTGCGCGTTTTAAGGTGTTTTTGCGCGTTTCTGAGGTAAAAATGCGCGTTTCTGAGGTAAAAATGCGCGTTTTAAGGTGTTTTTGCGCGTTTCTGAGGTAAAAATGCGCGTTTCTGAGGTAAAAATGCGCGTTTTAAGGTGTTTTTGCGCGTTTCTGAGGTAAAAGTGCGCGTTTTAAGGTGTTTTTGCGCGTTTCTGAGGTGAAAGTGCGCGTTTTAAGGTGTTTTTGCGCGTTTCTGAGGTAAAAATGCGCGTTTTAAGGTGTTTTTGCGCGTTTCTGAGGTAAAAATGCGCGTTTCTGAGGTAAAAATGCGCGTTTAAAGGTGTTTTTGCACGTTTCTGAGGTAAAAGTGCGCGTTTTAAGGTGTTTTTGCGCGTTTCTGAGGTAAAAGTGCGCGTTTTAAGGTGTTTTTGCGCGTTTCTGAGGTAAAAATGCGCGTTTCTGAGGTAAAAATGCGCGTTTTAAGGTGTTTTTGCGCATTTCTGAGGTAAAAATGCGCGTTTCTGAGGTAAAAATGCGCGTTTTAAGGTGTTTTTGCGCGTTTCTGAGGTGAAAATGCGCGTTTCTGAGGTAAAAATGCGCGTTTTAAGGTGTTTTTGCATGTTTCTGAGGTAAAAGTGCGCGTTTTAAGGTGTTTTTGCGCGTTTCTGAGGTAAAAATGCGCGTTTTAAGGTGTTTTTGCGCGTTTCTGAGGTAAAAGTGCGCGTTTTAAGGTGTTTTTGCGCGTTTCTGAGGTAAAAATGCGCGTTTTAAGGTGTTTTTGCGCGTTTCTGAGGTAAAAATGCGCGTTTCTGAGGTAAAAATGCGCGTTTTAAGGTGTTTTTGCGCGTTTCTGAGGTAAAAATGCGCGTTTCTGAGGTAAAAATGCACGTTTTAAGGTGTTTTTGCGCGTTTCTGAGGTAAAAGTGCGCATTTCTGAGGTAAAAATGCGCGTTTTAAGGTGTTTTTGCGCGTTTCTGAGGTAAAAATGCGCGTTTTAAGGTGTTTTTGCGCGTTTCTGAGGTAAAAATGCGCGTTTCTGAGGTAAAAATGCGTGTTTTAAGGTGTTTTTGCGCGTTTCTGAGGTAAAAATGCGCGTTTCTGAGGTAAAAATGCGCATTTTAAGGTGTTTTTGCGCGTTTCTGAGGTAAAAATGCGCGTTTCTGAGGTAAAAATGCGCGTTTTAAGGTGTTTTTGCGCGTTTCTGAGGTAAAAATGCGCGTTTTAAGGTGTTTTTGCGCATTTCTGAGGTAAAACTGCGCGTTTTAAGGTGTTTTTGCGCGTTTCTGAGGTAAAAGTGCGCGTTTTAAGGTGTTTTTGCGCGTTTCTGAGGTAAAAATGCGCGTTTCTGAGGTAAAAGTGCGCGTTTCAAGGTGTTTTTGCGCGTTTCTGAGGTAAAAATGCGCGTTTTAAGGTGTTTTTGCGCGTTTCTGAGGTAAAAATGCGCGTTTCTGAGGTAAAAGTGCGCGTTTTAAGGTGTTTTTGCGCGTTTCTGAGGTAAAAATGCGCGTTTCTGAGGTAAAAATGCACGTTTTAAGGTGTTTTTGCACGTTTCTGAGGTAAAAATGCGCGTTTTAAGGTGTTTTTGCGCGTTTCTGAGGTAAAAATGCGCGTTTTAAGGTGTTTTTGCGCGTTTCTGAGGTAAAAATACGCGTTTCTGAGGTAAAAATGCGCGTTTTAAGGTGTTTTTGCACGTTTCTGAGGTAAAAGTGCGCATTTTAAGGTGTTTTTGCGCTTTTCTGAGGTAAAAATGCGCGTTTCTGAGGTAAAAATGCACGTTTTAAGGTGTTTTTGCGCATTTCTGAGGTAAAAATGCGCGTTTCTGAGGTAAAAGTGCGCGTTTTAAGGTGTTTTTGCGCGTTTCTGAGGTAAAAGTGCGCGTTTTAAGGTGTTTTTGCGCGTTTCTGAGGTAAAAGTGCGCGTTTTAAGGTGTTTTTGCGCGTTTCTGAGGTAAAAATGCGCGTTTCTGAGGTAAAAATGCGCGTTTTAAGGTGTTTTTGCACGTTTCTGAGGTAAAAGTGCGCGTTTTAATGTGTTTTTGCGCGTTTCTGAGGTAAAAATGCGCGTTTCTGAGGTAAAAGTGCGCGTTTTAAGGTGTTTTTGCGCGTTTCTGAGGTAAAAGTGCGCGTTTTAAGGTGTTTTTGCGCGTTTCTGAGGTAAAAATGCGCGTTTCTGAGGTAAAAATGCGCGTTTTAAGGTGTTTTTGCGCGTTTCTGAGGTAAAAATGCGCGTTTCTGAGGTAAAAATGCGCGTTTTAAGGTGTTTTTGCGCGTTTCTGAGGTAAAAGTGCGCGTTTTAAGGTGTTTTTGCGCGTTTCTGAGGTGAAAGTGCGCGTTTTAAGGTGTTTTTGCGCGTTTCTGAGGTAAAAATGCGCGTTTTAAGGTGTTTTTGCGCGTTTCTGAGGTAAAAATGCGCGTTTCTGAGGTAAAAATGCGCGTTTAAAGGTGTTTTTGCACGTTTCTGAGGTAAAAGTGCGCGTTTTAAGGTGTTTTTGCGCGTTTCTGAGGTAAAAGTGCGCGTTTTAAGGTGTTTTTGCGCATTTCTGAGGTAAAAATGCGCGTTTCTGAGGTAAAAATGCGCGTTTTAAGGTGTTTTTGCGCATTTCTGAGGTAAAAATGCGCGTTTCTGAAGTAAAAATGCGCGTTTTAAGGTGTTTTTGCGCGTTTCTGAGGTGAAAATGCGCGTTTCTGAGGTAAAAATGCGCGTTTTAAGGTGTTTTTGCACGTTTCTGAGGTAAAAGTGCGCGTTTTAAGGTGTTTTTGCGCGTTTCTGAGGTAAAAATGCGCGTTTTAAGGTGTTTTTGCGCGTTTCTGAGGTAAAAATGCGCGTTTCTGAGGTAAAAATGCGCGTTTTAAGGTGTTTTTGCGCGTTTCTGAGGTAAAAATGCGCGTTTCTGAGGTAAAAATGCACGTTTTAAGGTGTTTTTGCGCGTTTCTGAGGTAAAAGTGCGCATTTCTGAGGTAAAAATGCGCGTTTTAAGGTGTTTTTGCGCGTTTCTGAGGTAAAAATGCGCGTTTTAAGGTGTTTTTGCGCGTTTCTGAGGTAAAAATGCGCGTTTCTGAGGTAAAAGTGCGCGTTTTAAGGTGTTTTTGCGCGTTTCTGAGGTAAAAATGCGCGTTTCTGAGGTAAAAATGCGCGTTTTAAGGTGTTTTTGCGCGTTTCTGAGGTAAAAATGCGCGTTTCTGAGGTAAAAATGCGCGTTTTAAGGTGTTTTTGCGCGTTTCTGAGGTAAAAATGCGCGTTTTAAGGTGTTTTTGCGCATTTCTGAGGTAAAACTGCGCGTTTTAAGGTGTTTTTGCGCGTTTCTGAGGTAAAAGTGCGCGTTTTAAGGTGTTTTTGCGCGTTTCTGAGGTAAAAATGCGCGTTTCTGAGGTAAAAGTGCGCGTTTCAAGGTGTTTTTGCGCGTTTCTGAGGTAAAAATGCGCGTTTCTGAGGTAAAAATGCACGTTTTAAGGTTTTTTTGCGCGTTTCTGAGGTAAAAATGCGCGTTTTAAGGTGTTTTTGCGCGTTTCTGAGGTAAAAATGCGCGTTTCTGAGGTAAAAGTGCGCGTTTTAAGGTGTTTTTGCGCGTTTCTGAGGTAAAAATGCGCGTTTCTGAGGTAAAAATGCACGTTTTAAGGTGTTTTTGCGCGTTTCTGAGGTAAAAATGCGCGTTTTAAGGTGTTTTTGCGCGTTTCTGAGGTAAAAATACGCGTTTCTGAGGTAAAAATGCGCGTTTTAAGGTGTTTTTGCACGTTTCTGAGGTAAAAGTGCGCGTTTTAAGGTGTTTTTGCGCGTTTCTGAGGTAAAAATGCGCATTTCTGAGGTAAAAATGCGCGTTTTAAGGTGTTTTTGCGCGTTTCTGAGGTAAAAATGCACGTTTTAAGGTGTTTTTGCACATTTCTGAGGTAAAAATGCGCGTTTCTGAGGTAAAAGTGCGCGTTTTAAGGTGTTTTTGCGCGTTTCTGAGGTAAAAGTGCGCGTTTTAAGGTGTTTTTGCGCGTTTCTGAGGTAAAAATGCGCGTTTCTGAGGTAAAATGCGCGTTTTAAGGTGTTTTTGCACGTTTCTGAGGTAAAAATGCGCGTTTTAAGGTGTTTTTGCGCGTTTCTGAGGTAAAAGTGCGCGTTTTAAGGTGTTTTTGCGCGTTTCTGAGGTAAAAATGCGCGTTTTAAGGTGTTTTTGCGCGTTTCTGAGGTAAAAATGCGCGTTTTAAGGTGTTTTTGCGCGTTTCTGAGGTAAAAATGCGCGTTTCTGAGGTAAAAATGTGCGTTTTAAGGTGTTTTTGCGCGTTTCTGAGGTAAAAGTGCGCGTTTTAAGGTGTTTTTGCGCGTTTCTGAGGTGAAAATGCGCGTTTTAAGGTGTTTTTACGCGTTTCTGAGGTAAAAATGCGCGTTTTAAGGTGTTTTTGCGCGTTTCTGAGGTAAAAATGCGCGTTTCTGAGGTAAAAATGCGCGTTTTAAGGTGTTTTTGCACGTTTCTGAGGTAAAAGCGCGCGTTTTAAGGTGTTTTTGCGCGTTTCTGAGGTAAAAGTGCGCATTTTAAGGTGTTTTTGCGCGTTTCTGAGGTAAAAATGCGCGTTTCTGAGGTAAAAATGCGCGTTTTAAGGTGTTTTTGCGCATTTCTGAGGTAAAAATGCGCGTTTCTGAGGTAAAAATGCGCGTTTTAAGGTGTTTTTGCGCGTTTCTGAGGTGAAAATGCGCGTTTCTGAGGTAAAAATGCGCGTTTTAAGGTGTTTTTGCACGTTTCTGAGGTAAAAGTGCGCGTTTTAAGGTGTTTTTGCGCGTTTCTGAGGTAAAAATGCGCATTTCTGAGGTAAAAATGCGCGTTTTAAGGTGTTTTTGCGCGTTTCTGAGGTAAAAATGCACGTTTTAAGGTGTTTTTGCACATTTCTGAGGTAAAAATGCGCGTTTCTGAGGTAAAAGTGCGCGTTTTAAGGTGTTTTTGCGCGTTTCTGAGGTAAAAGTGCGCGTTTTAAGGTGTTTTTGCGCGTTTCTGAGGTAAAAATGCGCGTTTCTGAGGTAAAATGCGCGTTTTAAGGTGTTTTTGCACGTTTCTGAGGTAAAAATGCGCGTTTTAAGGTGTTTTTGCGCGTTTCTGAGGTAAAAGTGCGCGTTTTAAGGTGTTTTTGCGCGTTTCTGAGGTAAAAATGCGCGTTTTAAGGTGTTTTTGCGCGTTTCTGAGGTAAAAATGCGCGTTTTAAGGTGTTTTTGCGCGTTTCTGAGGTAAAAATGCGCGTTTCTGAGGTAAAAATGCGCGTTTTAAGGTGTTTTTGCGCGTTTCTGAGGTAAAAGTGCGCGTTTTAAGGTGTTTTTGCGCGTTTCTGAGGTGAAAATGCGCGTTTTAAGGTGTTTTTACGCGTTTCTGAGGTAAAAATGCGCGTTTTAAGGTGTTTTTGCGCGTTTCTGAGGTAAAAATGCGCGTTTCTGAGGTAAAAATGCGCGTTTTAAGGTGTTTTTGCACGTTTCTGAGGTAAAAGCGCGCGTTTTAAGGTGTTTTTGCGCGTTTCTGAGGTAAAAGTGCGCATTTTAAGGTGTTTTTGCGCGTTTCTGAGGTAAAAATGCGCGTTTCTGAGGTAAAAATGCGCGTTTTAAGGTGTTTTTGCGCATTTCTGAGGTAAAAATGCGCGTTTCTGAGGTAAAAATGCGCGTTTTAAGGTGTTTTTGCGCGTTTCTGAGGTGAAAATGCGCGTTTCTGAGGTAAAAATGCGCGTTTTAAGGTGTTTTTGCACGTTTCTGAGGTAAAAGTGCGCGTTTTAAGGTGTTTTTGCGCGTTTCTGAGGTAAAAGTGCGCGTTTTAAGGTGTTTTTGCGCGTTTCTGAGGTAAAAATGCGCGTTTTAAGGTGTTTTTGCGCGTTTCTGAGGTAAAAATGCGCGTTTCTGAGGTAAAAATGCGCGTTTCAAGGTGTTTTTGCGCGTTTCTGAGGTAAAAATGCGCGTTTCTGAGGTAAAAATGCACGTTTTAAGGTGTTTTGCGCGTTTCTGAGGTAAAAGTGCGCATTTCTGAGGTAAAAATGCGCGTTTTAAGGTGTTTTTGCGCGTTTCTGAGGTAAAAATGCGCGTTTTAAGGTGTTTTTGCGCGTTTCTGAGGTAAAAATGCGCGTTTCTGAGGTAAAAATGCGCGTTTTAAGGTGTTTTTGCGCGTTTCTGAGGTAAAAATGCGCGTTTCTGAGGTAAAAATGCGCGTTTTAAGGTGTTTTTGCGCGTTTCTGAGGTAAAAATGCGCGTTTTAAGGTGTTTTTGCGCGTTTCTGAGTTAAAAGTGCGCGTTTTAAGGTGTTTTTGCGCGTTTCTGAGGTAAAAGTGCGCGTTTTAAGGTGTTTTTGCGCGTTTCTGAGGTAAAAATGCGCGTTTCTGATTTAAAAGTGCGCGTTTCAAGGTGTTTTTGCGCGTTTCTGAGGTAAAAATGCGCGTTTCTGAGGTAAAAATGCACGTTTTAAGGTTTTTTTGCGCGTTTCTGAGGTAAAAATGCGCGTTTTAAGGTGTTTTTGCGTGTTTCTGAGGTAAAAATGCGCGTTTCTGAGGTAAAAGTGCGCGTTTTAAGGTGTTTTTGCGCGTTTCTGAGGTAAAAATGCGCGTTTCTGAGGTAAAAATGCACGTTTTAAGGTGTTTTTGCGCGTTTCTGAGGTAAAAATGCGCGTTTTAAGGTGTTTTTGCGCGTTTCTGATTTAAAAATACGCGTTTCTGAGGTAAAAATGCGCGTTTTAAGGTGTTTTTGCACGTTTCTGAGGTAAAAGTGCGCGTTTTAAGGTGTTTTTGCGCGTTTCTGAGGTAAAAATGCGCATTTCTGAGGTAAAAATGCGCGTTTTAAGGTGTTTTTGCGCGTTTCTGAGGTAAAAATGCACGTTTTAAGGTGTTTTTGCACATTTCTGAGGTAAAAATGCGCGTTTCTGAGGTAAAAGTGCGCGTTTTAAGGTGTTTTTGCGCGTTTCTGAGGTAAAAGTGCGCGTTTTAAGGTGTTTTTGCGCGTTTCTGAGGTAAAAATGCGCGTTTCTGAGGTAAAAATGCGCATTTCTGAGGTAAAAATGCGCGTTTTAAGGTGTTTTTGCGCGTTTCTGAGGTAAAAATGCACGTTTTAAGGTGTTTTTGCACATTTCTGAGGTAAAAATGCGCGTTTCTGAGGTAAAAGTGCGCGTTTTAAGGTGTTTTTGCGCGTTTCTGAGGTAAAAGTGCGCGTTTTAAGGTGTTTTTGCGCGTTTCTGAGGTAAAAATGTGCGTTTCTGAGGTAAAAATGCGCGTTTTAAGGTGTTTTTGCACGTTTCTGAGGTAAAAATGCGCGTTTTAAGGTGTTTTTGCGCGTTTCTGAGGTAAAAGTGCGCGTTTTAAGGTGTTTTTGCGCGTTTCTGAGGTAAAAATGCGCGTTTCTGAGGTAAAAGTGCGCGTTTTAAGGTGTTTTTGCGCGTTTCTGAGGTAAAAGTGCGCGTTTTAAGGTGTTTTTGCGCGTTTCTGAGGTAAAAATGCGCGTTTTAAGGTGTTTTTGCGCGTTTCTGAGGTAAAAATGCGCGTTTTAAGGTGTTTTTGCGCGTTTCTGAGGTAAAAATGCGCGTTTCTGAGGTAAAAATGCGCGTTTTAAGGTGTTTTTGCGCGTTTCTGAGGTAAAAGTGCGCGTTTTAAGGTGTTTTTGCGCGTTTCTGAGGTGAAAATGCGCGTTTTAAGGTGTTTTTACGCGTTTCTGAGGTAAAAATGCGCGTTTTAAGGTGTTTTTGCGCGTTTCTGAGGTAAAAATGCGCGTTTCTGAGGTAAAAATGCGCGTTTTAAGGTGTTTTTGCACGTTTCTGAGGTAAAAGTGCGCGTTTTAAGGTGTTTTTGCGCGTTTCTGAGGTAAAAGTGCGCGTTTTAAGGTGTTTTTGCGCGTTTCTGAGGTAAAAATGCGCGTTTCTGAGGTAAAAATGCGCGTTTTAAGGTGTTTTTGCTCATTTCTGAGGTAAAAATGCGCGTTTCTGAGGTAAAAATGCGCGTTTTAAGGTGTTTTTGCGCGTTTCTGAGGTGAAAATGCGCGTTTCTGAGGTAAAAATGCGCGTTTTAAGGTGTTTTTGCACGTTTCTGAGGTAAAAGTGCGCGTTTTAAGGTGTTTTTGCGCGTTTCTGAGGTAAAAGTGCGCGTTTTAAGGTGTTTTTGCGCGTTTCTGAGGTAAAAATGCGCGTTTCTGAGGTAAAAATGCGCGTTTTAAGGTGTTTTTGCGCGTTTCTGAGGTAAAAATGCGCGTTTCTGAGGTAAAAATGCACGTTTTAAGGTGTTTTTGCGCGTTTCTGAGGTAAAAGTGCGCATTTCTGAGGTAAAAATGCGCGTTTTAAGGTGTTTTTGCGCGTTTCTGAGGTAAAAATGCGCGTTTTAAGGTGTTTTTGCGCGTTTCTGAGGTAAAAATGCGCGTTTCTGAGGTAAAAATTCGCGTTTTAAGGTGTTTTTGCGCGTTTCTGAGGTAAAAATGCGCGTTTCTGAGGTAAAAATGCGCGTTTTAAGGTGTTTTTGCGCGTTTCTGAGGTAAAAATGCGCGTTTTAAGGTGTTTTTGCGCATTTCTGAGGTAAAACTGCGCGTTTTAAGGTGTTTTTGCGCGTTTCTGAGGTAAAAGTGCGCGTTTTAAGGTGTTTTTGCGCGTTTCTGAGGTAAAAATGCGCGTTTCTGAGGTAAAAGTGCGCGTTTCAAGGTGTTTTTGCGCGTTTCTGAGGTAAAAATGCGCGTTTCTGAGGTAAAAATGCACGTTTTAAGGTTTTTTTGCGCGTTTCTGAGGTAAAAATGCGCGTTTTAAGGTGTTTTTGCGCGTTTCTGAGGTAAAAATGCGCGTTTCTGAGGTAAAAGTGCGCGTTTTAAGGTGTTTTTGCGCGTTTCTGAGGTAAAAATGCGCGTTTCTGAGGTAAAAATGCACGTTTTAAGGTGTTTTTGCGCGTTTCTGAGGTAAAAATGCGCGTTTTAAGGTGTTTTTGCGCGTTTCTGAGGTAAAAGTGCGCATTTTAAGGTGTTTTTGCGCGTTTCTGAGGTAAAAATGCGCGTTTTAAGGTGTTTTTGCGCGTTTCTGAGGTAAAAGTGCGCGTTTTAAGGTGTTTTTGCGCGTTTCTGAGGTAAAAATGCGCGTTTTAAGGTGTTTTTGCGCGTTTCTGAGGTAAAAATGCGCGTTTTAAGGTGTTTTTGCGCGTTTCTGAGGTAAAAATGCGCGTTTCTGAGGTAAAAATGCGCGTTTTAAGGTGTTTTTGCGCGTTTCTGAGGTAAAAGTGCGCGTTTTAAGGTGTTTTTGCGCGTTTCTGAGGTGAAAATGCGCGTTTTAAGGTGTTTTTACGCGTTTCTGAGGTAAAAATGCGCGTTTTAAGGTGTTTTTGCGCGTTTCTGAGGTAAAAATGCGCGTTTCTGAGGTAAAAATGCGCGTTTTAAGGTGTTTTTGCACGTTTCTGAGGTAAAAGCGCGCGTTTTAAGGTGTTTTTGCGCGTTTCTGAGGTAAAAGTGCGCATTTTAAGGTGTTTTTGCGCGTTTCTGAGGTAAAAATGCACGTTTCTGAGGTAAAAATGCGCGTTTTAAGGTGTTTTTGCGCATTTCTGAGGTAAAAATGCGCGTTTCTGAGGTAAAAATGCGCGTTTTAAGGTGTTTTTGCGCGTTTCTGAGGTGAAAATGCGCGTTTCTGAGGTAAAAATGCGCGTTTTAAGGTGTTTTTGCACGTTTCTGAGGTAAAAGTGCGCGTTTTAAGGTGTTTTTGCGCGTTTCTGAGGTAAAAGTGCGCGTTTTAAGGTGTTTTTGCGCGTTTCTGAGGTAAAAATGCGCGTTTTAAGGTGTTTTTGCGCGTTTCTGAGGTAAAAATGCGCGTTTCTGAGGTAAAAATGCGCGTTTTAAGGTGTTTTTGCGCGTTTCTGAGGTAAAAATGCGCGTTTCTGAGGTAAAAATGCACGTTTTAAGGTGTTTTTGCGCGTTTCTGAGGTAAAAGTGCGCATTTCTGAGGTAAAAATGCGCGTTTTAAGGTGTTTTTGCGCGTTTCTGAGGTAAAAATGCGCGTTTTAAGGTGTTTTTGCGCGTTTCTGAGGTAAAAATGCGCGTTTCTGAGGTAAAAATGCGCGTTTTAAGGTGTTTTTGCGCGTTTCTGAGGTAAAAATGCGCGTTTCTGAGGTAAAAATGCGCGTTTTAAGGTGTTTTTGCGCGTTTCTGAGGTAAAAATGCGCGTTTTAAGGTGTTTTTGCGCGTTTCTGAGGTAAAAGTGCGCGTTTTAAGGTGTTTTTGCGCGTTTCTGAGGTAAAAGTGCGCGTTTTAAGGTGTTTTTGCGCGTTTCTGAGGTAAAAATGCGCGTTTCTGATTTAAAAGTGCGCGTTTCAAGGTGTTTTTGCGCGTTTCTGAGGTAAAAATGCGCGTTTCTGAGGTAAAAATGCACGTTTTAAGGTTTTTTTGCGCGTTTCTGAGGTAAAAATGCGCGTTTTAAGGTGTTTTTGCGCGTTTCTGAGGTAAAAATGCGCGTTTCTGAGGTAAAAGTGCGCGTTTTAAGGTGTTTTTGCGCGTTTCTGAGGTAAAAGTGCGCGTTTTAAGGTGTTTTTGCGCGTTTCTGAGGTAAAAATGTGCGTTTCTGAGGTAAAAATGCGCGTTTTAAGGTGTTTTTGCACGTTTCTGAGGTAAAAATGCGCGTTTTAAGGTGTTTTTGCGCGTTTCTGAGGTAAAAGTGCGCGTTTTAAGGTGTTTTTGCGCGTTTCTGAGGTAAAAATGCGCGTTTCTGAGGTAAAAGTGCGCGTTTTAAGGTGTTTTTGCGCGTTTCTGAGGTAAAAGTGCGCGTTTTAAGGTGTTTTTGCGCGTTTCTGAGGTAAAAATGCGCGTTTTAAGGTGTTTTTGCGCGTTTCTGAGGTAAAAATGCGCGTTTTAAGGTGTTTTTGCGCGTTTCTGAGGTAAAAATGCGCGTTTCTGAGGTAAAAATGCGCGTTTTAAGGTGTTTTTGCGCGTTTCTGAGGTAAAAGTGCGCGTTTTAAGGTGTTTTTGCGCGTTTCTGAGGTGAAAATGCGCGTTTTAAGGTGTTTTTACGCGTTTCTGAGGTAAAAATGCGCGTTTTAAGGTGTTTTTGCGCGTTTCTGAGGTAAAAATGCGCGTTTCTGAGGTAAAAATGCGCGTTTTAAGGTGTTTTTGCACGTTTCTGAGGTAAAAGTGCGCGTTTTAAGGTGTTTTTGCGCGTTTCTGAGGTAAAAGTGCGCGTTTTAAGGTGTTTTTGCGCGTTTCTGAGGTAAAAATGCGCGTTTCTGAGGTAAAAATGCGCGTTTTAAGGTGTTTTTGCTCATTTCTGAGGTAAAAATGCGCGTTTCTGAGGTAAAAATGCGCGTTTTAAGGTGTTTTTGCGCGTTTCTGAGGTGAAAATGCGCGTTTCTGAGGTAAAAATGCGCGTTTTAAGGTGTTTTTGCACGTTTCTGAGGTAAAAGTGCGCGTTTTAAGGTGTTTTTGCGCGTTTCTGAGGTAAAAGTGCGCGTTTTAAGGTGTTTTTGCGCGTTTCTGAGGTAAAAATGCGCGTTTCTGAGGTAAAAATGCGCGTTTTAAGGTGTTTTTGCGCGTTTCTGAGGTAAAAATGCGCGTTTCTGAGGTAAAAATGCACGTTTTAAGGTGTTTTTGCGCGTTTCTGAGGTAAAAGTGCGCATTTCTGAGGTAAAAATGCGCGTTTTAAGGTGTTTTTGCGCGTTTCTGAGGTAAAAATGCGCGTTTTAAGGTGTTTTTGCGCGTTTCTGAGGTAAAAATGCGCGTTTCTGAGGTAAAAATTCGCGTTTTAAGGTGTTTTTGCGCGTTTCTGAGGTAAAAATGCGCGTTTCTGAGGTAAAAATGCGCGTTTTAAGGTGTTTTTGCGCGTTTCTGAGGTAAAAATGCGCGTTTTAAGGTGTTTTTGCGCATTTCTGAGGTAAAACTGCGCGTTTTAAGGTGTTTTTGCGCGTTTCTGAGGTAAAAGTGCGCGTTTTAAGGTGTTTTTGCGCGTTTCTGAGGTAAAAATGCGCGTTTCTGAGGTAAAAGTGCGCGTTTCAAGGTGTTTTTGCGCGTTTCTGAGGTAAAAATGCGCGTTTCTGAGGTAAAAATGCACGTTTTAAGGTTTTTTTGCGCGTTTCTGAGGTAAAAATGCGCGTTTTAAGGTGTTTTTGCGCGTTTCTGAGGTAAAAATGCGCGTTTCTGAGGTAAAAGTGCGCGTTTTAAGGTGTTTTTGCGCGTTTCTGAGGTAAAAATGCGCGTTTCTGAGGTAAAAATGCACGTTTTAAGGTGTTTTTGCGCGTTTCTGAGGTAAAAATGCGCGTTTTAAGGTGTTTTTGCGCGTTTCTGAGGTAAAAGTGCGCATTTTAAGGTGTTTTTGCGCGTTTCTGAGGTAAAAATGCGCGTTTTAAGGTGTTTTTGCGCGTTTCTGAGGTAAAAGTGCGCGTTTTAAGGTGTTTTTGCGCGTTTCTGAGGTAAAAATGCGCGTTTTAAGGTGTTTTTGCGCGTTTCTGAGGTAAAAATGCGCGTTTTAAGGTGTTTTTGCGCGTTTCTGAGGTAAAAATGCGCGTTTCTGAGGTAAAAATGCGCGTTTTAAGGTGTTTTTGCGCGTTTCTGAGGTAAAAGTGCGCGTTTTAAGGTGTTTTTGCGCGTTTCTGAGGTGAAAATGCGCGTTTTAAGGTGTTTTTACGCGTTTCTGAGGTAAAAATGCGCGTTTTAAGGTGTTTTTGCGCGTTTCTGAGGTAAAAATGCGCGTTTCTGAGGTAAAAATGCGCGTTTTAAGGTGTTTTTGCACGTTTCTGAGGTAAAAGCGCGCGTTTTAAGGTGTTTTTGCGCGTTTCTGAGGTAAAAGTGCGCATTTTAAGGTGTTTTTGCGCGTTTCTGAGGTAAAAATGCGCGTTTCTGAGGTAAAAATGCGCGTTTTAAGGTGTTTTTGCGCATTTCTGAGGTAAAAATGCGCGTTTCTGAGGTAAAAATGCGCGTTTTAAGGTGTTTTTGCGCGTTTCTGAGGTGAAAATGCGCGTTTCTGAGGTAAAAATGCGCGTTTTAAGGTGTTTTTGCACGTTTCTGAGGTAAAAGTGCGCGTTTTAAGGTGTTTTTGCGCGTTTCTGAGGTAAAAGTGCGCGTTTTAAGGTGTTTTTGCGCGTTTCTGAGGTAAAAATGCGCGTTTCTGAGGTAAAAATGCGCGTTTTAAGGTGTTTTTGCGCGTTTCTGAGGTAAAAATGCGCGTTTCTGAGGTAAAAATGCACGTTTTAAGGTGTTTTTGCGCGTTTCTGAGGTAAAAGTGCGCATTTCTGAGGTAAAAATGCGCGTTTTAAGGTGTTTTTGCGCGTTTCTGAGGTAAAAATGCGCGTTTTAAGGTGTTTTTGCGCGTTTCTGAGGTAAAAATGCGCGTTTCTGAGGTAAAAATGCGCGTTTTAAGGTGTTTTTGCGCGTTTCTGAGGTGAAAATGCGCGTTTCTGAGGTAAAAATGCGCGTTTTAAGGTGTTTTTGCACGTTTCTGAGGTAAAAGTGCGCGTTTTAAGGTGTTTTTGCGCGTTTCTGAGGTAAAAGTGCGCGTTTTAAGGTGTTTTTGCGCGTTTCTGAGGTAAAAATGCGCGTTTCTGAGGTAAAAATGCGCGTTTTAAGGTGTTTTTGCGCGTTTCTGAGGTAAAAATGCGCGTTTCTGAGGTAAAAATGCACGTTTTAAGGTGTTTTTGCGCGTTTCTGAGGTAAAAGTGCGCATTTCTGAGGTAAAAATGCGCGTTTTAAGGTGTTTTTGCGCGTTTCTGAGGTAAAAATGCGCGTTTTAAGGTGTTTTTGCGCGTTTCTGAGGTAAAAATGCGCGTTTCTGAGGTAAAAATGCGCGTTTTAAGGTGTTTTTGCGCGTTTCTGAGGTAAAAATGCGCGTTTCTGAGGTAAAAATGCGCGTTTTAAGGTGTTTTTGCGCGTTTCTGAGGTAAAAATGCGCGTTTTAAGGTGTTTTTGCGCGTTTCTGAGGTAAAAGTGCGCGTTTTAAGGTGTTTTTGCGCGTTTCTGAGGTAAAAGTGCGCGTTTTAAGGTGTTTTTGCGCGTTTCTGAGGTAAAAATGCGCGTTTCTGATTTAAAAGTGCGCGTTTCAAGGTGTTTTTGCGCGTTTCTGAGGTAAAAATGCGCGTTTCTGAGGTAAAAATGCACGTTTTAAGGTTTTTTTGCGCGTTTCTGAGGTAAAAATGCGCGTTTTAAGGTGTTTTTGCGCGTTTCTGAGGTAAAAATGCGCGTTTCTGAGGTAAAAGTGCGCGTTTTAAGGTGTTTTTGCGCGTTTCTGAGGTAAAAATGCGCGTTTCTGAGGTAAAAATGCACGTTTTAAGGTGTTTTTGCGCGTTTCTGAGGTAAAAATGCGCGTTTTAAGGTGTTTTTGCGCGTTTCTGATTTAAAAATACGCGTTTCTGAGGTAAAAATGCGCGTTTTAAGGTGTTTTTGCACGTTTCTGAGGTAAAAGTGCGCGTTTTAAGGTGTTTTTGCGCGTTTCTGAGGTAAAAATGCGCATTTCTGAGGTAAAAATGCGCGTTTTAAGGTGTTTTTGCGCGTTTCTGAGGTAAAAATGCACGTTTTAAGGTGTTTTTGCACATTTCTGAGGTAAAAATGCGCGTTTCTGAGGTAAAAGTGCGCGTTTTAAGGTGTTTTTGCGCGTTTCTGAGGTAAAAGTGCGCGTTTTAATGTGTTTTTGCGCGTTTCTGAGGTAAAAATGCGCGTTTCTGAGGTAAAAGTGCGCGTTTTAAGGTGTTTTTGCGCGTTTCTGAGGTAAAAGTGCGCGTTTTAAGGTGTTTTTGCGCGTTTCTGAGGTAAAAATGCGCGTTTCTGAGGTAAAAATGCGCGTTTTAAGGTGTTTTTGCGCGTTTCTGAGGTAAAAATGCGCGTTTTAAGGTGTTTTTGCGCGTTTCTGAGGTAAAAATGCGCGTTTCTGAGGTAAAAGTGCGCGTTTTAAGGTGTTTTTGCGCGTTTCTGAGGTAAAAATGCGCGTTTCTGAGGTAAAAATGCGCGTTTTAAGGTGTTTTTGCGCGTTTCTGAGGTAAAAATGCGCGTTTCTGAGGTAAAAATGCGCGTTTTAAGGTGTTTTTGCGCGTTTCTGAGGTAAAAGTGCGCGTTTTAAGGTGTTTTTGCGCGTTTCTGAGGTGAAAGTGCGCGTTTTAAGGTGTTTTTGCGCGTTTCTGAGGTAAAAATGCGCGTTTTAAGGTGTTTTTGCGCGTTTCTGAGGTAAAAATGCGCGTTTCTGAGGTAAAAATGCGCGTTTAAAGGTGTTTTTGCACGTTTCTGAGGTAAAAGTGCGCGTTTTAAGGTGTTTTTGCGCGTTTCTGAGGTAAAAGTGCGCGTTTTAAGGTGTTTTTGCGCGTTTCTGAGGTAAAAATGCGCGTTTCTGAGGTAAAAATGCGCGTTTTAAGGTGTTTTTGCGCATTTCTGAGGTAAAAATGCGCGTTTCTGAGGTAAAAATGCGCGTTTTAAGGTGTTTTTGCGCGTTTCTGAGGTGAAAATGCGCGTTTCTGAGGTAAAAATGCGCGTTTTAAGGTGTTTTTGCACGTTTCTGAGGTAAAAGTGCGCGTTTTAAGGTGTTTTTGCGCGTTTCTGAGGTAAAAATGCGCGTTTTAAGGTGTTTTTGCGCGTTTCTGAGGTAAAAGTGCGCGTTTTAAGGTGTTTTTGCGCGTTTCTGAGGTAAAAGTGCGCGTTTTAAGGTGTTTTTGCGCGTTTCTGAGGTAAAAGTGCGCGTTTTAAGGTGTTTTTGCGCGTTTCTGAGGTAAAAATGCGCGTTTCTGAGGTAAAAATGCGCGTTTTAAGGTGTTTTTGCACGTTTCTGAGGTAAAAGTGCACGTTTTAATGTGTTTTTGCGCGTTTCTGAGGTAAAAATGCGCGTTTCTGAGGTAAAAGTGCGCGTTTTAAGGTGTTTTTGCGCGTTTCTGAGGTAAAAGTGCGCGTTTTAAGGTGTTTTTGCGCGTTTCTGAGGTAAAAATGCGCGTTTCTGAGGTAAAAATGCGTGTTTTAAGGTGTTTTTGCGCGTTTCTGAGGTAAAAATGCGCGTTTCTGAGGTAAAAATGCGCGTTTTAAGGTGTTTTTGCGCGTTTCTGAGGTAAAAGTGCGCGTTTTAAGGTGTTTTTGCGCGTTTCTGAGGTGAAAGTGCGCGTTTTAAGGTGTTTTTGCGCGTTTCTGAGGTAAAAATGCGCGTTTTAAGGTGTTTTTGCGCGTTTCTGAGGTAAAAATGCGCGTTTCTGAGGTAAAAATGCGCGTTTAAAGGTGTTTTTGCACGTTTCTGAGGTAAAAGTGCGCGTTTTAAGGTGTTTTTGCGCGTTTCTGAGGTAAAAGTGCGCGTTTTAAGGTGTTTTTGCGCGTTTCTGAGGTAAAAATGCGCGTTTCTGAGGTAAAAATGCGCGTTTTAAGGTGTTTTTGCGCATTTCTGAGGTAAAAATGCGCGTTTCTGAGGTAAAAATGCGCGTTTTAAGGTGTTTTTGCGCGTTTCTGAGGTGAAAATGCGCGTTTCTGAGGTAAAAATGCGCGTTTTAAGGTGTTTTTGCATGTTTCTGAGGTAAAAGTGCGCGTTTTAAGGTGTTTTTGCGCGTTTCTGAGGTAAAAATGCGCGTTTTAAGGTGTTTTTGCGCGTTTCTGAGGTAAAAGTGCGCGTTTTAAGGTGTTTTTGCGCGTTTCTGAGGTAAAAATGCGCGTTTTAAGGTGTTTTTGCGCGTTTCTGAGGTAAAAATGCGCGTTTCTGAGGTAAAAATGCGCGTTTTAAGGTGTTTTTGCGCGTTTCTGAGGTAAAAATGCGCGTTTCTGAGGTAAAAATGCACGTTTTAAGGTGTTTTTGCGCGTTTCTGAGGTAAAAGTGCGCATTTCTGAGGTAAAAATGCGCGTTTTAAGGTGTTTTTGCGCGTTTCTGAGGTAAAAATGCGCGTTTTAAGGTGTTTTTGCGCGTTTCTGAGGTAAAAATGCGCGTTTCTGAGGTAAAAATGCTCGTTTTAAGGTGTTTTTGCGCGTTTCTGAGGTAAAAATGCGCGTTTCTGAGGTAAAAATGCGCATTTTAAGGTGTTTTTGCGCGTTTCTGAGGTAAAAATGCGCGTTTCTGAGGTAAAAATGCGCGTTTTAAGGTGTTTTTGCGCGTTTCTGAGGTAAAAATGCGCGTTTTAAGGTGTTTTTGCGCATTTCTGAGGTAAAACTGCGCGTTTTAAGGTGTTTTTGCGCGTTTCTGAGGTAAAAGTGCGCGTTTTAAGGTGTTTTTGCGCGTTTCTGAGGTAAAAATGCGCGTTTCTGAGGTAAAAGTGCGCGTTTCAAGGTGTTTTTGCGCGTTTCTGAGGTAAAAATGCGCGTTTTAAGGTGTTTTTGCGCGTTTCTGAGGTAAAAATGCGCGTTTCTGAGGTAAAAGTGCGCGTTTTAAGGTGTTTTTGCGCGTTTCTGAGGTAAAAATGCGCGTTTCTGAGGTAAAAATGCACGTTTTAAGGTGTTTTTGCACGTTTCTGAGGTAAAAATGCGCGTTTTAAGGTGTTTTTGCGCGTTTCTGAGGTAAAAATGCGCGTTTTAAGGTGTTTTTGCGCGTTTCTGAGGTAAAAATACGCGTTTCTGAGGTAAAAATGCGCGTTTTAAGGTGTTTTTGCACGTTTCTGAGGTAAAAGTGCGCATTTTAAGGTGTTTTTGCGCTTTTCTGAGGTAAAAATGCGCGTTTCTGAGGTAAAAATGCACGTTTTAAGGTGTTTTTGCGCATTTCTGAGGTAAAAATGCGCGTTTCTGAGGTAAAAGTGCGCGTTTTAAGGTGTTTTTGCGCGTTTCTGAGGTAAAAGTGCGCGTTTTAAGGTGTTTTTGCGCGTTTCTGAGGTAAAAGTGCGCGTTTTAAGGTGTTTTTGCGCGTTTCTGAGGTAAAAATGCGCGTTTCTGAGGTAAAAATGCGCGTTTTAAGGTGTTTTTGCACGTTTCTGAGGTAAAAGTGCGCGTTTTAATGTGTTTTTGCGCGTTTCTGAGGTAAAAATGCGCGTTTCTGAGGTAAAAGTGCGCGTTTTAAGGTGTTTTTGCGCGTTTCTGAGGTAAAAGTGCGCGTTTTAAGGTGTTTTTGCGCGTTTCTGAGGTAAAAATGCGCGTTTCTGAGGTAAAAATGCGCGTTTTAAGGTGTTTTTGCGCGTTTCTGAGGTAAAAATGCGCGTTTCTGAGGTAAAAATGCGCGTTTTAAGGTGTTTTTGCGCGTTTCTGAGGTAAAAGTGCGCGTTTTAAGGTGTTTTTGCGCGTTTCTGAGGTGAAAGTGCGCGTTTTAAGGTGTTTTTGCGCGTTTCTGAGGTAAAAATGCGCGTTTTAAGGTGTTTTTGCGCGTTTCTGAGGTAAAAATGCGCGTTTCTGAGGTAAAAATGCGCGTTTAAAGGTGTTTTTGCACGTTTCTGAGGTAAAAGTGCGCGTTTTAAGGTGTTTTTGCGCGTTTCTGAGGTAAAAGTGCGCGTTTTAAGGTGTTTTTGCGCATTTCTGAGGTAAAAATGCGCGTTTCTGAGGTAAAAATGCGCGTTTTAAGGTGTTTTTGCGCATTTCTGAGGTAAAAATGCGCGTTTCTGAGGTAAAAATGCGCGTTTTAAGGTGTTTTTGCGCGTTTCTGAGGTGAAAATGCGCGTTTCTGAGGTAAAAATGCGCGTTTTAAGGTGTTTTTGCACGTTTCTGAGGTAAAAGTGCGCGTTTTAAGGTGTTTTTGCGCGTTTCTGAGGTAAAAATGCGCGTTTTAAGGTGTTTTTGCGCGTTTCTGAGGTAAAAGTGCGCGTTTTAAGGTGTTTTTGCGCGTTTCTGAGGTAAAAATGCGCGTTTTAAGGTGTTTTTGCGCGTTTCTGAGGTAAAAATGCGCGTTTCTGAGGTAAAAATGCGCGTTTTAAGGTGTTTTTGCGCGTTTCTGAGGTAAAAATGCGCGTTTCTGAGGTAAAAATGCACGTTTTAAGGTGTTTTTGCGCGTTTCTGAGGTAAAAGTGCGCATTTCTGAGGTAAAAATGCGCGTTTTACGGTGTTTTTGCGCGTTTCTGAGGTAAAAATGCGCGTTTTAAGGTGTTTTTGCGCGTTTCTGAGGTAAAAATGCGCGTTTCTGAGGTAAAAGTGCGCGTTTTAAGGTGTTTTTGCGCGTTTCTGAGGTAAAAATGCGCGTTTCTGAGGTAAAAATGCGCATTTTAAGGTGTTTTTGCGCGTTTCTGAGGTAAAAATGCGCGTTTCTGAGGTAAAAATGCGCGTTTTAAGGTGTTTTTGCGCGTTTCTGAGGTAAAAATGCGCGTTTTAAGGTGTTTTTGCGCATTTCTGAGGTAAAACTGCGCGTTTTAAGGTGTTTTTGCGCGTTTCTGAGGTAAAAGTGCGCGTTTTAAGGTGTTTTTGCGCGTTTCTGAGGTAAAAATGCGCGTTTCTGAGGTAAAAGTGCGCGTTTCAAGGTGTTTTTGCGCGTTTCTGAGGTAAAAATGCGCGTTTCTGAGGTAAAAATGCACGTTTTAAGGTTTTTTTGCGCGTTTCTGAGGTAAAAATGCGCGTTTTAAGGTGTTTTTGCGCGTTTCTGAGGTAAAAATGCGCGTTTCTGAGGTAAAAGTGCGCGTTTTAAGGTGTTTTTGCGCGTTTCTGAGGTAAAAATGCGCGTTTCTGAGGTAAAAATGCACGTTTTAAGGTGTTTTTGCGCGTTTCTGAGGTAAAAATGCGCGTTTTAAGGTGTTTTTGCGCGTTTCTGAGGTAAAAATACGCGTTTCTGAGGTAAAAATGCGCGTTTTAAGGTGTTTTTGCACGTTTCTGAGGTAAAAGTGCGCGTTTTAAGGTGTTTTTGCGCGTTTCTGAGGTAAAAATGCGCATTTCTGAGGTAAAAATGCGCGTTTTAAGGTGTTTTTGCGCGTTTCTGAGGTAAAAATGCACGTTTTAAGGTGTTTTTGCACATTTCTGAGGTAAAAATGCGCGTTTCTGAGGTAAAAGTGCGCGTTTTAAGGTGTTTTTGCGCGTTTCTGAGGTAAAAGTGCGCGTTTTAAGGTGTTTTTGCGCGTTTCTGAGGTAAAAATGCGCGTTTCTGAGGTAAAATGCGCGTTTTAAGGTGTTTTTGCACGTTTCTGAGGTAAAAATGCGCGTTTTAAGGTGTTTTTGCGCGTTTCTGAGGTAAAAGTGCGCGTTTTAAGGTGTTTTTGCGCGTTTCTGAGGTAAAAATGCGCGTTTTAAGGTGTTTTTGCGCGTTTCTGAGGTAAAAATGCGCGTTTTAAGGTGTTTTTGCGCGTTTCTGAGGTAAAAATGCGCGTTTCTGAGGTAAAAATGTGCGTTTTAAGGTGTTTTTGCGCGTTTCTGAGGTAAAAGTGCGCGTTTTAAGGTGTTTTTGCGCGTTTCTGAGGTGAAAATGCGCGTTTTAAGGTGTTTTTACGCGTTTCTGAGGTAAAAATGCGCGTTTTAAGGTGTTTTTGCGCGTTTCTGAGGTAAAAATGCGCGTTTCTGAGGTAAAAATGCGCGTTTTAAGGTGTTTTTGCACGTTTCTGAGGTAAAAGCGCGCGTTTTAAGGTGTTTTTGCGCGTTTCTGAGGTAAAAGTGCGCATTTTAAGGTGTTTTTGCGCGTTTCTGAGGTAAAAATGCGCGTTTCTGAGGTAAAAATGCGCGTTTTAAGGTGTTTTTGCGCATTTCTGAGGTAAAAATGCGCGTTTCTGAGGTAAAAATGCGCGTTTTAAGGTGTTTTTGCGCGTTTCTGAGGTGAAAATGCGCGTTTCTGAGGTAAAAATGCGCGTTTTAAGGTGTTTTTGCACGTTTCTGAGGTAAAAGTGCGCGTTTTAAGGTGTTTTTGCGCGTTTCTGAGGTAAAAATGCGCATTTCTGAGGTAAAAATGCGCGTTTTAAGGTGTTTTTGCGCGTTTCTGAGGTAAAAATGCACGTTTTAAGGTGTTTTTGCACATTTCTGAGGTAAAAATGCGCGTTTCTGAGGTAAAAGTGCGCGTTTTAAGGTGTTTTTGCGCGTTTCTGAGGTAAAAGTGCGCGTTTTAAGGTGTTTTTGCGCGTTTCTGAGGTAAAAATGCGCGTTTCTGAGGTAAAATGCGCGTTTTAAGGTGTTTTTGCACGTTTCTGAGGTAAAAATGCGCGTTTTAAGGTGTTTTTGCGCGTTTCTGAGGTAAAAGTGCGCGTTTTAAGGTGTTTTTGCGCGTTTCTGAGGTAAAAATGCGCGTTTTAAGGTGTTTTTGCGCGTTTCTGAGGTAAAAATGCGCGTTTTAAGGTGTTTTTGCGCGTTTCTGAGGTAAAAATGCGCGTTTCTGAGGTAAAAATGCGCGTTTTAAGGTGTTTTTGCGCGTTTCTGAGGTAAAAGTGCGCGTTTTAAGGTGTTTTTGCGCGTTTCTGAGGTGAAAATGCGCGTTTTAAGGTGTTTTTACGCGTTTCTGAGGTAAAAATGCGCGTTTTAAGGTGTTTTTGCGCGTTTCTGAGGTAAAAATGCGCGTTTCTGAGGTAAAAATGCGCGTTTTAAGGTGTTTTTGCACGTTTCTGAGGTAAAAGCGCGCGTTTTAAGGTGTTTTTGCGCGTTTCTGAGGTAAAAGTGCGCATTTTAAGGTGTTTTTGCGCGTTTCTGAGGTAAAAATGCGCGTTTCTGAGGTAAAAATGCGCGTTTTAAGGTGTTTTTGCGCATTTCTGAGGTAAAAATGCGCGTTTCTGAGGTAAAAATGCGCGTTTTAAGGTGTTTTTGCGCGTTTCTGAGGTGAAAATGCGCGTTTCTGAGGTAAAAATGCGCGTTTTAAGGTGTTTTTGCACGTTTCTGAGGTAAAAGTGCGCGTTTTAAGGTGTTTTTGCGCGTTTCTGAGGTAAAAGTGCGCGTTTTAAGGTGTTTTTGCGCGTTTCTGAGGTAAAAATGCGCGTTTTAAGGTGTTTTTGCGCGTTTCTGAGGTAAAAATGCGCGTTTCTGAGGTAAAAATGCGCGTTTCAAGGTGTTTTTGCGCGTTTCTGAGGTAAAAATGCGCGTTTCTGAGGTAAAAATGCACGTTTTAAGGTGTTTTGCGCGTTTCTGAGGTAAAAGTGCGCATTTCTGAGGTAAAAATGCGCGTTTTAAGGTGTTTTTGCGCGTTTCTGAGGTAAAAATGCGCGTTTTAAGGTGTTTTTGCGCGTTTCTGAGGTAAAAATGCGCGTTTCTGAGGTAAAAATGCGCGTTTTAAGGTGTTTTTGCGCGTTTCTGAGGTAAAAATGCGCGTTTCTGAGGTAAAAATGCGCGTTTTAAGGTGTTTTTGCGCGTTTCTGAGGTAAAAATGCGCGTTTTAAGGTGTTTTTGCGCGTTTCTGAGTTAAAAGTGCGCGTTTTAAGGTGTTTTTGCGCGTTTCTGAGGTAAAAGTGCGCGTTTTAAGGTGTTTTTGCGCGTTTCTGAGGTAAAAATGCGCGTTTCTGATTTAAAAGTGCGCGTTTCAAGGTGTTTTTGCGCGTTTCTGAGGTAAAAATGCGCGTTTCTGAGGTAAAAATGCACGTTTTAAGGTTTTTTTGCGCGTTTCTGAGGTAAAAATGCGCGTTTTAAGGTGTTTTTGCGTGTTTCTGAGGTAAAAATGCGCGTTTCTGAGGTAAAAGTGCGCGTTTTAAGGTGTTTTTGCGCGTTTCTGAGGTAAAAATGCGCGTTTCTGAGGTAAAAATGCACGTTTTAAGGTGTTTTTGCGCGTTTCTGAGGTAAAAATGCGCGTTTTAAGGTGTTTTTGCGCGTTTCTGATTTAAAAATACGCGTTTCTGAGGTAAAAATGCGCGTTTTAAGGTGTTTTTGCACGTTTCTGAGGTAAAAGTGCGCGTTTTAAGGTGTTTTTGCGCGTTTCTGAGGTAAAAATGCGCATTTCTGAGGTAAAAATGCGCGTTTTAAGGTGTTTTTGCGCGTTTCTGAGGTAAAAATGCACGTTTTAAGGTGTTTTTGCACATTTCTGAGGTAAAAATGCGCGTTTCTGAGGTAAAAGTGCGCGTTTTAAGGTGTTTTTGCGCGTTTCTGAGGTAAAAGTGCGCGTTTTAAGGTGTTTTTGCGCGTTTCTGAGGTAAAAATGCGCGTTTCTGAGGTAAAAATGCGCATTTCTGAGGTAAAAATGCGCGTTTTAAGGTGTTTTTGCGCGTTTCTGAGGTAAAAATGCACGTTTTAAGGTGTTTTTGCACATTTCTGAGGTAAAAATGCGCGTTTCTGAGGTAAAAGTGCGCGTTTTAAGGTGTTTTTGCGCGTTTCTGAGGTAAAAGTGCGCGTTTTAAGGTGTTTTTGCGCGTTTCTGAGGTAAAAATGTGCGTTTCTGAGGTAAAAATGCGCGTTTTAAGGTGTTTTTGCACGTTTCTGAGGTAAAAATGCGCGTTTTAAGGTGTTTTTGCGCGTTTCTGAGGTAAAAGTGCGCGTTTTAAGGTGTTTTTGCGCGTTTCTGAGGTAAAAATGCGCGTTTCTGAGGTAAAAGTGCGCGTTTTAAGGTGTTTTTGCGCGTTTCTGAGGTAAAAGTGCGCGTTTTAAGGTGTTTTTGCGCGTTTCTGAGGTAAAAATGCGCGTTTTAAGGTGTTTTTGCGCGTTTCTGAGGTAAAAATGCGCGTTTTAAGGTGTTTTTGCGCGTTTCTGAGGTAAAAATGCGCGTTTCTGAGGTAAAAATGCGCGTTTTAAGGTGTTTTTGCGCGTTTCTGAGGTAAAAGTGCGCGTTTTAAGGTGTTTTTGCGCGTTTCTGAGGTGAAAATGCGCGTTTTAAGGTGTTTTTACGCGTTTCTGAGGTAAAAATGCGCGTTTTAAGGTGTTTTTGCGCGTTTCTGAGGTAAAAATGCGCGTTTCTGAGGTAAAAATGCGCGTTTTAAGGTGTTTTTGCACGTTTCTGAGGTAAAAGTGCGCGTTTTAAGGTGTTTTTGCGCGTTTCTGAGGTAAAAGTGCGCGTTTTAAGGTGTTTTTGCGCGTTTCTGAGGTAAAAATGCGCGTTTCTGAGGTAAAAATGCGCGTTTTAAGGTGTTTTTGCTCATTTCTGAGGTAAAAATGCGCGTTTGTGAGGTAAAAATGCGCGTTTTAAGGTGTTTTTGCGCGTTTCTGAGGTGAAAATGCGCGTTTCTGAGGTAAAAATGCGCGTTTTAAGGTGTTTTTGCACGTTTCTGAGGTAAAAGTGCGCGTTTTAAGGTGTTTTTGCGCGTTTCTGAGGTAAAAGTGCGCGTTTTAAGGTGTTTTTGCGCGTTTCTGAGGTAAAAATGCGCGTTTCTGAGGTAAAAATGCGCGTTTTAAGGTGTTTTTGCGCGTTTCTGAGGTAAAAATGCGCGTTTCTGAGGTAAAAATGCACGTTTTAAGGTGTTTTTGCGCGTTTCTGAGGTAAAAGTGCGCATTTCTGAGGTAAAAATGCGCGTTTTAAGGTGTTTTTGCGCGTTTCTGAGGTAAAAATGCGCGTTTTAAGGTGTTTTTGCGCGTTTCTGAGGTAAAAATGCGCGTTTCTGAGGTAAAAATTCGCGTTTTAAGGTGTTTTTGCGCGTTTCTGAGGTAAAAATGCGCGTTTCTGAGGTAAAAATGCGCGTTTTAAGGTGTTTTTGCGCGTTTCTGAGGTAAAAATGCGCGTTTTAAGGTGTTTTTGCGCATTTCTGAGGTAAAACTGCGCGTTTTAAGGTGTTTTTGCGCGTTTCTGAGGTAAAAGTGCGCGTTTTAAGGTGTTTTTGCGCGTTTCTGAGGTAAAAATGCGCGTTTCTGAGGTAAAAGTGCGCGTTTCAAGGTGTTTTTGCGCGTTTCTGAGGTAAAAATGCGCGTTTCTGAGGTAAAAATGCACGTTTTAAGGTTTTTTTGCGCGTTTCTGAGGTAAAAATGCGCGTTTTAAGGTGTTTTTGCGCGTTTCTGAGGTAAAAATGCGCGTTTCTGAGGTAAAAGTGCGCGTTTTAAGGTGTTTTTGCGCGTTTCTGAGGTAAAAATGCGCGTTTCTGAGGTAAAAATGCACGTTTTAAGGTGTTTTTGCGCGTTTCTGAGGTAAAAATGCGCGTTTTAAGGTGTTTTTGCGCGTTTCTGAGGTAAAAGTGCGCATTTTAAGGTGTTTTTGCGCGTTTCTGAGGTAAAAATGCGCGTTTTAAGGTGTTTTTGCGCGTTTCTGAGGTAAAAGTGCGCGTTTTAAGGTGTTTTTGCGCGTTTCTGAGGTAAAAATGCGCGTTTTAAGGTGTTTTTGCGCGTTTCTGAGGTAAAAATGCGCGTTTTAAGGTGTTTTTGCGCGTTTCTGAGGTAAAAATGCGCGTTTCTGAGGTAAAAATGCGCGTTTTAAGGTGTTTTTGCGCGTTTCTGAGGTAAAAGTGCGCGTTTTAAGGTGTTTTTGCGCGTTTCTGAGGTGAAAATGCGCGTTTTAAGGTGTTTTTACGCGTTTCTGAGGTAAAAATGCGCGTTTTAAGGTGTTTTTGCGCGTTTCTGAGGTAAAAATGCGCGTTTCTGAGGTAAAAATGCGCGTTTTAAGGTGTTTTTGCACGTTTCTGAGGTAAAAGTGCGCGTTTTAAGGTGTTTTTGCGCGTTTCTGAGGTAAAAGTGCGCGTTTTAAGGTGTTTTTGCGCGTTTCTGAGGTAAAAATGCGCGTTTCTGAGGTAAAAATGCGCGTTTTAAGGTGTTTTTGCGCATTTCTGAGGTAAAAATGCGCGTTTCTGAGGTAAAAATGCGCGTTTTAAGGTGTTTTTGCGCGTTTCTGAGGTGAAAATGCGCGTTTCTGAGGTAAAAATGCGCGTTTTAAGGTGTTTTTGAACGTTTCTGAGGTAAAAGTGCGCGTTTTAAGGTGTTTTTGCGCGTTTCTGAGGTAAAAGTGCGCGTTTTAAGGTGTTTTTGCGCGTTTCTGAGGTAAAAATGCGCGTTTTAAGGTGTTTTTGCGCGTTTCTGAGGTAAAAATGCGCGTTTCTGAGGTAAAAATGCGCGTTTTAAGGTGTTTTTGCGCGTTTCTGAGGTAAAAATGCGCGTTTCTGAGGTAAAAATGCACGTTTTAAGGTGTTTTTGCGCGTTTCTGAGGTAAAAGTGCGCATTTCTGAGGTAAAAATGCGCGTTTTAAGGTGTTTTTGCGCGTTTCTGAGGTAAAAATGCGCGTTTTAAGGTGTTTTTGCGCGTTTCTGAGGTAAAAATGCGCGTTTCTGAGGTAAAAATGCGCGTTTTAAGGTGTTTTTGCGCGTTTCTGAGGTAAAAATGCGCGTTTCTGAGGTAAAAATGCGCGTTTTAAGGTGTTTTTGCGCGTTTCTGAGGTAAAAATGCGCGTTTATGACGTAAAAATGCGCGTTTTAAGGTGTTTTTGCGCGTTTCTGAGGTAAAAATGCGCGTTTTAAGGTGTTTTTGCGCGTTTCTGAGGTAAAAATGCGCGTTTTAAGGTGTTTTTGCGCATTTCTGAGGTAAAACTGCGCGTTTTAAGGTGTTTTTGCGCGTTTCTGAGGTAAAAGTGCGCGTTTTAAGGTGTTTTTGCGCGTTTCTGAGGTAAAAATGCGCGTTTCTGAGGTAAAAGTGCGCGTTTCAAGGTGTTTTTGCGCGTTTCTGAGGTAAAAATGCGCGTTTCTGAGGTAAAAATGCACGTTTTAAGGTGTTTTTGCGCGTTTCTGAGGTAAAAATGCGCGTTTTAAGGTGTTTTTGCGCGTTTCTGAGGTAAAAATGCGCGTTTCTGAGGTAAAAGTGCGCGTTTTAAGGTGTTTTTGCGCGTTTCTGAGGTAAAAATGCGCGTTTCTGAGGTAAAAATGCACGTTTTAAGGTGTTTTTGCGCGTTTCTGAGGTAAAAATGCGCGTTTTAAGGTGTTTTTGC